>NC_056670.1:45770736-46377680 GCF_018350195.1 Panthera tigris
TCATTATCTCCCTCTTTATGCTCTGTCTCAGGAAAAGCAACTCTCCCCTCTCTGGCCAGTAGCAAGGATATTGCTGCAGTGATCATCAGGAGGGGCCACCCTGGACTTTGGAAGGACAGTTCTTCTAAATGGAATCACACTTGTAATTCTTAAACCACGGATCCTAACTTCTGTTAGGAATGCATGTTCCCTGCGACCCATGGTCTAGCATTATAAATCTGTGATTCTGTGTGTGTGTGTGTGTGTGTGTGTGTGTGTGTGTGCAAGCTCCTCTTGTTGCACTAGTGACCACAGTTCCCTAAGTCTGACCTACTCTCTGCCCATGCTGTCCCAGTAACCTGGACCTTTCTTCCAGCCCTTTCTCACTCAACCCCTGGCTTTGGCTGCTTGGTGAGCTCCCACACATCCTTCAAGATCCAACTCAGATGCTTCTTCCATAGAACCTTCCTTCTGAATCCTCTCCAGAGAGTCATTTCCCCATCTATTAGCACATATGACCCATGGCTGGTAATTATGTCTGTGGTTTCCTTTCTGCCCCATTGAGGGGCGCAGAGGGGAGGACATGATGTCTTATCCAGTTCTACACGGTTCTTACCACGTGCTGCTCAGGGAATGGATATAAGTCATGCTTGCCAAATATCACAGGCTACTTAATCTCTCCCTGATGATTAAGTATGTATATGTCCTATCATGATATTAAGTGTGACATGACACTCAGCTGCTATCTGAAGAGACTGTATAGTCTGGTGGTCCCCAGATTCACCTTGAATGACATATGGCCTGGGAATAATCCTGAACCTACCACTGGGGGCCCTGCTCTAGAAGGGGCCAGCCCACGACAGCAGGGGGATTAAGAGGACACATCATCCTCTTTGCCACCCTGAGCAGCTGTGATAGCTCAGACTATGTCAGTCCGTGTCTTCTCCACCTTGATTCCCCGTGGCTGTCCCTTGGTTGTGGTGAGGCCAGTGTCAAATGTTCCAGCCTTGTCTTGGCTGCGCTTTGGCCCAGAGAGCAAGCAGGCTGTTTCCAGGCTCATCCCAACACACAGAAAGGGGACTTGTGATCCCTGCAGACAGAGGGTCTTCCCGAGAAACTAGAGCGAAGGCAAATCAGAGGAGTCAGGTGGCATGGTTCAGCTCCTCCTTCCAGGAAAGCGGCCCACCTCTGAAGCTCTGCACCAAGGGCTGACCTTCATTTGCTCTTGCACTTAGTGGCTGCTCTATACCTTTGCTCCCCACATTTCTGTGGGTCTTGGTCCTCATATGTATGGACGTATACTAGATTAAAGTCCACTTCGCTCCTTTATTTCTGTGGCTGTTTACTATCCCTGTGAGTTATCTAAAGAGTCCCTCATGACTGGGTGTTTGGAGTCCTTCCAACGTTAGTTATTTGATTAAACAGACGATGGGGTCTGGTTGAAGAAATATGGGCTGGGGTGGGTTCGGATCATGGACGGCTCTGTGAGTCGTCGGCCTCAGTGTGCTGATTAGCGAGCTGGGTGCATGTAGGATGATGACACCTGACCCTGCCAGGTGAGGTGGAGGAGGAGAGACGGCCAAGTCTTGCAGAGTGCAAGGACATGGCATGGACATGGTGCCAGTAACCGGTTACCGTGACAGTGAGGATTCTGATAATGGAAATGGTGCAGCAGATGTCTCCATGCAGAAGTGTTTCCTGAAGATTGGTTCCTGGGGCAAACTCACAGGGCAGAGGGCCCAGGCTTTTCTATGGCTCTTGGCTGGTTAGGCACCGTTACACGCTTCCTTCTCAAGATGGTGTGTGGCTATGTGACGCCACAAAACCATACTGGTGTGCCACTAGCCTCGTAACCACCAACGTGAAATATCATAATTTGCATGGTCCTACTCCATAATTTAGTAGGTAGAACATGACACTCAGTTACTGTCTTAGCTCACCGTGTTATTGGGTCACTTATCAGGGGAGCATCTTCCCATAGGCTTTTGCTCTCTGTATAAAGCATCAGCCTGCTCCCTTTGCCCACTTAACTGATTGCCCCTGGAGGTGGGGGCGCATCTGGGGTCCTCGTAGGTCTCCTGGTCACTTGGGCCTTCTTCCCCTCTTGAATGAACCTTAATACTTCCCTAGAAGTGTCCCCACAGCCCTGGAAAGGCTGCCCCTCCATTTCCAGGTGCCCATAGCACCATGTCCGGGGTCTGCGCTGCACTCTGCCTCTGTCCTGAAACCTTGGCTGTTCTGTGGGAAGAAGCAGTTAGGCTCCCGCTGGCAAGCAGCAGGGGCGGGGGGGGGGGGGCCGCAGCATCCAGAGGGACCTCTCTGCTCCAAGGGTTGTACCTGTTCCTCCACCTCTCCTCCCATCTCAAGTTGTGGAGGGGCTGGAGCAGGGCTGGATTCAGCAGGCACTGATCCTTTTCCAGGCCCAGGGACGTATGGGGCCCTAGGGACCTGGACAATAGGGTTACAACAACCCCAAGTCTCTGGTGGAGTCTGACAGAGGACTGAGGTGGAAAGGGGACAGGGGTGTTCCCTGGTTACTGAATTCTCTTCTCTGGGTCTCAGTTTCTTCATCTCTAAAATTCCTTTAATGGCTTGAGAATCAATGGTAAAATCAAGTCAGCAGTGCCTAGGCTTTTGTTTTGTTATGTCTAGAGATTTCTAAGATAAGCCTTGACAGAAGCTGGGCTCCCACGGGTGAAGAATTTCTGCAGGGCGTGGGTTGGCTCCGGCCTCCTCTATTTGCATATTCTTCTCTTCTTGGGGAATCCATAAGGGTTTATGCAGAACCCTGGACCCTTTGGGGTCTTTAGTTAGGCATCTGGCTTTGTAGAATGTTCCAGCGCCACATCCCTGGTTTTGTTTTTTGTCTTCTGTTGCCCTGGGGCCTAAAACGGTCTCATTTGATAAGATCATAGGGCTGGTAGGACCCAGAAGGCACCTTCCTTCCTTCCACACCCCCCATCGCATCCCGAGCAGGGCCAGCACATAGAGGAGTTCAACAAAAATTCAGCAATTCATCAGTGCACCCCAACCCTGAAGAGTGCTGGGGAGCCCTCGGCCGGGCACTGGGCCATGTCTGTGAGGCACTGTCTGTCTGACCATGTCTGCCCAGGAAGGCTGAGCTCTCAGAGCACAGGGCACTGGTGGACAGCAGGTGGCCAGCACACTTGTCCAATAAATAAATAAATCGCTGCTCTGTGAGTGGTCTGATGGTCCCTCAGTGTGGCAGGATGAAGAAAGGGGAGTGTTTTCTGCCCTGATCCCCAGGGCCTGGGCACTTCCCTCCCAAGGGCTGCAGGTGTGGAGGGGACAGGCAGCAGGGGGAGGGGATAGGCGGGGTGGGGGGAAGCCTCGTTCCCTGGGGCAAAGGCAAGGGGTCTGCACTGAGGCAGGAAGTTACACTGGTCTCTGTTTGAGCAGATGCAGGCATCCCTGCCTGCGCTGCCCCAGGTTCCCTCAAAAGAGAAGAAAAGTCAGCTTCTGCTGCCTCAGTTCACCAGGGAGGCACTTCGTACAGATGCTAACGAAGCTGCCAAACCAGCCCAGGCTTTTCCTCAGCTGATCAATCACAGAGATGCTGCTTCTTATAAGGCCCACTGAGTATCTCGAAAGGAAAATAATCATTGTTATGATTTATTAATAACCATTGTTCCTGTCCTCAGCATTTCCTTGAATGAACTTATTCAGTTCTGTGAACACTTAGGTGAAGCTTTCAAAGTCAAAGAGCTCAGACATTTTAAAGTTCCAGAACTGATAGGAGTTTCCGGAGAGGGCCCAGGAGCTGGCCCAGGGCAAGCTCGTGACCCTGGGAGAAGGAGGGCGCCCTTGGCTCACATCACAGCCATTCATTCATTCACTCATTCATTCACTTATTTATCCATTCATGCCTCCCAAATCTACAGAACTCCTCTGGGTACAGCGCAAAACCCTGAGATTTTGGTGTTTCCCGGGAGCCCCCATATTCACTTGCAAACACACACTCATGCATGCACACACAAACACACACTCACATACATACACAGTCACACACTCATGCACATGCACATTCTTCCACTCATGTATGTATACACTCTTACACATAGACACACACTTGCAAACACACACACACACACACACACTCATGCAAAGAGAGTTCTCTAGGAGGGAGCTTGGTCCCCTACATCTTCAAGGTCCTTAGTCCCAGGGAGATGTCAGAACTCTGGGTAGAGGAAATGGAATTCAAGTACCCAAAGGTTCATTCATTATCAGAGAAGGGCAAAGCTCTGCGCAGCATCCAGGCGTTGCTAGGGCAAAATGAGAGGCGGGGCCAGCCGACCAAGCCCTGATTCACGCCCTCTGCCTACCAAGGAAATGGGGAGCTTTCACTTCTCAGAGATGAAGAAATTAAAGAAGTGAACAGGTAAATGCACAGAAGAGAAAATACAATACAATCAAGACGTGCGGGATGCCGAATTGCAGTAGTAATCCGCAAAATGCAAATTATAGCCTGCAGGTAATATAGCGAGTGTACCCCTCAGGCAGGTACATTTTTAAAGTCTGGTAATGACATGTGTCGATGGGGTTGTGAGTAATTGTAAGCCACTAACTAGAGGGCAATTGGGCTGTATTTACTCAAGTTAAAAACATGTACAGTCTATAACCCAGCAATTCCACCTCTCATCTCTGTCTTACAAGAACGAACCACGAGTGCACAGGCAGTCCCTGTAAGGGCATCCCTGTATGCAATCCCTAAAACTGGGGAAAACCCAATTGGCCAACGATCAGAAAATGGCCCAATAAACTGTGCTGTATTCACACTGTAAGATGCTTTGCAGAGGTCAAAAGGAACGGGGTGAATGTACACGGGCTGCCATGTTTAGCTTCCCCTTTTTATCAAACACCTCAGAAAAGGTGTCTTCACTCCCTTTTCTCCAATTCCTCTCCTAATGCCCCTTTTCACGGTAAAATATACATAACATAAAATTTACCATTTTAGCCATTTTTAAGTGTACGATTCAGGGGCATTAAGCACACTCACGTTGCTGTGTGACCATCACCACCATCCATCTCCACAGCTTCTTCATCACCCCCAGCTGCTTCCTGTTCTTCTTGGACCCCACTCAGTCAGGTTCTCCTACCTCTGCCCCATCCAAATTACTCTCATTGAGGCTGCAGTGACCCTCATGCGGCTCAACCCAAGGATCAGGTTGGTCCTCCCATTTCTTGACCCCTGGTGGTAATGGATCCAGTCGGTAACCTCCTTCCTCCAGGGCCATTTCTACCCTGGGGCTCCAAGACCACTCTCCCCTCTCCTCCTTCATTGGCCGCCATGCTGTCTCATCTTCCCAGCTCTAAGTCCAGTGCCCAGGGCCAGTCCTTGGACCCCATTTCTACCCACACTCACTGTTTCGGGGATCTGCTTCTGTCTTGTGGATTTAAACACCATCCGTGTGTACGAGGTGCCCGTGCAGAGACCAATGTGTCTGTCACACTGTCTACATGACACCTCCAGTGTCACATGTGTGAAGCTGAACTCCTGGGCTTTCCTGGCCATGCCCCCTACTCCTCCCAAGGTCTCCGCCATCAGTCAGTGAAACACCATCCTCAGGCGGCCATCATTTCTTACCTGGAATACTGCTGGAACCTTTCTGCTGGATCTTGCCCTGCCACACCCCCTTTAGTCTCTAGCAGGCAGCTAGAGAGAGTTTTTGAAGATGGGAGTTAGACTATGTTGCTCCCTAGGAAAGCCCTGTGGGACTCCCCGTCATGCTCAGGGTAAAAGTCAGAGCCATCAGTACAGCCTCCGGGGGTCCTCCGGCCCTGACCATGTGACCTCTCACCTTCTTGTGCTTTCCCAGCCCTGACTGCACTGGTCTCTGCTGTTTCGCAGACCTGCCAGCCATGTGCCAGCCACCCGGCTCTGCACCTGCCGCCCCTGTCCCTACAGAACTTCTCTCTGCCCCTTCGTTCTGAACTCAAGTGCCACTTTCTCCATGAGGAAGGTCCGACCGTCCTTTAAAAAGGTATCCCCAAGCCCCCAGCTCCCCTTTCCTGCTGTATTTTTAACATTTAAATTCTGTTATAGTGGTGGAAGAAAGCAAGTTCCAGAACAATACACAAAATTCTATAAAAAGGGAAGAAAAACACCCCCCTCCAAACAAAAGGCATCACAATGTATTTTTGGTGGGTATGTGTATTTGTGTAGAAAGAACATGTCACAGCTCTGATGGTGACCATTCACGGAGGGAACAGTGTACCCCTGAGTGATGTGTATTTTACACAGGGAAGGAATGCACGCGTTCCATTATGGGAAGTAAATGAAAATAAAAACTGTAAAATGAAAGAGTTCTTTTGGTATGGAATGGGATCCCCTTGGGAGATGTCAAACAACAATTAAATATCACTAGTTTGATAAATGTCTACGAGTATTTATCTGTGACAAGCATCATGCTGGGCTGGGGACCTCAACACAAACAAGAGCAGCCTGGCCGCTGCCTGCTCGGATCTTCCAGGCCGAACGGATGATGCTTCCTGGAAGCCGGACCCAGGCCCATCTGTGGCCCTTCCAGGGCACCAGGTCAGGGGGCCCCTCTCTGTGAGACCTTCTGGTGGGCCTGGGTCCCCTCCAGCCTGTCTGCTCCCCCTTCCACATAAGGAGGGGCTCAGGGAAGGTGTGTGGGCCATTCACCTGCCCAGCGGTGCAGCGACCAGAGCATCTGGTGGGTCCTGAAACTTACACATTGCTGAGGACACAGCATAGACACCTCTGATTGTGGATCATGTTGAAGCTCTGCCCAAATTCCCTCGGATCCCTCTTCCTGTTTTTATGTGCATACCCCCATCCCAAGTACCTTACGGCTTTGACTCCCTGGGTTTTCAGGGCTGCAGGCCTGTTTTGGAAGACTGCCCTGGGGTTAAGGGAGATCACTCTGCCCAGGCACTGGGAAGACTAGAAGTACCTGGGTGTGGGAGCCTGAGAGCCCCTGCAGCCTGATTTCTAGCAGGAAACCACTCGGAGGGGTAAAGAGGTGTATTCACACTTTAAAATCCCAGGAGACGCAGGCTGACACCTCCCTTGATTGGGTTTGTACCATTCCCTGTCCTGCTCCCTCACCCCCTCTCTGGTGTCTCCTGGGGGCACCTGATTGATAGATTACCTCATGACAATCCTCATCTCAAGGGCTACTCAGGAGAACCCCACCTAACACACCCGACTGCTTTCAGGGCCCTCTGAATAGGCCTGTGGCAGCACTGGTCGTGGGTGGCCACAGGGGCATCGGGTCCTGGCAGTGCTCACTGGGGTTGGGAAGGCCCTGCAGCCAGCCGGGGAATGCTTCTCCATCTGGAGCTCTATAAGTGCAGCCCCAAGAGCGTGGACGAGTGGCTGCCCATGAGCTAAAACACAATTGATTTATAAAAGTCAATGGGATTTTAAAGCCAGGCTGGAGAACTAGCAAGATGGCTCACAGAGCGGAATTGATTTAAAGGGTAAGTATTGAGGCTGAAAGATTGATTGAGAGGAGAGGTGAGGTAATGGAAGGGGCGATGTGGAGAGCCGGACAAGACGGTTTCATAACGTTAATGCAATCTGCAGCGGAGGGCGAGGGGGCCTCGTCAGGTCCCTGTGCTGTCTGGGGAATACGGCGCGAGCCTCAGGTGATTTATTACACTAGGGTTCCTCAGTGTCCCCGACTTTTTTTCCCCAACTTGTCACTTAGCATTCTTTCTGGACTCTACCTGGTCATCTGTTCTCTGCTAGGACCCCCATCCGAGGGACCTAGAGAAGCAGCCAGGCCCTCCCAATGGATCTCACTTCAGGGTCCGGAGGACGAAAGACGACAAGGGGTACGTAAGTGACCAGTACTAATTCTAAGAGAGCGCAGAGGTGGTCTAGAAAGTTGGGATTTGTTTTCATTGTGATTATTGTAATGATTTTAAGAAATCAATATAAAAGATCACATTCTTGAAAGTTATTTTTACGGGCGCCTGGGTGGCTCAGTCGATTCAGTGTTGGACTTTGGCGCAGGTCATGATCTCACAGTTCGTGAGTTCGAGCCCCGCGTCGGGCTCTGTGCTGACAGCTTGGAGCCTGGAGCCCGCTTTGGATTCTGTATCTCCCTCTCTCTCTGCCCCTCCCCTGCTCATGCTCTCTCTCCCTCTGTCTCAAAAATAAATAAAAACATTAAAAAAAAATTTTTTTTAAGTTATTTTTATTGGCTCTTGCTGGGTCTGCCTCCCGGCTCAGCTGGTGCTGGTCTTTGGCAAGAGGGTTTGCTCTAAACTTCCATGCGGCACACCCCCTCCGATTCGGCTGATCTGGCACTCACTCACCCACTCGTGGGGGTCTCCTGTGCATCTACCCTGTGCTAGCCCCTGGGGTATGGAGATGAAAAGGCACGCGCCTGCCCTAGCAGAGGTAAAAGGGGGAGCAGAGACACCCAGACGCAAGGTCTCACTGTCACCGCGCCACGTGTCAAGGGAAACAGGAGAAGGAGGGCAGCAGAACCAAGTCGGGCTGGGAGGCTGGGAGACCAGTGGGGAGGCTGAAGCTGGATGAGAGAATGGAGTGAACATGGGAGAGGGTCAGGTTATGCCCCCCGAAACATGCCACTTGATGGTGGCAATACGGCACACTGTTTCGAGGGGCAGGCAACTGGGAAACGGCAAACGCTGAAGGAGCTCTCTTTCCTCCCGCTTCCTGCCTAAATGCAGGGTATAAATTCCCTTGTAGGTGCCTCCCCCACTCCTGTGCCAGGAAGAGGAGAGTGAGACTCGGAACAACTTTATCTACCACACATTTTCTAATCACCATCCGACATTGTCCTGCCCCTGGGTTTAACTGCCTTTCCTCCTGTTACTCTGTCTTCTATCAGTTTAATTAGCAGGATCCTGATGCAGAACTTAAGAGGGTAGAGGAAATGTTTTTCATCCCCTACACTATGGAAGGCCGGGGAAGAAGGGACGTGCCCAGGAGGGGGCACAGGAAGACACACAGGATGAGAGAGCATGTGGCCAGACCTGGCAATTCTGGCTCCCAGGCTCTTAACACTGACCCTCGCAGGGCCCACATCTCTGTCCTCGAACAGACTCTACCCTAACCCCTCCTGCCTCATGGACCTCCATTCATTTCTATCTACAAGCTGGACCTCCAAATGCCATCCCACAGTGAGGTCCCTCTTGCTGTGTCTCCTTTGAAGAGGCTGTGCTTTAGCCATCATTGGCGTGGGTCTGGAGTGGAGGTGAGGAGAAGGCCTCTGTGAGCCAGTGCTTTGCCAGGCCTCCAGCTGCACCTCCCACTCATACCCCACACCCCTCTTTTCCAAAGCCAGTGACTGGTCCCCATAGGGGTCATTTTATGCCACATCTCTGCATTTCTGTGCTTGCCAGCCTGCTGAGCCCTGACTCACTCTGGAGGCATCAGTGCAGTTTCCTTCCATGTGAAGACGCCCCTAGTAGCTTTTCAAACCAGAGGGGTTGGTTTTCATCCATTCTGCTGCCCCCGGAACTGGCACACACCTTCGGCCAGACATCTCTACGCTGTACTGATTTGCGAGCATCTGATGGCCAGGGATCCCCACGCCCGGATCCCTACACCATAGCACAGAGCCTCTCAATAAACTCGCTGAGCGAATGAACCACCATGAGGCACGAATCCTCAAGTTCAAAGAAGACGGGAAAGATCAAATCCAAGAGACCTCGTGCCTCTGTAGATGATCTTCTTGGTTTGGGAGAAATCTACCAACAGGATTTCTCTTACCTGCGGCCTGTTTTCATACGATTAAAAAGTTAAAGGACACGGTATCAGTGATTTCATTCCCGTAATCAGAGAAGCGGCAAGCAGCTTGACTCAAAGCACAGAACCACCTTTTGCCTCCTTTTGCCTCCGAGTCTGGCGGTTGGTGTGCAGAGAGGCTGCCTGAGGTCACAGAAGGGGTGGAGAATTTGGAGGCCTGAGGCCCGTTGGCTTCCTGCAGTCCCAGGTTTCCACATAAAATGGGAGCAAAATACAAATCCCATCCACTTCCGAGACTTGGCGAGGATGAAATGAAAGGCACTCTCCAAGTGCTTTGTAAATGGAGAGGCGCTGAATGAATGGTGGTTAGTGCTGTGTTTTATTACCACTGGCTGAGCCTCTTGGAAACCTCTCTCTTCTCTCTGCACCTTGTCCCAGAGCAGCTGGCCCCAGCCTTGCTACCTCCAGTTCTGTTAAGATCAGCAGGCCATTCACCAGGAGCCTGGGATCGGGGGAGTCAATGTAATTCAGTATCGATTATAAATTTCATTTCTGTCTGCCTACAGGCCATTAGCTTAGATCAATATATTCTCTACCCATGGTTAAGTAATCATTGAGGCCGTTGATGATTTCAGCAGAGTCAGGGCATGTCTCTGGCTGTCTGGCTAGGGGGGCCCAAGGCAGTCTTCTGGCCCAGGCCTACCTAACCCTGTCTTGCCAATAAATCATTTATTCCCACTTTCAGACAGTAAGGTTAGGGTCCATTCTCTAGTTCTCTGGGGCCAGAAGTTCAGCCTGAAGTTCCTCTGGCCCAGCATCTGGTAGCGTCCCGTGTCCTAAGAGTGCTGGTGTTATGAACTTCGGGCATCTTCCATGGGGCATAGACCTCAGTTTTCCTCTCAGCTGGTATTCTGGGCAGAGAGGCAGTCGGAGAAAGGAGGGCTGGGTTCACAGTGCATCTCTCCAGGACACAAGCTGTCCACTTCATCTCCTGGCATGTGGACCTCAGGCAGCAACAGACTGGCACCCTGGGGGCTGGAGCAGTGACCGGAAGCAGGGAACCTAACTGGTCGCAGCTGAGTGCTCTGAGTAGATGTGTTCTGACAACAGCCCTGTTGCCCCCTCACATCTTCTGCAGTTGGCAGACGGGAAACACCATTGCTCCCAGAGCATTTGCTGGACATCAGCTCCTTCTCTGCCCTCAGTCACTCCCCGCAGACACACTGCCTACACTGCAACAAGCCTCACTGTCTAACGCTCCATCCGGGCACTTCACTCCCTTGTTTAAAGCCCGACCTGGATGTAGAAAGGGCCCATTCCCCAGGCTGCATCACCTTTCCCCCCTTGCCTTTCTGCACTGCAGCCATACCCAGGGGCTCACAGCTTGACCAGCACATGTGCCTCTGGGTCTTGACCCACGAGGAGGCCTTCTCTGCATGGGATGGCTTTCCTTTCCTGATGCCTGGAGAGAGCCCTACTGCAGAAATAGGAAGTGCTCAATGAGGTTCAAGAGCCTTTGGGTTTTGAACAAAATTTTTTTGAATGTTTGTTTATTTTTGAGAGAGAGAGAGAGAGAGAGAGAGAGAGAGAGAGAGAACATGAGTGGGGGAGGGGCAGAGAGAGAGGGAGACACAGAATCCAAAGCAGGCTCCAGGCTCTGAGCTGTCAGCACAGAACACGACGCAGGGCTCAAATCCACCAACCGTGAGATCATGACCTGAGCCGACTGAGCCACCCAGGTGCCACTGGAGCCTTTGGGTTTTGAATCCCAGCACTGCCCCTCCTGGCTGCCAGTTCTTTCATCTCTCTGGGACTCAGTTTCCTCATCTGAAAAATGGGGCAACAGTGGTCTCTCACTAGGGGTCTTTTGAAGACGAAAGGAGATTTCACCCATGGGACACACAATGGGACATGAAAATGGGCACTCCAACAGGACACGGAGACTCAAGAGATGCGACATTCCAGATGAGGGCCAGACCAAGAAGCACACGCTCAAAGAGGTGGGTGAAAATCAGTTATGCGGCCCTGAGGATGGAGGCAGAAATACTGAAGTGGTCCTGCATTTTGCAAACGAAAGTGACTGTGGGGCACGTCATTGCCCAGAAGTGGCCAGGGTTGTCACAGGGCCGTACCCAAGCAGGGACGGGGGAGGACTTGACTCCCCGGTCTGGTGGAGGGCCCAAAGAAAGTTGCTTCATGAGTTGTGCCTGTTCTAAAGCAGGGTTACATAAGCTCAACAGACACGAGCGCTGGTCACTGCTATTAAGTAGTCATCAGCGCGTGAGATTAAATATACGTCTGACCCCTAAAGCGAGCAGGGAGGGGAAGGTATCTGAGGCTGCGGTATTCCAGCTGGCTAATTTTGTCAGAAATATGGCGCACTGAAACAAAATAGCAGCCAATGCTGGGATTCCTCAGAATCAGCAGGCAGATGGGGCCAGGCCCGCCTGGACTGACCACACACCTTTGCACCCGGGGCCAGCACCATTGCACCGCCTCATGAAACACTTCTACAGGATACCCACGCTCTCATCCCATCTGACCCGCTTCCTCCTCCTTCTTTACTAGCCTGCTGCGCAGCCAGGGTGCCTTTGAGCTGAACAAATCTGAGACACAGCAGGACCAAATGGGTGACATGACCGCATCTTCTGTTTTGGCCCCGGGACCCGGCGTTAGCACAGTGAATACCATGGAAACGGGTGCTTCTGAGGGATCAGGTACACTCCCATCACTGGAGCCCAAGCTTTTCAGTGACCCCACCCAGCCTCCACCTCTGGACATGGCTCTATTTGGGGGAAGGAGGCTTCTTGAGCCTCAGGGTCCTGTGTTTAAGCTGCTTTGGATCTTACTAGTTGTGTGATTTTGAGCATTTTACTTAAATTATTCTGCTTCCATTTTCTCCATTGACTCATAGGCACATTCTGAACACTCAACACACATTTTCTGACTTTCCTTCCTTCCTTAAAGAAGAAAGTGGAAAGGCTATCTGTGGCCTTTGATGTGTCAGTAACGAGAGAGTCATATCCTATGATTCTATTTACATGAAATTTAAGAATACGCAAAACCACTCCATGGTGATAGAAATTGGAAGTGTCTGTCTGGTTGTGAGGAGGGTGAGGTGGTATGGGGAACAGAGGAGGGAACTTTCTGAGGTTAAAAGAAAGACTGAGTTAAGCGTCTGACTCTTGGTTTCAGCTCAGGTCATGGTCTCACAGTTTGTGGGTTCGAGCCCCACATTGGGCTCTGTGCTGGCAGCTCAGAGCCTGCCTGGGATTCTTTCTCTCTTGCCCCCTCTCTGCCCCTCCCCTGCTTGCTCTCTCTTCCACTCTCTCTCAAAAAAAAGAAAGAAAGAAAGAAAGAAAGAAAGAAAGAAAGAAAGAAAAGAAAGAAAGAAAAGAAAGAAAAAAAGAAAGAAAGAAAGAAAGAAGGAAAGAAAAGAAAGAGAGAAAGAAAGAAAGAAAGAAAGAAAGAAAGAAAAGAAAGAAAGAAAAGAAAGAAAGAAAGAAAGAAAGAAAGAAAGAAAGAAAGAAAGAAAGAAAGAAAGAAAGACTCTGTATCTTGATCTGGGTGGTGGTCAGAACTATACACTTAAGATTTGCACATATTACTGTACATAAATTATGCTTTGATTCTAAAAACGAGGAAAATATTAGAAATGAACAATGAAAATCCTAGAATAAACAGTATTCAAAAAATCTGGCTGCAATGTCCTTTGAGGCCACTGTTGTTCAAAGATCCCCAAATTGGAATTTTATTTCGTCTGACCAGGTGGCTGGAGCTTGTCCTAGACATTTGGTTCATCTGGGGGCCTCTGCAATTTCATTTCAGTTCTGAGAAAACTTCCAGGGGGAGAGACAGGAGAGAATTCAGGCTTCTGTGTGGGGTAGAAGACCCAGCCAGTAGTGGAGAACGTCTAGGCTTGGGCACCTGAACCCTTAGGGAAGGTGACAGCTGTGAGCTGTGGGTCCAGGGCCTGACCTAGGACAAGGAGACCGCTGGACGAGTCTATTGTGGCCTCCCTTCTGCACCACAGGCTAGTGTCTGTGAGGCCTCCAGTCCCCGCCGGAGCTCTGGCCCACACCCTGGTCCCGCTCTCCAGAAAGTGTTCTCATATACCACCTCCCTGACCCCTCTCCTAGCCCTCGATCCCTCTCTCGGAGTCTCAGACAATGCCAGGTACTGCATCACTTAAACAGGTTACTGTCCCTTTGCCAGCCCACTCTCAGGGCCCTGACGGTGTTCTGTCTTGGGGAGTCTTCAGCTGACGAGCCTGGGCAGGGGGCAACATGGAGTCCCTACGGGCATATCCTGGAAGGCCACACCATTCAGAACCAAGTGCTCACATTCAGAACCAAGCGACCAGAGGTCTGTGAACCCCATGGTCATCCCTTGAGAGCAATCCTCCAGTTCGAACGGGTGCGAGGTTACGTGACCTCTGGGCTATCACTCCTCAACCACATCTCAAGTAGTCCTACAAGCCGTGGTGTGAAACCTGGCAGTCTCCTGTCCTTCCATCACCTTCCATTCCCCAACCCCCCAGAGGCAGTCACTTCTATCCTTTTTAGTTTGATCTTTTTGGTATTTACCTCTCGTTTCTAACAGTATTCATTTATTGACACTTTATTTTCTCGACTTCCCCCATCTAGTTAATGAACACGTCCATCACATCACATATTTGTCTTTTTTTTTTTTTTTTGGTGGGGTGGGGGGGATACATATCAGCTCTACTCTGCTAGCAAATTTCAATTATACAAATAGTGTTACTGACGATGCCGCCATGTTTTACATTAGATCCTCAGACCTTGGTCCATCTTATAGCTGAAAGTTTGTACCCTTGTATTAAACTTTCCCTATTCACCCCTCCACCCCTACCCCACAGTCCCTGGTAACCACTTTTCTACCCTCTGTTTCTATGAGTTTGCCATTTTTAGTTTCCCCATATAAGTGATACTGTGCAGTATTTGTCTTCGTCTGTCTGGCTTCACTTAGCATAACATTCTTGGGATCGGTCTATTTTGTCACAAATAGCAGGATTTCTTTCTTTCTCATGGCTGAATAATATTCCATTGTGTCTATATATACACCACATCTTTTTTGTCCACTAATCCCCTGATGGACACTTAAGGTTGTTTGTATGTCTTGACTCTTATAAATAATGCTGCAATGAATATAGGAGTGCAGATACCCTGCTGATATCCTGTTTTCATTTCCTTTTGGATACAGGCCCAGAAGTGGGATTGCTGGATCATATGGAAGTTCTATTTTTAATTTCTGGAGGAACCTCCATGCTGTTTCCCACAGTGACTGCACCAATTTGCATTCCCATCAATGGTGCACCAGGGTTTCCTTTTCTCCCTTGAGATATCTCACTTGAGACAATATATCCTTGTTATCTTTTTTTTTAATTTTTACTTTTTTTACGATAGCCATTCTAACAGGCATGAGGTGGTATATCACTGTGACATCTGCATTTCCCTCGCCTTAGTGATGTTGAACACCTTTTCACGTACCTGTTGGCCATTATATGTCTTCTTTGGAAAAATGTCTACTCAGTTCTGCCCATTTTTAAATAGAATTGTTTGGGTTTATTATTATTATTATTTGCCATTTAGTTGTGTGAATTCTTTATATATTTTGGATATTGACCCTTTATCAGGGATATGATTTGCAAATATTTTCTCCCATTCTGTAGTCTGCCTTTTCATTTTGTTGACGGTTTCTTTTGCTGTGCAGAAGCTTTTTAGTTTGATGTGGTCCCACACATTTATTTTTGGTTTTGTTCCCTCTGCTTTTGGTGTTAAATTAAAAAAAAATCATCACCAAGACCAATGTCAAGGAGCTTACCACCTATGATTTCTTCTAGGAGTTTTTATGGTTTCAGGTCTTAATTAAAGTCTTTAATCCATTTCGAGTTGATTTTTCCATAGTATAAGATAATGGTCCAGTTTTATTCTTTTGCATGCGACTGTCTAGTTTTCCCAACAGCCTTTATTGAACAGACTGTTTTTTCCCCATAATATATTCTTGGCTCCTTTGTCATAAATTAATTGACCATATATGCTTGGGTTCATTTCTGGGCTTTCTATCCTGTTTCACTGACCTATGTTTTCACGCCAAGTCACTTCGTGATTTTTCTTTTTTAACTATTATTTGTTGTCTTCTTGCTATGGAAAGTGAAGATTTTATTTCTTTCACTCTCCTGTCCCTACCAGACATACACACCCACTCCATTTTCCCAATATAGTTATATTATAATTTGGTTTGATCAACATGCCAAATTTGCATTGTTAATTTGTACTGTGCAATTGATAGTCCCAATTGAGCTATGTAGTATACTGTAATAATTTTTCTTTTCACACATCACTTTTTGCTTTCCTTGGAGTTCATAATTGTCTTTTTTTTTTTTTTTTTGCTTAGTTTTCTACTACATATTATTAATTCAACCTTAAATATTCCAACAATTGTCTAAATTCAGTCTCCATGTGTTCATAGGCTGTGGGCATCTACTTAAAAATATCACGGCAACACCAAAAAAGCAAATAACCCAATAAAAAAATGGGCAGAAGGCATGAACAGACATTTTTTCCTATGAAGACATACAGATGGCCAACAGACACATGAAAAGATGCTTAACATCACTCATCAGGGAAATATAAATCAAAATCACAATGAGCTATCACCTCACACATCAGAATGGTTAAAATCAAAAACACAAGAGACAACCAGTGTTGGCAAGGATGTGGAGAAAAAGGAAACCTCGTGCATTGTTGGTGGGAATGCAAACTGGTATAGCCACTGTGGAAAGCAGCGTGATGTGTCCTCAAAAATATAAAAATAGAATTACCCTATGATCCAGTAATTCCACTGCTGGGTATTTATCCAGAGAAAATAAAAACACTAATTTGAGAAGATACATACAACCCTGTGTTTACTTCCACATTATTTACAATGGCCAAGATATGCAAGCAACCCAAGGGTCCATCGATACATGAATGGATAAAGAATAGGATGTTACTCGGCCATAAAAAAGAATGAAATCTTGCCATCTGCAACAACAAGGATGGAACTAGAGTATATAAATGCTAAGGGAAAGACGTCAATCAGAGAAAGACAGATACCATGTGATCTCACTCATATGTGGAATTTAAGAAACAAAACAAATGAACCAAGAAAAAAAGAGACAAGCAAAAAACCAGACTCTTAAATATAGAAAACAAACTGGTGGTTGCCAGAGGAAAAGTGGGTGAGGGGAAAGGATGATAGGTGAAGGGGATTAAGAGGACGCTTGTCGTGATGAGCACTGAGTCATGTTATAAAATTGTTGCATCACTGTATTGGACATCTGAAACCAATATAACACTGTATGTTAATTACATTGGAATTAAAATAAATAAAAATAAATCACTGCATCTTATTACTCAAAGAATCTATAGCTCCGCTGGGGACAGGCAGTGCTATCTTCAGTGGTCTTTGGGTGGTGTGGATCCCTACACTGGGTTGGGGAGGGAGGTCAGAAGCCTCAGCACCAGACAGACATGAATACCAAGGCCACCACTTGCTGGCAGGGCACCCGTGATTCTCCTTCCACATCTGTTAACATGGGAGCACTGACGCCTCATCATAGTATAGTTATGAGAATTACGTAAGTGTAGTGGAGACTCCTCGAGCTTGGAGGACACGCAATAAATGCTGGATTACTTTCCTGTGAGGAGAATCGAGAACAATGAGGCCACTGAAAGTACTTCATTTCATAGAGCTCTCTCGCTCCATCCCCAAAGTACTGACCAGGCTCTGCACATTCATCAAGGCTCCCAAGACATTGATACGCTTGCTAACAAAGATAGCTAAAGCTGCTGCAGCGTGGCTCATTAGTTTAATGATTTCCTCTAAAAGAAAGAGCCTCTTTAATAGCAACATCAATTTTATTCTGAAATATTCTACACAAAGGCAGAAACTCTAAGAGAAAATATTGACAGAACGATCACATAAAAACTAAGAACTTTCGTATATCTGCAGGGAAGACCTAATATAAACGTAAAAGGCAAGCAACAAATTGGGAAAATATTTGAACGTATAAGTCAGTCAAAGGAAGGGCTGACTTTCCTTTTTTTTTAAGTTTATTTACTTTGAAAAAGATAGAGGGAGAGAGAATGAGCAGAGGAGGGGCAGAGAGAGGGGGTCAGAGGATCTGAAGTGGGCTCCATCCTAACAGCAGAGAGCCCAATGTGGGGCTCAAACTCACAAACTGTGAGATCATGACCTAAGCCAAAGTCAGACACTTAACTGACTGAGCCACCCAGGCGTCCAGGAGGGGCTGACTTTCCTAAGGACCCGGATCAGTTAGGGCAGAGTGCTTCAGCCTCCCAGACTAATGCTTTCTCTACCATTCATTCATTCATTCATTCACTCAAAATATATGTATTTAGATGCCTGGCGTTGAAGTATAATGATATTCAAAACCAGAAACGGTTCCTGCCCTCAGGACACTCACAGTCCAGTGGAGTGACAGATAGCCATCAGAAAATCCTACCTGGAAGCGTACAACTATAATCCAAGGTAAATGCTGTAAAGAAAGGAGAGCATGTTTGGAGGCGAGGGAAATAAAAGCAAAAAAGAACTACTGGGACCTCATCAAGATAAAAAGCTTCTGCACAGCGAAGAAAACAATCAACAAAACTAAAAGGCAACCGATGGACTAGGAGAAGACATTTTCAAATGACATATCAGATAAAGGGTTAGTATCCAAAATCTATAAAGAACTTACCAAACTCAACACCCAAAATATAAATGATCCAGTGGAGAAATGGGCAGACGACACAAATAGATACTTTTCCAAAGAAGACATCCAAATGGCTAACAGACACACGAAAAGATGCTTAACATCGCTCATCATCAGAGAAATTCAAATCAAAACCACAATGAGATACCACCTCATACCTGTCAGAATGACTAAAATTAACAACTCAGGAAACAACAGGTGTTGGTGAGGATGTGGAGAAAGGGGAACCTTTTCGCACTATTGGTGGGAATGCAAACTGGTGCAGCTGCTCCGGAAAGCAGTATGGAGGTTCCTCAGAAAGTTGAATATAGAACTACCCTATGACTCAGCAATTGCACTACTAGGTATTTACCCAAAAGATACAAAAAAGCTGATTCAAAGGGGCACGTGCACCCCAATGTTTATAGCAGCACTATCGATAATAGCCAAATTAATGGTAAGTGCCCAATGTCCACCATCTGATGAATGGGTAAAGAAGATGTGGCACACACACACGCGCGCGCGCGCACACACACACACACACACACACACACACACACACACACTGGAGTATTATTCAGCCATCAAAAAGAATGGAATCTTGCCATCTGCAACAGCATGAATGCAACTAGAGTGTATTATGCTAAGCAAAATAAGTCAGAGAAAGACAAATACCAAGTGATTTCACTCATATGTGGAATTTAAGAAACACAACGAATGAACACAGGGGAAGGGAAGGAAAAATAAGATAAAAACAGGGAGGGGGACAAACCATAAGAGACTCCTAAATACGGAGAACAAACTGAGGGTTGCTGGAGGGGTTCTGGGTAGGGGTAGGCTAAATGGGCAAGGGGCATTAAGGAAGACACCTTCTGGGATGAGCACTGGGTGTTACATGTAAGTGAAGAATCACTAAATTCTACTCTTGAAACCAATACTACACTGTATGTTAACTAACTTGAATTTAAATAAATGTTAAAAAAAGAAAGAAAGGAGAGCATGTAGCAGAGGACCTAGCTGAGATTGGAGAGTATGGGGGAGGACTTCCCTGGCTCAAGTCCTCAAGTGAGGACTTCCCTTCCCTTATTTGAACCGATAGCTGAGGGTGAGTAGGAGTCCAGGAGTGTGTGTGTGTGTGTGTGTGTGTGTGTGTGTGTGTGTGTATGCCTGCGTGTGTGTGTGTGTGCATGTGCGTGTAGAAGGGAGAGAGAGAGAGAGAGACAGAGAGAGAGACAGAGAGAAGGGAGAGGCATTCCAGGCAGAGAAAATGGCATGCTAAGGCCCTGTGGTAAGAGGCCCATGGGACAGTTGAGGAACAGGAAGAAGGCCAGTGTGGCTGGAGCCTGGAGAGTGAGAGGAGTCTGGAGGGGTGGCCACTGGTTAGACTGTAAGAGGGGCCTTGTGGGCCATGGTAAAGGCTTTGGCTCTTAACCTACAGAGCAATGCAGAAGTCCACGCTGGGGCTAGGGGAAGAGGCCGGAGGTGAGTTTATGGCTGGATATACATTTGAAAAGATAGCTCTGGCTCTGAAGTGGAGAATGGATGGAGGTGGGTGAGAGTGAGGCAGTCTTATTGGTATAGTCCAGGTGAAAGATGACGACGGCTGCAGGTGGGTGATGGCACGAGGATGAGTGAGACAGGCCGAGTCCAGAGCTCTTTGGGAGGTAAAGTGACAGGTCTGCGTCCCATCCCTCATCCTAGTAAACTAGGGCCAGGCCAGAACAACAAGCCTCGAGCAAGACTGACAGAACATCCCAATGTCTGAAGACGCAAGCCCCATTACAGTGGGATCTCAGAAAGGCGAACAATCTGGAGCCAGCTGGGGCTGCATCGCGGTCAAGTATTTGGGGGCTCTGTTCTGCCTATGGCTGGAGAGGTGGGGAGACAGACCTGGTTCCAACCAGGTGTTCCCAGGGGCTGTGTGAGCAGAGGAGGGAGCGTGCACAGAATGTGGTAGTGGGTCTGAGCTACGGCACGAGGCTCCGCTGCTCCTCCTCTCCTATTCCCAGAGGAGAAGGTACCTGCCTTATGCTTTTATTTTCTGTCTTGAAAAAGAAATGGCAACTTTTAGTGTCACAAAACACACAGACTTGTGACTTGCTCCACTGTACATGTAATAAATTCATGGGGTTTTAGTCAATTTATCTTATTTTTCTTCTGGCAAAAGTGGCAAGGGCAGGGTAAGCTCTCTCTTCGATTCCCACTCTGGGAATATGGAAATGGGCATCAGGGGAGGAAGAGCTTGCTGGGGCAAGGCGACAGGGAAGGGTCCCTGGAAGGGACCTCTGGAGCCAGGCAGGGAGCAGGGAGCCACCCCTGGTTCCAAATAGCCTGGGCTCACTTCAACAGGCCATGACTAGCTAGGATGAGTCTGAACTGGTCCTAAGCAAGCAATGGCAAGCTAAAATCACATACTGTATTAATGGCCACATTATGCTGATTTGAGCCAATCTGGACAACTTTCCTAAAGTCAGTCTGAATTGTGTGATGCACTTAAAACTAAGCACAATATTTGAATCCACTGGCCTATTTAGAGCCTCTTCCAGCTAGCTTGGGTGCCTCTCTATTTTATGAATTATTATTGTCCTCTTACGTATATGTCGGTGTGCAAGCGTGTGTGTGCGTGTGCATGTGCGTGTGTGTCCCATGTTGACATCTGCCTCTTCTGCCTCTAATTTCTTGGAAAGTGAGCTCCGTCAGGGCATGACACAGGACCAAACTTAGCTCTATATGCAGGTAAGTGACAGTAGGCACTCCCTCAGAGGTTCTCAATCTTGATGTCTCCCCCCTCCATAGGAAAGAGACCTGAGGACAGCTTTCAGGTGTTGGCAGCCTTTGCCAACAGGGCTGGCCTGGATGGGGGCCTGCCAGGAAGTTAACAGCCCACTTGACTCTGGGAAGTCAAGCCTGGGAAGACCCTCTCTGCAGAGCAGCCTTTTGGCCAGACCCCAGAGGCTTCTGAGCTGGCTGAGGCTGATTTTACTATCCCCAAAAGCAACCCCAGTTTTTTCATGCAACCCAGTGTACCCACATAGTGGCACAGCCTGGAAGTATATCTGGAATACCAACAGTCTGGAGCAGTCTGGACAAGGCAATATCTGGATATCAAGTGCTGTGATTTGCATACTATGCTTGCTGTGTTTATAACATGTATCCTGCCCAGCTCCGAATAGGTTCAATGGAGATGAATTTTGATGTAAGTTCTTTCTACCACAGCCCAATTTCTTTAAGGTGTGCACAGGTACACACACACACACACACACACACACACACACACACACACATTCTGGTCTGTATTGCTCCAGAAATGTCCTTAGGGGGGTTATTCCCTAACAAACTGCAAGCCTGACCCTGCATCATCCAACTCCTGACCTGGTCTCTGGCCTCATGCTGTGCCTGCTGCCCCTCCCTGCCCCCAGCTTCAGCCTCCTACTCCTGTGTGCCCCTCCCCTCCCACAGCACCTGAACATGCTGTTCCTCACCTAGAAGGCAGCCTCTACCTTCCACCATTCTTTGCCTAGTTAGTTCCCTGTCATTTCCCAGCTTACAGCTCAAGTACCACTTATTTCCTCTGGATGCTACGTTTGTAGTATATGCTCTTAGAATGTTTCTTATCATAGTTTATGATCATACATGTTTGTGGGTAAGTAGTTAGCTGACACACGGTACCATAAAAGTCATCTTTTAACATATCTCACCAGATAATATCATCCAGCAGAGTGTCCCTCCACCTTAGCATTTTGGAACAACCAAAAATGTCTCCAGACGATGCCAAAGGTCCCCTGCGGGGTGGCACAAAATCACTCCTGGCTGAGAACCGCTGACCTAGGACAACTCTGTAAGAAGTTCGGGATTTCAAAGGCTGGCTTCCTGAGAGCCCCTTTGCTGAAGCCCTGATCTCTTTCTAGACCAGTACGGTGCGATAGAAATATAATGTGAGCCATATACGATTTACAATTGTAATTGTAAATGTTCTAGTAGCTGCTTTAAAAGAAAGTAAAAAAAAAAAAACGGGTGAAATTAAATGTAATGCTGTATTTTATTTAACCCAATATATCCAAAATGTTGTCATTTCAGCATGTACTCAATATAATCATTATTAAGATACTTTACATTCTTTTTTTCTGCCAAGTCATCAAAATCGAGTGTGTATTTTTCTCAATTTGGACTAGCCATATGTCAAAGGCTCAATAGCCACATCTGGCCAGTGGCTAGCACATTAGATAGGTGGGAGGACAGACTTAAGTTTTCTCAAAGTGCATGCATGGCCTGGCCCAACCCTTTAATTGGTCACTAGATTGCACTCCCACCCCTCAGCAGAGCCACGCACAGCCTGTTTTGTCCACCAGGGTCCACAGGTTATCATCCATTTGGAGCACCCCTTGGAAGAGTCCTGACAGTTGTGACCATGCTCTGGAAGGCCAGCCCATCCAGTAGTCATCTGTTAGAAGCTAATGAGATGGGTGTGTTGCCCATGAGTTCACGGGGGGCTGGAGGGTCCCTGTCACTCACACACACACATGGGGAGAGACACGCTGTTTCCAAGCTCCCCAGGCAGGTATTCGACCCACCTCCAAACCACCTGTCCTCATCGTCATTGCTCATAAGGGAGGCTCAGCCCTCCCCAAACACTGGCCACTTTTACAGGCACATTCTGTTTTCTTAAATGATAGATGTTCTCATCTAAAATGACACTCTGGCCAAGAAGTTGCTATCCCTAGGAAGATGCTGTTCCTAGTCCTGGGACTTCTCCTGAGTCTCCAGGCCACTCTGCAGGGACATGGGCTGGCTGGGGCAGTGGCCGAGTCCTGCAAGATCATCCCTGCAAGGTTCTCCAGACTGCCGTCTCTTACTTATCTCTAAGTTTCTGCCCTCATACCCTCATCTCCAGGCTGTGCAGCTTCCTAGGAGTTTTCCCCATGGGACCTGCCTGAGGAATTGCTTCCTGCAGCCCAGCCCAGGTGGCTCCTTCAGGCTCTACAGAACACCCTCCCAGGCCACAGGAATGAGGGTTCTCACTTGGACCTGGCTGTCCCCAGAAACCAGGATACGGCCTTCCCTAGTGAGGGCCACTTTTGTCTTGGCTGCTAGGGCAAATCTTGAGTGTCCTGCATTTTTTAGTAAAGGTACAAAGTTTTCACCAACTTGTCACCTGGTCACTTTGAGCCACCCAGGAACTCAGCAAAACACAGAATACTGGATGAGGGCTGAACATCGACTGGGCACTAACATGGCTACTGCCCTGTTAGTCAGTCTCGGGTCTGACCCCCACAGACCCCAGGAGCCTCATTGGGAAGGCATGTCCGTCAGGAAGATGCCTTTGGAATGCCTGCCTCATCTGACTCCCAGTGTGGCAGCCGGCTAAGTGTCTGCACGTGTTAGCCAAGAGACACACATTGTGCCCAGATCCGCCCCAGGAAGTTGGACTTACCCCTCCTGGCTTGCCTGATCTTTGGGCTCAGCATATTTCAGAAGCCGCCAGGCCAGCGTCCTTGTGCCGATCATGCTGTCATCCACTTCCCTTTTCTCTTCCTCTTGCCCAGTTGCCCCTCCTGCCCCGCTCGGGCCCCCATGGCTGCTTGGCTTTACCGGCGAGACTCCCTTGGCTCCCTCTCCTTTGCTCCCGACCGACCGAAGGCTTGCCTTGGACTACGCGAACCTCAATGCATTATTTATCCATCCCAGAATTAATTCCCATCCAAGCGAACCATGAAAAGGCTCGGTAACGGCTGCTGATCACTCTCGGGGCCAGGGCGGGGCGGCCTGGCTGTCCCTCGGCCCCGGGGCGCACGCGGCACTGCTCATCCCGGAGCCGGCGCGTGGGGCTGGGCTCCCCGCGGGCGGACGGGCGGGGCGCGTCCGCGAGCTGGAGGGCGGTACAGCCGGGGCCCAGCCGCGGGCGGGTCGGAGGGCTCCCGACAGATCCGCCCACTGAGCGGGGAGGGCCAGTCCAGCGCGCGCGCTGGCGGAGGGGAGAGGAGGCAGGGAATACCCGCCGAGGCCCGCCTGTCCTGGCTAGGTCCCCGGGGACAGCGCTCTTGGGGGGGGGGGGGGACGTGCAGGTCCGTCTAATGGGACCTGCTCCGCCGGATGTCTCCTGCAGGCGGTTTAGGAACTCAAGGTTCAACTGTGAAAGACAGGCGTGTCTTAGAAGGAGCTTGCAGCCTGGGCGGTGTTCACATCCTTACTGGATGGGCCCAGCAAGCAGAGGGATGCGTGTTAGGAATGTCTCTGCTGCCTTAACAAGGTGAGAGGAGTCAGGATGCACACGAAGTTCAGGGCCCGCACTTAGTAGGATCTCAAAAACTGTTCACTGAGTAGTGAATCTGCTAACTGTTTAATACTAACAACTCTAAAGAATGCATAGCGGGACTCCTGGGGAGTTCAGCCTCCAGAGCCTAAAAATTGCCCAAGAAATGCAGTCACACTAACAGCTATCATTTATTAGGTGCTTACTATGTGTCTGGCATTAGGCTGGTGCTTTCTATTCAATATGTCACATACTTCTCAAATTCTCCGAGGCAGGTGCTATTGTCGTGGCTTTGCAGATAAAGAAAATAAGGCACATAAATGTTAAACAACTTGCCCAAAGTCATACAATACAGTCAGGATGGGAATGTGAATCCAGGGCTGTGTGTCTACAGCTGATAGTTTTCTATGATGCCAGTCTCTCTAAATCCCTAAATTCCAACCAGTTCGTGTGAGCAGTTTTTGACTCGAGAACCCTAAATGAACTTGTTGGATGGTGAGGACCAGCCTTTGTGCCCCTTAAATGACCCCATGAGAGGTTAGGCATTTGTGCCTGGGGTTGGGTTTTTTGTTTTTTGTGTTTGTTTTTTGAGCCTGAGTGCTGTGTGGACCTTGTAACAGTTGAAGATGAGGGGTCTCAATGATGACCACTTTGCTTTGAACAGCCATGCTCCCTCCCTGATCCTCAGAGTGCCCCCATGTCTATTGAACCCCAAATGTCCTATTAATGTGGAATCAACTCTGGCACCTGGATGGGCAGAAGTTCTGGGGGCTAGGGGTCTACTGGGAGGCCCTGCAGCAATCCGTGCTAGAGAGGACAAGTCTGGCCTACAGAGAGGAGGAGAGGATTGCAGAGGTCAAGGACTCACCAGGATGTGGGAGGTCCAAAGGCCAGGTTGCAGGGAGAAAGCAGAGTGCCTGGAGACAAAGCTGTCTTACTCAGCAACAAGTCACTTTTTCTGGCCCTCGGCCACCCCTCAGAAGAGATGAATAAGTATTTTGATATAATATCCAAGGCTTTTCGTGGCATTGCCCATGCCTTCTTCTGTGACCTATCTCCTGGGCATGCTACCACACACAGCCACGTGCACGTGCAGCCCGTGTGCCCCTGTGCCTTTGCACCAGCGTCTCCCTCTCTCTGGAATGTGCTGTCTCATGGTTTCAGTTACACAAGCCTGATCATTCTGAGCAAGTTCCCTGTAAAACTCTCCCGATTCTACCACCAGCAGGAGCCATTAAACACTTCCCCAGGGCTCTTATCTGTGTCTCACAGACTGCCCAACATCCCTCCGGCACTCCCAGCCCTGAGCCTCAGGCTGGACTCAGGCCACAAGCTCTATGAGGAATACTGGCTTGGGGGACAGATCCAAGAAACACCACTGAATGATGGAATTGCCCTCCTTTTCCTTTCAGACCAGGTAGAGGCCGGGTCAGGCTGGGACAGAGGCCACTGGGGAGCACTGGGGAGGATACAGATCTGGAAAATCTCATGTTGACATCAGGGTCACAGGGTGAGGTCCCGTGGTCAGTGACAACGTCTTGAGCAATCATGAAGCCCTGTGAGTAATGCAGCCTGGACCACGTCCTCCAAGCTAGAGGCACGAAAATGCCCTGAGGATTCAGTTTGGGTCCACTCACACTTGTTTTGGTTAAGAATCAACCCCCGGGTGCTTTTCCTGTGCAGCTGTTTCCCCCAATGACATTAAGTTGCTGGACTCACCCTCTTGATTTTCCTGGGATCAGTGTTGGATTCAGACAAAACCACAGAGGTTCTGGGCTCAAACCCAGAAGTAAAGCTGGGACCAGGGCAAGAGCTACTCTGGACTGTGCACCTGAGAATGATGGGGGACAGGGGTGGGGTGGGGACAACGTAGCTCTTCCTTTTCTCTGCCCTCAGACCAAGTTCCCAGGACTCCTCTGGATAAGGGGATCCATAGAGTCCAGCTGGAAGGGACATTAGTGTCCCCTCCTTCTTGCTGTTTACCAAGCCTGTACCACAGGGCCCTAGGAGCCCCTAGGTCCCTCTGAGGCTTCAAGGAGGGAAGGTGGGATGAGGACAAGAATGGGGCAAGGAGATCTGCTGAACATGGTGACCTCTTGCATAAGTTTTTGTTTGAAGGAACAGACTACTCCCCTGACTTACAGGCAGGAGACTGAGACCAAGGCAGAAAGATACAGGCCTCACGTAGAAGTAGAGACAGAGAGATGGCCTCTTTCCCGTTGCCCTGCCCCTGCCCCAGTGGTCCTGGGTCTCCCTTCTCCAGTTCCCTGGCGTGCATCATTTCAGCATTTCCTAACGCTGCTGTGGGCCAGACTTGGCTAGGCGCTGAAGGGTGAGTGGAGAGGTTTGGGAGGGTAGAACTCTTCAAAGGCATCCGCTGGAATGCACACCTCTCGGTCAGGCGGTCACCCAACCCAGTGTCATTGACCAGAGCCAAGATGGCTTCACATCAGTGGTTCTCAACCTTGGCTGCATGTTGGGGAGCTTTGAAAACTAACACCTGTGTCCCATCTGCCATTGGGTCCTATATAATCTGGCATGTAAACTGGTCACTGGGAGTTGTAAAAGCTCTTCTGGTGATCCAACATGTGACCAGGGTTGAGAACCACTACTTTAGGAGATAATTGCATATCTGTGAGCTTGGGGACACCAGAGGCGGTCTTTGCCTGCTGTCATCCTAAGGGAGTCTTCTCAGGGACGGACACATTTCGCCAATCTCCCACTCAGAAAATGGAAAGGGGCCTCTATCCCAAGTTTCACCGGGAGACTGCTCCATTCCACACAGAGCCACAGGTACTGATGTATGGCCTGTGCACTGTATAACGGTGTCCAGTAGAGGGGGGAGTAGGGCTGGGTTTGGGCTCTGCTGGCAAAGCTCTGTGTTCTAGCGCCATTCGAGGGATCTGCTGGCAAGAGGGTGAGCCTTTCTCTATTTTTTACCGAGATGTCATATAGATAGCAGAACCCTGCTCCCCTGTTCCGGAAGCTGTAGGGAGGACAGAGTGTGCTCTTCTGGAGGCAGAAGGAGAAAACACCGCGGTTGCAGAGTCTGAGATGCCTGCGCAGCGGTCACCAGCACCAGTGTCCCCTGACTTCCTGCTTTTAGTGCTCTCTGTCCCTGTTGCCAGGAGGCTGACGCTGCGGCTCTCTGGCACGTCACTCCTGTCCATCCCAGTGGTGTGCTGGACCAGCTGGCCAGTAGCAAAAGCCAGTGAGAGCTGATAGCTAAGTTTTCAGGAATTTGGCAATTTTAACAGACATCATTAGAAATTACATGTTATAAGCTTAATTTTATAAACAGTGAACTAAATTATATTAAAAACAAAGGGAATACACACTCAACACACATCATTTCCTAATTATGTTCCTACATTTCAATAGTGTCTACATTCTTAAGGTTATTTGCACCTTTTATAAATGCATGGTGAAAATATTATTGTGAGGGTCGATTTTGTATGTCATATAAATATATATATTTAGATATATTATAAATATGTTATAATACATTTTATATCTATCTATATCTATCTATCTATCTATCTATCTATCTATCTATCTATCTATCTCTCCTGTTGGTTCTGATTCTATGAAGAACTCAATTGATCTATATATTGCAGGGCTACTCACATCTCTTGGCAACTCCTTGTTCAGCAATCATGCTGGTAGTTTGAAATTGGTGGTGGTGGGAGTATTTACATCAAGAAAATCAGTAAACGTTATCAATCAGGACTTAACATTTTTTCCTTCTAGGCAGCCGGTTGTTAGGTGTTTGCCAGCACACCTCTGACCATTTCCTCCCCTGCTGACTCCGTGCCCGCCGCCGCCTCGGCTGACGACTCTTTGCTGCGGGCAGAGAATGCTAGCTCTCCACCAGATCTGTTCTCCCCTCCTTCATGGGCATGCCCAGATACCCTCCATTTCCCAGCCTCCTTGCACTCGGTGTGACTGTGCCCTGGCCATTGTTTAGGAGAGGACGTGATATGGCCGCCTCTAGCTGTGGCCCACAGGACTCCTTGCCCCAACACTCCTCCATGCTCGGCTCCTTTTTCTGGCGCCATCTTGGAAGTCCACGCAGGAGAAGGGAGAAGCCCTGTAGTCTGAGCCCTATAGTCAGCTAGTGAGGCCAAGCCCCCACTGTCAACCTCGAAGTATCTTGGATGGTTATGAAAGGGAGAGTCATTACCTAGTTGGTCCCCTTTGTTACTCTAGCTGAACTTCCCACCAGATATACCCTCTGGCTGCCCTTCTTGGCCTACCAGACTTGGATGTACCCTTTTGGGCCCTGTTTTGGGGTCCCTTCCCTGCTCAGAGCCCCAAGGTTAGAGTTCAGCACCTTTACTATCTCTCTCATTACCCATCCCTGAGGCCACAGGAACCTTCTAAAAGGCCTCTTGCCAGAGCTGATGAAGACCTTACCCATAATTTAAATATATAAAATTTAAATTACCCATAATTATTACCCAGGATCAACCCATAATTTAAAAATTAACCCATAATTTAAATATTATAACCCATAATTTAAATATAAACTATAAACAAAACTTAACAGTATGCTGAATTTAAAGTATTCTTTCTAGATTTTTTAATTGCATGATCGTGTGGGATTCATCAAAGGTGAACTTTTCTGCCACTTTGGTGGCCTTGCCTTGCTGGTACTCTGAACGTATCCTTGGTTAGCCTGTGGGCACTTGGGTGTTGCAAGACTCACTGTCCCAGAGAGCAGGGCGTCTTGCGTGGCCCACTGTCCCTGGCCTCAGTCCTGTTGCCTTAGGCCCAATGTCTGTCTCTGTCCTTGGCCCAATGCCTCCTTCAGATGTTTAGCTTGGCTTTTAATTTCAGTTTTGGCCACACACTACAGCCCAGGCCCCCAGAATGGATCTAGAGCCCTGGACTCCTACT
Source organism: Panthera tigris (assembly GCF_018350195.1). Taxonomy (NCBI): domain Eukaryota; kingdom Metazoa; phylum Chordata; class Mammalia; order Carnivora; family Felidae; genus Panthera; species Panthera tigris. The sequence goes on from NC_056670.1 coordinate 45,800,335, forward strand.
TTTCTGGGTCTTTGGTGCCCAAGGATCCTGGCCAGAGAATCAGGACAAAGATGCAGAATCCAGGACTGGGCATTGTAAAACCACCCAGGCACACCAGGCCAGAGTAAGAGGGTTGAGACCAGAACATGGAGGCTTGGCTTGGAAAGCCCCTCAGTTGTGACTTGCAGCCTGGGGCACGGTGTCTGGAGTCTTGTAGCCCTAGGGTCACGTGTTCAGGAGTGGGGTGGGAAGGGAGTGTCAGAGTACCACGTCAGTGTCTCTGCCAGCACTCTGGGGAGCTCCAAAGTAGAAGGCCCAACAGAAGGGTCTGGCTTTGGGTGGAGGTGGTCAGGGCTGTGTACTGCCACTTTCCAAGGTCATTGGCTGAGGACCTTCTCAAGAAGAGAAGGCCACCGCTGCCTTGCATAGTCATTGGCTGGGGGCCACCCAAGAACAGCATGAAGTTGGCTTGAAAGCTGAGGCTGACCCTAAAAGAGCTAAGAGCTAGTGGCTGTCAGCTGATCCCACTCCCTGCAACCCTGATCCTGGGCAGTGAGTCCTTTCTTGAAGGGGCTCTGAGCAGCTAAACTATGTCTACCACATGGGGTTTCTATGGAACACAAAAGCCTCATTTTTAAGCCCCTGTAAATGTTGGGTTCAGACAAATACTACTCACTTAAGAATCTTTACTTGGCCAACTGTCTTCTGGGCTCCCCATTTAATTGGGAAGCTTTCAGACAGAGATTTTATTGAGCTGCTAAGTCTCATTGTGGGTATCTTAGAAGGGGAAGCTTCTGTTAGAGAGTATGTGGAACTAACAATGGGATAGCTTTGCTCTGAGTATGTGGTTTCCCTCCAGGGCACTACAGGCAGGGCAGGAAGGACCCCATCCCACAGGTCTGATACCTTGGGCCAGGCAGTATCCTGTGCTGAGCTCTTGCTTGTGGCAGAGGCTGAGAGGAAAAAAGAATTGTGACCTCAATAGTCCTGGAAATATGGTATTCTGAGTCCTGGAAATATGGTATACTGACGTTCCAAAGAGCTGTCACACCCTTCCCCTGAAGCAGTGGGGGGGGGGGGGGGCGGGCACCCAGTGGCAGGACAACTGCCTACCCAAGCATCAGCCTGCCCAAGGCCAAATGGCAAAAACTGTCCTCACTTGGGTCCCTCAAGGAAGCAGGTCTGAAGTGCTTTCCCCTCTCCAAAGAGTCAGATTTTAGAAAATGGTGACTCACCACTTTGGTCAGTTTCACATTATTGGAAAACAAGTCTTCTCCCTTGTGAAAACACCTGCTTGTTGTGGAAAGTCAGGCCTTGGGACAGATGGAAAGAATGGAAATTTCCCAGATGCCTTCTCTCTCAACTCACACCTCTCCCCAAGGTCAGGGCTCTCCCCTGCACAACAATCCCTGCCCCCTGCTCCTCTCCTCTGGGCAACCCAACCCCTTCCCGTGGCACAGAACCTCCATCTACTCTTCTAGACATTTGCCTTCCTTTTGCATCTTTAATCCCTCTTTCCCTCACTGGCTCTTTTCTCCAAGTTGACAAAATTACCCAAGACTCCCCTGCTCTCAAAATTATACCTTTTCTTCCCCTCATTTGTAATGATGGAATGGAACTTGTTTTGAGGCTGCAAAACATCTAGCCCCTTCCTATCATGGGGGACTCTCCCGCCATCTCCCTCTTTGAAAGCTGTAAGGAACAGATCTGCTGTGTCCCTGCAGGCAGTCAGATGTGGCCAGGTGACCTAGGCTCAGCCCATTAGATGCCCCTGCCTGGTTTTTGATCTAATCTTGAGTATCACAAAAAAGTCTGAGAGATGGTTAGAATGGACTTCCCAGTCCTAGCGGCAGTGACAATGTCCTGCTGCGACAATGGTGCCTTCCAGTATGGCGGAGATATCCTGCAGGGGTGTCTTGCCTACACTGTCCCGCAAGAAGATAATCCTCGTGCTTCTTACTTTTAGGCCCTTTGGAGCCACCGAATCTTTCTTGTCCATTTTGCGAACCTAGTTCTCCAGCTCCCAAAAGATTTTGTAAATAAATCTCCAATATACTTCTGATAAATTCCCTCTTCTGGCTTTAGCTGGTTTCGGTTGCCTTTCAGTGACCTGCAGCTCACAGAATTCTAGCTGATGCCCATGTCATGCCTCTCAGCCCATGTTTCACCTTCCTCTCCTCTCTCACTTCCTAATCTTCCTGACTCAGCACAGATGGTGCATCTCCTCCGTATCCGTTCTCTCACAGACGGTATTTCCTTCCTTATTTCCCCAATTATGCCACCACGCTAATCATCTCATGTCTCAGCCTGGAAACCACAGACTGTCCTTCCAAACCATGGCTGCAGTCTTCTGCAGCCTGTCGTCATGTGTCCTGGGTGAGGCTCTTGTGGGTTATGACTGACAGTAATCTCAGCTCACCCAGAAGGCATAGCTGGATGGGGTCTCCCCATTCCAAGACATACTTCTTTCTAGACTTTTTTCATCCTTATCTGTTTCAAAATCCAACTCCTGTCTGGGTGTACCCTTTGTTGAGTATCTGGTACACACACACTATCTTACTTCAACCTGAAGTGGGTGATATATTTAACTGCAGTGCTGGGAAAAACAAAAAAAACAAAAAAAACAAAAAACAAAAAAAAAACAAACAAAAAGCCTCTGTCAACCAAGAGTTCAATATCTGATGAAATTATTCTTTGAAAATGAAGGAGTGATGAACACATTCCCAAATAAACAAAATTGAGACAGCTAACTGTTAGCAGACCTGCCCTACAAGAAACGTTGTGGGGATTCCTTCAGGCTGAAGCGAAAGGACACTAGACAGTAACTCAAATCCACGTCAAGAAGTAAAGAACACCAGTAAAATATATAGGTAAATATTTAAGATAGGACTGATGTATTTTTCTTTGTAATTTCTCTTTTTTTCTTATCTGATTTAAAAGATAACTGCATAAAACAATAATGATAAATTCATGTTGATGAGCACACAGTGTATAAAGCACACAGTGTATGAAGGTGTAACACTCACATAAGTACATGTGTGGGAATAGAGATATCTAAGAAAAGTTTTTGTATACTGTTGATATTAAGTTGGTATTAAATCAAACCAGATTGTCATAAATTAAGATGTAATCCCCAACGCAGCCTCTAATAAAATAACCCAAAAATACATAGTAAGAGAAACAACAAGGGAATTAAAAGAGTATGTCAGAAAATATCTATTTAACACAAAAGAAGTCAGTAATTAAAGATTTGAGGCACAAAGAAGATATGTGGCACAGAAAAAAGTAGCAAAGTAGCAAAAGTGAATCCTTCTTTATCAGTGATAACATTAAATATAAATGGGTTAAGCTCTCCAATTAAAAGTCTGAAGTGAAAGGATGGATTAAAAAGACATCAACCATATGCTGTCTAAAGAGACTTATAGTAGCCCTCTTTATCCATGGGGGATATGCTCCAAGACCCCCAGTGGATGCCTGTAACCACATAGTACCAAACCCTATATGTACTATGTTTTCTCCTATACATACATACCTATGATAAAGTAGGCACAATAAGAGAGTAACAACAACTAATAATCAAATAAAACAATTATAACAATATACTATAATGAAAGTTATATGAAGGTGGTCTCTCTCTCTCTCAAAATATCCTGTTAGACTGTATTTACCTTTCTTCTTGTGATGATGTGAGATGATAAAATACCTTTGTAACGAGATGGAATGAGGTGAATGACATAGGCAATGTGACATAAGGTTTGGCGACTATTGTCCTTCTAATGATATATCAGAAGGAAGATCATCTTCCAGACCACGGTTGACCGCAGGTAACTGACCCTGGGGAAACTGAAACCACAGGTAAGGAGGGGCTATTGTCCTTTAGATTCAAAGACACATATAGGTTTAAAGGAAAAGGACTGAAGAAGATATCCTGCACAAACAGTAACCAAAGGAGAGCTGGAGTGGAGTACTAAATTCAGACAAAATATACTTTAAGACAAAAATTATGACAAGGGAGAAAGAAGGTCAATATATATTAATAAAAGAGCTGATAAATCAAGAAGATGTAACAATTTTAAACATATATTCACCTAACAATAGAACACCAAAGTTCAGGAAGCAAAAATAAACTCATGAGAAAAATAGTGCAAAAACAGTAGTTGCAAACTTTAATATCCCACTTACAGTCATGGATAGAACAGCAATGAGGAACACAGGACTGAGGACTTGAACAACACTGCAAACCACCTAGACCTAACAGACGTTTGTAGAATACTTTGCCCAAGAACAGCAGAATACACATTCTTCTCAAGTGCACATGGAACACATTCCAGGACAGACCAAATGCTAGACCACATAACAAGTCTCAATAGATTTAAAAGGATATCTGCTCTCACTGCTTCTAGTCCACAGTGTGCTGGAGATTCTAGTCAAGGCAGTTAGGGAAGAAAAAGAAAGAAAAGCATCCAGATTAGGAAAGAAGAAGTGAAACTCTCTCTGTTCACAGATGACATGATGGTGCACACAGAAAATTTTACGGAATTTACTAAAAAACTATTAGAATTAATAAATGAGATCGGCAAGATTGAAGGGTAACAGGGTCAACATACAAAAATTAATTGTATTTTTACACACTCGCTATGAACAATCTGAAAATGAACTCATAAAAGAAAATGATTCCATTCACAACAGCATCAAATAGGACAAAATATACAGGGATAAATCCAGTATGACAAGTGCAACACTTATTGTCGGAAAACTAGAAAACACCATTGAGAAGAATTTAGCTGAAAAGATCTAAATAAATGGAAAAACATCATATGTTCACTAGTTGTAAGATTTAACATTAAGATGGCAATACTCCCCAAAATGGTCTACAGATTTGACACAATCCCAGATGACTCTTTTGTAGAGATTGACAAGCTGATTCTAAAATTTATATGGAATTGCAAGGCACCCAGAATAGCCCAAACATATAACCTGGGCATCAAGCCCCAGCACAGTGGTTATTTTGGTCATAGCACAGGGAGATGCCTCGTCATGGATGTTGACTTCAACGTTAAAGTTAGTCCTAAATGTCTTTGTTGACGGGTAGAGGGGGGGCTCCCTACTTTGTACCCTAACCACTTTGTCCCCTACCTCTGTGGGGGAAGCAACACTCCTTGTCTCTACCACAGCTTCTGGGTTCATCCATCTTCCCACCCGAGAGGCCAGCTCATCCCACAGCATGGCTCCCAGCCGGTGCATGGTGGCTCTCTTGCGAGTACTGGAGGCTAAGAATTGAGCAGGAGGATTGGAATGATCTAGGCAAGAGATGTTTAAGGCTCCACAAATGAAGTGAAATGGCAACGATTGCTGTGGCCAGGTGAAAACAGCCCTCACAGCGGGAAGTCAAGAGGATGAAGAGCAAGAGAACTGAGTCTGACTCCTGGCTCCACCAGCCTTGATCTGAATTATTCTGAGCGAGTCCCTTACCTTTTCTGTACCTGTTCCTTCTTCCATCAAATGGAGATGTTAATTTCTTTTCTACCATTGCAAACGGGCAATACTAAGGTAGGAAGGCTGCGTATGTGGGAGCTCTTTGCAAACTGCCAAACGCTATATAAGGACACGTTACCAGAGTGTGTATAAGCATCCGACTCTGTGTCATGATGCGCAAGAACCAGCTGTGCACTGACAACCCAATAAACTCTGTGAAGAAGCACTCCTGGCTCATTCTTTCCCAACATTTTGGCCCAGAGAGCTGTATCCTCATACTGGGAGGTAACGGATATTCCTGCAATATTACATAACCTCAGGAATAGCTGTAATGAAGTTTATGTTCTTACCGATGCAGGTAACGCTTACTTGCACTGACCATTAAAAGAGTTTGCTCGCTAGCTTGTCGTTTACTTTGACCTCTCTGTGAGTCTTGTGTTTTGGTCAAGAATTTCAAGCTTTTCCAAATGTGGCTTCTCTGTTTACAGCTCTGTGTTACTCAGCAGGCAGTCTCTTGATGTAAATACAACAGGGAGAGGAGGGGGGAGGTGATTTCAGAGGAAGTGAGATGGCGGGTACACTCGCCATGCCCGTGGCCAACAGCGTGCAACTGCTACAGCTCGGCACACACCGAATACCAGTGCCGAGGGCTCATGGCCCCCATCCACCCTCTGCAGACCCAGTGTTCCGATGAGCTTCTATCACCCGATCAGTTTTTTTTCTTTCTTGGTTTCTGTTTGCTGGGTGATGGGAGGTGATGTGGTAGAACAGGCAGAGCCTGGGCTTTGGGATCAAAATCTGGCCCCACCATGCTCTGGCTGAGTGGACTGAATAAGCCATTTCATCTCTCGGTACCTCAGTCACCTCGGCTGCGAAATGGGGGCAGCAACTGCCACCTCCCAGGGTGGCGGTGGAGATTAAATGAGATCAGGATTTAAAGCAGGTAGCATATGCTCGGTACATATTTGACCCCCCACAAAATGTGGGTGTGTGGCCTCCTGTATGCCAGTTACTACACAGGTAACTGGAGAAGCAGGGCTACAGCTTTTAGGAGCCTATAATCTAGTGAGACGGGGGAGGCAGACATATGAAACTGCCAGTCCTCATACCTGCTCACACGCACAAACGCTCACATGCACACACATGCATATACTTACACACACACACACACACACACACACACTTGCACACATGCCTACACTCGTGTGCGCATGTTATACTCGCATACATGCACGTGCAAACACATGATAAACTCGTATACACGCATGCACACTCATGGTACACACTCACACTCTTACGTACACGCCTCACACCCACACTCACACACACACATTCTGTCCCAAGCACACGATCACGCTCAGGTTCAGACACAGTCTCACACTTCCCGCCCACGTGTGCATGTGTATCTGCAGACTGGTGCACGCCCACAGGTTCCCCCTCACACACATGTGTGCTCACCGTCATGAAGCCACATGTTGTGACTGCCCCAGAAAACACTCGAGCCCTGCTGTCCAGGAGCCCCACTCCTCTGCCACCATCCGTTGCTGCCCAACGTGGAGATCTGTGCTGACTTGGGGGTAGGCTCGTCACCACCAATGTGTGGCACATATCTCTGCCCCTTCCTCATGCACAATGTTTACTCTCAGAATATACTGACTCTGCTCGATAACATATCAGCCCCCTTTCTAAGAGCAAAAGCCTCCGGTCCTGAGGTAGTTACTTGCAAAATGTGCTCCTGTGGGCCCCATCAGGGATCACAGGCCTGCGGACCTAGCCTGGACACCTCTGGGGACTTCCTGGTTCTGCCTGGTCCTCCTACTATGAGCTCTGCCTTCCCCTCCTGCCTTCAAATGGCCTGCCATGGACCATCTGGGCCATGGACCAAGGGGTCTTATGAGTGTTTGCTGCACTCCATCTCCCCCAACTGGTCACCCAGAGCTCTGGCCAGAACAGCCTGGCATCTGCCTCTGTGTAGCAATGTGAGGGAAGGCAGCATGGTAGCAGTTTTGGTTTAGCTCTGTGAGCATGTCTTAACTTTCCTTCTGGGTTCTTCCAGAAACCACATCATCCCTTGTCTAGCTTTGTGTCTCCAGAGACCTTAATAACTATTTATCGAATGAACGATTGAGCCATCTAGGGCAAATCTGCAACGGAACCTTGGTTGAAGGTTGGGATTGGTTGTGGAGAGAGGAGTGTATCACTTTTGCCCCAAACACATTAAAGTGTACTGAACAACAGACAGCCCACCAGGCCCCTTGTTGTCTGGGTCAGGGGACACCTCTATCACTTGAGAACTCTTTGGAGCAAAAGAGTGGCCCTGCTGCTAAAGGAATCTGGTCTCGTCACCAAGTTCCTGGTTCAGAGGAGCCCCGGTCCAGTCTCCAGGGGGAGGGGGAGCCTGGGTTAACACAGAAACTGCCACAGCAAGAATGTTTTGGAAGGCACATCCCGAAAAAAGGAACCTGGTTGCTCTCACATTTCTTAAGAGGAAGTCAAGTCAATCACAAAATACCACTTCCTGAAATGACTAGTGGTTGGAGTGTATTCTCGGTGTGAAATGAATTTCCCTAATTTGGGGTAGGCATGTGTATTTCTAGTTGTTCTTCTTGAATCAGCCTCTGCAGTCACACTTGCCTTCCGGTGCCAGGTTGGCCACTGGTGAGGGGAGTGGCCCTGGACAGATGAGTTAATCTCTCCATGCCTTTGTTTCCTCTTCTTCAAAATGGGGACATGAATACCAGCCAGGACTGTCGAGAGGATTGAATAAGAGCATTTATGCACATCTCTTTGGACAACCCAGGAAAATTTTGATGTTAAGTACCTGGTCTCTGAACTTGAGGCCCTAACCCAATGTTCTGAGTCCCATGCAGTTGAGGTCTTTTCCCTCTACAGATAACCTTTCTCTTGTGGAAAACGCAGGAATTGGACTAGATAACTTCGATGGCATCTTTCAGATCTGAGAGAACATGTTGGGTCAACAGAAAGGTAGCCATTTTGAGCCAACTCCAAGAAAGATTAAGTTCTCATGTCGCCAAAAGAGAAGCACGTTGAGCAGTTTGGTCAGGGTGAAAGGATTCTACCGCATTCTAACCCTAATGGGAGGCCTGGCTCCTCATAACAATGTTGCTTCCCGGGGCGCCTGGTGGCTCAGTTGGTTAAGTGTCTGACTCTTGATTTCAGCTCAGGTCATGATCTCAGGGTTCACTGACAGTGCAGAGCTTGCCTGGGATTCTCTCTCTCCCTCTCTCTCTGTCCTTCCCCTGCTTGTGCTTCCTCTCTCTCTCTCAAAATAAATAAATAAATAAACATCAAAAACTTGCAAAAAAAGTGTTGCTTCTCTGTAAATAAGGTTGATTCGAACTAATTTGGATGTAAACTTTAAAAAATAAACAACAAAATTAAAAAAATAAATAAGGATGATTCTCCTTATTTTGACCACACCTGAGCCACTGTATTGAGAGAAGTGTAGGAAAAATATCCACACAAAGCACATGATGTTTTGTGACTGTCATGCTCTTCTGGTATCTGGTCACCAGAGGTCTTTTAGAAGGAGTCAGTCCAAGGAGGCCTTAGGGGTCATGGAAATTACTTAGACTTAGGTCCAGAAGACCTGAGTTCAAATTCATCGCCATGCCAATGGGTAGCTCTGGGAACTGGGATCAGTGGCTTGTGTTCGCTGAGCCTCAGTTCCCTCGTATGTAAAACAGGGACAACAGGGCTGTGGGAAATTAGACAACACAGAGGAAGTCCTGCGAACGAGCCCCTTTTCCATGACTCACCCCTTCACAGCAGGGATGAATATGTTATGATCAAATCACATTTATGAGCTCACACGGTGGAGCAGGGTCTGCCAGCGTGAACTTTGGTGGAGCTGAGGGCTGGGCTGTGGCCTAACGGAGGTCATGCAGGGAGTCTGGGTGGGGCTGAGATCGAAGTCCAGGTCCATCTGTCTCTGGGACTTACATCCTAATCATAACTCAACACTGCCACCAGGGCACGTTGCAGTGCATGAAATGGCTTCAGAAATATGCACTTGCTATTTGCAATATGCTCAAGTTAAGGGCCATTCCTTCCGGTGCTGTTATTTGGCATTTCCACTGTGAAGTGCTTTCCTAACTTTCCTTCGGCTTAAAGATGGCTGATTTTAGCAGGAATTAGACCAGATGGTGCTCACATTGCCTTTTCTTGCAAAGGAAGGGACTCCCTCTGCATGCACACTCGCCCAGGAAGGCTTTGCTGGGCCTTCCTTCTGGCTCAGGCCAGACAAGGGAGAAGCTCTCGTTGTGCCTCAGCTTCAAGGCTCCCAGGAGGTAGTCTCTGCTCTACACCTAACCGCACTCAGCCACCCAGGGTCCTAACAAAGGAGAGGATTTATACGTGCACAGCATGTCACCTAAAACAGAAAGTGCTTCCCCAAATGCTTGGCTTACCTCTAGGAAATCTAGCCTCAGGAGAGACCCAGGAAAATGAGCATCCAATACTTAGAAGCAGCCGTGTCCCTCCTGTGATAGATTGATTGCAAAAATCTCCCAAATTCCTCAGCCCTCTCTGTATCCGTGAGAGACACGTGGCTCCATCACCCCAGATTTTTCCCTAGCGGATAGCCAGCAACCACCACAAAAGTGAGCGAGGCCATCCTTAACCAGCACCCCCACCATGGACTCCCCAGCCCCTGAGCACAGAAGACTGTGAAGGCCAGGAGACCTTGACCCATCAGCAAGAATAATTGCTTACTCTTCGAAGCTACTGAGTTTTATTGTTTGTTATACCGCAACAGCTAACCCCTCCTGCCCCCAAATTGCACCCAGTTCTAACACAGACTGTCCAACTAGGTCTGCTTGGTTCTGAACTTCTTATGCCTTGATTCCAGCCCAGGAGTCCTGACAGGGTGTTGGTGAGAAACAGGCTGGGTTTGAATCCTGACATCCCTACCCCCACCCACCAAGTCTTAGCCTCTCAGATCCTCCTTGGGATGAACGGATCCTTCTTGGGATCCTCCTTGGGATGAGCAGCCCTCAGTGCTATTATGAAGACTTGGGAAGAAACAGATGAAGCTTAACATTGAGTACATTTTCTGTTTTTTTTTAAATTTTTTTAAATGTTTATTTATTATTGAGAGACAAGGAGAGACAGAGAGTGAGCAGGGGAGGGGCAGAGAGAGAGGGAGCCATAGAATCTGAAGTAGGTTCCAGTCTCTGAGCTGTCAGCACAGACCCTGACCTGAGTCTCGAACCCATGAACCATGAGATCACTACCTGAGTGGAAGTTGGACGCTTAACCGACTGAGCCACCCAGGCACCCCAACACTGAGTACATTTTCAATAAATGGTAGCTGCTGGGAAGTGTTCAAAGTTGATCTCAGTCACCGGTGGCCAATGATTTGGTCAATCGTGTCTATGTCATAAAACCTCCATGAAATCTGCCACACACACCCCGCCAATGACAAAGTTCACAGAGCTTCTGGCTTGGAGATGCTGGGATGGTGGCACACCCGGAGAGGACATGGTTGCTCCGGATGTCCCCCACCTTCACCCCATACCTTGGCTATGCATCTCTTCCCGTTAGGCTGCCCCTCAATTGTACCTTTTACAATAAACCAGTAACAGTAAGCCAAGCATTTTCGTGAGTTCTCTGAGCCATTTGAGTAATCATCAAAACCGAGAAGGGGCTTATGTGAATCCCTGAATTCATAGTCAAGCTGGACAGAAGTGCCTGGACAAGCCATTTGCAACTAGTGTCTGAAGTGGGGGCAGTTTTGTGGGACTGAGTCCTTAGCCTGCGGGATCTGTGCTAATTCTGGACAGCTAGTGTCAGAATTGAGTTGAGTTGAATTGAATTGAATTGAATTGTTTTGATACCCAGTTGGTGTCAGAGAATCGGAGAGGGTAAGACAGATATCCAAGGCCGTTTTCCTCCCTCTAGATGTGAACCCTCAAGGCCAGGGCCTGTCACATTCTCTCCTGGGCCTACGCCCAGGACAAGGTTTGGGAGAGGGCAAAGAACCAGACATAGGGCAGGGGCTCTGGTCTATCCCAGGGCAGGGCAGTGGGGAGCATCTCAGGTCTGTGTCCATGGCATTTTTCTCCTCTCCCCACATTTTCAATTTTGGATATCAATCTCTGCCAATATCCCAAGGGACTTACAAGATTCCCAAATCTGTAATTCTGCACATACAGCATAAGAACCCCCTGGCGGGGCTGGGCATTTGGGCCCTGCTGACAGTGTACAAGGCTGAAGAGGTGCAGGAGGCTTCATTCAGGGCATGCTCTACGGTCTGGGCCTGGGGCTGGCCCAGCCTTGGAGAAGGACATGTCTGTCATTTGCAGAAAGGTACTGTCTAGCCTCAGGGCCCTGGCCCTATACTGTGTGATACTCCTGTGTGGAGCATCGATCCCAAGGCAAAGGCTTGAACACAGTACTCTATGATTTAAAGAAAGGGGCAATGACCAGAGGAGGCAGCCGGGGACTGACATCAGGCCCATTTCTCCTGCTTGGAGTGGGCATGTGAATCTGGCCTGACCTCTCTGTTCAGGATGGCCCTCAATGCACTCATACATGCACGTATATGTGTCCCAGCCATGCACTCATACGGTCTCAGAGCCAGCCCTGACAGCAAGGCGACGCCGTCCCCAGTTGCCATTTGCTGAGCACGTACCATGCACCAAGCCCTGATATTATGGTTCACACATATTACCCTCCAAAGATGTTTTAATTCCTGTTTTAGGAGGAAAGAAAGGCCCGGAGGTGGTAAATATGTGTTCAAGGCCACCAGCGAGCGGGGGCTAAGCTGCTATCTCAACCCCAGCCTGCTGAGGCATCTAACACCAGGTGGCTCTGTCCCTTTCTAGGGCCAAGGACTAGGCACAGGAGTCTGCCAGATGGCACCTGTGTGATGAAACTGACTGCTTACTCTGTTGGCTCCACCCTCCACCCCTGGGGTCCCCAAACCACAGGTAGGCCCAGAAATCTGCTTTCAAGGCCTCTGATTCCTCGTGGTGACCCCTGTTAGCAAACTGAAAGGATAAAGACTTCCGGAAGTCATCAAATCACGGACTCAGTAATATCAGTTAAAGCATATTCATAACCAACAGGAATTCATCACAGAATGGGCTTAAACCCCTCCTCATTCTCCATGCAGCCCCCTGGAGTTACTTTCTTTGGTACAGGTAAGAGGTGGGGACAACAATCATATGTCTCGCAGGGGAGGGACAGAGCTCGCGTTGCCATCCATCAACCCCGGGGAGTCTGAGTGGAGAGAGGAATGCCACCCTCCAGAGGCAGCTGTGGCCCAATGACCAGACTCAGGGAGGAGCACACCGCACAGCCCTGACCCAGCACATCAGCCCCTGGGGGTGTATCCTTCAAATTCGTCACCTTGTAGAGAAAAGTGCATTCACGGCCTAGTTTATACCAGTGGGAATCTAGAGATGGCCTGTAGTGGGTTCTGCTATGCAACCCAGACGCCCCGAGGACTGATAGGCAGCCCTCAGCCTCTCCCTGTGGTGGAGATTTCCTCACGGCCTACCTAAGGTACCTCCCTTCCTGGGGGCAGCCGCCTCTGATGGCTGCTCAGTGTGGGTATGAAGGCCTGGCCTTCTCGCCCCAAGTGAGCACAGAGCTTGAGGTCCACCCCAGCCTCAGCTGGGTGGGCAGCTGACTGACGCCCTGTTGTACCTATGTCACAATCCAGCCTCCCCCTCAGCTCGGTCCTGCTTGCTGACTCCCCGCAGCCTTGGTCCAGTGAACTTCCTCCATGCTGATCCCTACCTCAGAGCCACTGGACATAACTCATGGTATAGTCATAAAGTCCTTAATATACTCATTGGAGTTATTTTACATCCCCCGCCTTACTTTTTATTTATTTATTTTTTAATGTTTATTTATTTTTGAGAGAGACAGAGAGAGACACAGAGCATGAGAGGGGGAGGGGCAGAGAGAAAGAGGGAGACCCAGAATCTGAAGCAGGCTCCAGGCGCTGAGCTGTCAGCACAGAGCCCGATGCAGGGCTCGAACCCACGAACTGTGAGATCGTGACCTGAGCTGAAGCCGGACGCTTAGCAACTGAGTCACCCAGGCGCCCCCAAATCCCCTTCCTGACAATTCCAAAATCTCTGCCGTGACTGAGTCTGATTCTGATACTTGGCTAGAGCTGCCTGGGGCTGGGTATTTACTTTCTCTAAGTCAGTTAGGCTCTGATAACACCCCATCGGGTTGGGCTCTGATTAACTAGTTTCTTCTGAGGTCAGGCCTTGTTAAGAACACAGCACTCTCCTGGGGCACCTGGGTGGGCTCAGTGGGTTGAGTGTCTGACTCTTGTTTTCAGGTCAGGTTATGATCTCACAGTTTGTGAGTTCGAGCCCCATATTGGACCCTGCACTGATGGCACGGAGCCTGCTTGGGATTCTCTCTCTCTTTCCCTCTCTCTTGTTTCCTCCCCCACTTGTGTTCTCTCTCAAAATAAACAAATAAACTTTAAAAAAACAAAAAGAACAGAGCACTCTGGTGTATTTCAAAAATGGTTCCTTTTCCTCTCCTCCCGCTGACATTTACTGTGGGAACCTGGTCAAACTCTTGGTGGTAAATCTCAAGATACTGTGGGACTCTCCTAATGATTGGGTTTCCCCTGGAGCTCTTAACTCTCAGTTATCCACACCGAACCTCCAGCAATTCGTCAGTTACACTGCAGGTTTTGCTTTGCTGGCCCTGGTTCCCAGGGTGGCTTCCTATTACATGTGAATCCCTGCTGTAGTAAGTGGTGACTCCCTGTGCTTGCCTGTCTGTCCCCAGTCTTGGAGGTAGTGGTTTTCCCTGTGTCCTCCCTTCTCTTATGGATCCTAGAAGAGTTGCTGATTTTTCAATGTTTAGCTGGTACCTGGTCTTAGGACAGAGTGGTGACTTCCAAGCTCCTTACATATGCAACTGTCTAATACTTAGTTTATCTCTTTAGGCTGTCTTTTTTTTTTTTTTTCTTGCTTTTTTAGCATGCTTTGTAATTTTTGGTTGGAAGCCATACCTAATGTATTGAGCAACAGAAACTGAAGTAAATAGATCTTAGTTTGAGGTTTTATGTTAACTTGGCTGGGCACTGTGCTGTGATTAACGTTTATCATATCTTTAGGTGCCAGAGGCTTCCATTTTTCTAGCTTCCTTATTTTCTTTTCTTCTCTACTGTCTTTAGGTTTCCCTAAGAACTCCTTCCTAAATAGATCCTGTGTCTTACAGCTCTTTCAGTTGCGACACGTGGTTATACTTGAGCCCTGCTGATGTGTTGGGAAGGTGTGAGGAGGAGAAGCATTTTATAATCTTGTCTAATCATCAGTCTTTTTGTGGGCCTCAGTCCCTGGGCTATGACCCTCAGAACTATTAAATAGGCCACTCTTCCCCTCACCCCCGGTGAGAGGGAAGTCTAGAGGAAGCTGGAGTTGGCGAACGAACTTCTAGAGGAAGTTGGAGTTGGAAGGACTAGTTGGAGTCCTTCCACTAGGCTGCTGTGGCTCTGGTGAGATGTTTTACTTGGAGGGCAGGACTTTCTTATGGGTAACATTCTGGTCATGTTGCCAAGTGGTTACTTTTCCCTTTCCCCTGTCCAAAACATACAGGAATTTTTCTTGATTCTTCATCTTGAGACTCTGGTGCAGTTCCTGGAGGCAAAACCCATGAAAGTGTTCTCCTCTCCCCCGCCCTGCTAATTCTGGGCTTCCAGGAGTTTCTCACTCTCAAGCGAATCCACACTCAGCCTCCAGAAGTTAGTCAAATTTAGCATTTAAGTGTTCATACCAGATTATGATTCTAGTGGCTTCTGCATCAGGTAGACTGATCTTGGCTGTTATTTTACGAATTGCCTACGTCTTTAGATTTGAGGTGGTGGTTTGCCCTGTGGCTTGAATTTTCTGATGGGTCTAAGAAAAATCATTGATTATAAGTTCATTTATAGTCTTCCTTGTTGTATGGGTGGGAGTGACAATTTCTACGCTCTTCCCATGTCAAACTTCATAGCTGCTGCAGAATGACTATTCTTTTTCAAACAACTCCTACTGTACCTCCTACCTTCCTGTCTCTGGAAGATCCTGATTCACCTCTCAGAGGCCCTTGGTCCACATGGAAGACTTCGAAGAGCAGCTTCCTCTAGATCCCTCCATTAGATTATAACAAGTGATGAATGAGCTCCAGGAAGTGGGCATTTTTATCGGTTTTGTTACCAGCTGTATCCCCAGTGCCTAGACACTGCCTGGCACAATGATTGAGTGCTGAGTGGCCAAATGAACTACCAACCCTTCATTAGAGATCCTGTGAGTGAACTTCCCAGACTTGTCACCTTTAATGGCCCCAGAGAGCTTTCATCTCTATGACAGTCTGACTTTCTCTGGGACCCTCAGTTGACTGGTATTGGATTTGCATTCCCTGAATGCTGGAGAAATAAAATGGGGTGCCTGACTCCAAGTATGGGGTCCTTGTCCCCCTACACAGAGTCTCCATCAGGCACAAGCTGGTCATTCTGCTTTCTTTTCAAAAAATTACCAAAGGCAACAGCTCAGAGCCAGAGATTAACAACAGAATCCAATGGTTTGTCTGGACAGGAATTCTTATTCTTTCAGGAATTACCATGTGCCCTTCTTTGAAATCGGTTATGTATGTATGTATGTATTTAAGTATTTATTTATTTTATTAGGTGTGTAATCCTTATAAAGTATCCTTATAAAGGATCACAGTTCTGTGATATGGCCTTCCATGATCTCCCTTTTATAGTGAGGAACCCAAATGAAGAGATCATATAACCTGAATAAGCTCACAGAGTAAGTGGTGGACCTAGGATCTGCATCCATGCCTGGCTTTCTCTAAGGACTAGCCTTATCTTTTCCAAATTGGGAAAATGATGTCAGCAGCAAGGTGGGAGGGTTGATTTTCCCTGTGTACTGGTAAGTTAGCCAGAACTGGATCATGACATGGGCTAAAAGGAGGAGGGAGCAGAGATCTGGGTAGAGGAGGAAAGACCATTTGTTAACTGAACTGGGCAAAGCTGGTTTCAGGATGCCCTGACTGTGAGATGGCATTTAGGGCAGCTCTCTGAAAGTCAAAGCCATGGGAAAGTCAAAGCCATGTTCATCTTCACCTTCCTCCCGGGTCACCAGGATGCAGCTTTCTCCTATCCTTGCTTCTAGGGTCTATCTGGCAAGCAGTACAGCCAGCCATCTAACGTGTTGAGAGAAGTCAGTTTGCACCACTAACCCAGTGCAGAGAGCTGGATGGGCACATTCCAAATTCAGGCAAGGGATTTGATGGCCGTGGCCAAGGGTGTGGTCAATGTCCCTAAAGGTAGAGGTGCAGCTATGAATGAACACTAGAGACGGGTCAGCTCAGGTCTGGGTTGAGTCCAGCCTCTGCCATTCACTGGCTGTGTGCCTTTGGAAGTCAAGGAACTTCCTGAGCCTCAGCTTCCTTAACTGGCCAACAAGGGGCGCTGCTCTGCCTCCACAAAGCTGGGCAGCATTAAAGGAGACTGGAGGGGAGGAGGAGCTGCAGAGTGCAGAAAGGCCGAGAGCCCTCTCTGCGGTTTGCTAGTTTGCAATCATTCTCGGGGTCAGATCACTTCTCCCAGATGTGCAGAAACAGAAATCATCTGAAGAAAATGGCTCCCTAAGGAAAGCCTCTGACTCAGCCCCTACTTGGTTCTGCTGCTGGGGGTGGGTAAGTGTGGGCTTCCGCTTGGCTCCCCAGCGGGCAGTGTGTCTGGCAAAGCTTCTGTCTAGACGTTCGCCAGGGGCTTTGCCCAGCCTCTCTCTCCAGCCTCCTTGTTCCTGGGGCACAGGGGCCTCAGGGTTGCCAGCTTGCAGCCCAGGACAACAAGAGGGCTCTTTCCTGATGTTACGGGATAAACTGTATCCACCCTCCCCACCCCAAATTCATATACTGAATTCCTAACCCCTAGCACCTCAGAATGTGACTGTATTTGGAGATAGGGTCTTTAAGGAGGGGTTTAAGTTGAAATGAAGTCATGAGATTGGGTTCTAATCCAACATAACTGGTTAGAAGAAATTAGGACACAGACAGACATCTGCAAGCTAACGAGAGAGGCCTCAGAAGGAACTAACCTCGCCAACACCTTGATCTTAGATTTCTAGTGTATATAATGATGAGAAAATAAGTTTCTGTCATTTAAGCCACTCAGCCTGTGGTACTTTGTTATGGCAGCTAGAGCAAACTAACATACCTGCCTTTCTTCCTGACCGTGGGTGAGTGTGAGGGGTGAAGAGCAAGGAGAGACAGGTGCAGGGATGGACTGGTTGCCCAACCAAGGCCACGAGGCAGCTGTAACAATTATAAATATATACACACTTGAGAGAGCCTCAAAATACGTGAGGCAAACACTGATGGAAGACAGTTGAATAACAAGAGCTGGAGATTTCCATATCCCAGTCTCAATAACTGAGAGAACAACTAGACACGACATCAGCAATGAGACTGAAGGCTGGAATGACATGATCGACCCATGTGACCTCATTGCCATGTATAGGACACCCTTTACAATGGGTGCGGAATGTACATTATTTTCAAGCAACATGGAACTTTCTTCAGAACAGGCCATTACACTAGGCCATCAAACAATAAATCGAATAATGTACATCCACACAATCAGAGTATCGTTCAGCTAAGAAGGAACAAACCACTGGTACACACAAGAACCTGAATGAACCTCAAAAACCTTATGCTAAGTGAAGGAATCCTCATGCAGAAGACCACATAATATAGAATTCCATTTCCATAAAGTGTCTCAAAAAGGCAAATTTATAAAGACAAAAGGCAGAGCAACGGTTTCCTTGGGCTGGGGCAGGAGTAAGGATTATTTGCAAATGTGCCCAAGGGAACTTCTTTGGGTGATAGAGATGTCCCAAAATTCGGTCATGGTGATGATTGTACTACTCTACAAATATACTAAAAATCATTGAATTGTATGCTTAGAATGGGTGAATTTTATCCTATGCAACCTACCCCTCCATAACGCTGTTAAATGCACAAACATATGAGACAGTAACAAATGATGTGAAGAAAAATAATGCAGGTAAGAAGGAGAGGAATGTCGGGGTGGGTGGCAAACAGTGCGGTCATTACTGCCGTTAGCCAAATACTGCCCATTCGCCCTTCTAGGTACGTCGTAGTACTATGTTTCCTGGACTCTTTATGGGTAGTTGGACAATGAGTTGACAATGAGTGTGGCATGCAGGACTTCCAGACCAAGGATTTTATTGCTGGCCTGAGACTTTTCTAGAGCTCAGTCGCTCCCTTTACCCCCTGGCCTGGCCACCTGCACCACGTGAGATCATTGTCTCATCAGCCTGGATCTTTGAGTCACTGTGATGGTCAGGCGACCCATGACTCAGTTACTGAATATCCTATCCTATCGGGACACAGACAGGTGGTCAGTTGAAGCCTTGAAAGAAGATGGCATTTGGGTCAAAGTCTGAAGGAGGTCAGTGTGTGAGTCACGTGGATGTCTGGGGGGAGGGGCACTTCAGAGAGAGGGCAGAGCACATGCAAAAACCTGGCACATCTGAGGAGTAGCAAGGAAGCCAGTATTGCTGGTGCCTAGCAAGTGGGGGACATGGGAGATGAAGTGACGGGTAATGGTGAGTCAGATGGAGTGCTGACACGGGAATCCACTGGGATGAGCTCAGCGAGTGACACTCATCAGATTTAGGCTTTAAGAGCCCCATTCCAGCTGCAGTATTAAGAAGAGACGGATGGGGGCGCCTGGGTGGCTCAGTGGGTTGAGCGTCCAACTTGTGCTCAGGTCATGATCTCACGGTCTGTAAGTTTGAGCCCCCCGCGTCGGGCTCTGTGCTGACACCTCAGAGCCTGGAGCCTGCTTCGGATTCTGTGTCTCCCTCTCTCTCCGCCCCTTCCCCGCTCAACTCTGTCTCTCTCTGTCTATCAAAAACAAATAAACATTAAAAAACAAATTTTAAGAAGAGACGGATGGGCTTCCGTGGTCAGAAGACCAGTAAGGACGTCTTTGTAAGAATCTAGGTGACAGCTGACTTCATACCCTGCTGCCACATCAGTCTTCCTATAAATAATTCTTCCTCTCCTGTTTTATTGGGATATAATTGGCACCCAGCACTGTATGGGTTTAAGGTGTACAAAAAACAGTTTGATTTACGTCTATTGTGAAATGATCACTGCCATTTAGTTAACACCCACCATCTCATATAGCTACAAAATGAGAAAATCATTCCTTATGATGATAACTCTTAGGCTCTACTCTCTTAACTTCTAAATATATCACTACAGTCACCACATTGTACATTCCAGCCCTCTTGTTTACTACCCGTTTATCTTATAACTGGAAATTTGTACGTTTTGACCACTTTCTCCCAATTACCCTCCCCCCACCGGCCCCACCTCCAGTAACCACAGATCTGATCTATTTTTCTTTGTTTTTGAAATTGCAAGTATAGTGACATATAATATTGTACATTTCAGGTGTCCTATAATTCTGATCTAAAGAGTCCTACGCTTACAGCCTTCAATAGCTCCCTCTTGCCCATGAAAAAGAGTCTGACATAGTATGAACCTATCTCTCCTCCGCTGCTTCCCTCCCTATGATTTCAGTTCCTGTCTCTCTGAGTCTTCTATTCTCCCAGTGCACACTCTTGCCTCCCCATCTGGGTTCTTGTGGTTTCCTCACGTCCCCACCATCCACAGCAGGGAGGGGAGAGGAGATGTTTCAGAGAAAGACCAAGTGAGCAAAGCCCGAGTTGGGAGGACGCTGGAGAGGGTTGTGATGGAGGATGGCCAGTCTAAGCTGCTCCCTGATCTTGGTCCTGAAGGTTAGCTTGTGGGCCAAGGAGCTGGGATCCTGAAGGGATGACCAAACTCAGAGCAGCCTTCCCTTTCCTTCTGGACTCTCTGGCTCAGCATGGGCAGAGGTTATCATCTTTCTGCCCACCGTGATTTGGACCTGCCATGGGGAGGAACCAGGGGGGTCAGCTAACTGGGGGAATCCAGCAGTCCGTGGGACAGAACTGGGCAGACCAGTGGGCAGCAGTGTGGGAAGCTGGGGAGCAAAGAGGCTGCAGGTGGTGAGAACGGGCAGGGTCATGCCACAGGAAACACTTACAAGTCGCGGAGCCGAGGGCGGTACTTATGGCTGGGTGACAGGTCTCCCCAAGTGGGAGACCAACGTACTGGCTGGCCTCTGGTTTCCTGGTATATGGCAGGTCCTTGACCTGACAAAACTCTGGGCAGAGTGAAGAAATGTACAGCAGCACAACTTTACCCCGATGGATCTTCCATTTGCCCCCCAGTCTCCCAATTTAATTTCAGTTAAAAGCAAGCTCCCGCTCCCAAATGGGCTCCTCCAGAATCTATGGTGAGAGAGAGAGGAGAGAGAAGGGGGAGAGTCAGAGAGAGAGACAGAGAGACAGAGAGAGACAGAAAGAGAAACAGAAAGGGAGAGAGACAGAAGGGTGGACCCAGAGAGACCAAGGATGAGAAGAAACTGCTTCCTCTGTACTGCCCAACTTTCCTCTTTTTCAGAAGCCTTCTATGGAACAGCATGGCTGGCCCGTTTTTTACAAAGCTGCCGAGCTGCTGGTGGCCACATAATGATTTTAAAATTAAGTCTAAAGGAATGAAGTACTGATATGTGTTCCCATGTGATCCATCTCAAAAACATCACTCTAGACACAAAAGGACACATGTTCTATGATTGCATTTATATGAAATATCCAGAATTGGGAAGTCCTAGAGATAGAGAGCGGATCAATGGTTGCCAGGGCTGGGGGAGGTGGGGAGCCTCTACTTAGCTGGTATGGGGTTTTCTTTTTGGGTGGTGAAAATGCTTTGGAACTGGAGAGAGGTGAAAGCTGCACAACGTTGTGAATGTGTGAATCACCACTGAATTAACTGTTCGGTTTAAAATGGTTAATTTTGTTGTGTGAATTTCACTGCCATTAAAAATTTAGTTCCATCAGCTTCTTTAAATTCAGGTATCTCATGCCATATCTCATTTTTTCCCCCCAAAGAATT
This sequence comes from Panthera tigris, assembly GCF_018350195.1. Classification (NCBI taxonomy): domain Eukaryota; kingdom Metazoa; phylum Chordata; class Mammalia; order Carnivora; family Felidae; genus Panthera; species Panthera tigris. Next base: position 45,821,815 of record NC_056670.1, read on the forward strand.
ATCATCTCTACTCTGAAGCTGGGGGGTACGTATCTGCTATGCCGTGAAAATCTGGTGGCCAGAACCTTCCACAAAAGCAAGTGACTTTTCCTTTCTAATCAGATGATGCTATAAACCCAGCTGAGAGGAAAATACCTGGAGATTTTACAGCCCCCTAATGCGTTAGAACCAAACAGAACGAAGGGCTAATTTCAGTTGTTTCCCACCCCTATTGTAGAAAGGGAGACAGACGCAGGATGTTAAACATTATGAGAAGTGTCCCGTAGCACGCGTCCAGCCCAGAGTCAGATCCAGGCGACCTGGTTTTGTGACCACAGAGCTTGACTCCTCATCCCTACAAATATCCACTCAGACCCCAGCAAGGGCTGCTGTGTACGGTCTGAGGCCTCCCAAGCTTCGGTCTAGTGGTTCCTTGGCCCTGGCTGCTTATGAGTTTCATCTGGGAATTAAAAAATACGCTGATGTCTGGAACCCACTCCAGACCAGTCTCCGAGTATTTAAAAATACCTGTGGATTTTTAAAAGCTCCTTCATGAGTCTAACGTACAGCAAGGTTGAAGACCACTGTCTGCATTTCTGCCTCTAGTATCTGGGATTTCAAGCACCATCTGATGAAGGTGTCCAGGTCCAGGGAACATGGAACACCACTGCACAGCGACCCAACCAGCACCCGCGTGATCCCCCCAAGAAGCATCTGCACGACCACCCACACAGCACCTGCATGTGACCCCCCCCGAGGGTTGTTTCACTTGGCCTAAGTCACCTCCTGCCACTTTAATGGGGGCTACTGAACCATCTCATCGTTTCTGAATTAACTGCTTGGCTGGATGGCTTCCAAGCAGGATGCACAGCTTTCCCTGTGAAGGACCTGCCTCTTGCCCCCTCCGTCTTTGGGCACCGCGGTCCTTACAGATTCTGAATGTCAACAGAGCTTTGAGTCACTGGAGTCAAATCCCTCCAACAATCATGGTCATGTTGAAGGCTCTGTGTTTCAGACAGACACAGAACAGCTCCCAAGTTCAGGGGTGAGGGCTGTGCCATCAGCCGGTGTCCAACCCTCGACCACAGATGCTCCTAGATACTTGCAGCCCACGAGGCCAAGACAGCTCCTCGAGTGACCCCATCTCTCAGCCTCAAGTGACCCCTATCTCTCAAACATGAAGCCCAGAGCAAAGGTAATCATACTCCACATAGAATAGAATAAAATTCTTACCGAAATATCTGGCTGCAAATGTTCTTTTGCTGGAAGCTGTCGGCAGCATAATGAAGCTGGCAGTCTATGTGCAAATTTCTTGTATATCCTTTTTATAAAGAACCAACCACATCCTCAAGCAGACAAGCTAATTCCTGTTTTCCAGTAACAGGAGATCAGCATCTATAGAAAAGAAATATATTTAGAATGCCCTTTATCTGGTGTTTTCTTGGATTTCAAACAAGAACCCATGCTGTGAGGAATTAGTCCCTTAAATAGGAGTGTACCCAGGGATCTTGGAATGGCCTTGGGCAAGTCACGGGACCTTGTGGGTGTTAGTTCCTCAAGTCTGTAAAATGGGAACAATAATGACAACTACCCCTCAGGGCAAGCAGAGCATCAACAAGATGATGGCAGTAAAATAGCAAAGCCCTTCACACGTCAGATGCTTTGCTCGATCTTTTCCATCAGCTGACCTGGATTCAAAAGGAGCTGTGTTTTTTCACGCAGCCTAGATAATGCTACAAACAGCAACCTGCAGGTACGCAGTGTGGCTCTCCTCTGGTGCGCACCACAGTCCTGCTCGTGGGGAGACTGAGGACGTGGTCCTCGTGCCCAGTCGGAGAGACAAACCCCCAAAGCACCCAGTGGCAGATCCTCAGCTCTGTGCTTTTGTTCAGTTTTTGTTCAGCAGCATCACTGCACGGTTTACGTTTGTGGAAAATCGAGAAGAAAATCCCAATTACAAAACGGCCAAGTGACATTCAGGCAGCCATCGATATCACTGACACAGTGGTCTTGGCCATCTCAGGGAAAGGCAGTTCCAAGGGGCGTTGTGATCCCATTTAAATACATACGGAGTTTATCCTCCATATTTATGAGGGTTGCTGGAGGGGTTGTGGGAGGGGGGATGGGTTAAATGGGTCAGGGGCACTAAGGAATCTACTCCTGAAATCATCATTGCACTATACGCCAACTAATTTGGATGTCAATTTTGAAAAATAAAACAATAAAATGAAATACATATGGAGTTTACAGGGGCGAGGAGCAACCCCTAGAAGGACAGCTACCAGAATGTTCTTCCTAATCCCCTTCTTGTCTCCTTTGCTCTCCTGCCTCTGCAGGGTTGCGCTTGTATCGTGTTTGTGATCACAGAACCAGTCCCTGTCATGCAGATAAAACAAGCGTGGCCCGCATTCATTGCGGGCAGACCCCTTCCACCCGCAGGATGCCGGAAAGCAGGGAGTCGGGCCATCACGGACACAGGAGGTGGAGGCAGGGCTGTGGGCTGCCAGATAGCACTGTCAGTAGGCTGCATCGGGACAGTGCCATCATGCTCCAGTCGTGGCCATCTGCGGATAGTTCCAGCTGCTGTCATTCTCTAAGGGGAGCATAGGGACCGTACAGAGGAATTGCCAAGTGGTGCCTGTGGGGAGGGACCGGGAGCAGCTGGCAGCCATGAAGCCACACGGCTTGAAGAGAGCAGCAAAGCCCCAAACCCGAGGCTGGGGTGGAGCCCAGCCAAGGAGCTACAGGAGCAGAGTGGCAAGCAGAGAACTCTGGAGCTGGGACCCACCCCGGAGACCCTCAGGGACCCAGAGTGACATTTCTTTGTGTTCTCTTAGCACACAGGACGGGAGGGTGACGGAGGGGAGTGAAGAGTGACAGGAAGAAGCCCTTTGCATGACCTGGTGTAACAGGGGCTTTAGAATTAAAAACTCTGGGTCTGTGTCCAGGTTTTTTCTTTTTCTAGTAGTATGAATTTGGACATGCTACTGAAATAGGGTTACCAGATTTAGCAAATAAAAATACAGAATGCCCAGTTATATTTTTAGTGTAAGTAGGTTCCAAAAATTGCATGGGACATAATATCTACTTTCATAGTATTAAAGGTATTCATTGTTGGTCTGAAATTCAGATTTAATGGAGTGTCCCATATTTTATCTGGCAACCTTATATTTATACCTTCTGAGTATCCATTATTATCTTTGGTCAAAAGAAAATAATCAAGTAAGAAACTTGCAGTTGTTGGAAACAAAAACAACAATTAAAATTGGCTTAAAACATAAGGGCAGATTTATTGGCTCCTTTAGTGGGAAAGACCTTATAACATGGACTTCAGGCCTGGTTGGATCCAGCAGCTTGATAATGTCAACCAAGTCTGGTTCCCTCCCACCCTCAAGTTCCCCTGTTTGTTTCCTGGGGTATCTGTTTCATCCACACCAATTAGGAAACACCAAAGTTTCCTAATTATTAAAAACGCTGGATACCAGCTTTAGGAGCTAATATTTTCTCCTTCAGGTCTAACAGGAAGAGAGAACATACCTTTTGGTGTCTCTCTTTGAAATGCTGGGAAGCTTCCCTTCCCTGCTTTCCCAAACATCTCTTGCCTCATGGCCTTGACCGGGCAATCAAATTCATCCTCGAATTAGTCCTGATGGCTGGGGAATGAGATGTACATATTGGCTAAACCAACCTGGTCTCATCCCAGGAGCTGGGTGGACTTGGCTTTTACAAGGTACTTGGGCTGGTATAGGAAAGGGACAGATGCTAGAATACATGCCAGGGCACTGTGACCAATGTGGGGAGAGGGGCTCCAAATACAGTGACTACTGCAGATTGCTGTAGGGATAGAATAGATGAGACTGACCTCATGTATGTGTGTTGTGGGGGGGGGGGCGGAGAAAGAGAGAGAGGGTGAGTAAAATGTTAGTTCTTCCCCTTGAACATGCTGATCACCCTTACTTTCTTTCTCAGCCCCTACCTATCTGGCTCATCCTGGCCAGATGTAGGACCCAATCTCAGCTCTGCTATCACAGAGCAAAGAGGCCCTCCAGTGTGCTAAGCCTCTGTCCTGGCTGTGCCATGTGCCCTGGGCAGGTCTCTCCCCTCACTGGCCCCCATCTACATCAGGGGTGTGTGTGTGTTGGGTGGGGGGCATGATTATACCAGGAGGGCTCTGGTTAGGGGAGTGACCTTTGCAGACCTCAGCCTGCAGTGAGGATGCCAAGGTTCCAGGGCGTGGGCGTTTGCTTTGGGGGAAACACGGGTGGAAGGGCAGATAAGGTGGGCCTTGCCTGCCAGCCTCGGGGAGAGGCGAAGCAATCTCAGGGGCAGAGGGGACAGGAGAACTGCTCTCCAAGTACCCAGCCTAGTCCTTTCCTTCCCCTCACCCATCATTCTTGGCAGCAGTGTTCAAGGGCAGGCCACATCCCAGGTAAGCTCAGTACAGCTGGGGCACTGCCCCCACCCCACCCCCTTGCTGAGCAGCACAGCACAAGGCAGTCCAGGGGAGCTGGGGGATGACTCAGCCAGGAACAGTTTGGTTGGTTCCGGCCACACGGCCAACCGGCTCATTGTGGGAGAAGGTGCTGGGAGCACCGGGTCCTCCTGGACTCAGGCCAGGATGCCCTGCACGGGGCATGCCCCGACCGGCAAACGTTATAAATAACGACAATGGCACTCAGTAGGCGCCGACTGTGGAGCAGATACATGAACCTGACAGTACGCCGAGGTGGACTTGTGAGTCACCCCATCACAATTGAACGTGGTGGAGGTGGGACATTCAGACCCACAGCGCTCGGGCCCTTGCTGCTCCCCCATCCTCTAGGGCGGCCGAATGGCCCCGCTGTCCTGTACTGGCCTGGGCACACGTTCACCTTGTGGCCCCTCGCTCATCCCCGGCAGCCTGGGGCTGCCCCTGCATGTGAGCCGTGAGAACGAGCACCCACCACCCGGCGGGCATCCGGGCCCAGGCAGGCAGACGTCCAGGAAAGCTGCCTGGGTGCTGCCGGCTGGGGTCTGCTCACCTGGGACCAGAGCCGGACACCTCCGTCTCCGCCGCCCTGGCGCCTGCTTGGGATCTTTCCTCTGGCACCGCCTGGAGGGAGCGCTCGGGCTCCCTGCCCCCGCTGCTCACCCTGTGGCCATGGCCGTGGCCTTGGCCCTGCCCCCGGCCCCCCCATGTGACGAGCGGGCAGGGGAGGCGGGCAGGACCAGGAGGAAGCTGTCCCGGCCCAACATCATCAGTCAGATGCAGGCTCCCTGGCTCCTCGGTGCCTCTGGGGACGCTGCGTTGCTGGCGGTCCTTGGCCTGGTAAGAGCCTGCGGCTGCCCCGCCTGAGGAAGCCTTGCCCCGCCAGGCTCACCTCTGCCAGGAGGGGCTGCGGCAGGCAGGCCCAGGAGTGCACGCCCGCCAGGAGTTCGACTTGGTGCAGCGCGCCCCCTGGCGGGCACCAGCAGGCACAACCTCACACTCCTGGGGCCTATGGCCTCACTCGCGGGGGGAGGGGGGAGCCTCTTAGTGGCTCCCCCTCACCTTCTCTGGGGTCACATGTAGGTAGGGTGTGGTAGGGTGTGTAGATTTCCTGGGGATTTCCACACGGAGTCTTCCCGAATTCTGCACAGCTGGCCAGTCTTGTGCCTTCAGTATGGGCAGGAAGGTGGGGCTGTGGGGCTGGAGGTCATTAGCAGGGTAGGAGCCCTCAAGTTGTGGGAGAGGGTAAGGGGGGTGGGGTGGGGGTGGGGGAATCTGAGCCACTTTCCAAGAAACCAGCATGGCTTAAATCTCCCTACATCGTGCATTGGGAAACTGAGTTCGGAAAGGTTCAGTGAATTTTCTAAGGGGATAGATTACAAATGGCATTGCTGAGATTTGAAACCAAGGCCAGCTAATTAAACATCTTTTGAAAACCAAGCCCAAGGGGAGAAATAGGAAGGTAGCCTTTAGTGACCTGGCTTCCCAGTGGGGCTCTGGTGGGCAGTTCCTTTCTCTGAGGCTGGGCCGGCCTCCCCCTTCCCTGGACTCAGTGTGGCCCTTTGCTCTTGGTCTCCCTGACCAAAGCAGGGTGGCTAGCCATCGACTGCTAGCCTTCGAAAGTCTGATCTGACATCTGGGCAGAGCTGGGGCTGGGGTGAGAGTCTCTGTCAGTCCAGTCTCAGGGAAGTGGTGATGGCAGAGGCAGGCCCATCCTCTACCCTAAAAACACTGCCCTTGGAGGCCCCTGGGAGTGGGGGCAGGGTGGGCAGTGGTGGAGAGTGGTTGCTGGCAGAGGCGAGGAGGCACACACCCTGTTGCAAGGCCAGAGCTCAGGGCTCGTGAGAAGCAAGGTGTAGTGTGCTGTTCTTAGAGCCTGTCAGTCCCCACTGCTACCGTGGATGCAACTGGAAAGCAGCGTTCTAGGCCTCCTTTGGGCATGCACCGTGGAAGGCTATTGCCTCCATCCAGGCTTGCTGGAGGAGGTGCGGGGGCTGCAGTGGAAGGAGCGACGGCACTGGAGTCGAGCAAAGGTGGCTTTGATTCCTGCCTGGACGCCTCTTTGCTGGGTCACTGGTAAGTTTCACTGCCTCTCTGAGACCCATCCCCCATGACGGCAGTGGGGATTGAGTGAGGGCAAAGAAGGTAGCTAAGTGCTCTGGACCTGTCCTAATGGCGGTGATGCAGCTACACTTAACAGGAGACCAGGAAGCGCCTGTTTCCTCCATCATCAGACGCAGCATTAGCTAGGGCAGTGTTTTGTTCTCAAACTGGGTCTCCTGCCCATTTTTATAAATCCCGCACTTTAATTTACATTACATATTAAAAACGAAGCCGTTTTTATAAGGTGGGGTGGTTACTGTATAATCAAACATTCCTAGGCGATCTCAGGGCCTGACTTTCCATTTGTGCTTAAAATGGAATTGACAGCAAGAGAATGTGTGTGTCTTTAATGTTTATGTTGGGCTCTGGTGTAGAGGGTCTCTGTGGGAGCCAGAAGCCGTACCATGGCTGCCTCTTGGGCCTTTTCTGGGGCCTCCCAGGGAACTGAGTGGGAACCCTCAGTCCTAGCCAGGAACCTGTCACCATCAGTGAACCGACTGGCTTCTGTGAAGTTAGAGTCCTGTGTAAGGGAAGCCCCCGGAAATCATGGTGGCCACAATGATCCTCTGGAGGCCTCTTATCAATGACCTGTTGAACCCCAGCAGTCGCAAATTCAGCCAGAACCACACTGTAGGTCACATTATATTAAGAACTCTTAGGGGACTTTTGGCTTGGTTTTAACATAGCAAAGTTTCGTTTTCCTAGTTGTTAGAAGTTACAAACATTGGAAGGATACATATTATTTTATGTATACAAATATTTAATTTGATGATGGAATCAGAGGATTGTTTCCTCCTTCTGAAGAGGACTTCCCATTACTGAATAGAAAAAATGCTAAACTAATTTTGTGTGTATATGTATATATATATGTGTGTGTGTGTGTGTGTGTGTGTATATACATATATATATATATATGTATATATATGTATATATCTCCTGACTGTAATTGGAAATTGTGGCCACATGATGGTGCTCTCAGCACACTACTTATGGTGTGTGTGTGTATACATACATACATATATATATATATATATATATGCATGTGTGTGTGTGTGTGTGTGTGTGTGTGTGTACATGCGCTTTCCAGCAGGTCACTGCCATTGCTGAGGAAGTCCTTCTGAGGAGGGGCTCTGTAGACCTCAGGGGGCTCAAAGGAATCACTTGTATAGTACCCATGGGAAACACATACTTCTGGGGAATTGGATGCTGGGACAAGGGTGAGGCTAGTGAGGCAGCCAGGGTGCAAATTTGAAGGAGGCAATGAATGCCTCACTTACTTCCCAGTGGTCCAGGACCTGGCCTACTGGGCTGAAATGAATGGTACAGCCCCTGGGGAATGCCTCCCTAAGGCCTTAGGGGAGAGGAAGATGCTTTGACCATGACCCTGGTCAGGTAGTGCTCACATAGCAGAGGCCTTAAGGCCCCTCATCTCTCCAGAGAGTGTGGCCAAGACAGTCAGATATACATTCTCGGAGAGGATGAGAGGAATGGGCAAGGTGCTGCTCATCCGAAGTCCCTCTCTGAGTCAGAGGCCAGTGTGAGCATGGTGACCAGCCACAGAGAGGCTGGCGGGGTGTGGAAGCCTGCTCGCCTGTCTGCAGCTCGCCGGCCCCCGCCTTCCACAGCTCCTGCCCCCCGCCACTCCCGCTGGGGTGGAAGAGGCCACAGTGGAGCAGCTGTACTCCAACAGAGGCATGGAGGTCCTTGTACCTGTGGCCGGTGGGGCTCTGCCCGGGCCTGGGTCCTTGCTATCACTAGTGACACTGAGAGAGTCAATGCAGCCTTCAGCATGGCCTCTGGAAGCTGTATAGAAAGCTGAGCTGCAAAGAAGGCCTGAGTGTCAGGTGTACAGGTGGACGAGGAAATGGGCAGACATTTTGGTAAACCTAAATTATCATCGTATGTAAAACAAATGAGAACAATGAATTAAGGCAGGGGTGTGAAGAACAAGGTGGAGTGGGTATTGCAGATGACGCAATATCTAATACGGAATATAATCACATGGAAGAGGAGAATGGGGGAGAATTAGAAGCTCCAGACTCCTGGGTACCTGGGGCTGTAACTCTAGATGAGCACGTCCCATAGAGATATCATGCGAGCCACACATGCAGTTAAAATTTTTCTAGTAGTTATGTTGAAAAGGGGGAGAGGAAATAGTTTAATAACATATTTTGTTGAATACAATATAGGCAAGATATTATACATTTGACCCTTGAACAAGTGGGGGGGTTCAGGGTGCTGATGCCTCCCACAGTCAAAAATCTGCTTTCGACTCCTACAAACGTCACTACTAATAGTCTGTTGTGGATTGAAAGCCTTACTGTTAACATAAACAGTCGATCAGCACATATTGTGTGTGCTATATATCTTATATACTTTATTCTTACAATAAAGGAAGCTAGAAAAAAGAAAATGTTATTACGAAAATCATAAAGAAGAGAAAATACGTTTACAATACTGTATTGTATTTATCAAGAAACCCGTGTTGTTCAAAGGTCAACTGTCACTTCAACATGAGATCAACATCCTATTTTTGAAAAATTTTATACTCTTTCTGTACAAAGTCTTCCAAATCTGGTGTGTATTTTAACACTTATACTGCATCTCATTTTGGATGCTAAATTTCCATTGGAAAATTTTGATCTATTTAGATTTCACAAAATTTAGAGTTGGAAAAGACAATTTGCCTATCCAAATTGTTCCAAACATAGGAAAAACTTGCCAACAACTGGATCGTGTATCAGTTTTAAAATTAAGATGAACATTCATCAACATGAAAAATTTAATTGTCTATTGATCCCATTTCAAACGTTCAGTAGTCAGAGGTGGCTGGTATCCCTGCTGTAATGAACAGCTCAGCTCTAGACTTTTCAAAGTCAAGTACACATGTTGACATTTTAATAACAAGAATAGAAATAGAGTGTATAACTCCCAAACCAGTAGAGGGAGATAAAGACCGACAAAACAAAACAAAACAACCCAAGAAACTTAAAAAGTTCAACAGAAGGAAGAAAGGGAGGAAAAAAACTTAAAAATCATGGTAAACAGACATACAAAAGAAGGTAAAGAGTGGGTATAAACGTATCAGTGACCATAGTAAATATAAACAGATCAAGCTCATATATTAAAAAAAACAGAGGTGCTTAGGTTGGATTACAAAAAAATCAAATTATAGCTGTTTGCCAAGAGACAGACCTAAAATATAAGAACACAGAAATATTGGAAACAGATGAATTGAAAATGATACACCAGCCAAAGAGTAGCTAAAAGAAAACTGCTTTTGTGATATTACTAAAAGAGAAAATGGACTGAGGAAGAGCCTTCAAGAGGATAAAGATTACTGTCAGTATAAGACAATAAAAAAAATAATTCACAGAGATACAAAAGTCTTATACTATAAATACTCAAAAAAGTGTGAAAGGAAGGGAGCGCCTGGGTGGCTCAGTCAGTTAAGCATCTGACTCTTGATTTTGGCTCAGGTCATGATCTCACAGTTCACGGGTTCAAGCCCTGCATCAGGCTCCCTGCTGTCAGATCCTCTGTCCTCCACTCTCTCTGCCCCTCTGCCTCTCATGTTCCCTCTCTCTCTCAAAAATAAATAAACATTAAAAAAAAAAAAAAGATAGGCCTGAACCTGCAAACCAAACTCATGACATTTGCTTTTTCTTTTGAGGATGTAGGGGAAGAGACGTGGCTTCTGGACAGGGCTAGGCTAGCAAACAAATTCTATTTATTTATTTATTTATTTATTTATTTATTTATCTATTTATTTATTTTGTGTGTGAGAGAGAGAGGGTTTGAGCATGTGCAAGTGGGGAGTGGGGAGAGAGACAGAGAGAGAGAGAGAAAGAGAGAAAGAGAGAGAGAGAGCGAGCCCAAGCAGGCTCCCATGCTGTCAGTGAGGAGCCTATCACAGAGCTGACTGCGGGGCTGGGTCTCATGAACCATGAGCTCATAACCTGAGCTGAAACCAAGAGCGGAACTGACTGAGCCACCCAGGTGCCGCTAGCAAACAGATGTTTAAAGTCAAGGCCGTGGGTCCTGCTGGGCCAGCACTTTGTGTAAATCTCGAGGGACAGGGGCACTTGTTCTTTAACAGATTTTTGCCGTGTATGTTTGAGTTATTGTGGGCCCTCAAAGCATGGTGCCCGAGGCAGGGACCCCCACTCCTTCCTGGACCCGTGGCCCTTTCTCTCAGTGCTCATGTAGGCACGTGGGTCCCTGTGTCTCCATGGCAATGAGCTGCCAGGGTCACACCTTCCTGTCCGGCAGAGCTCATGGAGGCTGCCCTACTCACCTTGATCTCCCCCACAGGGCATAGCACCCGGGTGCTGGGATGCAGGGAATCAGGAGCAGCAAGCTGAGCAGGCTTCTCTGAGGGCCCAGAGGGTGCCGAGTGCTGTGGTCACTCCCCACTGAGTAGAGCACAGCCTCCCTGCGGGGACACCCCCAGCTGGCTGCTCCTGGGGAAACAGCTGCAGCTGCACTTCTTCCAGGGCCCAGTGTCACTCTGAACAGAAACAGCAAGACTTCAGCTCACGCTACTCCAGACCAGCTGAAGGTGGTGTTACTCCCCGCTACGTTTTCCTCTTATTTCTATTCATCAAGTATCAGATGCTCCAAAGATGGCCTTCCAGATTCCCCTCGCCTGGTATGCACATCCCTTCTCCCATCAAGAGGTGGACATGATGCTGTGGCAGATTTGCAAGTAGCCCCTGAGAAGTCTGTCGGCATCACTTTCGCTCTCAGGAAGTCAGCCGCCATGTTGTTGCAGGCTTGTGCCAGCCTAGTGAGTGATGAGAGGCCATGTGGGAAAGAGAAGCCACCAGGACCACCGAGGTATCAGCCATGTGAGTCGGATCCCTTGGACCTTCCAGCCCCTCCAGACCCCAGGTGGATACAGCTGGCGGCCCCCAGCCCACACTACGAGGCACAGAGAACCATCCAGCTGAGCCCCATCGGCTTCCAGTCCCACAGAATCATGAGAAGCAACAAATAGTTGCTATTTGAAACCATTATATTTTGTTATGCAGCAGTAAATCTCTGAAACGCTCTCCAATAAAACTTGGAAAAATCTGATGGTCAAATGTTTGAGCACCTACTATTTGCCAGGTTCTGTGCTTGGGGCTGGGGCCACAGAAGTGAGCGAGAGACTCCCTGACTCAAGAGCTCACAGATCAGAAGGGCAAGGAGACAGCTATAGCCGAGTGGTGTGCAGAATGGATGAGCAGTAGGGAGAGCGTAGGGAGGAGAGAGAATCCTATAGCAGACAGGCAGGAATGAGGACAAGGCACCTCACCTGGTGGCTCCATCCAGCCGTAGCTGCTAGGGGAAGTCGGTGATATTCCCCACCAGGATTTTAGGTGGATGGATTTTGCCACAGATGCAGTTAACAATGCTGGTTATGGATGATGTCAATGACTCACTGTGCACCAGGTGCCATGGATCCTCTCCTTGTTTTCCTCACAACTGCCCACGAAGAGGGGTATTGCTACGGCCCTATTGTATGGATGAGAAAGCTGAGGCCTCAGGAGGGAAGTGACAGGAGGGTCAGGAAGCTAATGAGGGACAGAAGCAGGACTCCAACTGAGGCTTTTGGATCCAGAGCAGAGGCTCACAGCCGTGATGCTGCTCATTGGCCTTTTCACTTAACATTTTAATGTTTTTTTTTTTTAACGTTTATTTATTTTTGAGACAGAGACAGAGCATGAACGGGGGAGGGGCAGAGAGAGAGGGAGACACAGAATCTGAAACAGGCTCCAGGCTCTGAGCGGTCAGCACAGAGCCCAACACGGGGCTCGAACTCGCATACCGTGAGATCGTGACCTGAGCCGAAGTCGGACGCTTAACCGACTGAGCCACCCAGGCGCCCCTTCACTTAACATTTTAAATCAAGCACTTCCTCATGGCATTCGAATAACATCTGAAATGACATATTAATGACGGTATATAAAGTTATTTTAAAGGCCCCCCCCCAAGCAGAACCCTTCTGTGTTTGCTTTGCTTCTGCATTTATGTTCCCACATCATTACATTATTTGAAAAAAGGATTTGAGGCAGACCTATATTTTTCTGAATATTGGGTTATTTCCTTAGGACAGATCCACAGAAGGGTACATAAAATACTATAATTTAGGGTTTTCTGCAAGAAATCTCTGGATGGGAAAGACAATCAATTCCCATGAGTGAGAGTCAAATCCACCCTCAGTCAGAGCAATCATTTGCACATTTTGTAGCTCTCCAGAAACACCGAGCGGTACTTCTGCACAGGACCTAGCTACAATCAGCTATAACGAAATTGCCCGTAAATTTTCCCTCAAAACTTGAAGTGAACCTGTGGCTGAGGCTTGAGAATTCAAATGTGCTCCCTGCGCAGAGACCTCAGTGGGCGTGAGCCAAAAGGAGAAGTGGCCAAGCCTCCCTCTGCTTCTTCCGCTTGCGTCAGAATCAGGCCGGCCCCTGCAACGGCTCCGTGCTGGCAGCTTGCCAGGGGAGGGGGCGGTGTGAGCCACAGTTTCTGCTGGTAATTGGTGGTGGGGATGGTGGCACCTCTCGTAAGGGGCAAAGATTGCCCCTGGGCCGGCACATCGGCACAGCCATGATGCTCCGGAATCTCACGACTGCCCCATGAGCCCAGGGAGAGAGATCAGCAGTCCCTTTTTAGAAATGTGGCTGAAGGCACAGAGGAGTGGCCTGCCCTGTCAACCCTGCTGTTTCTCAGCATTTGCTTCCCCATCTTAGGACAAGTCCCAGTGACCTGTGTGATGAGTTCTGTAGCCCCCAGGGACCACGCTGGTCCTGGAGCGTGGGAGGAGGGGGTCTTTCTTTCCATTTTCTCCCAATCTCTTATGTGATGTGATGGTAAGTTCAGCCAGACTGTGAGACAGTGGTGTTCTGGTAAATGCCTAACAACCAGCTCTCAAAAATGTGTTTGTCCTGTCTTTCTATCTGTTTGTCTATCTATCATTTCAGTTTATTACAAATTTTACCAATATAAAGTATGTGTAGCACATGATTCACAAATAACTACAGAGCATACGATTCTTGATTACAGAGTCCGTTTAGCCAATTAATTCTTATGGGATGCTTTTATTACTTTTTGCTAAACTTTTGAGTCTGTAGCCAAACTAGAGTCTCAACTTCCTTTTAATGTTTTTAAGTTCATTTATTTATTTTGAGAGAAAGACAGAGCAAAGGAGGGGCAGAGAGAGGGGGAGAGAATCCCAAGCAGGCTCTGAGCTGTCAGCACGGAGCCCGACGCCAGGCTCGATCTTATAAACCGCGAGATTGTGATCTGTGCTGAAATCAAGATTCGGACACCTAACTGACTGAGCCACCCAGGCACCCCTAGAGTTTCAAGTTAACCATGATTTGACAAATAGAGTTGCCCTATGATTCACAGTGCTTTACCCAATAATTTATGGTCATTAAGTCTGATATGTAATTTACTGCTAAACTCTTTCTCAGATTATATTCATTAAGCTGAAACCATTTTTAGCTTCTGTGCTCCATATGTCAGAACTTTCCTTAGCTGTGTAATGGCTTGAGTGACTATGTTGAATGAGATACTTGTTTGCAAACACCAGAAAAATATTTCTTCAATTTTGTGCTTTTCACAACATAATGACTATAATGTAATGTAATGTAACGTAATGTAATGTAATGTACATCATAGTGTAATGACTATAGACACAGCCCAATTTAATCTGCATTATTAACAATTTCCCCACCCCTTTCCATTAAAAAAAATTTTTTTTAATGTTTATTTATTTTTGAGAGAGAGGAGAGAGAGAGAGAATGAGAGGGCACACGCACAAGTGGGGGAGGGGCAGACAGAGAGAGAGAGAGAGACACAGAATCCGAAGCAGGCTCCATGCTCTGAGCTGTCAGCACAGAGCCTGATGCGGGGCTTGAACCCACGAACCTGAGATCATGACCTGAGCTGAAGTCGGACGCTTAATTGACTGAGCCACCTGGATGCTCCCCGCCCCCACAACTTTCTTAAATTTAATCAGTAAAATAACAAATCAAGTCCCTGTTTGTAGTATTTTTCCAGTTTCCATGGTGTAAATTCTCCCACGGTGGCCAGTTTTAAAATACCAACCACACAGCACATTATTATACAGTGTTTCCACCACACAGATACAATAACCACAGCAGCACAAGAGCAAAGTGTAATGAAATGAGTAGATTTTGAGTATTTATTACCTTTTATTTAATATACTTTATTGAATCATTATTATTTAATGAAAAGTTTTATATAATCTAACTTTAAGGTGTTAATGACTCAGGAGTACTTTTTTTTTTTTTAATTTTTTTTTTAACGTTTATTTATTTTTGAGACAGAGAGAGACAAAGCATGAACAGGGGAGGGTCAGAGAGAGAGGGAGACACAGAATCTGAAACGGGCTCCGGGTTCTGAGCTGTCAGCACAGAGCCCGATGCGGGGCTCGAACTCACAGACCGTGAGATCATGACCTGAGCCGAAGTCGGCCTCTTAACCGACTGAGCCACCCAGGCGCCCCTCAGGAGTACTTTTCTACTCTCAGGGTCAATCACGTTTCTTGACTCTACCGTGAAGATGGACAAAACCGTACTATTGTCAATGCTGTTTGTTAGCTTTCGAGCTTTTAGGGCCAACCTAGCGGCAAAGCAAGTCAGAGACTTGTAGTTAGCGAACACAAAGATTTTCAACCATGATGAATAGGAAGACAATTATATAACAAGCATAAATAAGAAGAATGGAGAGGGAGAATAACTGGTCTGTTTCTTTACCTTCCATAGCAGCCAGTGCTGTGTTAATTTAGTGCATAGAGGAGTGAGCATGCCATGAAATTCATGAAGGCAACTGCCGGAGGGACATATAAAAATATGATGAACAAAGTTGGAAAGGCGGCGGCTAGAAGAAGAAAATAAAAATATAATATGAATCAGGGAGGCGTATGAGAGAGGAAGAAGACAATAGGGGAAGCGTGCTAATTGTCTTGTTTTTCACTTCTGAATGTCTATAGACGCTGTCTAAAATTAATCCTAAAATAAAAGTGTGAGCTAAAGTTGTAATGGTATAACCACGAGAAGATCTACAAGAAATCACTCTGAGCGATTATTTGGGCAAAGCTGAACTTGATCACAGGCAAAAGAGAAGCCAGCGTTTGGTTCTTAGAAGCTGAATTTGGCTTTCATGTTCAGGTATAATTTTGTAAGTGAAAAAAAAAAAAACCCACATCGCTATTAAAAAAGTAACTTCTGCTTCCTCAGCCTGGAAGTGTATATACTTTGCAGGAATCTTTTTTTACTGTGTATTTTGCTTTCGACCACATATGCAAATACCCTGAAAGGCCCGCACTCACATTTCGTCTTGAATTCCACCTCCCTTGGCTCTCCAGCTCCCCGCGGCCAGCCAGGGGAATTCTGGAGTTACACTGGGGACTGGTCACATTTCGTGCTTGTTTGCACCACAGATATTCGCCATGTGCTAAACATTGCACTTTTCCAGATGGTACATTCTTTTTTTAAAATGTCTTTATTTGTTTTGAGAGAGAGAGAGATCATAGGCACGCGAGCAGTGGAAGGGCAGAGAGAGAGGGAGAGAGAGAGAACGCCCGATCCGGAGCTCGATCTTGACGAACCGAACTGTGAGATCGTGACCTGAGCCGAAATCAAGAGTTGAGCTCCCACCAGGCACCCCAACATTCTTATTATTTAATCCCTATTACCCTAAATTTATGTATAATGGAGCGGGAGGCCCAGGCAGATTAGACATCCTACTCAGAGTCCTACAGCTTAGTGGCTTAAGTTGGCAAGTTCCTGTTCTCTGCAGCAAAGGATTGAAATAGTTAAACCAATATTGGCCAGGGCATCACCCCCTTCTCCTCCCACCAACCTCGCCCAGGAAATGCCCCCAAGCAGAACTCTGTTGACAAGTGTAGGGTGCCCTACCTACACTTTACACTCTTATTCTATTTACTTCTCATTAAGGCAAAATCTGTATGAAACAGCTGCATTTTCTTCATTTTCAGATGGGGCAACAGTCTCAGTGTAGTTAAATAATGTGCCTGAGATCACCGTTCCTGCCTGCTCCCCGCCACTCTCCTCCCAGCAGCCTGTGACCAGTCCTTCCCTCTGTCAGGCCTCATGCCTGCTGGGAACGGTGCTCCCGGGAGGGCGGGTGTCACGGCCCCACAGCCTCCTCCCCGAGCACAAGGGCTTTGGGTCTCCGATGGGGTCTGTGGCAGCCCTGCTTCTGTTGATGTTCAAAGCTCACATTGACCTCCTGCTCTGTTTCTGCAGGGCGTGTCCGGGAGCCACGCCTGAGCGGAGGCCCATGGGGGCCACAGGCCAGCTGGCAAAGTGGTTACTGAAGCATGAAGCCGGCACCTGCAGTGCCTCTGCTGCTTCCCTGTCCCCAAAGGCCACTGTCCAGAGTGGGTTGTACAAAGGCACCGAGGCCCCCAGGATGGCTGTGGAGGACCTGGGCTCTACCCTGTGACAAAGGATGCGGGACCCAAAGAACAGCCTTGGGACACGGAGAAAGGCGCCTCCCTTCCTTCCCATCATCTCGGTGCATCTTGGCGGGAGTTGGGAGGGAGGCTCCTCCACAGAGGCATCTAACCTTGACCAAGCTTCTGAGAACGGAAGCTAGGCCACTCTGCTCTTTCGGCTCCACTCTGCCGCTCTGCATAGTGATCCTAACCTCACTTAGCTCTTTCCGGACCCTCTAACCCCAGCCTCCCAGGCCTTTGGCTCCCTCTCCCCTCCTCCAGGGTCAAACATGGCAGCATCTCGTTCAAAGCACCTGCATTCCTTTCTGTCTCCTTTGGCTCCAGGAGAGGATGTACTTAGCTGCCTTGCAGCGATCGCTGTAAGGTGACCTCTTTGGGGCATGAGCATCTGGCTGGGTCCGAGCTGTAAGGATGCAGGATCAGACAGCCTTCCCTGCACCCATCCCACTCCAGCCTCCCATGTGGCTGCAGCCCAGACAGCCAGGTTTGCCCAGGGTGAGCCACCAGTGATAGTTCTGACTGGGGGACTGACCCATAGTGACCCACAGTGACCTAATCACAGTCAACTCCAGATCCCATCCGGGCCACATTTGGTTGGTCCTGGTGTTCACTGATTCAAAAGGAGGTGTGAGGGTTCGGGAACATCTGTCTCTGGGAGGCTGACCTCACGTGAGAGATGGTATTCAGGAGCCATGCACGGCTCTGTTCCACCATGGATGCTGTGGACCAGGGAAGGAGCCGGCGAGAGTCCCGCAGGTGGAATGATACAGACGGCAGGAAGCAGGGACAAGAGGAATGCCACATCCTGCTTGCTCTGGCAAAGCCAGCCACTCACTTTCTGTACCTCCGGCCAAGAGCCTACCCAGTGAGGCATGTAGAGGAAGCCACCAGGCTCCTGCATGGTGGGGCTGAGGACACACCTCCCATCCAGACCTTACTTCACTAAGGACAAGGGAGAAAAGTCTGCCTCCAGAAACCGTGTCTCTGTTCTCGGACCCTGGCCTTCCTCCAAGAGGTCAAAGGCATGGTGGCACCACTGCCAGGGGGTGGCTGTCCTCATTCGGTATTTGCCCAGGGAATCAGTTCTGGTTCACAGCCAGGCCTCAGAGGGTGCGTAGCGGGTCCCTGGGTGCCACTTTCCCTCCTTCACCTTCCTGTTGACGGGCCGGGAGAGCCGCACGCAGCGCTGTCCAGACCCCCCCGCCCTGCCTGCCCTGGGAACGCGGCCTCACACACATTCCCACCTGACCCCTGGTTGTCTCTGCCTTGCTGCCCACTGCTTCCTGGCCTGGCCCTCTCTTAGCCAGCTCCCAGTATGCCCATCCTCTCCGTGGGACAGACCGTCTTCAAGGAGCTTGATGCGCCAAGGTAAATTCTTCTCAGGACCTCCCTGCGGGCAAATTCTCTGTACCCAGTAAGGGTCCATTGTGGCCCAGGAAAAGCAGCCCTTCCTGGATTAGGTAGAATTTTGGAAGGACCACCATTTCGACCCTCCTCCCCTGTGGCCCTGCCACACCATCATTGTGCTGCCAGCCGTGTCCAAGATTCAGTCTGGGCCTGCCGCGGTTGTTCTGGGTGCCACACCAATACAGTGTGTGCTCCTCTCCTCCTCCGTCCCCTCCCCTTCCTTCCTCCTCACTCCCAGTCCAGAGGCTGCAGCAGTGGTTGACCTAATGTGATGACTGGAGGGCAGTCACTCCTTGCACGACTTGGCCACGGGCACTGGTGAAATGAATGCATGCTTTACTTTTGTTTCTCCTGGTTTCCCCAGCCTGCGGGCAGCCTCTGGGACCCCACGCCCCACGGCTCAGCTCTGTCTGCTCTTGGAATCCTAGCTCTTCCCGTCGGCCCCTCCTTGGGCTCTCACTCGAGGTCTGTGTCCCTGCCTCGAGCCTGCCACCTCCTTGGGACAGACCTGTGTTGTGGCCACCTCTCCAGAGCTATGTCACCATTGGTAGCTGCCAGCTGCTCTGTGAACCCTTTTATTTTTTTCTTTAGCATGTGTTTAAATTTTTTTTTTTTTTTGCATGTAAACAATGGACTCATTTGGCTTCTATTTAGTTGTGAGAAATGATCAAATTTTATTTTTTTCTTCTATTTCTATCCACTGCTTCTCGGCTTTTTTGGCTAAGATCGAGTGTAGTATCTGTTCTTATATTTGTATCCAGTTGTCTAACTCACTTATTAGTAGTTCGTCTTTCTCCACTGATGTGAGATGTCACCTTTGAGGACACTAAATTTGCGCGTGTAATTGAGGCTTTTTCTGGATCTTCTGTTCCACTGTTTTCTCTATTTACCCATGAGAACAATGTTTCCATGATAGAAGATTTAGAGTATATTTTGATTTGTGGCATACCTAGCCTTCCCTTCTTGCTTGCTTTCTTTTTCTTCTAAAAAAGTTTTATTATGGAAAATATTTGAATATACACAAATAAAATAATATAATGAACCCATGTACCCGTGGTTCAACGTCAACCTTGATCGACATTTTGCCGTTTTTGGTTCATTTATATCTTATTGCTTCCTTAATTATTTTTATAGTTTTTTAATGTAAAATTTTATGCGTGTATATTTTTATGTATATTTGCAAAATGCTCTACTTTTGTAGCTCATACCTCTATCAAAACATAAAATATTCCCATCACTTCCAAAAGTTCCTTTGTGCCTCTTTCCAGTCAGTATCTCATTCCCAGAGGCAACCAATGCTCTGATCTTTTTTTTTTTAACATAGGCTATTTTTCATATAAATAGGATCACAGAATATATGTACTTTTTGTGTGCCGCTCCATCCAGTCGGTAATGTCTGTGAGATTCATCCGTATTGAAGGGTGTGTCGATAGCAGACCTTTTCATTGTTGAACAGAATTCTATTGTACAAATATACCATGATTTGTTTACTCTTTATCCAGTTGGTGGACATTTGGGTTGTTTCTGGGTTTTAGCTATCATACATAAAGCTGTTATGAATATTCATGCATGGTTTTATGTGGACATGTGTTTTTACTTATCTTGGATAGGTAGGTAGGAATGCATTGCTGGGTCACATAAGTGTATGTTTAACTTTATAAAATACTGTTAAACTGTTAACAAAAGTAGTTGTATTATTGTACATTCCTACCAGCATTCCTGTTCCTCCAAATCCTCTCTATCTGGTGTTATTAATCTTTTTTAGCCATTGTAGTGGGTGTGCTGAGGCATCTCAGTGTGATTTTAATTTCCACTTACCTGATAAGTAATAATATTGAGCACCTTTTGGCCATTTGTATATATTTGTGTGTGTGTGTGTGTGTATGTATGTGCATATATATATATATATTTGTGTATATACATGCATATATGTATATATTTTATATATTACACATTTTTTGGTTGTATAAGTCTTTTTTACATTTTTTTTATTGGGTTGTATATTTTTTAATTATTGATTTGTTGGAGTTCTTTATATGTTCTGGATCCTTCCTTGGTCAGATATATGCTTTGTGAATATTTTATCCCAGCCTATGACTTGCCTTTTCATTTGCTAATAATACCTTTGGATTAGAAGAAGTTTTTAATTTTGAGCCACCTGGGTGGCTCAGTTAGTTAAGTTTCTGACTCTTGATTTCAGCTCAGGTCATGATCTCATGGTTCGTGAGTTTAAGCCTCTCATCGGGCTCTGCACTGACAGTATGGAGCCTGCTTGGGATTCTCTCTCTCCCTCTCTCTCTGTCCCTCCCCTGGTCTTGTTCTCTCTCCCTCTCTCTCTCTTCCCTCTCTCAAAATAAGTAAACTAAAAAAAAAAAAATAGAAAATTTTAATTTTGATGAAGTCTAATTTCTCAATCTTTTCTTTTATGGTTACTGTTTTCTGTGACCTGTCCAAGAAACCTTTTCTTACTCCCAGGGCCCATAGATATTTTTTAATGTTTTCTCTAAGGAGCATTATAGCATTAGCTCTTTCAGTCTAAGAAATCTTGTGTTTTGTTTGTTTTTGTTTCTTTTGTTTCTCTTCCTCCCTTCTTTCCTTCCTTCCTTCCTTCCTTCCTTCCTTCCTTCCTTCCTTCCTTCCTCTTTTTCTTTCTTTCTTTCTTTCTTTCTTTCTTTCTTTCTTTCTTTCTCTCTCTCATATATGTTGTGAGGCAGGAGTCAAGAATGATGTATTTTCATCATGGATATCCAGGTTGTTCCAGCACCCCTTCTTGAAAAAGCTCTGTTTCCCATGCATCTTTTTTCAAAACATCCCCTCACCTTCCTTACTGCCAGAAACCACACTCCATTCCCCTGCTAAGCCTGCTCCTCACTGATAGCCTCTCTCTGGTCTCATGAGATCTCCCCCAAAGCCGAGCCTCTTTAGGGAAGACCAAATTTCTGTCAACACCACATCCGTGGTGACAGAGCATAAAGGCACTCAGTGTTAAAGTGAACTTTCGGCTGTTTATTCCTACTTCCCTAAAATAAAACCGTTTGGGCATGACAGGTGTGTGGCTGTGCATGGTGTGTGTGATGTCTGTGAATTTCCCAAAGACAGACCGGATCTTATCACCCCCCAGGCATCTTGCACAGTATCAGGCATATGGCGGTGTCGAGGAGACAGCTGTGAGATAAATGGAAGTGGAGATCGTAAGAGATTTTGACTAGTGTCTTACTGAAGATCACATCCTTAGTGACGCCTATATCTTCTCCTCCACCAAAAACATATGAGCTAAACCTAAAGGACTTGTTCTTGGGTTTAAAGCTCCATGAGGAAGACATTCTTCTCTATTATTTGTGCCTGCAGAACCCAGCTTAGGACTCGGTCCTGGGAAATCATCATGCTGGTTGAAGTGGGTTGGATGGCCCAAGTTTGACTAAATGACAGCTTCTGGTTCTTTATCTTCTCAGTGGGCTCCTGCTGAGTGTCGTGTCAAAATGCCCACGTGGAGTTGTCAGTTCTACCTTCCAGCTGCTTTTGCCAATTAAAAAATGTATTTGGCCATCTATAGCATTCCGGTGGCCTGTCCCTCTCCACGTCTCCTCCTGTCACCGACGGCATTCATCATTACTCCTTCAGGCTCCAGGTGTCTGGTGGAATTATTTCCCAGTTACACCAGAACTCATGTTCTCCACCTCTAAGAAAGTACGGCCTGCTGGTTGCATTCCCTCTCTTTTTCTGCAATTTATCCTAATCCTCACAGGGAATGTGAAGGTTTCAGGATGTGGCTTTCTCTTTAGGTTTAAGAAAATGTCCCATTGCTGTATAAACAGCCTTCCTTCTTCTTGATTCCAATTTCATGTAAAAAATGCATTATAATAACAACATGGGACAGTCGTTTATGATGAATTAAGCGAAAAACAAAATTCCCAACATGTAATGAAGCAGAATTTATGGCATGATTTTAAATTTAAGAAAGAAATTAAGATGAAAGAAATATATTTTGGTAAACAGGAAAAAATGAAATGTTATTCTCACATGGGTTATTGATTTGTGGGTTATGGTATTTAGGATATTAATGATTTTCATTTTATTCTGTATTCTTTATGCTTTTTTTTTGCATCGTGTATAAAATTAACATGATTTATTTTAAGAGTCAGGAAAATATTATCAACCTTTTTCTTTATTGTCCTCAGTGTAGATCATAAGCTCTCTGAAGAGAGTATGGTAGAGACTGATAGCCTACCAAAATGTATGCTCTCCTAATAACAGGATTAAGGCCGGCACATGGCTGAATTGTACTTCCCAGCCTTCCTCGCCATTAGCTGTGGCCATGAAATTACAATGGAATTCTAGCCCAAGTGGGCATGCCACTTACAGGCTGGGCTTTTGTGAGCAGAGATGTGCTTTGTCTATTCGCCCTCCTGTTTTGCTGATTGGGTGCAGATGACAACAAGACTTTAAAGGACCAAGTTCTGGACCATTGTGTTCCAGAACCACAATCTGAAGGAGAACCACCCTCCCACTTGAATAAGTGTTGTAGGAAATAACCTCAACAGAAGCTTCCCTTACTCACCTGTTTCTCCAGAGTCTAACTGGCATCTGGCACAGAATAGACGCTCAGTGTGTTTGCTGATTAGAACTGAGCATTGACTTTCCTGGTATCTTGGTCGCAAAGCTATAAATAAAATATGGATCCTTTACTTGCCACAAGTTTGTTATTACTCAGAGTTAATAAACCACTATGTCACGTAAAATGGGAGAAGCTTGCAACAGTATGTTTCTATTTACTCAGTCATCTTTTGTGGGATTGCTGCCATATATTTCATGCATGTACGGAATACACTCCAAAGTACAGTGTTACATTTTTTTGTTGTTATAAACGGTCCTAATGTTTTAAAGAAATTAAGACAAGAAAAAGTAAATCGTTTGATTATATTTGCCATTACCAGTACTCTTCTTTGCTTTCTGTAGATCCACATTTCCATCTGGTGTCTTTTCCCTTAGGCTCCAAAACCTCCTTTAGAATTTCTTGTAGGGGCATCTGGGGGGCTCAGTCGGTTAAGGGTCCAACTTCAGCTCAAGTCATGATCTCACAGTGGGTGAGTTCAAGACCCACACCACGCTCTCTGCTGTCAGCACAGAGCCTACTTTGGATCCCCTGTCCCCTGTCTTTCTGCCTCTCCCTTGCTCTCTCTCTCTCAAAAATAAAATAACCAGTAAAAAAAAAAAAAAAGAGAATTTCTTGTAGTACAAGTCTTCTGGAGATGAGTGATTTGAGGTGTCAGTAATCTGAAAATAACTTTATTTTATCCTCGTTTTTTCAAGGATTTTATTAACTTGAGTTATGAGTTAATAATTGCTATTCTTTTAACATGCTAGAGATATTTTTCCATTGTCTTATGACTCCCATTTTTTTTCTGACAAAACATCTGCCTGAAGTGGTGTTCCCCCATATGGAATACTATTTTTCTCTGTTTTTAAAGATAATCTTTTTTTTTTTCAGTAGGCTCCATGCCCAACATGGAGCCCAATGTGGGGCTTGAACTCAAGATCTGGAGATCAAGACCTGAGTTGAGATCAAGAGTTGGATGCTTAACTGACCAAGCCACCCAGGCACCCCAAAATAATTTTTTGTTTTTCATCATTAGAAGTCTGACTACGACATGCCTAAAGGTGGTTTTCTTTCCGCTTTGTCATGCTTGGGGTTTACTAAGCCTATTGTACCTGCAATTTGTTTCTTTTCAATAAACTTGGGACATTTCAAACATTATTTCTTCACATATTTTTTCTACTCTCTTCTCTCCCTTCTTTCCCTCTGGGACTTCAGTTACACATATATTATACTATTTAATATTATCCCAAAGGCAACTGAGTGCATTTTTATTTTTCTCCAATCTTTTCTCCTCTCTCTTTCAAATCGAATCATTTCTATAGATTGGTCTTAAATTTCATTAATTTTTTTTGCAACCATTATTCTGCTATTGGCCCAAATTTTCATTTCAAATATACTTTCTGGTTCTAAAATTTCCATTTTTGTCCTTCTGTTATTTTATTTTATTATTTAACACATACAGTCTTATATTAGTTTCGTGTGTACAAGATAGTGATTCAGTTATTCCTTACAATACCCAGTGCTCATCAGGACGAGTGCACTCCTTCATCCTCTCTATTCCTCCCGTCCTCTTGCCCACCTCCACTCTGGTAACTAGCAGTTTCTTCTTTATAGTTAAGAGTCTGCTTCTTGGGGGCACCTGCATGGCTCAGTCCATTAAGCTTCCGACCTCGGCTCAGGTCATGATCTCCTGGTTCGTGAGCTCCAGACCCACGTCAGCCTCTGTGCACACAGCTCAGAGCCTGGAACCTGCTTCAGATTCTGTGTCTCCCTCTCTCTCTGCCCCTCCCCCGCTCATGCTCTCCCTCTCTCAAAAATAAATAAAAACATTTAAAAAGTTTAAAAAATAAGAGTCTATTTCTTGGCTTGTCTCTCTCTCTCTTTTCTTTTGCTTGCTTGTTTTGTTTCTTAAATTCCATATATGAGTGAAATCATATATTTGTCTTTCTCTGACTAACTTATTTCACTTAGTGTTATAATGTCTAGCTTCATAGACGTCATTGCAAATCGCAAGATTTCATTCATTGTTATGTGTCATAGACTCTGGGTCCGGAGTTCCCTCTTGTCCAGCAGGAGAGCGGACGCAGGATTAAAATGCGAGAGAGGCTAATGTCTGGGAGGAGACAAGAGCCCTGAGTAAAGGTCCTTGCTCCATTTTTATTAGGATCAGAAGGCTTACAAGCATGATGGACGTGCACAAAGAGACAATGATACCGTGAACATTAATTCACAGGCGTGAGGGAAAGGGGGTTTTGAAGATATGCAGTGTTAGGGGTTTGGGTCAATACAAAACAAAGTCCTGGTGCTGGGCAGATGTTTGTTTACAGCACACATGAAGCACCAAGTCTGCTTAACTTAGCTAGCTTAGGGCACAAGACAGACAGAGCAGGCTACCTCGGGGTCAACAAAGCACCTTTCTTTTGCTAATTAGCCCCACTCTGGGCAACTTCACCCTGCTGCAGTCAAAAGCCCTGTTTACTGTTTACCTATTTTGGTCCTTCCTGTGAAAGCAGCTTTCTGCTATTGTACTAAGTTGGGGGGCGTTTCCGCCCTGAATACCTAATCTTCTTTACCTCATTTTTGATGTTTTCATCCTGAGGCCTCTCTGTTCGTATATCTTTGTCCTATACTGGGGGCCTTTGCCTTGATTACCTAATCTAGTTACCTAATCTTGGATGTGTTCATCCTGTGGCTTTCTATTTCTTTATGCCTTGTTAACCTATTGGTGCAACCTCTGGGAATTCCTAGCTATTCCCCACAGTTATGGCTGAATGACATTTCATTGTATATATATATACCACATCTTCTTTATCCATTCGTCTCTTGATGAATACTTGGGCTGCTTCCATAATTTGACTATTGTCAATAATGCTGCTATACATATAGGGGTATATGCATCCCTTTGAATTAGTGTTTTTGTATTTTTTGGTTAAATAGCCAGTAGCGTGATTATTGGATCCAGGCTATTTTTAACATTTTGAGGACTCTCCATGCTTTTCCACAGTGGCTGTTCCTGTTTGCATTCCCGCCAATAGTTCAAGAAAGTTCCTTTTTCTCCACATCCTCGCCAACAGTTGCTGTTTATTGTGTTTTTGATTTTAGTTATTCTGATACGCATGAGGTGATAGCTCATTATAGTTTTGATGTGTATTTCCCTGATGATGAGGAATGTTGAGCACCTCTCATGTGTCTGTTGGCCATATGAATGTCTTCTTTGGAGAAATGTCTGTTCATTTTTCTGTCCATTTTTAATTGGATTATTTGTTTTTTGGGTCTTGATTTGTATAAGTTCTTTACATATTTTGGATAGTAACATTTTATTGGATATGTCATTTGCAAATATCTCCTTCCATGCAGTAGGTTGCCTTTTAGTTTTGTTGATTGCTTCCTTTGCTGTGTAGAAGCTCCTAACAGTTTATTTTTACTTTTATTTCCCTTGCCTCAGGAGACATACCTAGAAAAATGTTGCTATGGCCAATGCCAGAAACCTTACTGCCTGTGCTCTCTTTAAGGATGTTTTTTAATGTTTATTTATTTATTTTGAAAGTGAGAGGAAGAGCCAGGGTGGGGCAGAGAGAGAGAGAGAGAGAGAGAGAGAGAATCCAAAGCAGGCTCCATGGTCTCAGTGCAGAGCCTGACGTGGGGCTTGAACTCATGAACCATGAGATCATGACCTGAGGCAAAACCAAGAGGTGGGCGCTTAACCTTCTCTTCAAGGATTTTTATGGTTTCCTGCCACACATTTAGGTCTTTCATCCATTTTGAATTTATTTCTGTGTATAGTGATAGTGGAAGAAAGTGGTCCAGTTTCATTCTTTCGTATGTAGCTGACCAGCGTTCTCAATGCCATTTGTGGAAGAGACTCTTTTTTTCCACTGGATATTCTTCATTGCAATCTTCTTATATTTTCCATTTATATGCTGAAATGTCCTACCTCGCAATTATTATGACTATCTTTTCCTTTAAGTCCTTGAATATATTTCTAATAGCTGCTTTAAAGTCCTGGGGTGATACTTGCAACATTAGGTTCATCTTGGGGACTGTTCCTATTGATGGTTATTTTTCTCGTTATAGGTCACATTTTTCTGTTTCTCCAGATTTCTACTAATTGTAGCTGTATGCCAGAGAATGTGGATGCTACATTGAAGGGATGCTGCATTATGTTTTCTTCCATCAAAGCATCATGAATTTTGCTCTAGTTGGCAGTTCATTTACTGGAATATCTTTTTGGTTCTGCCAGGCTTGCTTGTATTATTTGTTTGGGATTTTCTATTTCTTTCTTTTTCTCTTTCTTTTTTTCTTTTCTTTTCTTTTCTTTTTTTAGAGAGAGAGAGAGAATGCAAGCAGGGGAGAGGAGCAGAGGGAGAGAGAGAGAATTTTAGGCAGGCTCCATGCTTAGTGCAGAGCCAGATGCGGGGCTCATCTCACAACTGTGAGATCATGACGTGAGCCGAAATCAAGAGTCAGATGCAGGGGCTCCTGGGTGGCTCAGTCGGTTGAGCGTCCGACTTCGGCTCAGGTCATGATCTCGCGGTCCGTGGGTTGGAGCCCCGCGTCGGGCTCTGTGCTGACAGCTCAGAGCCTGGAGCCTGTTTCAGATTCTGTGTCTCCCTCTTTCTCTGACCCTCCCCTGTTCATGCTCTCTCTCTGTCTCAAAAATAAATAAACGTTAAAGAAAATTAAAAAAAAAAAAAAGAGTCAGATGCTTAACCGATTGAACCACTCAGAGTCCCCAGGGATTTTCTGTTTCAGTTTTGAGCTTGTTCCTAGTTCATGGCTCCTACTCTTGTGTGCAGTTTTTACTTTTCTGTGTGGCCTTTCTGGAGTATAAGATGAATTCTCAAAATGTGCAGTGAAGTCTTTTCAGTCTGGATGGGATGTAACTAACATTCATAGCGCTGCCCAGTCTCCGTTATCTCCATTTAGTTCTCAGTGCTGAGGCAGGTGATCTCTGCTAGGTCTTTTGGAGTCTTACCCCACACATGCACGGGCAAGCCTTGGCCAAGGACACACACAATGAGTTCCCACAAAACACATTCTTCTTAGGATTCTGCCCTGAAAATTCTAGTTCCTTTCCTCTTACACATTTTCAGTCCAGGGAGATTACTGCCCCTGGGCCTCCACTTTCCTGCACCTTATCAGAAAGTAGCCATAGGAAGAAAGCCAGGACAACTGTGGGGCTCCCCTGGGTTTCTCTCCCTTCAAGGATCATAGTGTTAGTCAGCCTGCTATTCAATACATGAAAACCGTTGTCTTACACATTTAGAGTTACTTTCAATGGGAGGATATGTTCTGTAACAGTTATGTTGTCATAAATGGAAGCAGAAGTATAATTGCTATTTTTGGACATTTAAAAAAATCACAGAATCTCACATTTCCCTTCAATGAAAATACACATCTACATGAGCCGTTCATAGCTGCCCTGGCTGCCCCAGTGTCTGAGCACGGACAGGTTTCTCAATAATAACAACTCATTCTTGTGTAGCTCTTTCTAGTGTTTCAAGACCCACTTGCAAATGTTACTTGATTTGTTCCTTAGCACATCACAGTAGCTTCATGCCACAAATAAGAAACGACGTAAAGATATTCATTGTCTTTGTATACCTGATATTTTCACCTGAGATTTTCAACCCAGGAGCCCAGCCTCTGGCAACCTATCATCTTTAGTTGCCAAAAGCAGGTCTTTCCCTTGGGAAGAGTCTTGTCCCAGCTGCCAAGAAGATGAATGTTTCTTTGCCCATAATGGTGCATACTATATAGCATCACAGATGTTGGAAATAGTAGAACCATTGATTTTAATTTGTCACTTAAAAAAAAGTGGAGCCCATTCTGGCCCGACAAGATGATTCTTGTGCTGCTGCACACACTGTTGAGTGTCTCAGGGTGACCCAAGGTGTCCTGCCTGTGGTTCCATGCTTCCAGCTTCCACCGTAGCTTTCTGGGTACCCGTGGATGGGATGAGAAATGAAAGCTCGAGCAAGGATGCTAGGACCTCTCCGTCCTGCTGGGGAAGGGGCCTGGGGTCAGCGGGGACATGATGCCTGGGTCTGCAGCTGGACACGTCTCCTATTTTGGCTGCTGTCTACTGGCAACTTTTCACTGGCAAGAGTGGAGGCTTCGTTATAACTGTGTTTTCGTTTTTGGACCAATCCCAGGGCTTTTTTGCCTCCCCAGCAAAGGATGTTGTCTCTTGCTCATAGTTACTTATAAACGGTCAGTTGGGTTGTGAACTGAACACGGTGACGAGCTAGCTGATGCTACACGGGGGTGTTATGAAAAGACAATGTGAAATGGCTCAGCCTAATAGATGTACAGTAAAGGGAACTTTTTCTTTTCTTTTTTAAGTTTATTTATTTATTTTGAGAAAGAGAGAACACGAGCAGAGGAGGGGCAGAAAGAGAAGGAGAGAGAGAGAGCTCCAAGTGGGCACCACGCTGTCAGGGCAGAGCCTGACGTCCGGGGGTGGGGGGGTGGGTGCTCGAACCCATGAACCGAGAGAGCACGGCCTGAGCCAAAATCAAGAGTTGGACCCACGCACCCCAAGGAAAGAGAGTGTCGATGCTGAGTTTCAGAGAACTTCATCCCATTATTTAAAATTGTATTTCAAAAAAAAAATAAAACAAACTTTTCTTTCATCATCATTAGTGTCACCCACAGTTGACCATCCGACCTTGGGGGACTCCCTGGATCAGTGGTAAAACTCAGGGCTTAGGATGGGGGAGGAAGAAATCCACGTGAGGAGCTCTCTCCGGGCCTGACAGAGAGGAGACTGATGAACCCAGGCACTGTCCATGGCTGCACTTTAGACACCTCTGTAACCAAATTCACCTAAACACCATTATTATCTGTATTTTACCAAAGGCTCAGAGAGGATAGGTGGGATCAAGAAACAACGGGAAAGTCCAGCCGAATAACACAAGGCTAAATTCTGTATCCACTATTCACTAGCTGTGCCTCTTTGTGCTTGGCCGTGGCCAGCACTGCTTGACCTCTGAGCATACTCCCCTAAGGGGCCTTTCTGCAGGGCCCGAGTCACCCACCAGAACCCAGGCAGTTCTGTCGCCGTCTGGGTAATGGGGACAACAGGCATCTGCTGACTCTTCACTTCTGCTTTCTCCAGGAAATGAGCAGAAACGCAGCTTGAGTGATTCATAGTGAAACGCTGTTGGAGACTAACAATGCTGGCCGAGCCCTCTTCCCCCAGGCCTGAGGGGCTGTGGCCCAGTACGGGGGCACCCATGCCACCTGAATTCTGCAGGCCTTGACCGCCACACCTCTGGGTAGGTGATCTTGCTCTCAGCCACACTGGGCCAGGCCGGAGATGGGCATGGAGGTCCTGTTGGTCAGGGTGGGGCCTACTGGCCGCCTGCTGGAAAGCTCAGCATTGGAACACTTGTGACTGCCGGTGCCTGATCTGGGTGTGTGGATGTGGGAGAAGAGGCGAGCTGATAAGCAGGAAGTGTGTGGTGGCGGGGGCGGGGGAGGGGGGGCGCGGTGCAGGGCCGTTCTGATGCCGGGGTCTGCTGGGGTGTCTGTCACTGTTGGAGTGTGCTGAGCCAGGCTGGGCTCCAGCTCCATTCCTCATCCTCTGACCGCAGGTCAAGCCCTTTCTCACAGTTCTGCTAAGGAAGGTGACCCGCCACCCCAGGGGCAGGCTGGATGTGAGCCTGTCTGTGCTAATTCCCAGGGATGGGGAAGGGCGGCTGACCGTGAGACTCCTCTGCCCGGCCCCCTGCACAGGCCTCTGAAGGGTGCTGAGAATTGTGGGCCACTCCAGCCTGGTCACCAAGAGAGCTAGCTTTGTCCTGGTCCTGTGGTCATTCCCCGGGGGTCTGGTAAGTAGGTGCCTCTTCCGGCCTCCCTCTCCTCATGTGAATTACCACATCAAACCTTAGAAACAGCAACTGATTAAGCCGGACCACCTGGCTCACAGAGAATTTGCTTTTCTCTCCTCCTGAAATCAGACCTTACAGAACACTGAACCAATCCTTTGTCCCAGCTTCTGGGAAGCCAGGAGGAGCTAATGCAGCAACTAAGGATTTCATGTATTACTCTTTCCAAGGAAGCTTCGATGCTGACATGATTTTCTGCATAATCATCCATTTAATTATTTGAGAGATTTCAAGAAATACTTATGGAGAGCCATTTCCTGCCAGGCACTGTTAAAGGCATCAGGGCCAGTGGACGGGGGCAGTTGTACTTGGCGTGATGGGCTGAAGTGGGATGGAATGCAGAGGCCTGGGAGTAGGGGGTCAGGAGGCCCAGAATGTGCATGCCTTCTGGGCGGAGACCTGAAGGAAGGGAGAGTCTGAGCTCTGTGGTTTTTGAGAAATATTTTTGGCAGGGGAATGGAGAAAGGACGTCAAAGTGCAGTGCAGGGGGCCTGGTGGAGGCCAGTGGGGCAGAGAGCCGTGAGGCGCAGGCCAGGCGACTCAGCCAGAGAGGTAAGGACGGCCTTCCTGTTCAGTGTGAGGTCTTGGGCTGTACCCCCTTAGACTTAGTGAGTTTCTACATGTTGAGTTTATAGAAAAGAAAATTCAGAAACAGTGTATAGGGTATGAGAAGTATCACCTAAGTGTGTTCTTTAAAGATCATCAGCATCAGGGGCGTCTGGGTGGCTCAGTCGGTTAAGTGTCTGACTCTCAATTTAGGCTCAGGTCATGATCTCACGGTTCGTGGGTTCAGGCCCCATATCAGGCTCTGGGCTAACAGTGTGGACCCTGCTTGGGATTCTCTCTCCTTCTCTCTGCTTTTCTCTGTGCTCTTCTCTCTGTCTCAAAGTGAATAAATACATGTAAAAAAAATAAAAAAAAAATAGCATCAGCATCTTTGAGGTCCTTCACAGGCTTGTCCTTTCTCTCTTATCAGAGAACGTGGTTTCCCAGATTTCAGGGCTTGTTGTTCCCTTGCTTTTCTCTATCGTTTTAGCTCATATATTTAAATTGCTAAATACGTGTTAGTTTTGCATGTTTTTGAACTTTGCAAATAGGAATTAAATATTTTTTTAAGACTTGCCTCGCTTGCTCCCAATTTTGTTTCTGGAATTCCTTCATATTATTCTGTTCTATATAAATATATCTCAATATACTTCCCTGAGTTAATGCTGATGGGCACTTGGAATTTTTTTTTTTTTTTTTTTTTTTTTTTTTTGGTTTTTGGTTTTTGGTTTTGTTTTTCTATCACAAGCTGCTAGGCACTCAGGATTTGTGAGTACTGCTAGGGCTCTGCTTGTACATATATCCCAGAGTATGTGTGCAAGACTTCCCTAAGGTATGTCCCCTAAAAGTAGAATTGGTGGGTCATGGATTTTACATACCTTCACCCTTACTGGATGGTACCAAAATGCTTTCTAAACCAATTGCTTCATTTTACCCACCCATGAGCAATATGTTAAAGTTTCTGTTGTTCCCACATCTTCACCAGCATCTGATATGGCTGGAGTTTTAATTTTTGCCAATCTAGTGAAAATGAAAATCCATCTGTGTTTTTTTATTTTTATTTTATTTATTTATTTATTTATTTATTTATTTATTTATTTATTTTTAAATCCATCTGTGTTTTTAATTTGCACTTCCTGAATTACTAAGGTTGGGTATCTCTTTATATGCCTATTAGCCATTCTGGATTCCTTTTCATGTTCAGATCTTTGGCCCACTTCTCTTTGGGGCCATCTGTATTCTACCCTGTTGATTTTCCATAATTTAATACATATCTGGATATTAATCCTTTGTTGTAAATGTATATTGTAAATATTTTTCCATTGCTTGTGCCTTGTCTCCATACATTCTTTGCAATTTCTATTACTGACCAAATTTCTTAATTTCAAATGAGCTTCATTTATCCATATGTTCTTTTATGATATACATGTGTGCTATTTAAGAAATTCGCCTCCGTCACGAAGTCATAAAATTACTCTTACATTTTTTGTTTATAATTTTGCCTTTCACATTTAAGTGTTTTGTCCCATCAAAAATGATTTTTTACATTTTGTTTTGTTTTTTTCCCATATGGATAACCAAGAGTCTTTAGCTCTATTAATTAAAAGGCCATTCTTTAGTCACTGATCTACACCAGCTCCGTTATAAATCAAGTTGTCACGTATATGCAGGTCTGTTTCTGGGCTCTCTGTTCTGTCCATTTGTTGATCCCTTTGCCAATACTATATGATATGATTAACTCTAGGCTTACAATGAATTTTGATATCTGAAAAGAGTCTTGTTATTTTTTTTCTTCTTCTTCCATTCTGTCTTGACATTCTTGGTACATTCTTTCTTCACATGATTTTACAAACAGTTTATCAGATTCAACAAAAACCTATGTTCAGGATTGGTTGAAAATACCATTCAGAGAGATACAATATCTTTATGAAAATGACGCTTCCAATTCATGAACATGGTTTGTATGCTCATTTGTTTAGATGACAAATAGTCTTTAGAATATTTGAATAAAATTTTCTTTAAAATATTTGATAAAATTTTATAACTTTCTTTATAAAATAGTGCATATTTTGTCTAGAGTTATTCCTAAGTGGTGTATATATTTTTCTATCGTTTTAATGGTGACTAAAAATACATATTTTTGACTCACTGATGTATGCTTGCATTTTAAAGAAGAATCATTTTAGCTGCTTTATGGGCAGCAAAGGAACAAGCAAGACCATCCGTTACATGGCTGTTGTACTAATTCAGGCTCGAGGTATTGGTGGCTCCCCCCAAAGGGATAGTAAAGATAATGAGAGGTGGTCAGAGTGGTGAGTTCTGGATACTTTTTGAGTGTGGGATTTGATGATATTTTAAGTGTAGTGTGTGGGATAGAGAAGTTGAAGATGACTTGAGGGCAATAGGGAGAATGGAATTGTCAGATCTTGAGCTAGGTCAGGGGCAGAAGGAACATATTTGCAAGGTGGCGGTTATTCCAGAATATAGGTTTGAACAAATAAAAGTGGAGATGTGTATTAGACGTCAAGTGGAGAAATGAAGTCTTGGCACCCCCTGTCCCCATCTGATTCATAGTTGAAAAGCAAGACAGCTTGGTCTTCTTGGGGTTCTAGGGGAGATATCTTGCGCAGGAGGGAAAGAAGGAAGGATGAGCCCCTCAGAGTTCTTGAGTCACACTCTAGAACTTTTTAGAATTTATTTATTTACATTTATTTATTAATTTACCAGTGGGGACTTGCCTTTGTTGTCTCCATTTCTTATGCAAACCATCAAAATGCGTGGGCATTTTGCACCTGTAATGATGTTTCCAAGGCAACACTCCGAAGCCCTTGGCTGATGGCCCCATTTGAAGCATCTGCACACCTGTTAGAAGCTTAAGTCTCAAAAAAAAAAAAAAAAAAAAAGAAGCTTAAGTCTCTAAGTCTAGATCCGTGCAACCCAATACAGAAGCTTCTAATCATATCTGAGATATGGTCAGTCTGAACTGAGATGGGCTGTAAGTTTAGTATGTACATCAGGTATCAAAGATGTTACAAATAACAAAAAGAAATGGGAAATATTTACTTAATACTTAAAAATATTGATTGCATATTGAAATGATATTATTTTGGATATATTGGATTAAATAAAATATATTTTAAAAGTATATTTGAATAAATGGCTTAATTATGCTCTTTACTTTTACTTTTTAAATGTGGCCACCAAGACTATTTTACATTACACATGTGGCTTGAATATGTGGCTGGCTTTGTACTTCTTCTGGGCAGTGCCCTTCAGAGGTACTTCGTGTTTTACGGCCAGAGGCTTTTGTGGGAAACACAGTTCAAGAAGGATGGAAGTTAGAGAAGTGAAAAGCTACTTGGCCCAGATAATCCAGGGAGAAAGGAAGGATGAAGGGTAAGAAGAATAGATTTCGTACTTACAGTAAACCAGACACTGGGCAGAGCACTGGAATTAGTCCCATATTTCATCCCCCAAGTGAGATCAGTTTCATTACTCCCATTTTACAGATGGGAAAATGGAAGCTCAGAGGTCCCTCCCTCTCAGACAGTAAGAGACTCAGCTGAGATTTGAATTGAAAGCCCTTGCTCTTTGGGGCACCTGGGTGGCTCAGTCAGTTAAGCGTCTGACTTCAGCTCAGGTCATGATCTCACATTCGTGAGTTTGAGCCCCACATCCGGCTCTGTGCTGACAGCTCAGAGCCTGGAGCCTACTTCAGATTCCGTGTCTCCCTCTCTCTCTCCGCCCCTTCCCTGCTAGTTCTCTGTCTCTCTCTCTCTCAAAAAAAAAAAAAAAAAAAAAAAAAAAAAAATTAAAAATAAAATAAAGCCCTTGCACTTTGAATTAGGCACCACCCTCACTGTGAACTGAGGAAACACTTCTGGTAAGGAATAGTGAACTTTGGGCAGAAGTGTGAAAACTGCTCTTCCCCATTTGCAAATGATTCACAGCAAACAAAAAGATTGCCTGGGAATCCTTTTTATCCCATCATTGCCTATAACAATGGGCTCAGGGCATTCCATTATTAGGGAATGAAGAGAGTCAATTACGGGCAATCCACCGAGAGCATGATTCTTGGTCATTAAATGGATAATTTAAGGGTAAAGGCAACACAGACTATGTTTATGATATGATGATGGACAACTGATACAATGAAAATGTCTATACATCAGTTATAAATAAAATATGCTTCCAAGTGAAATATAGTATGCAAAAAAGAGGAAATACTTGTTGAGTTTTGTGTTTTTAACATAATAATAAGAAGAAAATTGCCCAAGTAGCACCCGGATAACAGTTTAAAGGATAGGCACAAAATATGAAGAGATAGGCAAAGATGAATAAAAGTATGTACACATGAAGAAACTGTGTTATGAGGTTGGTCAGAGCCTATCAGGACTTAGTGAGGTCCGAGCATGCTACAGTGATCCCCCACAGGCTTCCTCCTACGACTCTTTTTGGGTGTGGACCAGATCAAGGAGCGAGGGGCCCCAAGTGCAGAAAGCAGCTGGCTGGGACATGCATGTACTAAGGGCAGGGCGCAACCACCCTGCAGCTCCGTTTCTGTGTTTCTGCCCAAATAATGCATTTCTTTTACTGGGGTGGGGCTGGGGGGGTCGTCCCGCCTCCTCCACAGGTGCCTGAGGCTCCTATTTTCTGCAATGCATCCAGCGCATGCGCAGCAACTGCCCTGGTGGGGGTGGGGAAGGACCGCCACCTCTTTGAAGAAGGCGAAGGGTGAGAAGAGAGCCAGGAGATGCGGATGGGCCAAAGTCCTGATAATGAAACGGGAAAAACCAAACAAAGCAGGGGCAGCACTCTGCAATCAGAATACAGAATCTTGTAAGTTTTAGCTTTTCCTTTCACATACCTCCAGGAAACATTTAGTTCCGTAAATTAATGGAGGGGGGCGGGCACCTCTGAGAATGATTCCGCTGCTGCATGGGGGAAGGGATCTCTCTCAGAATCTCGCATCTAAAATATCACCTTGGTTCCGAGAAACACTTCTTCCCTTGCACAATTTGAAGTGTCTGAATAGTCTCAGTTTTGACCTGTGTATTTAATGTGATTATCCCCTCCGTCTCAAAGTAATTACATAATTACTGGTCCTACCAGCATTTTATAGCTGGTGGAAACTTAGAATTGAGGAAATGCAGGAATGAGAAAGGTGAAGCGTATTCAAGAGTAATGATCTCGCAAGGAAGAAAGTGAGGGGTGCCGTGGTTACTACAGGCAGCAGGTAATGATAAATTTGGGAATTCCCAAGTGCTCACTTTTATTCTGCTTGAGTCCACACACCGTGTCTGTCCACTTTCACTCCTGGGCTCCTCCTTCCACCTGCACCTGGAGATGATCATAACCCCGAACACCGGGGTGTAATTACTAAATGAGATCTTGTAGTAGGGATGTAGCATTGATGGATGCAAAGTGTTGTGACTACTTTTTAATCACAGGATGGCTGGGTGGTGGCAGGAGTTTGGAAGTTGGAGAGAAGGGGGTTATTTCTTGGTTGGGGCAAGGAAGAAATGCCTGGCCAAGGAAGCATGGAAGGTGGCAAGATTGGGTTATGTGGAGCTGAGGGAGGGGCATCCCAGGGAGAGACTCCTGAGTAAAGGCAAAGGATCAGATGATGAGTGAACAGTTCATTTGGCCAGACCTCATTGGGAGTGCAGTGGGCAATCAGTCAAGGAAGGATGTTGGGACATATCATTGAGGGCCAAGAGCTTGAGAGTGTTCCTTGAGAACATGAGGAACCACTGAACACAGTTGAGCAAGGGACTGATGTGATGGGGCTGTGCTCCTCAGTCTGACACTGTGGGGTAAGTGGGAGACGTTGGGGAGACCAGAGGCAGAGAGGCCTGCCATGGCAAGGTGGGAAGAGAGACGAAGCAGCAGTGGGCTCACCCTCCCAGAGCCATTTTCCCATTTCCTGTGCATGTAGAAGAATTAGGTCTAGGTAAGAAATTATTCCTGACACGTCCGGAAATTCACTAGCTTGTAGGAGACTCGTTCTGGTTAAACACGTATCCGGGTCTCAAAAGAGAAATGTGAAGGCTCTGAACATGAAACTAATTTGAAAAGTAAACCTTCATCGGTGGACAGACCCTTAAGGAGCATTATTCCAGGTGCTTTATGTGACAGGTGGGGAAGTCAGTCACAGAGGGGCCTAACACCCCTGCTTCCTGACTGCCAGTAATGCATTTCCTCTGCATTTTGGTGAAGAAACAGCACAGGACAAAGTTGCATCTGAAAACGTCTCTTTTTTGCATGAGCCTAAAAGCAGAGTTTTCTGGATCCAGATCTGCCTAGCATGATAGAGGACAGGGAGCCCAAGACAACTAGCAAGTTTCTTTACGGGTGATGTGGGCAGTTTGTGCTCTTGCTTTTTTTGCGATTTTTTTTTTTTGATCTACAAGAATTAAAAATTAATTCTTTAGTATACTAATGAGTTCCATGAGAATTAGGAGATGCTTAATTCCTCCCAAGTCAGGAATGCACACTTCCATATACGTTTACAAGTTTAAATAGCGATTTTTGTATTTATTTTCTAACCAAAGTATGCTTGAAATTAAAAAAAAATTTTAATGTTTATTTATTTTTTGAGAGAGAGAGGCAGAGCTTGAGCAAGGGAGGGGCAGAGAAAGAGGGAGACACAGAATCTGAAACAGGCTCCAGGCTCTGAGCTGTCGGCACAGAGCTGGACGCGGGCCTCAAATTCACAAACCAGAAGATCATGACCTGAGCTGAAGTCAGACGCTTAACCAACTGAACCACCCAGGGGCCCCCCTTTTTATACTTGAAATTCAATGAGCTAAACAGAAGGGTTGTGTGAGCTAACCAATCCTGGAAAAGTTTTCATCTCTCGAACGTTAACAAGTGGTCTGAGAAGTATAAAGGGTGCTACAAAGTCCCTGGTCGTTTCACTCCTCCCAAGAAATTGGACGATGAAGAATGGGATGGGGGCAGCCTAGCATCTGGAGACCTTGACCCAGCCCCTCCCGGAGATGTGATCTCTACCCTGTTCCCACCCCCTCCTCCTTGCGGTGGTACAAAACCACTAGCGGTCCAACATCACCTCTCCCATCCCGTTGTGTGTCCTTCCTCAGGGAACAGTTCTCTCTAACCTGTCCACAGGCTTATTTCGCCTCCACTCAGGCTCCTTCTCCAAAGCCCTGGCTTCTGTGACACCTCTCTTACCACCTGCTACCCTCCCCCTCCCCCTTCTCACCTCGAATTGCCAGCTCCTTTCCTCTACCCCCTTCACTCTGGGTTCCTGCTATAAAGGGTGCATTGCAGGCATTGAATTGTGGCATCCCTTTACCTGCCCCCACCCCCTTCCTCAGGCTGTGAGCACCTGGGGGCAGGGACTGAGCCCTCTGGG
Source organism: Panthera tigris (assembly GCF_018350195.1). NCBI lineage: Eukaryota > Metazoa > Chordata > Mammalia > Carnivora > Felidae > Panthera > Panthera tigris. The sequence continues at coordinate 45,860,686 of NC_056670.1, forward strand.
CAGGCTCAGCATCTAGCAGGGGGTCACATTACAGGGTCCATATCACTCTCTGCTGAGAACCCCACGGCGACTCCCAGGATAACTGCATGGAACATGACAAGGGCATTACTGGCGTTCCTTTTGCCACACATACCCTTCCCCATCCTTGCTCCCTGTGCTCCAGACTCTTTGAATCTCTACTGTCTTCCCCGAACATGCATGCTGCCCGGGGTGCTTGGCTTCCGGAGCACCAACTCCTCATCTCTCAGTGCCCGTCGTGGGGACCATCTTTTCTGAGAAGTCTTCCCAGACCATCACGACCCTCTCCAGACTGGGCCAGGAGCCTCTGCTGTGCCCCACAGCCAGGCACCTCCCTGTCCAGCACCTACCCCACTCTGTCTGTTTCCTTGCTGTTCTTCTGCACCCCTGAGTGTGAGCTGTCAGGTCTAGGGTGTGGACCAGGGACAGTTCCGCTCCTTGCATGTTTGCTAATCAAACGTCCCACCCCACAGAGAAAGCTGTAGAGAGCCGCAGTTCTGGTGGCTTAGCCTGGAGGGTGAGTGTTTAATGCTGGGCGTGCTGCTGGTGGCAGCCCAGGAGTGGCTGGCTGGCTGGTGTCCACCTTGTGCCCGGGCTAATCAACCGTTGGCCTTGTGGTTCCCAGAGATCAACTTTTACCTGGGGGGATGGTGAGACCACAGGGTCCTGTTCTATGAGCTGGGGCCACACGGCAGACCTGGCCCCAGACCTCCTTGGACGAGGGATCAGCAACACCTTTGCAAGTCCAGCCAGGGGACTCCTACTAGAGTTTCCAGCTGGTGCCCAAGGTATCCCCAAGATATATTCTTACCATCGTTGATGACTGTGTCAAGCCAACCTGGATTGGTGGAAGGGGATGAAGAGCTTTGAAGTCAGAAAAGTCTGGGTTTGCCCTTCTGATGTTTATTCTGATTCTGATGCTTGTTAGCAGTTTGATTTCAGATAAGCTAGCTATTTTCTCTGAATGTCAATTTCTCTGCATCTTGCTTTCCCCATCTATGTAATGGGAATAATCATACCTACCTTATAAGTTTTCTAAGATTAGAGAGCATCACTGATAACTGCCAGCAGATGCTCGTTCAGTTACGGTCATTTGTACTTAAGCAACACTACCCTATGTTTTAGTGGGCAGCGAGCCACAGATTCGCTCCCATGATGGAGCGACTCCCGATTATGGGGGCTGGGCTTCTTGTCACCTGTGCTGTCACTGGCCCATGCTCTTTGTGCAGACAGTGACAGCTCAGTTACAGCTAAGCTTTGAGGATCTGGCCAGGGGAACTGCTCCCTGGCCATTTTTGGCAATGTGGAAGTCAGTACACATAGTGAGATACAGAACCAGGGACCCTCCTGCAGGACACGGCAGGTTCCTATATTCTGTTGCTGTTGCCAAAACCGCAGAGGTGTGTGCTAGCCAGGAGGGCTTGGACTGGAATCAGAAAAAGGAAGTGTTGAGGGCCGTGGCAGGTGCAACCTGCCCAGTTCCTGTCAATCAGGGTCTCCATCTTAGTCTTCAGGGGGAATTTCTCAACTTCTGGAAATAACCGAGGCATTTGAGGCAGGATGTAGAGCCCTGGGCTCTGCTGTTCTCTGCTTGTGGGCACTCTCAGCCCTTGGCTGATGGAGGAGGTGGGACCCTTGTCAACTGGAGAGGGCTTGGGGCAGCAGGTGGCTGCTGGTCCTTGCACTGGAAGTGGATGTCAAGGCTCAAGGAACCTCCAACACCACTTGTTTCCGTGCGCCTCCCACCACCCTGTGTCCCCCTCCCCCACATTTCCTCCCCCCCCCCACATTTCCTCCCCCCCCCCACTCCTGCCATTGCCCACAGGGATGCTTATCACAGGAGGAGCCCCTCTGCACATGCTCTTGTACTTGCCCTGGAGCCGGCTCTTGGGGACAGCGCTCCTGCTTCTGGTCCCCATTCTTTATCTTCAAGATGGCCAGCTCCCCACCTCTGGCCCTGTCTCTGTGCTCTCCAGGATGAACCCCAAGGCCTCGATTTAACTCACTTAGTGTCCTGCTGTCCATTCAAACCAGTGCCTTGTTGTGAGAAAACCTGAGATTGGACACACTCAGCAGACAAGCAAGGAGGGGGTGGTACAGAAGGGAAACCAGGTCTAGGGTGGGGGCAGCTTGCCCTGGCCACAGGGCTGGACCCTCAGAAGTGACTGAGGTCCCAGAGCACACCCACGGAGGACTATTTGGATGTAGGCTTCTCCAGGAAGTGCAGGCAGATTTTAGGAACCTCAAGGCAGCAACACACAGAATGGGAGTGGGTGCACAGGGCAAGAGGAACAGACACTTTGCACACATCTAGCCTGCGCTGGAGGTGATCTTACGTGTGTTCACTTGCTTAACTCTTTTATTTTCTTAATTCATTTCTTTCTTTCTTTCTTTCTTTCTTTCTTTCTTTCTTTCTTTTTTTTATAAATGTTCATTCATTTTTGAGAGAGAGAGAAAGAGAAAGAGAATGAGCATTGAAGGGGCAGAGAGATGGGGACAGAGGATCCGAAGCAGGCTCTGGGCTGACAGCAGTGAACCTGATGTGGGACTTGAACTCGTGAACTGTGAGATCATGATCTGAGCTGAAGCTGGACGCTCAGTCGACCAAGCCACCCAGGCGTCCCTTCCAACAGCCTTGTAAGAAGATACTGTTCCCGTTGTACAGGTGCAGGCATCGAGGCTCGGTGACTGTAAGTCACTAAGGCCGAAAGTTCGGGAGAGGTAGAGCTAGGATTTGAATCAGATTTGTCCGATGCTGCTCTGGGTCTGCCCGTGGAGCTGGGTAGGGATGGAGGGAGACAGGTCCAGCCTAGAAGTCTAGGTTCAGGGTGGTGATGTTATCTTACTAGGTAATCATGGCTGCTGTACAGCCAGACTTAGAGGCCCCATTCCCAGACATCCTGAGCTGGCTTGCTGGGGGCCCTGGAACTCTTGGCACCCGCCCAGCTCATGGTTAGCCCAGGAGCTGCTGTCTGGCCTCCACGCACAGCTCTGGGAGGCTTTCACGATGTTTTCCAGTGGCTTGCAACAGCTTCCCAGGCCTGTCACCTCTCCTGGGGATGCGTCGAAATCACCTGAGACCTTATAGAAAGCACGCTTGCCTGGGGCCCACCCAGACCAACGAAGTGGCAATCTCTGGGGAGCAAGTCCCCCTAGGTGGTTCTGGTGTGCAGCCTGGGCTGGTGAGGACTGCTCCCTTTCTAAACTCATCGAGCAGTTCTCCATCCCTTCAGATGATCTCAGACGTCCCTTTGCCTCTGTGTTTCCAAAGTGATCCTTCTAACCAGAGTGGTCCTCACCTACACCTGGGGTCTATGTTAGCCTCCTGGCTCTCCCTGCTTCTCGTTTCTCCCTGTTCTGGGCCTGGCTTCGCGCCAGGCAGGAATAACATTTCCAAAATGTGTTTACTGTGTTTTTCTTCTCTTCCAAACCTTCAAGATCTGCTCATTATCTAGAACAGTATGTCTGTGCTGGCCCATTCTCCTGGTCCTCATGACTCAGCTGCACCGTGGTTTCCCGTAATGCCCGCAGTCACGCTTCTCCCCTCCAGAGAGCCTGTCTGCTTGCACTGGTCTTGTTTCCTGCTCACGATCCTGTTCCAGCTCTTTAGCTGCTCTTGGTTTGTGCAGATCAGGCGGGGACCTTTGAACAGCATCCTCAGGGGGACTTCCCAGTTCCACATGTTACCGACGACCTCTTTCTCCCGGAGGGCCCATGGTTCATGGTTACGTATCCGGTCCTTGTTGAGTTTGTTCTCAGCTGCAGAGACAAGTTGGAGGGGCACATCTTTTACCCATCCCCCCCCCCCCAAATCTGGCTCCTCCTTGCTTCTAAGAAGGTACAGCCCAATGCTGTGCCTGCCCCACAGGACATGCTCAGCAAATCCTGATGAATTCAAGGTATGCAGGAAAGGCTGTCTGGTGGGGGGTTCTGTGGGACTTTATTCAACACTGTCATGCTGCTAAGCTGCTTTATTTTACCCAGAATAATGTCCTCAAGGTGTATTTATGTTGTAGCATATATCCAAATTTCCCTCCTTTTGGAGGCTGACAAATACTCCATTGTACAGATGGACCACATTTTCCTTATCTGGTCATCTACTGACGGACAGTTGGGTTGTTTCCAGCTTTTTGCTCTTGTGAGTAATCATGTTTTACATGTGGGTATACAAATATCTATTGATGCTCTGCTTTCAATTCTTTTGGGGCATCTTTTTACTTTTTTTTTTAACGTTTATTCATTTTTGAGAGACAGAGAGAGAGCATGAGCGGGGAAGGGGCAGAGAGAGAGGAGACACAGAATCTGAAGCAGGCTCCAGGCTCTGAGCTGTCAGCACAGAGCCCGATGTGGAGCTTGAACTCAGGAATGATGAGATCTTTTTGTTTGCTGTGAATCATTTGCAAAGATGAATTTTTTTTTAAATGTTTATTTATTTTTGAGACAGAGAGAGACAGAGCATGAACGCGGGAGGGTCAGAGAGAGAGGGGACACAGAATCTGAAGCAGGCTCCAGGCTCTGAGCTGTCAGCACAGAGCCGGATGCGGGGCTCGAACTCAGACTGCGAGATCATGACCTGAGTCGAAGTTGGACACTCAACCGACTGAGCCACCCAGGTGCCCCGATCTTTTTACTTTTTATAGTTGGCCCACCTTGACTATTAGTTCAGCCAATTTGATAAAATTATCATTAAAAATACAGTTTTTTTAAATAGGGACGACTGTGTGGCTCAGTTGGTTAAGCGTCTGACTCTTGATTTCAACTCAGGTCGTGATCTCACTGTTTGTGGGATTGAGACTCATGTTGGGCTCTGCACTGACAGTGTGGAGCCTGCTTGGGATTCTCTCTCTCTCTCTCTCTCTCTCTCTCTCTCTCTCTGCCCCTCCCCCACTCGTTCACGTGCATCCGCACCTTCTCTCCCCAAATGAATAAATGCACTTAAAAAAAATTTGGTGGGCAAGTGGATGGGAACTTATGGAGTAGTCTCCATACTTGGCCAACATGGGAGCGCCCCTGAGTGAGCTCTATCTGTGTGCGGCTGGTGTTCATGGGAACTTGGATCCTGTCCCCACCTTGTGACATCCCGAGGAAGGAGGTGGTATGGTTAGGGAGAAGGGTGGGGGCTTTGGAGCCAGCCATACAACACTTGCAAGGTGGCCACCTGGGGAAGCAACCAAACCTCTCTGCATCTGGCTTTCAGCTGTAAACTACTGCCTTGCTCTTTGCTCCCTCAAGGGTTGTTTTTGGGAAGAGAAGGTGAGGTGATACAGAGATAAAAGGTAGGGCCGTGAAGAAGTAGGTGGTCAGAGAGGTGAGGTATTACCGTGATGAAGTGTATAGCTATCTCCCTGTTGCACTGGATATAACCACGGGGGACGGACTGAGACCTCCACCGCCTCTCCTTCTAGATTCTTCTGTGAGTCCTCTTTCCACCTCAGAATGTATTTTTTGTAAGCCAGGTTTATTGAGGCGTAATTTACGTACAAAACATGTTACCCTCTTTAGTGTGTCCTTTCTCGTGTGATTGTATGGTGAGAAACGGGGAGACCACCTCTATCTTGAATTTTATCGTAGCCGCTCTTTGTCACCAGGTCTGAGCTGCTCCACAGAAGGCACTGAGTCCCAGGCTTCCCTGTGACCTGCCCGGTTGGAGAGTGGCTCCACATACCTTCCTGCCCCGTTTCCCCCGGAATGGCTTCCTGACATCTTAGCTCCAAGGGCTGCTAAATCACAGCTTTACGTCCTGAGCTTTTACCTGTTGGCAAATCACTTCACAGAAGGTCAGGGATGAAACGGTCAACCGAATGTTGGTTTCGCAGCCCCCAGGCCTCACCAACGCGGCTGATTCTCCGGGCTTCAGCACACAGCTGCAGGCCGGAGGCCCTGGGTGCTCTGCTTCTGACACATTACAAAGCAGAGCTCTGACAATGTCATGTTCTGCAGGGTGGGTGGGCTGGGAGCGAGGATGGGCAGCGATACCCATCTGAGGGGGCCCACGTGGCCCACTCCCAGCCCTGGGAATCCCTCCCTCTACTGTCACTGCCAACTCATCGTCTACTCCCCGTACACGGACAGGGGAATCTCTCCCCCGCACCCCCCACCCGCCACACGCAACCGCAGGCCCTTAGCCCCCTCAGGTGCCTCTCCATCCGTTCGGCACTGACTCATTGCCCTACATCTCTTCTGCGGTCAATGCATCGAGGCCAGAGGGTGGAACTGAGACCGCCGGGGCCATTTCAATGAGGAGACACCTAGTTTCAGAGAAGGGAAGTAACTCGGTTAAGGCACCACAGCAGCCCAGCTGCCCTGTGACTCCCATCTCAGCCCTAAGGCTCCCCTTCGGGTTGGGGGCTGTATGAGTGGGCAGGTTCCTGCCCAGTGCCTCTCTCTTGCTGCCTCGTGCAGGCTGCAGGAAAGCAAGGCCTCTGGTCTGCCTGGTGGGGCAGGGGAAGAAACATGACTAAACTGTGCTTTGCGTCACATGCCGCGAGCCCGACCCAGACGGGGAAACAGCTCACTGGCAGAGAGGGGGCCTTGTTGTTCCTGGAGTCCCCCGAGGCCCCCTCCCCCCACAGCTTCCAGTCCTCTGGTTCTGCCAAAGCTATCTTTCCCTTTACCTCACTCCATCCCCACCCCTGCCCTACCTGCCCCTGCAAACTCCCACCTCTCCGAGAAATCTTTATAGGGTGGCAAGTCTTCCCTCAGCCTGGGTTACCTGCCAAGCAGTTGTCCAAGCCCTTCTGTCTACCCAGGGCCTCAAACCAGCCCTTGTTTGAGTATCACCTCTGGTGAGCATTGCTGTCTGCTGACCCAGGATGGACTCTGCTTTGGCCCCTGACTGACAACAGGGCCCTGGAGAGGTCACTTCTCTGCTCTGAGCCTTGGAAGCAGCTACAGATGAAGGCTGATAGCTTTGACCTTGCTGGAAAGCAGGAAGATTCCATGAATTGGTGCAGGTAAATGTCTGCACCAAGGAGGCACCAATAAATGCCCATCTACCCTCCACCATCCTAGAGAAGACATGTGCCAACACTGACTTAATCCCGGTACCCCTGGAGGGGTCCCGTTACTGTCCCTTTTTATAAATGAGGACACAGGCACGGATGGGTTTCATCACTAGGTTTAAGCCCGTTGATTCACACTGGAGAGGCCTAGTTCTGGAGTCTGTGCTCGTGGCCACTATGCTGCATGTATGAGAATAGAATCCATGGAAGTTTGAGCCTTGAAGTGGTGTTTGTTTATTTTTTTGTTGCTTTTTGGGAAAAATGCCCCCAGCTCCCATTCCCATAGGGTGAGGCCAGGGAGGTGGGGTCAGGCATCTGCTGGGTTGGAACCTATTTCTTTTTGAAATTTTGATATTTGTTCCTCATGGAGTTTTTGGCATTAATTTTGACTTTTAAAGATACTTCACTAAAGCGTTATTTTTCGTGGCTGAGATTTTTGACATCCCTTACCTCTTGTGACTGAAGTAGGTATCTTACTTGCCTCATTAATCCCAGCCCTCCAGTGCACCTCCCCCCAGCTTAGCCTGTTTTGCCCTGGATAAGAAAGTGTTAGCACCTTCTTACAAGAAGGCACTTTTGATAATGAAGTGGATTAGAATGATTTCTTCTTGCCCATTCTTCGCGTAGCCCCGAGAGGTCAGTTACGCCTTGTGATTTTCCTTTTGCAAATAAAACTGAAGTAGGTCTAGGGTGATGAGCAGAACCGAGAGGGGGGATGGCTACAGCTTGACATGTGAGTTAGACAACTTCTCCGTGGGATTTCATGGATCCTCATTTGTCAGAGATTCTTGTTTTTAAAGCCTCTCTATTCAGGGAAAAACGATTCAAGTGTTTCACTTCTGTAAATATGGCTTCTTAATTTCAGAGGAAACCTGAAGGGGTTTCTGATATCTCCCCTGGACATCCAGCTACTTTCCTCAGGGCCACACTTTCACCTTATCTTGTCACCTGCCTGTTCTGAAAATGTGGCGTGGCTGCAAGCCTACCGAGGCGTGTTATTGAATGACTCTATTAGTAGCACCTGGTAGGTGTGACCACAAAATGTGATGGAGGCAACACTTATCTTGGCTCTATCAGCCATCCCGTGCATTGGGGTGTCTGTGCTGGCTCTGTTGGGGATGGAGAGAGTGGTGTGGACACAGGGACAGTCCAAGTCTGGGGGAAATTCAAGTAGAGATCTTGGAGCGAGGGGGGAAAAAACTTGTTTTGAAGAGGAGTCTAAACTACAGACAGAAAGATCCGGGTGCCGTCAGCATATAGGTTCATTCATTCGTTCGTTCATTCGTACAGTAACATTTGATTGAGCGTCTGTGCTGTGCCAACCCCCGACATAGCTGCAGTGACTTCCTTCAGAGCTAGCATGCAGTGCCTATGTGGCTCTCAGGGGAGTAGCTTGAGGGAACTCAAGAAATGAGGACACTTGGCATCTGACTCCAGAAAACCACTGCAGGGGCCCCTGAAGGAGACTGAGCAGCAACCAGACAGAAAGAGGACAGCAGAATATGTGGGGGGATGCAACACAGAAGCCATTGCTTTTGTGTGTGTGCACAAGTCAGCACCGTTGCTTTTTAACCTACCAAATGAGCAGGAATTAAAAAGCGATAAGTGAAGAAGAGTGAACTCCTTTTCGTAATTTTTTTAATGTTTATTTTTGAGAGAGACAGAGTGTGAGTGGGGAAGGGGCAGAGAGAGATTGGGAGGTACAGAATCTGAAACAGGCTCCAGGCTCAGAGCTGTCAGCACAGAGCCCGATGCGGGGCTCGAACTCGGGGATGGCGAGATCATGACTTAGGCTGAAGTTGGACGCCTAACAGACTGAGCCATCCAGGCACCCCAGGAAGTGTGAACTCTGATACATTCTTGGTCAGAGGACTATACATTGATGCAGTTTTTAAGGAGAAGTGGCTTGGAAATACGTGTCAAGGTACAGCTATTTATATTCTAGGAATTTCAGGATGTATTAAATCTATTATTTGTTCATGGCTATAAGAAAGACTTAGACACAAGGCCTATCATTATAGTGTGTTTATAGTAGCGAATAATTTGAAACTACTTAAACATCTACGTGTAGGGGATTAATTAAATGAACGACCAGCATGACTCTACCGCCACCGTAAGCCGTTCAAAATGAAGATGGGGCCCCTGGGTGGCTCAGTCGGTTAAGCATCCAACTCTTGATTTCGACTCAGGTCACCATCTCACAGTTTCGGGAGTTTGAGCCCCACTTTGGGCTCTGTGCTGATGGTGTGGAGCCTGCTTGAGATTCTCCCTCTCTCTCTGCCCCTCCTCTTCTTGCACCCTCTCTGTCTTTCTCAAAAATAAATAATAAATAAAAACAAAATGAAGATGTGGAGGACCTTTGGCAACACGAAAATTCATGATACGTTTTTGTGACAAACAAAATTCTAAACTAATTCATCAGAAAAATGGATTGCAAGAAGATATTGGTGATTTGTAAAACCAACAAGGGACAAGTTTCTTGACTATACTCCCTCCAAGCAACAAGAAAAAGACAGGCAAGGAAAAATAAGCAAAGGTTATGAATAGTCAGTTCACAGAAGAGGAGCTGCGAATAGCTAAGAGGCATCTGAGATGCTCAGACTCCTTAGAGAAATGCAAATTAAAATAACAAAGAGGGATCGCTTTACTTCAATCAGATTGGCAAACATTAGAGCACGGGTAATTGGGGAGATGGTAGAGGAGCCTGTGGGGAAAGTGTGGTCTGGTGCCAGCTTTCTGGAAGCATCTTAGTTCATGGCATTCAGTTGAATGAAACAGGTGTGTACCCTTGACTCCTGCCCCCAAGTCCATATGCAGAGCCAGTCATATCCAGCCCCATGAAGGGCCCCTCATGGGCATATCCAGAACGAAATTGAGTGCACTGTAGGAAGTCATGGGCAATCTGGCCATGACTGTGGAGCGACACATCAAAGAGGCATGCGATGCCCACTTTCTAACATGGGGCAGCAGTTAGAAGGGATGCAGCTGACAAACACAGAGACGCATGCTAGGTCTGAAGGCGCAACGCTGAGTGAAAAAGTGAGCTGCAGAAAAGATGCAGAAAGTCATTCAGGGAACTTGAAATGCCTGTATTCAGAAATCATATCACCTGTGTCATGTTTTGTTTTGTTTTTAATGTTTATTTTTGAGAGAGACAGAGAGAGAGAGACAGAGTGCAAGTTGAGGAGGGGCAGAGAGAGAGGGAGACACAGAATCCGAAGCAGGTTCCAGGCTCCAAGCTGTCAGCCCAGAGCCTGACATGGGGCTCAAACCCACGAACTGTGAGATCATGACCTGAGCCGAAGTTGGGCACTTGATAGACTGAGCCACCCGCCCCACCTATGTCATGTTTTATAAAGACCTGTGTTGTTAAGCAGGTGGGGTGGGCGGGATGGGGAAGAAGGGAATGTGAGTGGGGAAAGGAGGGCTAAGGAAGAAGTGAATAAACTGACAAAGCCAGCCAGGAACGTGGTCCAGGTCAGGGAAGACTGTGCTGGAATGTGCGGCACCCCACCACCTGCCCCCGAGGGTCAACCCAACAAAGGAAACAAAACTCCTACCAAGCCCCAGCTAACCAACCATCAAAAGCAAAAAGTATAAATAAAAAGTTTGCTTCAACAATATTAGGGAGCATGGTTTTTTTTTTTAAGTTTATTTATTTTGAGAGATAGAGTGTACAAGCAGAGAAGGGGAAAAGAGAGAGGGAGGGAGGAAGAGAGAGAGAGAGAGAGAGAGTATCCCAAGCAGGCTCCATACTATCAGCGAGGAGCCTGATGTAGGGCTCGAACTCATGGACCATGAGATTATGACCAGAACTGAAATAAAGAGTTGGATACTTAACTGACTGAGCCACCCAGGCACCCCTAGGATTATGTTTTTTTTTTTTTAATCAAACATATTCATAGATAAACATGAAATACCAGTAATCATTTTTCTGGGTAAGGGCAAGTTAGTGTCACAGGCTCAGAAACAGCCAAAGTAAAACCAATGAATTACTGAAGTAGTGATTAGTGAAAACAGATTGTGCACATACCAAAAAAGACAAGTTTGCCAAGTGGGAACACTTTGCTCAGGGGTCTATTGTTATAAAGCAGCTTATATAGTGAGAAGGCACCGACTATTCTTCGCAGTGATTGGTTAAAATATTAGAATTTTCTTAAATGACAGGGAATTGGTCTGTGGTTGCCTCATATCAACCTTGGAAGACAGTTTAAGTTTTGTTTCTGATTTTCAGAGTTCCAAGCAAGAAATGACTGAGATCAAGTTAGTTTTGCAAAATAAGTGACGTTAAGCTTTGCTTGTAGGACTAAACTGGTATTGTCCGCTCAGAGAATTTTCGAGGCTGGTTTGCTTATTTCAATACTCGGTATGCTTCCTGATACTCTGTTCCTTTCCTACCTTGACACTGAACTTCCATGGTTTTTGTAACAAGAAAATGAAGTTTGAGAGTAGTAAGTACATGTGTTGGAAGAAGCATCAGGGACTCATGGAGTTGTGTACATAAAGGGTGAGAATGATTCAAAGAGGGATGGTTTATCTGGCCACATGACCCTTAGTTCACCCCCGTTCTAGCCTGCAGGGGGTGTGTGTACTGGGCTAAAAATAAAGTGTGGCACAGCCCCTCAGCTGCCGTAGCCCAGAGAAAAATACTGGCGGGTCCGTTTCTTGTGCCCATCTGTCTGGTTGCTGCCCCATGATTGGTGGTTGTTGGTCACTGGACAGACTCCAGGATGGACTCCTACATGGTGACGTCATGGTTGGGGAGGGCTTCTTGTAGGAGAGCTGGACATTCTGGGCTCCACTTGGAGTTTCCTGTACTCCTGACAAACAAACAAGCATTTGTTGTGCTGGGAGTCAGTCATGACTCTAGTTAACCAGAGACTGGGACAACTGAAAAGTCAAGGACACAAATAAAGGCACCTTCTCAAGGTTACCGATCTGGCAAATCGGTCTTTGGCTACTTTCATTGCATAAATTCTTGTCCTCATGCCTACTGACCCAAGATCTCCGGCTTGCACAAGTCGCCCGTGTGCGTGCTAATAAAGGAGGTCTTTTAAGTTAGCATGGGGGTTTAGAGTCCTTTTGAGGACAAAGTTCTCTAAAAATATTGAATGTGAAGCAAATAATGCTGAGAATGAAAAACCTGTAACCTTTTAAGCTCATATGGTAGAAGGAAGTTACAACTGAAGTACAGAATTGCATGCTTGTACAAATACTGGTGAGGCATTTGTGCATATCCCTTCTACTTTGCTTTTTAAAAAAGGTGTGGCATCATTTAATAAAAACAAAAAACAGGCTTTGGTGTTAACGGTTTGCCTTTCAACTGGATGTCTACCTGCCCATATGCCTTTGGCCCAGCCAGTTTCCTTCCTTATACAGAGAAAATAAGAGTGCCCATCGCTCTCATGAGTCTGTGTAAAGAGCCCAGCAACGGTGCCTGGCACAAGTTAGGTTGTCAATATAAGTCACGTCTAAGTCAGAATCTCTTTTTTTAAAAAGTCTCCCTATTTTAGTCAGTTTCAGATTCTTAGAGGAACCATCCTCAATAGGAACTGAACTGAATGAGTACAGTACCTTGTCTCCCAATCAGCTTCATCGGGAAGTGCTGTGACAGGACTTTACATTTTTGTTTTTTGTTCTGAATTCAGATCTGCTTTGCTAAGGCATGGAGGCAGAAGATGTTTCAAGGGCTGAAGACAGAGCTGAGTGTCCAGGTTCCAAAAATGAAGGCCAGCCTGATGTTGCTCAGCCTGACTTCCCACATGGAGGCCAGTCTCCTGGTCCCACTGCTCTCTGGGAGATGCTAGAAAGGAAGTTTCTGGAATATCAGAAGTTGGCTCACGGAAGCCCGGCTGAACATCAGCAGAGCCTGTTGAATCTTCTCCCACTGTTCCTAAAGGTCGGTATTCTTGTTTTTGAAACCATAAGATAATACGGTGCTCTGGGGAACACTTCTGGGATGATCGGAAGCTGGAGTCGGTGGTTTTAATATCATCACAAGTGGTCCCTGGTGGGTTGCTTAGAGGGGAGTGTTTTGCTATGTAATAAAAATGGCAAGCAAGGCTCATCTCCAGGATGAGGAAGAGTTGGAAAGGACAGTTGGCTCTTGAGTAATACTGTCTCCTTAGTTAAAAAAATTATATTGTTCAACCACAATCCCAGCATAGGAGCCAGAGAAAGACCAGCTCCTCTGGAGCTAGGAAAGGAATGTGTTTCCTGGGGTGCAGAGTTGGTGGGTAACCTCAAACACCAGCATGCCAACAGTGGGGGGCTTGGGAGAACCTGGTCACAGGCCCATGAGGGAAGCCCACGTTGTCCACTGGGCTACCATTCTGGCCAGTGGCAGCTGGTGACAGCTTGGGTGCAAAAGATTCCCTTTTTTGTCTCAGAACAAAGGTGCTGCCTGTGAGGTCTGCTTTATAGTTGCATATATTGGAGTTTAAGTTGCAGAGTTGGAAACTTTAAAAAAAATTTTTTTATGTTTATTTATTTTTGAGAGAGAGCGATAGAGTGTGAGCAGGGGAGGGGCACAAAGAGAGAAGGATACACAGATCTGAAAAAGGCTCCAGGCTCTGAGCTCTCAGCACAGAGCCCGACGCGGGAGATCATGAGATCATGACCTGAGCCAAAGTCAGATGCTTAACTGACTGAGCCACCCAGGCGCCCCCAGAGTTGGAAACTTTTTATGAGAATTTAGTTTTTGCTTGACTATTGATTTGGAGTTATTAAAAAGAAAACATATAGCTACATTCAAAGCTACATTCAGAGAATATGAGATCCTTTCACATTTGAAACTAGACTAAGACAGATGGAGACTTTGGCAGGTTTTTTCGGGAAACCCCCTTGTTGATATATCTCATCTAACTTATTAGCCAGAAATAATTGAGGATCTCCAAAGGTGGGAATCTTCTTGAGATCATATTTCTAGGATACATTGAACACTTAGGCATGTCTTTCTATAAAAAATTTTGTCAGGTAGCTTACTGCCCATTAACTCATTGTTTTCCTCCATCTTTTGGACTTATTATACCCCATCTATTTCATTTCACAGACTGGATAACTGGAGCATAGGGAATGTATAGGAAAAGAAGAAATAGGTTAGGAGACACAGCTCAGGTTTCTCATTCCTAACCCTCCCTGCCCTGATGACCCTAGCTTCTGGGGAGGTGGGGGTGGTTGAGTCTTCCCCAGTTCTCAGGTCAACTTTGCTTTATGGAAGGAAAAGTGTGAGCCACTGCCTGCCCTCCACCAAAATTTGCTGGGAAGTGAGTGGATTCGGCCATTGCCTTGTCTCTTTCCTACCCATCTGGGCAGCCATAGCTCTGGAAAGGACTCTCATTCAAGAGCCAGGGCTTGGTCCTTCTTTACCTCCTTCCAGATTGTTGATTTTAAGTTCATTCATTTGTTATACATATATTCATTAAGCTCTTATACCCTGTGCTGGGGCCTGGGGCTATGAGCACTAAGAAGACAGATAGAGGTTTTACTGTCATGGAATATTTAGTCTAGAGTGGAAGATACTAAGTAACACCCAGAAGGTGTTTTGTCTGGCTTCTAGGGGTTAACAATGACTTTGTGGCCCTTTTTTCAAAATGGAAAGTTTTCACATGAAAATCAGATTTCCAGTTTTCTCTTGAAAATTTTGGTAGATACAATACTGATAATTGGGTGGAGATGGTTAGGGGCACCCTTTTTAGACAGAAGATGGTCTCTACTTCTCAGTTTTTCTCCAGTTCCCCCATTCCCCAATATCTTTCGCCCAACACACAATACTCATTTATGTTACCTGATCTGTAGGCATTTGAGCTTGTGCCCTCATGCATAGCAAGCAGTTCCTATCACTGAACTTTGATATTGGTTCATGCCTCTCAAGCTCTGTTCTTGTAACTAGAGACATAATGGCCCTATTGTTGAACACACAGACTTTGGGGCCAAAGAGAGCAGGTGTCTCAAGTCCTGGCTCCATTGCTAATTAGCTGTGCATCCTTGAACAAATGATTAAATATTGTTGAACCTCAGTTTCTTCATCTGTAAAGTGGAACCAATAGCACTTTGCTGGAAATCTGTGAGGGTAAGATTAAGTAATGATTGTAAAGTTCACAGCACATGGAGGGCACAGTCATTACCTTTCCACCAGCCTCTAGGATACTAACTGTGTGTGTGTAGTTTGAGATACTATTTCCACCATTCCCCAAACTGCCAACACAATCTGATACGTTTCGAATCCCTGAAGCTCACCTCTGATGAACCCTGCAGAAGCAGAATTATTATCATTTCTTAAAATCTATATTCTTTTATTAAGCCCCACATGTCTACAAACCTGTTGTTTCTTTTAAGCTCTAACTAATAAAACCCCACCAGAGCCAGAGACCACAGGCTTCTTAATTAAGAGTTGGGGGGGGGGCACCCAGGTGGCTCATTCAGTTAAGTGTCCGACTCTTGATGTCCACTCAGGTCGTGATCTCATGGTTGTGAGGTTGAGCTCTGCATTGGCTCCACACAGAGTGCAGAGCCTGCTTGGAATTCTCTCTCTCTCTCTCTCTCTCTCTCTCTCTCTCTCTCTCGGAATAAATAAACTTAAAAAAAAAGTTGGTAGTGGAAAGTAACATGGGGAAGATCAGAGGGTTTTTTGCCTTTCTTTCTTTCTTTCTTTCTTTCTTTCTTTTCTTTTCTTTTCTTTTCTTTTTCTTTTCTTTTCTTTTTTCAGTATAGTGCAGATAAAATCTGATGACTAAGAACATCCATATGTTCTTATGAACATTCCATATACTAGGAATACGGGTCCTTGTATAAGAAGTCAAGCTTGAAACCACTCTGTTCTGAATTTTATAACCACAAAACAGTGTTCTTCAAGGTTGCCTACAAAGAACTCCCTTGGAAATATGAGAATTTCAAAAGTTATGCTAAAGCCTTAGTCATGCATCGGTTGTCATGGTAACCATGCCCCCATTGGGCTCTGAGACAACCGAGTGTATCTAAAAGAGTCTTGGACTTCTTTGTTGGGTGGAGCTCAACTGTCTATACCTGACTCTTTTCACTTTGGGCCCAAGGAAAACTAAGATTATCTGGAATATTCTTGTTTTTGTTTGTTTCCTTTTGAGAGAGAGAGAAAGAGAGAGAGAGCACAGGCGTGAGTGCTGGGGAGGGGAAGAGGTGGGGGAGGGAGAGGGGCTGCCATGTGCCTTGACCTGGTGAGTCTTGAGATTTGATAACAGGCATTGTTATCAAATGCCTCTGACCCTCTCAGAGCTGCTGCTTTCACATCTTCTTCCCAAAGAACTTCCCTTTAGCCTCTTTGGCTTTGTCTCACATTTGATTCCTCTGAGCCTACAGTGGACAACGTTCTCCCTAACTCTGCATTAACTGCTAGGCAAGTACAAGGATGCACTTCGTTGGCTCTGAAGTACCTCCCAGCCCCGTTGCCTCCCAAGTTGAAGAACAACTGTGGGGTTGTTAAAAAGTGAACCCACTCAAAATTTTGGATACACTATTGGTAATAAGGAAAAGCCTAATGGAATTTCAGGGCATTGGACCCCTGGCAAGGAACGGCTCTGAAAGGATGAGTCAGAAAGGAAGTTCTCATCCAGAACTACAGGCTTTCCTCCCCCACCAGTCTCCCTCAGTTCTCTCCATATGTCAAAGAGGAGTTCTTAGCCAGGGCAGGTGATCAGTTTCACTGATAATCGCTAGTAATATTCACCAAACTCTAACTACCTAAACTAGGCATTTTGTTTAGTGTTTATAAGCCCCCCTAATAACTCCATGAAGAGAGTGCCATTTTTTATCCCAGCTTTGTAAATGAGGAAAGAGAGGTTTAGAGATGTTGCATAACTTGGCCAAAGTCGCTTAGTTGTTAGTAAGGAACAGAACTTAACCTGGATACTCTGGCCAGGCCTGTGTCATTCACCACTGGGGTCCCTCAGACAGTGCTGGGGTTTTTGTAGAGCAGAACTCATTTGGTTCTTTTCCTGTCTTATGACTCAGTGGACATATGGCTCTGCCTGGCTAGTGCCGATATTCCCCTTGGGTACAAAAAGGATGTCATCCCCTATACATGTGATGTTTAGATAGCTCCAGGAGGTTGCAGACAGGGAGGTTTTATTGCATCACACAGGAAGCAGCACAGAGCTAATGACTTCTTAGCATGCAGAACAGTGTTTTTAGGAAAGATTTTGTTGACTGTTGTTTTCATGCCATGAGCCTTGGGCTTTGGTCTTTCTAGAACCCTTCCTATCATAGGATCTCACACCAAGAGAAGAAGGCATTCGTCTAGCAAGCATGGGTAGGTCCTGCTGGCCTTTAGGTTGAGTTTGCTTTTGGGGAAAATGAACCACTTCAGGTCCTCACACTGCACGGAGATAGTTGGTAATAATAGACATGGGGAAAGCTAGAGCTATAGATGTGGTTGTTGGAGATTGTTCTTAGAATATGTACTTTGAGGGAAAACAGGCAGTGAGATAGGGGAACCCTGGAAGTTAGTGTAAGACTCCTCACTGTCTGGGACAGACAACCTGGGGGTGGGACACATGGGGAAAAAGAGAGAGAGCTGTGGATGTGGTAGGTTACAGATGCTGAGAATGAGTCTATACTGCGCCCTTCAGGAGATGGCATCTATATCTCTTCCCCTGGGGTCTGGGTGGATTTGTGATGGCTTAACTAATGGAATAGGGCCAAAGTGATGTGTGCGGGTCCAGGCTTCAAGAGACTTGCAGCTTCTTTTTCCTGTCACTTGTCACTCTTAGAACTCTGCTGCCATGTTGTGAGGAGGTCTAAGCAGCCGTGAGTAAAAGCCTATATGTAAAGGAACCAAAACCCCTGACCTTGCTGCTGACAGCCAGTACCAACTCGCCAGCCATGTGAATGTGCCATCTTGCAAGTGGATGTCTAGCCCATTAGCTGCCCCAGCTGCAAATCCATGAAGAAAAGAAGCCACTCAATTTTGGGGTGGTTGTTATAGAGCAGTCTATAGCCAGAACAGTGGGTAACAGTGGAGGGAATCATTCATTTCCTAGTGCGGAGGGATTGGAATTAACATTAAATCAGTTGTACTTGGACGTGTGTGTGCACGTGTGTGTATATGCATGTGTGCAGATACACAGGTATGTACAGGTGCTCTTAGACTAACACCCGTGCCAGTGGTGTGGAGTTGATGCCATTGAGCGTGGTCAGTCATTCCCACAGAAGCCACACGTGGACCCAACTGAAAATGGAAGATAAGGAAGTAACATTAAACAGGATAATAAGGATGACCAATAATCGTTCCCAAGTGTAGTGTCCAGAGGGGGCAGTGAAGGCGTGTACCCTTCTTTATCTATCCCTGACCTACCCGCCCTGAAGTAGGGTCTGCAACATGGTTTATTACCATCTCAGAGAAAGAACATTCTTGTTGTGTTAGCGAAGTTTTGATACATCATTTTTTTAGAAAGGAGAGGGTCAACCTTGTCACACTAGCAGGGGAGATTCACATAAAGTCTCTGACATGTGTTGAACTCACTTAAGGACCAAACCACCAAACTCTGTGGTAATGAGGACATAGTAACCTTGCAGCCATCCTTGAAAACCAGCTGGGTTCTGTCATTCCGAAGCTGGATTTTTCTCCCATCCCCTCAAGAGCTTTTATGATTCCCCATTTTCCTTTGGAGACCACAGCATCATTTTCCTTTCTCTTTCTTCTATGTGAGAGACAGCCACAAGGCATGAGGGTGCAGCTTAGATAATGTGAGTAAATAAAAAATTTTAAAAATATTGAGCAATATTCTCTCAGCATGTAAGTCCCGGTTTGGGAAAAAATTAGGTCCTTTTGGAAACTGCCTTAACTCTTTGGGGTCTCCGCAGTACCATTCTGTAAATGATTGCCTCTGTGCATCAAACAGCACCCCAGTGGCCTGAAAGAGTTAACGTGGCCTCCAGAAGTGCCCTTTGTGGTCCCAGGAAGGAGTCTGAGCCTTGGGAGAATCTGGCTGAGTGTACAATTACTGTTCAGCTCACAGTGGCCCAATTTACTTTATTGTGGAGTGCCTGCAGGAATCCCACTGCTTGAGACGATCTAGATGCTTCTGAGTCAACTGCCTGCAAATTGGTCTTTGAGGGGTTTGCCAGTGCAGGGAAGGAGGCACAGGAATCTGTTAGGAAGACATCATAGCAGAGTTCTCAGTCCTGGGGAGGAAATAATCTTATAAGAAATTCTCAGCCAAAAGGACTGATTCTTTCTTTCCAGGGATTCAAGTTTCCAGGTGATAGCTGGTTTCCAGGTGGTAGCCATAAATTTCTTAGACATGGACATGCTACTTGCGTGTGAGTGAGATAACTCAACTCTTCACTCTGCTGCTTACCTGATTCTCTGGGCTTACTCTCCTGCCTCAGTCTTAGTTTCTGTAAAGCGGGAGTAATCATAACAGCACCAATCTCGAAGGGTTGTTGTAAGGATTAATGAAAACAAGGCGAGTAAGTGCTAGGCTCAGCACTTGGCACAAAACCAGCATGCGATACATTCGCCCCTCAATCTGCATATTGTGGATTTGATACTCATGTGCTCACTTATCAAATATTTGCTGAAGGTCTACTGTGTGCAGTCGTGTTTAACATTCACCTAGCATGTTTGTAGTTTGAGCAAAGTTCTGACGGACTTCTCTTTTAATTACAAAGGAAAGGGGCAACTCTGTCCATTTATAGGGCAGAAACAAAAAAATTTCAGGTGCAAAAAGTTATCCATATATGGATATTTATATCCACATATAAATATCCATGTACTCATTACCCATAGAAGAGAAATAAAACATTTCAGATAAACTAAAGCCACCTATGCATGCATTCTAGAGCTCATTCCCCTTCTGCCCTTTCCTAGTGGAAACCCACATCCTGCTGAGTTATTCCCTGTGGGGGAATTTATATATATAATATATTATATATATTATATATATCTTATATATATAATATATATAATATATAATATATATTTATATAATTTATAATATATATATTATATATATTTATATATATATAAATATATATATATATAAAATGTGTGTGTATATATACATATATACACACCTATATATATTATATATACATATATACATTATATATAATATATATACACACACCTATTGAGTATATTATATGGATACAGTATGTGTTACACATATCCAAGTATATATCCAATATATATCCAAATTACACAATGATATGAATACATTTTAATAGTCCTAAGTGATATTAGTGTGAAATTTATATGTAAACTCACAGGTTTTTCTAGACTCAGATTGTAATGTACTTTTGCAACTTGCTTTTTCCACTCAACATTGTATTTCTGGATCTATCCATATTGATACATGTAGCTCTGTTTCTTTTTCGGTTCTATGTAATACCCTTACATACATAGGCCACACATTATTCATTCATTGCCCTATTGATGAACATTGATTTTTTCTGGTGTTACACAATCACAAATAAAGTGCATAATATTTTGTGTTCATGTCTCCTTGTACACATGTGCCAACATTTCTATACGGAATATACTTAGGAAGGAAATGCTGGGTCATAGCATGTGTCCACCTCTAACTTTATTGGATTGGGTTAAGTACTCATCAAAGGGACTTTTTGCAAGTTGTGCTCCATCAGTAGAGCATGGGGGTTTCCTGGTCGCTTAACTTTCCCCACAACTGTCATTGTCAGGCTTTACACGTTCACCAACCTGAAAAGTAGGACTATCTCACTGTAGTTTTAATTTGCATTTTCCTGGTTCTTAGTAATTCACTATTGATTGTATCTTTTATAAGTTCCTTGTTTCATCTGCCTGTTTAACAAATTAGGGTTTTTAAAATAAATTTGTAGGGATACTATTTTTTTGTCAGTTATATGCATTGCAAATATTTTTTCTCAATCTGTGTCTTGCTTCCTTTGTATGTAACATCTTTTAGTATAGAAAAAATTTCTAAAAGGTTTTTACTTTTTGATAAAAATAGAATCTACAGCAAGGAGGCACATTTCCCTCTGGGATTTTGATGCTTTCTTCACCTTTTCTAGAAGGAGGATCTCAGCTGAAAAAAAACTCAGTCACAGCTTTGGGCAGGGATATAATTTAATGTGGCTGGCCAGTGGGAGCAGTGGATGGGAGTCCAGCAAAAGTGTATTTTGTTGAGGCCACTAATTGCCAGGAACGCACCCAGCAGCCTCCGTTCCTGAAAAGGTGGGAAACCGGGAAGGGCGAAGTTGCCAGGAACTCAAGTCCTATGCCAAGAATAGTCACTCCGCTCTGACTGTTGGTCTGGAGAGAGCTCTCCTCATCCTGGGACTGGTAAACTACGCCTGTGACAACACAATAGAACAAAGGAGAAGATTCTAAGGAAAAGCAGATGGGGAGAGAATTCTGGGCATCCCAGGCAGAATTTTAAAATTAATGACTTCTATTAAATAGTATCCTAACCAATAAAAGAAAAAGTCCAAGGCAAAAGATGACCAGATAGGATGGTAATAGAGAAGGAGCATAGAAGAAAGAATTGTAAAGAATTAAAAAACAAAAAGAAAAAGATTAAAAATGGCAACAACCAGTTGGACTTGAAAGAACTTCCTAAGCCTGGGACTAAAGCCAGAAAACAAAGCAGTAGATTGAGAAATTTCATTTCATGTGAACTTCAACTTTCTGTAGAGCAAAACCAAATAATACCAAATTAAAAGACAAAATCATAAATTTGAAAAACTCATGAGACTATTATGGACCAAGGATTAACATTTTTTACATGTAAAGAGTTGTTTTTTAAATAAATAATTAATAGAATAATAGGCTAAGAGTAAAAGCAGGCAATTCAAGAAGCATTAAAAGTCTTCATTTACTTTAGTAGTCACAGGACTTCTACTGAGATGAGATATTTTTTTCTTCTGTAAATTTTCTCACTTAAAATGAAAAAGCATGACAGTGCCCAATGGGTGAAGAGAAACTAGTCCTCTCCCATGGAGCCTCTGGAGAGGATAATCAGGTAAAGTTTTTCTGGGGAATGAGTTGGTAATGTTCACCAAAACACTGAAAAAAAAAATAAATAGAAAGCACACGCTTGCAACTTGTAATCCCACTCTTTAGAATTTGTTAAAGGAAGTAATTGCATGACTAAACCTAAGATATCTACACCAGGTCTGAGAAACATGAAACATGCAAGAGGAGAACCAGCGAGATGTAGCATTTGATGGGCTAAGGCACATGAGGGAGAGGGGGCCCAGGAAATTAACCTTAGAATTTCCCATGAGGGCAACTGGGTGCTTGGTAGAACTATTCACTGAGACAGGATGCAGCGGATTTGGGAGGAAGGCAATGGATTCAATTATGTGTATTTGACATTTCAAGAGCACAAATTCAGGGGCGGACACCCAGGGTCCAGTTGGATATGGGTCTGGAGCTCAATGGAAGTTGAAGAATTCATAGCAACTAGGTAGGGATAGAATGGAAGCTGTTAGGGTAGGTGATACAGTGACTTTTGGGCTACACCTGGGACAGTGAGTTGACTCATTGGTTTGGGCTACAGGGAGAGAGGCAAGGTGATTCTCATGCCTTGCTTTGTAGCTTTGACATCTCTGATGGAATCTTTTTGATTGCACTTCAGGCCTGGGAAAACTCTGTGGGGATCATCTCCTTTCCTAGTCTCCAAAGCCTAGCAGAAGATATTTCTAACCAGCTTGCCCAAGAAATACAGAAGGCACTTGTGGGAAAGCCTGCAGGTAAGAGAACACTTTATGGAGACAAAACACCCCTGCATATTCCTTCCGGGACTTCTGCAAAGCCACTCTCTGCTTTTCTAGTGGAGTAGGAGTGGTGCCTTCCAGAGAACCCCACAGGCTCATTTCTGCCACTGAGGATGTTGGGAATGAAGGGAAAGGCCAGCAGAGGAGGGAAGGGGGACCAGCAGAGCCCTGCTGCTCTTGGAAGGGACACACACACACACGCACACACACAGGACCAGGGTCTCTAGGACAGGGTGCTAGCAAAAAGGTGACACCCAAGTGTTCAGTCCCCTAAGGATGCTAAGGCACTTCTCACGGGGAAGGAGGCCAAGTGGAGGGAGAGCTGGGTGGGCAGGTCACCGCACTGCCCGCTGGTGACACGTTCTCCCCTTCATGTGCTGTTGCCAGAGCAAGCGAGGGAGGCAGCGGGGCAGTTGCTGCGGTGGAAAGGGGACGTGGATCAGGATGGCTACCTGCTCCTGAAGTCGGTGTATGTGCTCACGGGGACAAACTCGGTAAGTTCCAGGTCCCACGGAACCCAGCTTGGGAGCTCCTCATCCATGTCCCGCGGAAGTCCCAGCAAAGGTCAGGGATGCATCTCGAGTGTCTTTTCCCCCATGATACTGATTTGTCATTTCTCCTGCCATAATTCCCTTCTGATACAGGACATGGGAACGTTAGCATCTGAAATCCACATTCGAATCCTGTTTTTTCCATTGACGGGCTGTGTGTAACTTTGGGAAAATTGTGTCATCTCTCGTGACTCTGTTGTGTGGCTAATTTTAGGACTGGGGATAATGCCTTCGTTTTCTGATTTAGGGTCAGGGCAGGGATTAACAATGGCCAATGTGTATGGACCGTTTTCCGTGTCGGGGCAAGGCTAGTGTGTCCTGCAGGTCAATAAATCCTCCCCCAAGCCCTCTGAGTCAGATTACGAAGCCACATTAGTTAGCACCCTCTGTGACTGATGTCTGACTCCAGAGGCCGTGTTCTGAGCCACTGCTCTTTACTGCCATCTGCTAAGCTCAGACGGAGGGAGTCCACCTTAAGCACCTGTCCCATGCCTTCCTGGAGATGATACCCACATGAGGCTGGCTTCTCTTTCTTCCCTTCCCACCGGTGCCCCGTCCTGGTTGTGTACGTGTCCTCCACCGTGAAGCTGGGGGCCTGGTGCTTCCCTGCGAGTGGATTGCTGATGGCTGGCGTCCTCTTAGGCAGAAGCAGTCCCCGGCAGCTGTGGCTATCAGCAGAAATGGCCAGAGGTCCCGGGCAGAGCAGACCCAGAGACTCATTTGTCTGGTGAGAGTGCCCACCATGTGCCAGTGCTCAGCATCAGGAACAAGAGGGAGCCACATAGGGGCACGGCCACCCCGAGGCTAACAGTGAACACAGATATCAGCCGGGCATCTGAAACAGTGCACGGAGGTGTGAGAGGAGCTCAGTGTGCAGTTGTTACCTGCAGGGAGGATCATGTGACCTTTCCTCTGCCTGCACTGCCTGGACCTCCATCAGCACAGCAGCCTGAAGCCCGGAGAAGGAGCTTTTCTGCCCTCCGGGGAAGGACTATTTACAGTCCGGTAGTAAAAATTAACCTAAAGGGCTTGTTTTCCACTGTGAGCAGCCAGCCCTAAAAGCAATAAGACAAATAGGCAATTGGCTTTCAGCGGAGCCAGTGCGGCATGGAGGACAGGGGAGCCACCCTGAGCAGGGTCACAGCAGAGCCAGGTATCAATTACAGGGGCCGACGTTACCCTGCACTGGAAGCTTTTAGGGGGGAGGGTAGGACCAACCGCCTGCGTTATATTCCTGGTTCCGGCCCAGACTGTGCATTCTTCCTCTCCCTTTTTCTCAGTTTGCCACCATATCTGTCACATTAGTCACTTGGGCGGGAAATTGGGTGGACAGTATGCTTCAGATTAATGCCGCACCTGCTCCCACGCACACAATTCCATACGTGCGCGGAGGTTGTAGCTAATCCGGAGGCAACTACCCAAATCAGTAGTGTGATCACTTAGGAAAGCCCTTGTTTTCTGCTCTGCACCTGTCCCTCCCTCCCTTCCTCCTCTCCTTCCTTCGTGTTGTTTGTCTTACAAAAGATGCCGTGTTTATCGAGCACCTAGTGTATACTTCGCGGAAACATAATCTTCACAGCCACTCTGGGTGGGTCCTGTGATTGTCCCCATTCTTACGTGAGAGTGCATTGCCCACAGAGAGGACATGATTTACCCGTCTTCCTGGCTAAAAGACCATGCCGCCCTGGGTTGGAAGAGTGCTCCCCTGGGTCTGTGGCCGTGGGTCACGTCTGCTCTTCTCTTGCAGGAGACGCTGGGCAGAGTCGCTGCATCCGGGCTTCCAGCCCTGCTCCTGAAGTGCCTTTACCTCTTCTTTGTCTTTCCTCTGGAAAAGGAGGAGGTTTTAGAGAATGATGTTCAAGTTCAGAGGATGTTTGTGCAGGTGAGTCAGAGGAAGGCTCCACACCCCTGGGCCGAGACCCCGCTCTGCTTCTTGGAGGTGTCTCTGTCCTTCTCGGCCCTAGTCCTGAAGCCCCTCTGTCCTCCTGGAGAGCCAGCTCATCTGTCGACCCCCACGCTCTCTATGCAAATGCCAGGATCTTGTGCATTTGGAAAATGTCTGTTCTCTCCTTTCCATCTCATTTCATCCCTGTGTCGCTATTTCTGTCGTTCTCCCCCAGAAGAGTGTGCTGCTCCTCTTCCTCGTCCACTTGGCCCCAGCAGCTTCCTCCAGGCTGTGTTCCTGGGTCCTGCCCGCCCCTCCCCAGCATCTGGAACCTCCTGTCTCTGGCCCCTGCCTCCTCAGAGGGCAAGCACGCCAACCGCACTTGCATAACCACAGCCAATACTTTCTAAGTCCTTCCCTGTACCCACCTGTGCCATAGCCTCACATCTGTCCCCTCCCTGATCCCTCTCTTCCTTCCCAAGATGTGTGTAGTATTACAATTCTGATTCCATGCAAACTAGCGCCTGGTGAGTAAACATGGCTCTGGGGTCAGAGAGGTAGTTGGTGGGTGGGGGGCGGGGCTGAGATTGGGACCCTGGGAATCTGGCTGCCAAGACCATTTTATGAGGCCACCTCCTTCCCCCTCCCAGAAGTGATCTCAGGCCACTAAGCATCAAATGCAATTTCCTGGTGTCCTTCCCCATCTTTTCTATCCTCTCTGACTACCAGCGGTAGCTTTTAACATAACTTCTTACTCCTTTCCTGCCCCTTACTGACCAGCTCTGCTTTCTCAGCTCCCAGGACACTGTATTCTCCAGAAAATTCCTCCTGCCTCTCTGGAGGAAGACACCTTGGGAGGAGGGTAAGGAGGGCCATAAGTCCTACTCATCTTTGTGTGGCCAGTGCCTCAGGGAATGGCTCACAGAGCAGGTGATTTTGTGAATTTCCAAATGCATTTGTGCATTGTAAATGTGCATTCACATGAATATCCATTTTATTTTATTTTTTTATTTTTATTTTTATTTTTTTTTTAACCTTTGTTTATTTTTGAGACAGAGAGAGACAGAGCATGAATGGGGGAGGGTCAGAGAGAGGGAGATACAGAATCTGAAACAGGCTCCAGGCTCCGAGCTGTCAGCACAGAGCCCGACGCGGGGCTCGAACTCACGGACCACGAGATCATGACCTGAGCCGAAGTCGGACGCTTAACCGACTGAGCCACCCAGGTGCCCCATGAATATCCATTTTAGACTCATTCTCAAGCGAGAGTTCTCATTACCAGAGGTTATGTCACAAGCTTACTTATGGTGGGTTATCCCTTAAGCTGCATTTGCTGGAAACTCAGGCATCGTTTATCCGTATATAAACCATATTCTAAGTGGTGGCCAGGTTGCGGTACTGGATGCTTTGACAAGTCTTTACCACGTGGCTTTCAGTGTCCCGCAGGGAACTGGCGCAGCCCTGCCTTCATGGTTCTGCCCCTGAAAGGGTAGAATGCGAGCCGTGGGGCATGTCTGTATTCCTTAGGGTTTTCCTTATTTCATTCTGCAAAATATATGAGCTCCTCCCACATACTCCTCTGTGCCAGACTGCTGGTTCCAGCAGCAAGCATAGTACCAGAGGTGACAGAAAATTGGGGAAGCCAAACAAGGGAGATAATCACATAATTAGAGAGCTGTGTCCGTTTTTTTAAGTGCTCTGAAGGCAAAGTGAAAAGTGTGCTGGGAAATGAGGACAAAGGGACCTGATTTATAGGAGAGCATAAAAGAAGACCGTTCTGAGGAAATGGCACTGAAACAGGAGCTGAAAGTTGGAGTGCAGATGTGAAGGGGCGGGGGGAGAGGGGATAGGCGCAGAAATGGCCATCCAAGCCAAGGGTCACATGGCCATGGCTACTGTTGGGAAGGTCAGCAGGTGGGGTCTGGAGCCTGGCTCTATGACTGTTCAGCTTGGACTCTGTCCCTATGCTTAGAAGGGGCTAATGGGTTCAGATGGAAGCAGCTTTCCATATATGTCAAACTTGAAGGAGATCCGGTTAGACCACCAAGAGCCAAAGGGAGGGCTGCACACAATCACGTCAGGGAGGAGGCAGGGCTCGTCTGTGCAGAACTCTGTGAGCCATGTTTTACCCTAAGTGGCGGGAAGGTACTGGAAGTCCCTCTGGCAGCCATAGAAAGGCTGGATGGGTGGGCGCACAGGGTCCAGATAGGAAGTTAGAGGATCAGTCTCATAATCTTACGAGAAGTAGAGTTTGACTGCCAACCAGGGATCTGGGAACACATCTCTTTTTAAATAACACTGGGTTCTGTTAATCCTATCCTTTAACCTTTGATGGCATCTTTTCCCTGCGTGTCTATGTAGAAGGACACCTCTCTAAGTCAAACGCTTCTCTGTTTTTCTGATTACTTGCATAGGATTAGGAGTGCAGACTTTAGCCCAAGCTCTGTCACCCTTTTCTGGGGGCACCGCTGACCATGCTGTTCTGGGGCAGAAGGTGACCCATACGACCCATCCTTGGCACTGAGACATACCCTCAGAGCTCTGGAAAACAAGGGAAGAAATCTGTTACTTACAGGAAGGAGGCTTCCTAACTAGGCATCTGTTTTGTTTTTTTTTTTCTTCCCCAGATGTTGCTGAACATTTGCAGTGAGTCTCAGGGGCTGGAGAGACTTCTGTCAGGAAATGAGCTCCAATCTCTAGTGATTGCCACTACCTGTCTTTGGGAGCACAGCTGCTGCTTTTGGAAGGAGCCCACCTTCTGTGTGCTGAGGGCAATCTCCAAGGCCCAGCACCTTGGCATCATTGAATACCTGCAGGGTATGACCCCAGGAGACCAGGGGTGGGATACGGGCCAACTTTCTACAATGAGACCCTGGAACCAAAAAAGAGATGAACAAACAGGGTCTTCACGGAAGCCCACCTATGCCCAGTAGACGACTCTTTGCTTGGTTTCCTTCGTGAAAGTGCTTTTATTATTTATGTTGGTGCTCCACTGGAGGAGGGAAGGAAAGGGGAACTCATTTACTCTCAAACAGACACACAGCAGATAATTTGTATATTATCTCCTCGGTCTCTTTGAGATGGACATTAATGCCATTTTGATGATGGGGAAAACGGAGACTGAGAATAGTTCAAGAACTTGCCTAGGTCCCCAGCTCACAAACAGGAGGAGACAAACATCCTAAGCCTGGAGATGCCCGATCTCTTTTCGGCTCTGCTCTGGGCAGCATATGCAGGGGTTAAGGCCATAGATACCGGAGCCAGAAGCTGGGGTGTGGACTCCAGCTCTGTCCATCTGTTCTCATGGTGGAGTGACCTCGGGCACGTACGTGCCTGTGTGCCTCAGTTCTTTTATCTGTAAAATGGGAATAGCAACCCCTTGCCCTGTGACCTGCCTTCTTTCTGGGGTGTCCCATAACAGACGGCATCACCTGGTGACAGCTGAGCAGGTTCAGCAAGCCCACCGCCCTCTTATAACTGAGCCCAGGACCAAAAGTCAGCCCCAGTTTAGGGATTCGGGGCTCCCAGTGAGGCCAGGGCCTAGTGGCAATGACCCTGAGCTGAGCTGGTCCTGAGAGGCTCAGCAGCCCAGGTACCCCCCATAGGCTTGAGCCAGAGACCCCTGAGGAAAAGCTGTGTGTCTTGATGACAGGGCTCTCTCACTGTGTCATTATTGTTAGCCGTCCAAGACAATAACTAGAAAAGAAAATTCCCACCTCAGTGGGGAGCCTGCTGCCTGGAGCACTGTGCCCAGGACCCCCTTAGGGGACTGGGTGGTTTCCATGGGCGTACAGGCTGAGGAGAAGGTCTGGAATAAGGGCTGGCCTGGCAGTTAGCTGCCAAGCCCATGGCTCTTAGGGCTGCCTTGCCCGGCATGAGGACTCTGGGGCATGTCTGAAGCCTTGCGGCTGAGGGACAGAGCATGTGCTGTCTCAAGTTCTCATAGACACTTTTCCTGATCCACCGGCATGGCTTTCCTGGTACTCAGAAGAGGCTTCTTCCGGTGAAAGAGTCCTAAAAACAGTGATCCATCAAAATGCAAATCCAATGACATCTCTCTTCCGACTCAGATCTTCCCTTGACTTCTCACAGCTCTGGGAAACCAGCAAGTTCCAAGGCCAGGGCCACAAATGAGCTGGCCCTGTCTTCCTCCTCCTCCCCGGTGGCCTGCACTTCTGGGTGCCAACCCCCCTGGACATATTAGTAGCTGAAACCCACTGTCTTTTTGCCCCTCACCTTCTTACATATTCATAGATCCTTCCCTGAACTTTTTTTCAAGCTAATTTCTGCCCGTCTCCAGTGTTGCTTCCTTAAGAAGGTCTTTCTCAACGCCCAGGTCTTTCACCTTGTGTCCTATTACCTAATGGACCCAGTCCCTCCTGCATGCTGGGAATTAGGAGCAGAGCTAGGAGGCTTCCTTCCTCTTCCTGTTTTGTCTCCTCTCCATCTGGGTCTGCACAGTGTGGCTCTTAGTGGTGACACTTCCCGCGGGGAAGACTTCTTGATTCAAGACCCAGCAGGAAAGGGCTTTGAATTAATTCTCATTTACATCTTGATATAGATAGTTTAACGGAGTGTGGGGAGAGAATGACCGTGGCAGAAAAGCTATTGCCTCCAAACTTAACAGGGTTGTTTTCCTCTGGCAGCCATGGATTGCATCAAACTCTCCCTTCAGAATCTCTCCAAGCTTGCAGACACGCTCCCTGCTCCCAAGGTGAGCGAGTCAGTGAGCCTCATCTTGGGCTTTGTGAAGGACTCCTATCCCGTCTCTTCGGCTCTGTTCCTAGAGTTTGAGAATGGGGAGGGCTACCCTCTTCTCCTCAAAGTGCTACTTCGGTAAGTGGTTGTACCTCGTGGGGAAGAAACTGCCAACGTCTAGGTCCTCAGTATCATTTGGGTTGCTTTGGAGGAAGCGAATTTGAAGCTTCTTCTGAAACACAGATTTCCATAGAGCATGACCAGAGAGACTTTTATTGCAAAAATAATTCAAGGTGCATCAGGATTTGAGAGCCACTGCCTTTGAGAACTGATGGGGATTGCAATAACAATTTTACCAAATTCATTGGATGGTATTATCGCATGCACACCTGCTGGCTTGAACTGCTGAGGAGGCAGCAACCCTCAGAAGCAGCCGTCAACCAAGGACTGGCCGGAGATAATGGATAAATACCCAGTAAAGTTGTCCCTTGGGTGGGATATCTCTACCCTGCCTCCCAGAGCCCCCCAAAGGATTAAACTCCAGTTGTCCAAGAAGGTGCTTGCTCTACAATGCTCCTGCACTGGCTTCCTTCCTCTCCCTCTCTCAGGCCCTCTGCCCCGGTAGTATTTTTTGCTTCAATTCCCAAATAAACTACCTTTTCTCTCTCAAATACTTGACCATTGGAAACCCAAATGGAGACACCATTGATCTGGGTCAGGACTAATTTCCTCCGCTCTGCCTTGCCACATTATATTCAGGTTGGGTCTAAGGAGTGGATGAGCCAAGAGATGGAAATCAAAGAAATTCCTTGATTGTTGCAACTTCTTCATTGCTCTTGGGGAAGCTGGTTAAGGGCAGGGCTACATGTATTCCCTTGTGCTTTGCTCTATGAATATGAGAAGCCCTTCTCGTGCATGGGATGTGGCTTACCACTGTGCTTCACAGACTTCACTGAAGCGCCAGATTTCTAGTCTAGAGGGGTAATTTGGATGAGAAGACTGAAGCCCCAAAAAGATGTGATTAAATGACAGTACCTTGAGGGCCTTCCTCCAAAGGGACACTAAGAATAAATGTTCCTATGGGGTTGCCACTCTTTACATTAGTCTGGACCATGACCAACTGGCTACTGCTCCCATGGAGGTTCATGTCATAGCAGTTCTTGAACATTTCTTTGGTTAAATGGGTGGTTGGTTTTCTCCAGACTTCTTGTAGAAGCCAGGAGGGGGGAAATGAGCCTACTCCAAGGAGTATCAGGAAGGACCCAGCTCAGCTCATTGTTTTTTTTTTTTTTTTTTCCTGCCTTACCTGAAATCATACTGCAAGCACGTTTGCTCTTGACATGACAGAGCTCGAGTAAGACTTGAGAGACAGAGAAACCCTTCTCCACAAGAAGAGAAAGCTGGCTCATCTACACTTAAGTAGCTAAAAATGCAACAATACTCCACCTTGACATAAGCATAAGGAAGTCTAATAAAGTTGGGTTACTTCCGAAGACATTTGCTTGCCCACTTGAAATATTAGATCTCCCATTTTGAGGGCATCCCTGCTCTTCTTGTGCACGTGTCTTTTGGGGGTGGGTTTAGCCCTGCATCCTTGAGAGGAGCACCATGAGCAAACATGGCTGCCCTGTCCACAAAGTCCAGGGAACTGGCCTCGTCTGTCCCTGCAGGTACGATGCACTGGCACAGAGCGAAGTGGATCCCCACTTGGAGGAGCTCCTCGAGCTGCTGGTGTGGCTGACGACCTGCGGGAGGTCAGAGCTGAAGGTGTTTGATAGCATCACCTACCCTCAGCTGGAAGGCTTCAAGTTCCATCATGAGTCTTCTGGTGGGTCGTTTTGTGTTTCTGGGGGCCTGGCAGAGGCTGGCACTGTGCCCTGACAAATGCTACCCAGGTCTTTCCCTGACTCTTTGTGAAGAAACCAACACTTGGCACCTGTCAGTGCTTCTGTCACTCCTTTGCCGAGATTACCTATGGATTTAAAATCTCTCCTTTGTAGACATTTTTTAGGTGTCTTGGTGGGATTTAGAGGAAATTTTTGCTTAACAAAGGCAAAGACCCTCTTGAGTAATGGTGGGAGTAATGGTCTCCACCCCCGCCTCTGCCATGACTTATTCTGCAACATGGGCTTGTATACAAGGGCTGATGGCCCTGAAACAGCCACCCAGGCTCAGGGTCAGGCTTCCTCAGTTCTTTGAGACTGATTGATTGATTGATGAACTCTGTGCAGCAGCCATTCTGCCCCACGTGAGGCACCCGTGTGACCAGGCAGGTATCTGCTCCCTAAAATTTCTCTGTAGAGACTGTCACACATACGCTGAACCAGAATCTCCTCCATAACTGGCTGATCAATGCATCAGGCACAGTGGTGACACCAGGCAGGTGGGTCGGGTCTGTCTGGGTTAGTCAGGAAACCGTGCACAGAAGGCCCCATTCAAGGCTAAGAGTGAGTTGCCTAGATAGGAAGGAAGAGGAGAAAGTTTAAAGGCAGAAATTACTGCCTGGGGAGAGAAATGGTGACCACGAACATCTGGGGTCTGGGAAAATGACCAGAGTGTGAAGGCTGTAAGACTGTAGGGCCAGTTCAGGAAGGGCCTCTGGACAGAACTCCAGCAGATACATAGTGAAGTGTCGGACCGGAGGTGAGTTTCAGAAACATCTCTGGGGGCTGAGGCAGAGAGGGTTGGAGGCAAGGAGTTCTCTGATGGAGTGAAAGGAGGGGATGGCTTCAGGAGATATCTTTATTTAACTACGTGTCTAGAAAAGATACTGACTTTGCTTAGTAATTTTTAACATCATTTTATTTATTTATTTATTTATTTATTTATTTATTCATTATTTAAAGTTTTTAAAAATATTTATTTATTTTTGAAAGAAAGAGAGACAGAGTGTGAGTGGGGGAGGGGCAGAAAGAGAGGGAGACACAGAATCAGAAGCAGGCTCCCGGCTCTGAGCTGTCAGCACAGAGTCCGACATGGGGCTTGAACCCACGGGCCGCGAGATCATGACCTGAGGCGAAGTCAGACGCTTAACCGACTGAGCCACCCAGCCACCCCTAAAAATTTTTTTAATATTTATTTATTTTTGAAAGAAAGAGAGACAGAGTGTGAGTGGGGGAGGGGCAGAGAGAGAGGGAGACACAGAATCAGAAGCAGGCTCCAGGCTCTGAGCCGTCAGCACAGAGCCTGACACTGGGCTCGAACTCACGAGTCTTGAGATCATGACCTGTGTCAAAGTCAGATGCTTAAGTCAGACTCAGACTGAGCCACCCAGGCACCCCAACATCATTTGTTTTTAACTGATTAAAACCAACCCTCCAGCCCACCCCTGCCCAATAACGCTAGACGTATCGCATAATTTTTAATGGTCTAGTAGCCATATTTTAAAAAAAATATGAAGAAATAGTTTCCTTTTCATAATGTAGTTTATTTAACCTAATATATCCAAAACATTGCCATTTCAATATGGGTCAATGTAAATAGGTATTAATGGCATTTATTTTGGCCTTCTTTTCCTTGTGCTGTATCTTGGAAATCCAGTGTGTATTTTTACACGCATGGACCATCTCAGTTGAGTGGGCACATTTCCATTGCTTGGTGAGCCACTGCATCTTGGACAATGCAGTTCCAGCCTTGCTCACACTCTGGGCAGCTGGCTTTCCTGGACTTCTGATAGACATTTACCCACAGGAGCTAGAAAATAGAAACCGAATGGTATTTCCCAGTGCTAATGCCACCACATATTTCTAGGCACAGGCAGGAGAAATGACCTGCAGGGTTAACCCTCCTTTTGTCCCCAGGGGTGACCGTTAAGAATCTTCAGGCCTTCCAAGTCCTACAGAATGTTTTCCAAAAAGCCAGCAACCCTGTCCTCTGCACCAAGGTCCTGTCAGCCATCAGGACCATGTGGGTCTGGAACGCCCGCAACTTCTTCCTGCTGGAGTGGACCCTGCAGCCCATCTCGCAGTTCGTGGAGATTGTGCCCCTGAAGCCGGCCCCGGTGCAAAAGCAATTCTTCCAGCTGCTGGAGGCCCTGGTGTTCGAGCTGCATTATGTGCCCCATGAAATCCTGCGGAAGGTGCAGTGCTTGATCAAGGAGAGCCCCGAGTCACCCTGCGCCCTCGTGGCCCTGCAGAGTGTCCTCAGGATAGCCGGCAGGGACTTGCTTTTCACCGACATCTTCCGGGACTCGGGTCTCCTGGGTCTGCTGCTGGCCCAGCTGCGGAAGCGGGCCAAGATCCTGAGGAAGTCAGGTGACTCCCAAGAGCGTCGGGAGGGTTGGAGGGAACAGGCTGGGCGGGCGGGTGCCACTCCACCCCTCATCAACATAACAGAAAAAAGTGAGCATCCCCAGGTCACCTGGCAACATGAGGGTTGGAGAAGGTCCTTTGGGGCATGTGGCTTCAAAGGGCAGGCGGCCTCTCTGTTTGCTATAACTGGACTGATCTTTCCCATGAAGAGGCCAGAGGGATAGGCGGAACTTTAAACACTCATGGGGCTGAGTCAGGTCTGATGAATTCTCAGCTGGCAGAGATATCTCCTGCACCGTCTGCTATGTAGATGTATGTAGATAGGGAGACACCAGGAAGCCAAGGGAATTCGGGGAGGCCTGGGGCCCCAGCAGGCAGAGGGTGAGGGACCTGTGTACGTGTGGGCTCATCTGGTACAGGGCTTCCTTTCAGTGCTGTCAGGCCCCATGGTCTCCTGCTTAGAGCAGTGAACAGTGCTGTCCAGCTTCCCTCTCCAAGTCTCGTCCGGCTTTTGCGTGCCCTGCTGGGCTGTGCACCTGTGGCTCTTTGGCAACATCCCTTCACCCCTACCTTGGGCTCTCAACCTCAGCAGCCTCTGCTACCCCTATGGGTCTTCCGGGTGCCTTCTATCCAGGCGGGAGTGCTGGCCCAGGCTCTCTCACTGCCTAGCCACCCCCCATGCACACGCCCTGCTGGGGCCGGTCTGTGTGGTTTCTCCATAACCCCCACCTCCATCAACCTGCAGATAGGAGCCAGGGCATGAAAACTCCTTTCCCAGTTCTTCCTGGCTTTCCCTCACTCTGTTTGCACCTGCACCTCTGGGATTTCAGTTTGGAGGAGGGATTAGGACACTGAATCCAGCCACTTACTTCTCCCCACCTTATGGCCTTTTCTCCTACTGCACTGGCTGCGAGGGGCTGAGGGCCTTCTAGCCATCGGCTGCTTTTGGAACTGGGCTTCAGACTCAAGCTAAAGTCATCAGTCTGTCTGCTCCCCGGGCCTGTGTGATGGGAAGAAGCTGAGTGAGAGAGTGTGGGTGCTGGGACCAGACAGCCCTGGAGGGGGTGTTACTTATGAGCTGAGTGATCCTGAACAAGTTACTTCACCTCTCTGAGCCTGTTTCTTCCTCTGTTAAATGGGTGCAAAAATATCTACGTCCTAGGGATTAGTAAGAATTAAGTGAAGAAATACTGAAAAGGTCTCACTGCTGTGTCTGGAGAAGAAATGCTCAAGTGCTCAAAAATGTTCATTAGTCTTAACCCTGTAGCTTCTCTGTTACTGCATCAAGGACTGAGATGGACAGTCACCTTGGGGAGGCCAGGAAGGACTCACATCTCCCTGGGAGTATTTGCAAATAGGGTCAAGATTGAAGATGAGGAGCTTCTGTCTTTACACATCTGGGCCTCTGGGCCAGGCCTTGGAGAATATCTTGCTATGCGCTTTTTTCCCACTGCCCTTTGCACGGTCTTTTTGTTTAATGTTTCCGTGTTACCTTCCTGTGTATTGCTTCTCAGCTGCCTGATACTGAATTTGCTTTTCAATCCAATCCCCAGACCTATCACCATTCCCAGAAGAACTTTTTTGTGAGCTGATGTATCTGGTCTTACTTTATGCTTTCTGTTATTAAATGTTTCTTACTCTTCTTAGATACCTTGCATCCTGGTTAGTAAACTGCCTTCATTCATTCATTTCCAAAGATGGATGGAGCTTCCCGCTCGTGTTGGGCACTTTTCTGGCACCGGGGATTCATTAGCAAACACACAGGCCTGGTTTGCCGTCGTGAATCTAACGGAAACACTTATCCACTCCAGAATCTCTCAACCATGTCTACCCTCAGGTGTGAGCTGGCAGGTCCTTCCTCCCAGGCATGAATGGCAAAGTATAAAACTGTCCAAAAAGAAAGTCAAAGAGGCGGGGCTTCAGACATTATGTAGGGTGGTGGTTCTCAAGGGTGGTCCTCAGAGCAGTTCTATCAGCATCACCTGGGAACTTAAGAAAAATGAAGTTATAGGACCCCACCTAAGACCTCCTATGCTAGAAACTCTAGGGAAGAATTCCAGCTTCTGGATTTCAACAAGCCCTCCAGGGGATTTTAATGTGCTCAAGTTGGAGATCCATGGTATAAGGAAGGGGTTATAGGGTTAGATCTTATGAATCAGGATGCACACTCATTTATAATAGAAGCATTATGTTCTCATTTCCTTACGAGTACGGAAAACTCACGAAACCAGAGATTTGAGATCATACCATGTATACTGAAGATTTTACTTATTGGTTCTTAAATATGCCAGGAAACAAAGAGCCCACGCTTGGTGTTCAGGATCCAGAGAGAGAACTGACCTGTGTGATGCTGAGAACTGTAGTCACACTTCTGAGAGGCTCAGTTCGGAATGCAGGTAAGGATGGAACCAACCTTGTCTTGTCACTGCCTGGTAAACATTAGCTGTCTCCAGTGATTTATGTCAGTGCTCAAAGGTTATACCCAAGGAATAACCAGCACTAAGGTTGTGGCTAATGTCCATTTGCTGGTTGATGTCCGGTGATCGTCAGTAAATCTGTAGACATCTTGGTTGACGGCTTTTACTTTTAAGGCTGCTAATTAAGGTGGGGATAGAGATATCCTAAAGAGATAGCCTAAATTTATGAGACCGCAGAATGCTCCTCCTCTTTCAAGTAAAACCTATTCCTATCCTGCTGCACCAACTAACGTGCTTTAAAAAAAAAATCCAAATTGTAAAGCTATGAGTAAAGAAAACGAATCATTTTTAAGAGACTTAATTTGATAAGCTTCCAGCCCATGATGGACTCAGTAGCTCCATCCATCTAAAACATTTTTGGCTTCCTAAGATCATGCGGCTTCCAAGTTTTTGTTTTTGTTTTTGTTTTGTTTAGTTTTTATTTTTATTTATTTATTTATTTTTAAAAATATTTTTAACGTTTATTTATTTTTCAGACAGAGAGAGACAGAGCATGAACGGGGGAGGGTGAGAAAGAGGGAGACACAAAATCTGAAACAGGCTCCAGGCTCTGAGCTGTCAGCACAGAGCCCGACGCGGGGCTCGAACTCACGGACCGCGAGATCATGACCTGAGCCGAAGTCGGCCACTCAACCGACTGAGCCACCCAGGCGCCCCTGTTTTGTTTAGTTTTAATGGGTGCAGTAACTATACACACATAAATATTATGTTACGAAGTAGGTGTATTAACAAAGTGACATCAGTGAGTTTGGTGATTTGGGGTGTCTTTATCTGAGGCCCTCATAGATCAACTGTACCAAATGTGAATGATTAATTCATATGCAGAGGGTCTTTAATGTTAGACTATAAAAGGTTCCCTGGAGGTGCTCATTAAAATGCATATTCCTAGGGCTACTTGAATGGCTCAGTCAGTTGAACATGTGACTCTTGATTTCAGCTCAGGTTACGATCCCAAGGTTGTGGGATTGAGCCCCGCATGGGGCTCTGTGCTGAGCGTGGAGCCTGCTTAAGATTCTCTCTCTCCCCCTCTTCCCTTGTCTCAAACTTGCGTGTTCTCTGTCTCTCTCTTTCTGTCTCTGTCTCTCAAATTAAAAAAAGAAAAAACATATTCCTAGGCTGATTCCCAGAGTGTTAAATTAGTAGCTGGTCAAGGTAGAGCACAGGAATCTGTTTTTAAACAGCCTTCCAAGGTGATTTCCATGTAGGGGTACCTGACCCATACTTGGAGAAATCCTGTGTCACAGAGTTGACCTGCTCAAATCTACATCATGCCACTTGAACGGTCCAGTTACTTCCTAGTTCTTATTCCACATGTGATTCAGTTATGGTTTGCAGTAAGAATTTTGGCAGAGAAGAGAGAGAATTGCCATTGGCCCTGGACTTAGGGTATTAAGTGGCAGTAACAGACAGAAGTGTTGTCTAGTTAAAGTTTGTATTAGGTTTTTTAAAAAGACTAGTGCAGTGAAAGTTTTTTTGAAAAAAAATTTCAAAAACAAAAATTTCATAGAATAAAAAGGCAAGGTTTCTTTTTTTGATTTATCTGTTTAGTTTTGGTTTTTTTTTTTCTTATTCTCAGCTCCACTATTTCTCTTTTCTTCTAGTTTTAACAGTGGGTATGGGTTTTGAAAAAAAAAAAAAAGAGTTTCTAATGGAACAACGTGGAGACATGTATAAAGGGAGCAAAACAAACTCGGATGTTGCAGGAGAAAGCTTTGCTTGTCGTTAAAACTAAGGTACCAAGGCTCCCTTGCTCTAGCCCCATACTGTCTGTCTGGTCCACAGTTGTACTGAAAGACCACGGCATGGTGCCCTTCATCAAGATCTTCCTGGACGTTGAGTGGTACCGAGAGGCCTCACTCAGCATCTTGGAGCAGCTCTCCGTCATCAACGCTGAGGAGTACATGAGCATCATTGTGGGCGCTTTGTGCTCATCGACTCAAGGGGAGCTGGAGCTGAAACTGGATCTTCTGCAGGTGATGTCAAGTCTTCCTTTGTGCTGGGCTTTCCCACAGACATGCAGCTGGTGATCGACATGTGCACATGCGTTCGCTCATTCAGTCGGTCACAGTATCGTACGGGTAGGGTAGTACTAGCTGCTATAACAAAGAAATCCCACATCCTCAGTAGCCTCACACATGGGGAGTTTCTTTCCTATGAATAGTCCAATCTCTGATGGGAGGGGATAACCATTCAGGGACAGCTATCACCTGGGCATCAAATCCAGCCAGCAGACAAAGAATTGCACAAGTGTTCTGCTGGCCTGGAACCAGCACACGTTAACTTCTGTCCGACTTCCTTTGGGTACAACTCATTTGGATGCAAGGGGTGCCGGGAAATGTAGTCTTCCCAGCAATGCTGTAAACTGTGGAAGTGTAGTCTGAATCAGACTACAGGGAGCAAGCAGGTGCCTTGTTTACTTGACCAGCATTTAGTGTCTACCCTCTACCAACCCGGGACACACAGTTGAATGAGATATAGCCTTTGCCATCTGGGAGCTCATAGACTAGGGCTCATGATAAGTGAGCGGTCATGGCAGTGCAGTGTGGTAATGACCTGGAAAGTACTGAGTGCAGGCTGCCATGGGGGCAGAGGAGTAGGAGAGCTCAATCCTGCCTTGCATGTTGAGGAAGGCTTGCAAAAGAGGATGTTTGAGCTGGGAAGAGGAAAGAAGAGGCAGGGAGAGGCATGGGCCCAGAGGACACAAAGGGGAGGAGTGAAACTAGGGTGTCACTTGTGGGTAACAAAGATGAGCATAGGTTTTGGTTTTTGTAGTACTGTTAATAATAATCAAATTATCTTAAAACAATTAGAATGATAACGAATGTCATCACCACCAGATGTAAATGGAAATATCCCCCAGGAGGCTGACTTGGGGACCTCTCACATATGTATGCAACACAACCCCATGCCAAACACACATCTCAGTAACATACATACCTTGATCACTGGTGAATTAAAAAAAAATATGGAGTTGGTCTGACTTCCAGAATTAAACCATCAGGCTTACTCAGCCATGAGTCTTTCTGCACAAAACCGTTTTAACACTTAGAGAACAGTGCTCAGTTTCTTCTACCAACTTATCTCTCTGCAGAGCCAGTCATGTCATGTGACCGTCAGACACATGTGTTCCCACCATCAGTCACGTGGCCAGAGCCTGCAGGGTTCGGCATGGCCAAAGCATCATGAGAAGCCCATCCAAAAGTGACATTATGGCCATAATTATCATGCATTTCACAGATGACAAGAACCAAAACAATGATTTAGTTATAAAGCCAAAGAAATCCGTTTTATATGAAATAAAACCGGGCTTCTATGAAACAAAAAGTTAACTGTCTTTTGAAAGATCCTAGAGTCTCATGATTATGTGAGGTAAAGGAAGTGAGGGGAACATGTGAAGGAGCTTAAGGGAAAGACATAGCAAGAATTAATGGCAATTTACAGCTAGGAAGGACTTTAGCTTCATGCGGTCCAATCTTTTTTTTTTTTTTTTTTTAATGTTTATTTATTTTTGAGAGAGAGAGAGAGAGAGACAGAATGCAAGTGGGGGAGAGGCAGAGAGAGAGGGAGACACAAAATTCGAAGCAGACTCCAGGCTCTGAGCTGTCAGCACAGAGCCCGACGCCGGGCTCAAACCCACCAACTGCAAGATCATGACCTGAGCTGAAGTTGGATGCTTAACCGACTGAGCCACCCAGGCACCCCCATGTGGTCCAGTCTTAACATTCCAGCAGGAACATGTCCAGGAAGCGTCTAATATAAATTGTGAGTTGAGTTTGAATCTTAGACAAGTGACTTAAAATCTAAGGATCCTTCCTCTTTTCTTTGTGCTGCTTATTACATTTTTTTCCTCACATGTCTGTCTTCTTATTACATTTTTTTCCTCACATGTCTGTCTTCGTCCGGATTCACATGAGCCTTATTCTGA
This sequence comes from Panthera tigris, assembly GCF_018350195.1. Taxonomy (NCBI): domain Eukaryota; kingdom Metazoa; phylum Chordata; class Mammalia; order Carnivora; family Felidae; genus Panthera; species Panthera tigris. The sequence goes on from NC_056670.1 coordinate 45,901,223, forward strand.
TAAGCAACACAGAAACCATGACCCCAGGAGTCAGGACTTTGGTTTCCTAGGGGATGAAAATTGGAATCCCCATCTGTTTCTGAGATTTTCACACTGAGAGTCAGACAGACCCACAGAGAGGAAAGTTTTGGATTTACTTTTTGCTTGGACAGAACAAGGGTTTCTGTGTCCGTTATAGAGAAGTGTACAGTGCTTTGCTCGTGGAAAGTTCATCTTATTTACTCTGCAGCCCAGAGGCACCTTAGTGGAGCGTCAGCCCTTGGGTAATAGGACTGAATTTCTAGAATTAGCGATGTGAAGCCTTTATGGTGTTTTACAGGTTCAATATCACTTCAGAATCACACTATCAAGGGATTAACACTGTATAAGCTTATTTAACAAAGTCATACCCTGTGTTCAATGTGCTGTCTTCTCCCGGATGCCATGTCACTGCTGGGAAGTTGGGGGGTGATGCGTGGAGCTAGTAATGCTCTCACGGGACCTGGGCTATTGACACTTTGTTGCTCCAATGCATAGCGGGGGGACATGGGGTTGTTCCCGACTTGCCCACCACCGAGTCACGTGAGCGGCTAGCCAGTGTTTGATGTTTTCTGGAGTCCAATCTAGAATCCGCATCTTGGGAATCTGTTGGAACTTTAGAAACAAAGATGTAAAATTAGCTCTCTCCGGCCAGATCTCCCTCTTTCTAAGTTGAGCGTGGACTTTGCCCAAAGCACTGTGCCCGCAAAGCGAGTCAGCATGGGATGAGGGGGAGGTGATGAGTGAGGTGACCTCAAAGGCAGTACCCTCTGCCCCCACCAAAGCTTTGCCATCTTTGACATGCATTCACATCAAGGTGTGACCCTCGCTTCCCTTCCCTGAGGCCGTCAGCCAGCTGCTTTGGAGAAGAAAATTCAGCCAGAAACACCCAACTTAGGGCAGCGGTTTCCAAAATCCAGTGGCACTTCCATACCAATACGCAATCACTTGTGACTTCACCACCTAATTCTGGCAAATGATAATTGAGTTAAAGAATAATGTAGGCAAATGAATTTCCTCTCCACTGCCAGTGGGACCATGATTGGGTTATGCACAAATTCAGATTGATTTGCTAATATACATTTAGCTGTTCAACTCTGTGCTTAATCACATTACCTCACCAGTCTTCCAGCGTGACACATGGAAAATTATGAGGAATAACAAATAATGGAATGTGAAATAAATCCTGTTAGTCCTAACCTAGTTAGCGCTTTGCAGCAGACATCCATTTTATAGATTCAAGCCGGAGGAATACGAACTCAGAGACGATGACATGGTAACTGAGTTAAGGAGGAGAAAATGTGCTTAACGCTGACCTTTCTTGAAATGTGTCAACCCCAGCCTGATTACTTTGACTTCAGCTGATTAAATTTACTCCCTTCCGCAGACTCACAAGCCTAGGTGATGCATTATCATGCAAAGTTGAATGACAGTAATGGAGACCCTCGTTCTAGGCCCCCAGTTCCTGACAAATCGTTTCCCGAAGTAACGCAGTATTTATTTTCCTTTATGATAGAAATGTTTCTCTTTAGTTGCTATGAAATTAAGCCTTTGTAATTGGATTTTGGACTCTTTACTTTATGACTCTGCAAATATGAAATTAACCCCATCCCAAGAAATAATAGAGCAGTCTAAGTTCTAATGAGATTACCCCCATTTTAGATAATGATTCTGAATTTAATAAATCAAACAAAGCAACAATTAAGGACAGCCATTTCTTTCTCCTCCCCCCTCCCAACAGGAGGAGAAAGGAGCCACGTAGGAATTACAGGGGACAGACCCTCTGCGAGATACAGATCATGAGAAGGACCGTCATTGGGTTGCTCTGTTTTAACGGTATCCGCTCTCGATACTCTGAACGATGGAGTCCTTTTGAGCAATGTCTGTTGTCAAATTGGATGATTGGAACGCAGTTTCTTTAATAAGAGGGGAGTTCAGTGGTCATCCAGTGCTCAGGCAATTGCCTGTAATTTGATTCGTTTGTTTTTTGATCATTCTCCATTTTTCATATTTGTTTTGTCATGTGCCCCTGTGATAAACAGCAGAGCTTCATCCAATCCATTTACCTTAAACAACCTCTTGGTGGTTTCAGGAGCCACTGAAAGCACTCACATGAATTTAGATCGCTTACCATCCTAGAGCTTAAGATTTCCCACAGTCTTGGTGGTTTATTTATTTTTCACGGCATGAGTCACATGACCAGGCATAAGGTCAGACGCAGACAAAGCAATGCACGCCGTACAAGACCCCAGTGTTCATCCTTTCGTGTGGGTTATCAGTCGGTGGGAAGAGGCCGGTAGCAACACACACACTTCAAGGTTAGAGTATGTTTCCAACTCGGCGGAAGAAATACTATTGTGTTGGGAGTGAGTTGCTCACACAAGGCCGGCACAGATGTAGTAGGTCTATGTGTGGCCTGTCTTGGCCTCAGAGTCCAATGGGTGGGCTGTGGGGGCAGGCAGCTGTGCTGATGCTGTCTATACAGAGAAAGGCCTTGCCCTTCTAGAAGTCTTACTGTTGCTACACCGTAAGCTTCACACTCACTGAATACCACCCTTCTAGAGAACCTGCTTTAACAGTCTACATGCTTCTTTGAAGGACCTGCCTACAAAGTCAACTTTTCCTGGGGTTTCAGCCAAATTCAGAAGTAGTTTGGCCATATCTTCACCCAAGAGAAGAGAGAAAGCCATCGTCACCGCCTCATCCTTAATATTTCATTTTTGCCTCCATCTTTCTGGCAGTTTGGAAAGCCTATTTCCCTGACGTCTCTCCCATGATTCTGATTTGACCCCCTGTTAGTGGGTGGCCCTGGTGCTGAATTTCTTTCAAAAAACAAAATGACAATTCAGGGGAATGACAGCTTATTCCCCTGAGCTGTGGTGGGTAATCATTGAGCTAAGCGCTATAAGTTGTAGATTTTCTTTTCCTATAACCAGGAAAAGATCAATTGACCCATATTGGTAGGGATGCATTTTTCTATTTTCTATAATTTTTTGTCCATTTTGATTGTAAGCATGGACTCTGGCCTTTCATGGATTCTCCTACTTACTACAAACTTTATTTTTATTTATATATTTTTTTACTATCTTGCAATGTCATAGATGGGACAGTGGAGGACTTTAAGCATCTCCTTTGTCTTCCTCTTTGAAAGAGTCCTTGGCCATGTGCATTCAGGTAGTTCTGGCTCATTTTGCGTTCTCCTGCTCCCAAAATGGGGTTGACTGCCCACTGAGCATCTCAGGCTGCTCTCCATATATATAATATAGTAATATAGTATATGGTAATATAGTAATATAGTAATATATACTACATAATATAGTATATATGAAACAATATAACATGTATCTTCTTCAAGAAGAATGGGCTTTTTGAGAAGCTGGCCGAGGACCTCTGTTTGCTGGGATGTTTTGGGGCGCAGTATATATAGTATATATAGTAATATATACTATATAATATAGTAATATAGTAATATAACAATATTAGAGAAGAAAATTTGGGTGTTAGGGATACATGTTATATTGTTTCACATCAATGGTGTTGGATTAAGATTACCAGCATTTTAAAGATAGAGCTGGAAAATTAACTTTCTTCCCCCAAAGTGCACGAAATTCATATTTAATGGTTACTTAAAACTTTACCAAGTTTTTGTTTGACTTTCTCTCCATGAGAGTTTGAAGATTTAGTCCCTTCCCTCCTTTTATTTTCCTGACCTACCAGTTTTCTCTTTGTTCATTAACTTTCACATATCATGCTCTATGTTGTCACCCTAAACCAGGCATTTAAGACACAGAATCAGCCCCCAACACACACACACTAAATTGGGACTTGCCTTTCACTTTTTTCTTTGAACCTTGTCTCAAGCATCTTGGAATTGGCTTGAAATTGTGCCTGCCCAGAAAATCCCCTTTCTTGTGCCGCTAGGGCATTAGAGGATAAAACGATTTATACCTTCCTCCAAAATCTGCTGATGATACCACAAGTATTGGCCAGTCTCTTGGAAGCACGTGCAAGATGGTCTTAGATGAAGTCCTAAGCAACTTCCGTGACTAATAAATATGAAAACACCAAAAGCTAGAGGCTTTTAATATTTATCTAAAATCATCCATACATTCTTCACTTTCAGGTGTGAAGCTTTAGCACAGAATGAGAATTACTTGAATACAGTCTTTTCTCCCTCCCTCCCTTCCTTTCATCCTCCTTTCCTTCCTTCCCTTCGAAACATTTGTTAACTACCTAGTATGCACCACCACTGCACTCAATGAAGGGCACACTGTAAGGGTTCAATAAATGTTTGATGGTAGAAGGAAGTAAAAATGTGTCCAGTAAAATCTCAGTGATCTGGAGAAGTTCGATTCTACAATGTATGTTACGCATAGCCTGAACTCCACACATGGTCTATTCTATTTACTATACTTATGTTTCCTTCCATGAAATGCTTCTCTTCTCTACCTTGATTCCTTCATATTTGCACACCAGATTTTAAGTAGACTCATTTTATTCTCTTTCTTCACTTAATAGAGGTACTTACGTTTGCACAGAGAGGGAGATAAATAATAAACTACTTTATAGAGATTGCATTGTGGGTCTCCTTTGCAACATAAGAGATGGTTCATTCCACTCATTCAGCAAATATTTATTAAGTGCGGGCTACATTCCACAGCAGTGAGTTGCCTGATTTCACGGAGCTTCAATCTAGTGGAGGGCTGAGACAGTTTTCAAGTCACTTCAGTAAAGTGTGAAGAGAACTGGGTTCAACAAATGAGAGGGGGCTATGTGAGCTCTCGGCCTGGGGTAAGAATAAGGCAGGGGTCAAAGAGAGTTTTCTGGAGGGAGATGCATTGACGTTAAGATCCAGGACAGTAAACCAACCTTATACATCAGCATAGGCTTTAGCAGCCGCCATTTGAAAGCAGGCACTGAGGGGCAACTAAAATGAGGAGGAACAATATAGACCTCCCCCTGTTTCAGAATCACCGTCAGGTAGCTTGCATTTCCTACCACTCGAACAGGCGAGAGCAGGTGCAGTGCTTTGGCAGGGACGTATCAGGGCTCTGCGTTAACAAGTTGTCTCCTGTCTCATTTTTATCCTGTTGGTGTTTCAGTCCCTACTCAGGATCCTGGACACCCCCAAAGGCCGTGCTGCTTTCAGAGTGTCCAGTGGGTTCAATGGACTCCTGTCCCTGCTCTCTGACCTGGAGGGGTCTCTCCAGGAGCCCCCGCTGCAGGCGTGGGGGATGGTGTCCCCCAGCCAGACCCTGGACCTGGTCCTGCACACCCTCTGTGCCTTGTCTGCGGCATTGCACCTGGACCCTGTCAACAGCGACTTCTTCAAGAAGAATGGGCTTTTTGAGAAGCTGGCCGAGGACCTCTGTTTGCTGGGATGTTTCGGGGCGCAGGAGGAAGAGGGAGCCCCTCTGCACTCGGAGGCAGACACAAAGGCCAGGCCTTTTGCTGACTTGCTGAGTGCGGCCTTTGCCTCTGCCAGCCCATTCCCACCCAAGATACAGAGCTGCCTCCAGATCCTCAGCTTTCTGGACAGCATGGCCGGTGGCACCCTCCACCTGCGCAGAGACCTGAAGGAGCCCCCGAGGGCTGGGCAAGACCCAGCTCCGCATGCCCAGAAGGAAGACGCCGGCAGTGACCCCCAAGGCAACTTTAAGCTGTGGCCAGACCTGGAGGAGAGGTAGAGCTTTGCTGCCCACTTCCGTAATCGGGTCATCAGTGTATCTGTCTCCCATTTCCCTTCCAAATATCCTGTGCGTGGGTGGTGGGTAGGAAGCCTTGACTGCAAACTAGGTGTGCAAAAACGTCACGTGACTTTTTTTTTTTTTTTTTTTTAACTCAAGTTAACTTTGGCTCCAGTCTCCTCTGCCTTTGGGAGCAGGCAGAAAACCAATCTGAGTCAATCAACAGATGGTTGGAGGATGCTTTTGAGTTGCACAAGAACCAGGGGGCTTACCAGATCTTGGAAACGGAGGGCAGAACTCTGCTGATAATCTCACTTTCTGCTTCGGCATCCTTGCTGCTGCTCCTGGGAGGCTTGGTGCCTGTGCCTGGCCTCCATGGTGTGCTGGGCAGCCTTTGGGGGGCCTTATCTTACCCGCTGCCCTCACCCTTGCCCCTGCACTGCCAAGGTGTGGGAGGAGGTCCTTTGACTTACAGGATGACCACGGTGTCCTTCCCCATCCCTGGTTCTTCCTGGTCTTTCACATTGCTTCCACTTCCTGTAACAAAGACTCTTACTTCACAGGCCCATCTCCTCCATGACTCCAGACTTTCATTCCTGTAAGACAGACTTCCACTAAAGCAAGGAAGAGCAAAGAACACCCCTCCTTCCTTAGGGGGGGCAGGGAAAACAAATGAAAGAGCACAACAGCAGTAGTTGGTTATCTTTTGTGTTCTCCCCAGGGAGCAAGGACAAACCGTAAATTAATATTGCAAGAAACTCTCCTGCCTACCACCTCTCCAAGCCATCTTACATTGACTGCCACGGGACACCCTTCTGAAAGACACTGCACATTTTAATCCAAATATGTTGGATTGGTCAGATTTCAGTGTGGAGGGCTGGTGGTGAGGGGGAATGATGCCAGATCTCTACGGAGATAATCATATGATTGTTCTCGTTTCATCAGCTAACATGCTAAATTAATTGGTTTCCTAATCTTGCATTCATGCAGATTTGCTAATTTTTTTTGCAAGATTTTTGCTAATTTTTTATAAGGACTTTTGCTCCTGAAAAAGCTTTTCCTTCCATGCTCTTTTCTTGACTGTTTTTATAAAGTTTGCGGTAACCTCATAACGCGAGTTGGTCAGTGTTGACTCTTCTATTCTCTGGAAGTAATAGTAACATAGGTTACTATTTCTATTCCTTAGCTTTGTGATAGTCTGCCAGTAAAACCCTCATAAGCCTGATGTTTTCTTGTTAAGATTGATTTTTGTGAGGATAAATTCAGATTTCTTCTTGAATCATTCTTAGCCATTTTTCAAGTTCATTTTCCCATTCCATCTGAGTTTCAATTTGCTGACATAGGGCTGTTCCTAATATCCTTTTTTAACTTTTGGTTCCTGACAGGATTGTTTGTGTCTTTTCTTCCCCCCCCCCCCCCCCCCCACCCCCGCAACATTCTTGACAGGGGGTTTATTTATTTGTGTGTCCCATGAAGCAACTTTCAGCTTTTCCCATCTCTCATGCATTAATTTTCTATTTCTGTCTTCATTTGTTCATTCTTATTATGTCTTCTTTGCTTTGGTTTATTCTGGTATTCCTCTTAATTTAATTGATTAGGAGACCGATTTTCAGTCCTCTTTTTAAATGCAAAATGCAAATGTCTCTGTCCTTTACTTTAGCTGTAAGGTGCAAGTTTCCTTACGTTGCACTTTCAATGTTATTTAGTCCTAAATGTTTCCATTTCCTTTGTGACTTAGAGTTTCCTTCTTGAATCTTGTTTGACTTGTGGATTTCCAAAGTTACAGAGTGTTTTTGGTCATTTTCTTTCCTTGCTAGTTTCTAATTTTATCATCATGAGAGATGGTGGACTGTTTGATGGTAATTCTTTGAAAGTAGTTGAGCTTGACTTTGCGGCCTCCAGTGTGATAAATCTTCCTAACTGTTCCATGTGTGCTTGAAAAGAATGAATATTTTCCAGTTGTTAGAGTCAATGTTCTATTTATGTCCTTATGTCCTTTAGATCAAACTGGTCAAGGGTCTTCTTCAGATTTTCAGATCATTTAATCTGTTTGACATATCAGTTGCTAAGATATGTGAAATATTTTTCATTATATTCATAGATTTGTTAATTTCTGTTAATTTTTACCTTACATATATCTGAGGCTATTTGAATCTCACATATTTACAATTTTTATATCATCTCGTGGAATCAAATTTTTTACCTCATATGGTGGCCTTCTTTATCTCCAATAGTACATTTTGTCATAAGAACAACTTTTTCTAATACTAATAAGGCTATATCAACTTTCTTTTGGTTAGTGTGTGCCCGGAATTTTTTTTTAAAAAATTCCTTCGTTTTAAGGTTTCTGTGTCCTGATGTTTTAGGTGTGCTTTTTGTAGAGAGCTATTTTTGTTTTTGCTTTATTTTGTCATTTAACCCAGATACTTTTTGGTTACTGAAGCATGTGCTCTGTTTATATTTTTATAATTATTAACATGTTTGAAATTATTTCTGCTTTGTTATTTTGTATTTTCTATTTGTCCCACTTTTTCTTTTGATCTTTTTCTTGTTTTCTTTTGAATTATTAGAATTTTCATTTTTTTTATTTAATTTTTCCCATCTACTGGGGATCTTACACTCTCTATTAGCCTTTTAGTGGTTACCCTAAAATAATTTAATAGCATCCTCATAATGTTTAACTATTTAGTGTTTACTATGCTGTTATCTTTATCCTATTTCCAGTAAATATGTGTTACATATGTAATATGTAAACACTTAATATAACTCTTAAATGTATACTTACATTTCTTATGTATGTATTACTGTTGCCCAATATTAATTTTATGCAGTCCATCAATCTAACATAAATCTAACTTTAGTTAATCCATCAAATAAGGCATTTATTCATGTATTTTTTTTTACTGAGGTATAATTGACTATATGACATTATATTACTTTTAGTATAAAACATAGTGATTCGATACTTGTATATATTGCAAAATGATCACCACATAAGTCTAGTTAATAACACCCATCACCACACTAGTTACAATTTTTTTCTTGTGATAAAAGCTTTTAAGATTTATTCTCTGTGCCATTTTCAAATATGCAATATAGTGTTATTAACTATAGTCACCATGCTGTACCTTATATTCCTATGACGTATTTCTTTTAAAACTGTAAATTTGTACCTTTGACTCCCTTCATTTATTTTGTCCACCCCAGTTCCCTGGTTCTGGCAACCACCAATCTATTCTCTGTATCTATGAGCTCTTTTTTATTTTTTTAAATTTTTAATTAATTAATTAATTTTTAATGTTTCTTTATTTTTGAGACAGAGAGAGAGAAAGAGAGAGAGAGAGAGAGAGACAGAGTGTGAGCAGGGGAAGGGCAGAGAGAGAGAAGAAGACACAAAATCCAAAGTAGGCTCCGGGCTCTGAGCCATCAGCACAGAGCACGATGTGGGGCTCAAACTCATGAGCCGTGAGATCATGACCTGAACCGAAGTCAGACGCTTAACCAACTGAGACACTCAGGACCCCGAGGCCCTTCTCTTCTTGTTTTGTCTTGGGGAGAATTCCCTTTCTGAGGCTCTCTGATCTTTCTATTCTGGGGGAGGGTATCCCCAAGGAGGCCTCTACCCTGGCCACCTGGATGGCCTGCAGGTCAACTTGGAATGTCAGTGTTGAACCCTATTCTTCCAGCTCTTAGAGGGCAGGGAAATAGTTGTCAGCACCAGACGGTGGTATTGATGACAAGTAGTAGTCATTTTTTGATGTCTCTGGGAGCTAAGCACTAAACACTTATTTTCATTTAATTCCCTCTCAGTCCTAGAACTTTACCAATAAAGAAACCAAGGCTAAGAAAGGATACATAACATGGCCAAAGTCACACATTTTGTAAGGAAATGATAGAGCCAGATTCTGATCCCAGGTCCACTTGCAAGACCTGTGTATGTGTATATGTGTGTGTGTTCTTCCTGCTTCTTCTGGAAACTCCCATAATCATAGTGATGATTTTCCACATGTTCTGACACAATAGCCTACAGTTTAAAGTTTGGTCTCTACCCTATAGATGGCATCGGCCCAAATTCTTTCTAGATGAATCCTTGTGTCAGATGTCATCTTGGGTTCATGATGAGTAATTTTTAAATGTGTAAGGGTCAGATTTCATAAATAGAGCAATTTTTTTCCTCATTGAAAGAAATACATCACCCTTGACATTCGTTGATGGTTTGAGAAGGAGTGAAACCCTAGTCTGTCATGAGAGAATCTGTGAGGTGAAGCCAGGTCAGTGGGCTGGGAATGGGGACAGGGTGTTCATCCCAGCCCACCACGAACACTCAGCAGGTGACTTGGCTCAGTCCTGCCTGTGCAACGTGGGCCCTGCTCTCCAGGGAGGAGGGGCAGAGGCTGCAGGCTTTTGACTCAGGCAGAGTTCTCTGCGTCTTAGTGGCCATGTTCCTTGGGCCTGTTGTTTTATGTCTCTGAGCTTTGACTTCCTGATTTGAAGGCAGAGATAATGAGAGTATCTGCTCCGAGGGCTGTTGTGAGGTGAGGATTGGAGAGGATAGTGATCACAGCTGCTGTCCATTGAGCACTTGTGCACCAGATGCTGTGCCCAGTTCTCCACAAGCATTAGTTGGTTTAATCCATGTAACAACTATGATTTGAGGAATGTTGTTCATAAAACAGAAGTTATATATTAGGGAATTGCCCAAATACATATGTGATGTCTAAAACAGAGTGTATGATCTCTAGGAAACATACATCCGCCCCCCCCCCCACACCACATCACACATACACCACACATCCACACCGCTTACACACGCATTCCACACAGGACACCCACACACCACATCCCTCACACTCATACACACACACACACACACACACACACACACACACCCCACACAGGACACCCACACACTGCATCCCACACCATATGCTGACCTTCTCTGGTATTTACTAGATCCTGTTACCTGAGATGGATGACCTCCTTCTTGGCCAGCTGATCCACAGTGAGGGTCTGGAGATGAAGACGGAGAGAAGAGTGGGTCAGGCCATGGTGGGCCTTGCCTGCTCACCGCATTAGGCCATTTTCATCTTATCTTGCAGGGGTGATGGGAAGCCATGGAAGCCTTTGGGCAGAGCTGTGGAGGGACGGGCTTTGTGGTCTAGAAGGGCCACTCTTTACAACTGGGACCAGAGACGTGCCTCTTCAAAAGCAGGAGCACTTCAAAAGCAGCCAGCTCTGTTGGCTGTCAGAGGGTTTGCTTCCTGCCTTAGCATTTGACCTCTTGTAGCTCCTGCGGGGCCTCACAGGCTGACTTTTGTTCATTATGTTGACAAAAGGAACCATCTCAATGACTTGTAATTTGAACTTAAGTTGTGGCAGGAATGCACGCCGATAAGGGGACGTGTTTCGGCAGGAAAGTGTGCACTAGGCAAAGATAAGGCTGCAGTGGACGTTCCGCAGACCAGAGCCCTCAACAGTCCTTTGTCCTCCTCTGCTGCTGTTCATCTGGGATAGGATCTCGTAATTAGTAAATATCGCGAGGTTCAAAACCCAGCAAGATTTTACTTTCTGGATGCATATGTGATAAGCTGTCAATTCAAAAGACCCAGCGAGGGTGTCTGGCAAACTGTAAAATTAAATTACGTGAACGCTTTGCCTTTTTCACAGTAGCTCAAACACTGCTATATGCCCAAACCTCTAGAGTAGTCCAGGGTTTGCTGGAATCAGAAGTTCTGTAGGCCAGGCTGCATTAAGGCCTGACTTTTTGCGGCTCTCTCTGAGGCTGGAGGCCCTGGGATGGAGGTGTTTTGGAGGGTGTCCCTCTGCTGCCGGTCCCCCGTCAGACCTCCTTGACATCAGCATCCCACCTTCCAAACATCAATGCCTGCGGGCAGTCTTGGATCTGGGTCTTAGGTGGTCACGGAGAGTGGTCTGGCTCTTTCCCTGGTGACTCCCCTGAGCGGTTGCCTCCCGAGGGCCTCTGGCTCTGTCACATCTGCCATTCAGGCTGGGTTTGCTTTTCCATGCTCCTCTGAATGGCTGTGGATTGAGAGTGTGTGTGCATGGTGTGTGTGTGTGTGTGCGTGCAGACATGTGTGTTGGTTGTACATCTCAGGTGTGAGAACCCAGCTGGGCAGGAGGCACCCACCCAAAAAAGCCTGACCTTCCTCCTATGGAGCTGTGGCTTCGCAGGGAGCTTTGTCTTAAACGGCGGGGGGTCCGCTGCGACCCCCGTCTGAGGTTTCGATTTCCACCGTTTCGTTTCTGGCAGCCAGCCATGGTCTGGAAGCAGGTGACCCTCCTCCTGACCATTCCTCAGAAGGCCGATAGTAGCCTAAGGCAGAGTCACATGCCTGCATCCTTCACGTTCCTTCTTCTCACCTCTGGGTATTTTACTGTCTCACGTCCCCACAAGCAGGGGGAGCACTATACAAGAAGCTATTTTGAGAGAGAGCCCGCATTCACATAACTTTCGTCATGGCATATTGTTAATAATTTTTCTATTTGCTTTTAGGTGCTATTAACCTCTTGCTGGGCCTAATTTATAAATTAAACTTGATCATATGTCGGTATGCATAGGAAAAAAGCAGCATATTCGGGGTTTGGTCCTCTTTGTGGTTTTTGACCCTCCCCCACCCCCCCCGCCAAGGGAGGACTCCTGTTTCTTGTGGTGGCTTTTGGGATTGGGAGGGCTCAGACCGTTAAGGCTGCCATGCAGCCTGGTGCAGAGTCGGTCTTCCCCCTGCCACAGGATGGCTACCCAAGTGTGTCACTAACACTGTCCCGGGGGCCGGAGTCTTGTGGCTCCTTTGGAAGGCTGCTCCTGTCTACCCCTCTCTGGCTCCCTTCGTGGTAGACCATCTAGTCCAGAGAACTCGAGTCCAGAATTTCAGTAAGCGCTCAGGGAGTGCCAGCATGGGGCCAGGCACTGATGAGGACTTGGGGGAAGGGGGCAAATGATGCCTGCCCCAGCCCTACAACTGCATGTGGGAGAATCAGAAGTGTGAGGGGATCATTACACCTGTGTGGTCGGTGTTATACAGGGACAGCCCCAGAAATTAAGGGGGAAACGGAGCAGTGCACCTAACACAGTCTGGGAGAGGGGGGCTCCGTGGGGCCTTCCTGGATGAAAGGATCTCTGAGCTAAGCTGTGATGAGAGAGACAGGTGCCTGGACCAGGAGGGGTTGGAGAGGGCATTCCAAGGCCTGATGGAGAGACCCAAAATCAGCCATGCTGAGTGAGGAAAGCTCCAGGCCTTGGCAGGGACTGCAGAGACTTGGAGCCACACACTCAAGTGGAGTCCTGCGACCTTAGCTTGGAAGGGGGTCCGGGCATGACTGGCACGAGGGCAGGCATGAGGGGGGTATTATTCTGTGGGAGCAGGCAGGCATGTTGCAGAGGCTACTCTGGTGTGTGTGTGTGTGTGTGTGTGTGTGTGTGTGTGTGTGGTCGGGGGCAGGGGGCAGAGAGTTGGGTAGAAATGAGAAAACGGAGGGGCAGGAACACAGGAGATGTGGGTCTCTCCCCTCATGGATGGCGATGGCTGGAGCCCAGACAGCAGGCTGCTGGCAGGAGAACCTTCTGAGACCTCTGTAGGACATAATGTCAAGGCCTTGGTAACCAATCATGAGCGTGCAGGAGGAGGGGCTGGCCCAGGTCCTGACAGGGAAGCCCTGGTGAAGATCTGGTTTGGGAGAAGGTGGTGGCTGTCTGGAGTGGCCTGTGCGGACTGCCACAACGAGATCGTATTACTTTTAATTTTCTAATTAATCGCTCAGGAATCCACCAGCTGTAGTAAGAAGAGACAGAGTAACTTAACCTCACCCCGAGAATCTGGATATAGTCCAGACGAGGGGTAGTCTGACTTCCACAACTAAGCAGGAAAAATACCCGGATCTGAGCACCATCTCCTATGGTGTGGACTGCGGTCTCGGGGTTGGGGGGTGGGGGGGAACGGGGATAGCCAAGCTTGGGCACTGTGTGATGTGGAGCGTCCTCACTGGTTCAGATCCCCCCAAAGGCCTCTAGGGTTTTTCAACTGAAATGACATCATTCTTTGTAAAATTTGACCAAACATCCCTCTTTCCCTGTCCTCGCCTCTGGGCTTTGAGAGATACGGATAATCATGTATTCTTGGATTATAACTTTCAGTTACATGCACAGGTCTTTTGTAAGATACAAGCCATCCCGGAACACCACGGGGTACCAGTGTCTGCCCTCCCTGGGATTCAAAACCCCACTTCCCATTCCTGCTCTTGGGATCCATACCTCAGAGCAATGCTTCTCATAGTGTGGCCCCTATAGCCTACCTTCCCTCATCAGAATCAGTTGTGAACATGCTAAGATACAGTCTCATCAACCAGATTTCCTGGATCACAGTCACTGGGTTGGGAGCGTAGGAATTTTTAAAAAATCTCTTCTTATTATTTTTAAGCACATTATACTTCAAGAACATCTTCCCCAGGTGCTAGGCATCTTTTCCTTAAAAACATTTGTTAAACATCTAACTTTTTTTATTAAGGTAAATTCACATAACATGAAATTCATAATTTTATTTTATATATTTTTTAAGTTTATTTATTTATTTTGAGAGAGGGAGGGGGAGAGAATGCACAAGCAGGGGAGGCACAGAGGGAAGGAGAGACAGAATCCCAAGCACACTGCTCGCCATCAGTGTGAAGCCTGATGGGGGTTTTGAACTCATGAACTGTGAGATCATGACCTGAGCCAAGATCGAGAGTCAGGTGCTTAACTGACTGAACCACCCAGGTGCCCCAAAACAACAATTTTAAAGCAGACAACTCAGTGGCATTTAGAATCTTCATGATGTGCAAACACTACCTCTATCTAGTTCCAAAATATTTTCATTCCTCTAAAAGGAAAACCCTGTATACGCTCCCATTCCTTCAGCCAACCACTGTGCCACAGCCAGGTTTTCTGTCTCTTTGGATTTACTAATTTGGATATTTAATATAAATAGAATCATACAACAGGTAGCCTTTTCTGTCTGGCTTCCTTCACTTAACATGTTTTCAAGGTTCATCCCCGTTGTAACATATATCTGTACTTTATTACTTTATTATGGGTGAATATCATCCCACTGTATGTATACACCACAATTTGTTTTTCCATTCATCTGCTGATGGACATTTGGCTTGTTTTCACCTTTTAGCTATTATAAATAGTGCTGCTGTGAACATACACAGACATATATTTATTTGAGTCTTTGTCGTTGTTTTGTGTAAATACATAGGAGTGGAATTGCTGGATCAAAGGATAATTCTAGGTTTAATTTTTTGAGGAACCACCAAACAGTCTTCCATGGTAGCTGAACAAAATTTATAAATTCTAACCAGAAATCTATGAAGTTTCCAATTTCTCCAGGTGTTTACCGGTACTTATCTTCCATTAAAAAAATTGACAGCCATCCTCGTGAGTGGGGAGTAAGTGGCTCACTGCGGTTTTGATTTGCACTTCTCTGTTGGCTAAATGATGAACATCTTCCTGTGCTTGCTGGCCATTTGTAAATTTTCTTTGGAGAAATATCTGTTCAAGTCCTTTGCTCATTTTGAAATTGGATTGTTTCTCTTTTTGTTGTTTAGTTGTATAAGTTCTTTGTATATTATGGATAATAGACCCTTAACAGTTTTATGACTTGCAAATATTCTCTCCCATTCTGTAGATTGCTCTCTTCATAATGTTCTCTGATGCACAAAAGCTTTTAATTTTGATGACATCTATGTGATCTCTTTTTTCTTTTGTTGCTTATGATTCTGGTGTTACATGTAAGAATCCATTGCCAAAACCAAAGATATGAAGATTTACCTCTGTGTTTTCCCCTAAAAGTTTTATAATTTTGGCTCTTGTGTTTAGGTCATTGATCCGTTATATGATGTGAGGCCAGAGTTCATCTTCATTCTTTTGCATGTGGCTATCCGTTTCTCTCAGGACCATGTGTTGAAGATTCTATTCTTGTCTCCATTGAATGGTCCTAGCATCCTTGTTGAAGACTCAATCTTATTCCACTGGACTATGTGTCAAGCCTGTACCACACTGTTTTGATTACTGTAGCATTATGGTAAGTTTTGAACTCAGGACGTGTGAGCAGTGTAACTTTGTTCTTTTTAAATATCGTTGTGGCTATTTAGAGTTCCTTGCAATTCCATATGAATTTGAGGACCAGCTTTTACCACTGAGTATGTTAGCTTCAGGCTTTTCATAAATGCCCTTTATCATGTTGAGGAAGTCTTTATTGATTCTTGGTTTTCTGAGTGTTTTTTATCATGAAAGGGTGTTGGATATTGTCAAATGCTTTTCTACATCAACTGAGGCAATCATTTGTTTTTCTTCCCCTTTGTCTGCTAATGTGGTGCGTTACATTGACTGACTTTCTCATATTGAATCACTCACAGCCTGCATTCCTGGGATAATCTCCATTTGATCATAGTGTACAATCCTTTAAATATGCTGTTGGAGTTGGTTTGCTAGTATGTTGTTGGCGGTTTTTCCATGTATATTCGTTAGGGATCTTGTCTGTAGTTTTTTGTTTGTTTGTTTCTTTGCGTAGCTTTGGTATCAAGGTAATAATATAGGCTTCCTTGCTGTTCCCTGAACATACCAGACATACTCCCATCTTAAGGGTTTTTGCTGGCTGTTCCCTTTGCTTGAAACGCTTTTGCTCAGGATATCTGCATCCCATCTTTCAAGTCTGCCCAGTTGTCACCTTCTCAAGGAGGCCAGCTCTGCCACCCAAATTAAAATTGCAAATTGTTTCCTTCCTCCACCCCAGCACTCTTCATGTTTTCTCTCAATGGCACTTATCTTCCTTCATAATGTATAATTTACTTATTCATGCTAATATATTAACATATTATACTCCATTGTAATAATGTAGTATGTATTGTATAATAATAATAACTTTTATTATTTATAATTTACATATTTATTATGTTTATCTTTATTATCTACACTACTCCCCTCACACCCGGGTGTGGGCTTTAGTTTATTTATAGATGTATCCAGAGTGCTTGAATAGCGCCTGGTAAATAGTTAGGTCAATAAATATTTGTTCCATTGAACTGAATAAATTAACACCAAGGCAAGATGTACTCCTGGCAACTTAGCCATTCTTTTTAGGCTGATGGTGCCAAGGACGATGTGGCCGCAGGTTATGAGAGTAGCGCTCTGGCCAAAATGTTTGAAAATCAGGTGTTTGTGGGGCGCCTGGGTGGCCCAGTCAGTTAAGCATATGACTTCAGCTCAGGTCATGATCTCACGGTTCGTGGGTTCGAGCCCCATGTCGGGCTCTGTGCTAACAGCTCAGAGCCTGGAGCCTGCTTCAGGGTCTGTGTCTCCCTCTCTCTCTGCACCTCCCCACTCGAGTGCTATCTGTCTCTCTCTCTCTCTCTCTCAAACATAAATAAATATTTAAAAAAATTAAAAAAAAGAAAATCAGGTGTTTGTAATTTGGGATTAGATTTGTGGGTTTTCGTGCATTTGTTTTTATTTTTCTTATTAAGTTTTGAATTTACATATAGTAAAAGTCCCTTTTTTTTTTCTGTGAACTTCTATGGGTTTTAATTCACTTAATTTAGAGCCATGTGACCACCACCACAATTGGGATACAGAACAGTCCCATCACCTCAAATAGTTCCTGAATGTTGCTCCTTGATAGTGAGCCCCTAACCCCTGGTAACCACTGATGTATCCCTATAGTTTTGTCTTTTCCATTAAACCATATAAATGTGGGTATACAATGTGTACTCTTTGGAGGCTAGTCTTTTGCATTCAGCATAAGGCCTCTGATGTCCATCCAATTTGTTGTGTGAATTGTTCATGCATTTTGATTGCTGAGTAGTACTCCATTGTATGGCTGCAAGGATTTTCTCCCAGTCTGTAGCTTGTCTTTTTTAAAGTGACTTTTACAGATTGAAAATCTTTTATTTTTATGCAGCACAATTTATTCATGTTTTTATTTTATTGGGATTTTGGTATTATATCTAAGAAATCTTTGCCAAACTCAAGGCCACAAAGATTTTCTACTATGTTTTCTTTTAAAAGTTTTATAGGTTTATGATCCATTTTGAGTTTCTTTTACTGCACGGTGTGAAGTTTAATTTGAGATTTACTATTTTTGTTTGCATTTGGATATCTAATTCCTCCTGTGCCATTTGTTGAAAATATTATCCATTTCCATTGAATTATCTTTGTACCTTTGTGAAAAATGAATTGGCCGTATTTATGTAAGTCTTTTTCTGGACTCTATTCTGTTCCATTGATCTGTGTGTCTAGCCCTTCACTAATACTGTCTTGATCACTGTAGCTGTGTAATAAGTCATAACACCAGCTAATGTGAGTTCTCCAAATGTATTCTTCCTTTTCAAAATTGCTTCAATTATTTTAGTTCCTTTGCTTCTGGCTATACTAGTATATGTAAATATAATGATCAGCCTGCCTATATCTACAAAACTGTTGGGATCTTGATTGGAATTACATTAAATCTAAGATGAATTTGGAGAGAATTGAGACAAATATATTAGATCTTCAATCCACAGACATACTATGTTTTTCCTTTTATATAAGTCTATGATCCCTTCCTTCCTTCCTTCCTTCCTTCCTTCCTTCCTTCCTTCCTTCTTTCCTTCCTTCCTTCCTTCCTTCCTTCCTTCCTTCCTTCCTTCCTTCCTTCCTTCGTTCCTTCCTTCCTTCCTTCTTAATAAATTCTGTGGTAACTAGCATACAGAACCAGCACACTTTATTAATTTTTATTTTATGAATAGAATTTATTGTCAAATAGGCTCACATACAACACCCAGTGCTCATCCCAACAAGTGCCCTCTTCAATGCCCATCACCTCTTTTCCCCTCTCCCCCCCTCCCCATCCACGCCCAGTATGTTCTCTGTACTTAAGAGTCTCTTGTGGTTTGCCCCCATCCCTCTCTGTTAGTAACTATTTTTTCCCCGTCTCTTCCACCACGGTCTTCTGTTAAACTTCTCAAGATTCATATATGAGTGAAAACATATGTTATCTGTCTTTCTCTGACTGACTTATTTCACTCAGCATAATACCTTCCAGTTCCATTCACGTTGTGGCAAATGGCATGATTTCATTTTTTCTCATTGCCAAGTAGTATTCCATTGTGTATATAAATCACATCTTCTTTATCCACTCATCAGTTGATGGACATTTAGGCTCTTTCCATCATTTGGCTATTGTTGAGACTGCTGCTATAAACATTGGGGTACACGTGCCCCTGTGAATCAGTACTCCTGTATCCCTTGGGTAAATTCCTAGTAATGTTATTGCTGGGTTGTAGGGTAGTTCTATTTTTAACTTTTTGAGGAACCTCCACACTGTTTTCCAGAGTGGCTGCACCAGTTTGCATTCCCACCAACAGTGCTAGAGGGTTCCTGTTTCTCCACATCCTCGCTAGCATCTGTAGTCTCCTGATTTGTTCATTCTAGCCACACTGACCGATGCGAGGTGGTATCTCAGTGTGGCTTTGATTTGTATTTCCCTGATGAGGAGTGACGTTGAGTATCTTTTCATGAGCCTATTGGCCATCTGGATGTCTTCTTTGGAAAAGTGTCTATTCGTGTCTTCTGCCCATTTCTTCACTGGATTATTTGTTTTTCAGGTGTGGAGTTTGGTAAGTTCCTTATAGATTTTGGATACTAGCCCTTTATCCGATACGTCATTTGCAAATATCTTTTCCCAATGTGCCGGTTGCCTTTTAGTTTTGTTGAATGTTTCCTTTGCAGTGCAGGAATTTTTATCTTGATGAGGTCCCAATAGTTCATTTTTGCTTTTAATTACCTTGCCTTTGGAGATGTGTCGAGTAAGAAATTGCTGCGGCTGAGGTCAAAGAGGTTTTTTCCTGCTTTCTCCTCTAGGGTTTTGGTGGTTTCCTGTCTCACATTCAGGTCCTTCATCCATTTAGAGTTTATTTTTGTGAATGGTGTAAGTAGTCTAGTTTCATTCTTTTGCATGTTGCTGTCCAGTTCTCCTAGCACCATTTGCTAAAGAGACTGTCTTTTTTCCATTGGATACTCTGTCCTGCTTTGTCAAAGATTAGTTGGCCATACATCTGTGGGTCCAATTCTGGACTCTCTATTCTATTTCATGGTCTATGTGTCTGTTTTTGTGCCAATACCATACTGTCTTGATGATTACAGCTTTGTAGTAGAGACTAAAGTCTGGGATTATGATGCCTCCCTCTTTGGTTTTCTTCTTCAATATCACTTTGGCTGTTCGGGGGCTTTTGTGGTTCCATACAAATTTTAGGATTGCTTGTTCTAGCTTCAAGAAGAATGCTGGTGCAATTTTGATTGGGATTGCATTGAATGTGTAGATTGCTTTGGGTGGTATTGACATTTTAACAGTATTTATTTTTCCAGTCCATGAGCATGCAGTGTTTTTCCATTTCTTTGTGTCCTTTTCAATTTCCTTCATAAGCTTTCTATAGTTTTCAGCATACAGGTCCTTAACATCTTTGGTTAGGTTTATTCCTAGGTATTTTATGGTTCTTGGTGCAATTGTAAATGGGATCAATTTCTTTATTCCTCTTTCTGTTACTTCATTATTGGTGTACAAAAATGCAACTGATTTCTGTACATTGATTTTGTACTGTGCGACTTTGCTGAATTCATATATCAGTTCTAGCAGTCTTTCAGTGGAGTCTTTCAGGTTTTCCATGTAGAGTATCATGTCATCTGAGAAAAGTGAAAGTTTGACTTCTTCTTTGCCAGTTTTGATGCCTTGTATTTTATCTTGTTGTCTGATTGCTGATGCTAGGACTTCCAACACTATGTTAAACAACAGCGGTGAGAGTGGACATCCCTGTTGTGTTCCTGAAAGCTGAGAGCTGAGAGCTTCTCCCCATTGAGGATGATATCAGCTGTGGGCTTTTCATATGTGGCTTTTATGATGTTTAAGTATGTTCCTTCTATTCTGACTTTCTTGAGGGTTTTTATTAAGAAACGATGTTGTATTTTATCAAATGCTCTTTCTGCATCTATTGACAGAATCATATGGTTCTTATCCTTTCTTTTATTAATGTGATATATCACACTGATTGATTTGTGAATATTGAACCAGCTCTGCAGCCCAGGAATGAATCCCACTTGATCCTAGTGAATAATTCTTTTTATATGATGTTGAATTTGATATGCTAGTATCTTGTTGAGAATTTTTGCATCCATGTTCATCATGGATATTGGCCTGTAGTTCTCCTTTTTTGTAGTTCTCTGTCTGGTTTGGGAATCAAGGTAATGTTGGCTTCATAGAATGAGTCTGGAAGTTTTCCTTCAATTTCTATTTTTTGGAACAGCTTGAGAAGGATAATTATTAACTCTGCTGTAAATGTCTGGTAGAATTCCCCAGGGAAGCCATCTGGTCCAGGACTCTTATTTGTTGGGAGATTTTTGATAACTGATTCAATTTCTTCACTATTATGGGTCTGTTCAAATTTTCTGTTTCTTCCCATTAGAGTTTTGGTAGTGTGTGGGTGTCCAGGAATTTGTCCATTTCTTCCAGGTTGTCCTGTTTGTTGGCATAGTTTTTTTTATAGTATTCTTTGATAGTTGCTTGAATTTCTGAGGGATTGGTTGTGACAAATCCATTTTCATTCGTGATTATATCTATTTGGGTCCTCTCTCTTTTCTTTTTGAGAAGTCCGGCCAGGGTTTATCAATTTTGTTTATTTTTTCAAAAAACCAACTCAATTTCATTGATCTGTTTTACTATTTATTTTTTTTTATTCTGTATTTTTTATTTCTGCTCTGATCTTTATTATTTCTCTTCTTCTGCTGGGTTTGGGGTTTCTTTGTTGTTCTGTTTCTAGTTCCTTTAGAACTTTAGGTGTACTGTTAGATTTTGTATTTGGGATTTTTCTTATTTCTTGAGATAGGCCTGGATTGCAATGTATTTTCCTCTTAGGACTGCCTTTGCTGCATCCCAAAGGGTTTGGATTGTTGTATTTTCATTTTCATTTGTTTCCATATATTTTTAAATTTCTTCTTTAATTGCCTGGTTGACCCATTCATTCTATAGTAGGATGTTCTTTAACCTGCATGCATTTGGAGGTTTTCCAGACTTTTTCCTGTGATTGATCTCAAGTGTCATAGCATTGTGATCTGAAAGTGTGCATGGTATGATCTCAATTCTTTTATATTATTGAGGACTGTTTTGTGACCCAGTATGTGATCCATCGAGAAGAATGTATATTCTGCTGCTTTAGGATGCAAAGTTCTAAATATATCTCTCAAGTCCATCTGGTCCAGTGTATGATTCAAGGCCATTGTTTATTTATTGATTTTCTGCCTAGATGATCTATCCATTGTTGTAAGTGGAGTATTAAAGTCCCCTGCAATTACCATTCTTTTTTTTTTTTTTAACGTTTATTTATTTTTGAGACAGAGAGAGACAGAGCATGAACGGGGGAGGGGCAGAGAGAGAGGGAGACACAGAATCGGAAGCAGGCTCCAGGCTCTGAGCCATCAGCCCAGAGCCCGACGCGGGGCTCGAACTCACGGACCATGAGATCGTGACCTGAGCCGAAGTCGGACACTTAACCGACTGAGCCACCCAGGCGCCCCCCCCTGCAATTACCATTCTTACCAATAAGGTTGCTTATGTTTGTGATTAATTGTTTTATATATTTGGGTGCTCCCATGTATAAATGCATAAACATTTATAATTGTTAGCTCTTCCTGATGGATAGACCCCATAATTATTATATAATGTCCTTCTTCATCTCTTGTTACAGTCTTTATAAAATCTAGTTTGTCTGATATAAGTATGGCTACTCCAGCTTTCTTTTGACTCCCAGTGGCATGATAGCTGGTTCTCCACCCCTCACTTTTAATCTTAAGGTGTCCTCAGGTCTAAAATGGGTCTCTTGTAGACAGAAAATAGATGGGTCTTGTTTTTTTTTTGTTTTTTTTTTTTTATCCATTCTGATACCCTAAGTCTTCTGATTGGAGCATTTAGTCCCTTTACATTCAGTGTTATTATTGAAAGATACAGGTTTAGACTCGTTGTGCTATCTGTGGATATTTGCTTCTAGTGATGTCCCTTGCCTTTGTGGTCTTTGCAACACTCACAGAGTTCCCCTTAGGATCTCTTTCTTGTAGGACTGGTTTAGCAGTAATGAATTCCTTCAGGTTTTGTTTGTTTGGGAAAACTTTTATCTCTCCTTCTATTCTGAATGACAGGATTGCTGGATAAAGGGTTCTTGGCTGCATATTTTCCTATTCATCACATTGAAAATTTCCTGCCACTCCCTTCTGGCCTGCCAAGTTTCAGTATATAGATCTGCTATGACTCTTATGTGTCTACCATTGTAGGTTAAGGCCCGTTTATCCCTAGCTGCTTTCAGAATTCTCTCTTTATCTTTGTATTTTACCAGTTTCACTATGATAATGTTGTGCAGAAGATTGATTCAAGTTACATCTGAAGGGAGTTCTCTGTGCCTTCTGGATTTCAATGTCTGTTTCCTTCCCCAGATTGGGGAAGTTCTCAGCTATGATTTGTTCAAGCACACCTTCAGTCCCTTTTTCTCTCTCTTCTTCTTCTGGAACTCCTATGATACAGATATTGTTTAGTTTCATTGAATCACTTAGTTCTATAATTCTCCCCTCATGATCCAGAATTTTTTTTACCTCTTTTTCTCTGCTTCATATTTTTCCATAATTTTATCTTCTGTTTCACCTATTCTCCTCCACTGCCTCTTCAGTTTTCACTGTCACCTCCTCTAGTTTATTTTGCACCTCATTTACAGCATTTTAAAATTAATCATGATTATTTTTTAGTTCCTTGATCTCTGCAGCAATAGATTCTCTATTGTCTTCTATGCTTTTTTTCAAGTCCAGCGATTAATCTTATGACTATTATTCTAAATTCTTGTTCAGTTATATTGTTTGTATCTGTTTTGAGCAATTCTTTAGCTGTCATTTCTTCCTGGAATTCTTTTGAGGAAAATTCTTCCGTTTCATCATTTTGGCTAGCTTTCTGTCCCTTATGTGTTTTAAAAGCTTGTTATGTGCCCTGCACCTGCGAGCACTACTATATTAAAGAGGGGTCATACACGGTCCAGGGCGTGGCCCTTCCGGAGGTATTTTTTGGAGAGTGTTACTTGCTCTCTGTTGTCGTGACATTGGTTACTTTATCTCCCTACTCGTAGTGATGTTTTGAACCCTCCACTACGTGTGCTTTGATTTGTTTGTTGAAGTAGCCCTGGAAAGGAAAACAAACAGAAAACAAAAACACACAACCCCACAAACAAACCTCAAAAACAGAAAACCAGAGACCCCAGCTACAAGTAAACAACAGGGCGGAGGCGATGCTGATGGAAGAGGCCTTATCCCATACAAAGAAAGAAATGACAGGGGTGGGGAAAAAGAAAAAAATAAAACTTGATCAGACAGAGAAACTATACGGCTTAATCCAGAGAGAGAGAAAAGAGAATAAAGGAGGTGTGAAACGTGGATCAAGAGAATGGATTAGATATGTCTGCTTAAACAGACCAAAGACCAGAGTAACCAGACTAGAGGAAGGGAGAGATAAGGAGAAAAGGAAGACTATATCTATATAATAAGAACCGTCCAAGAATTAGACCAGGCAATGCAGCAGCGCGGGTCTGGAGGAGGGGCCTTCCGGTTCCTCAGCATCTATTCCGCTCCAGTAGATACACAGTTCCCAGACGCGGATGGGCGTGGCTTGGCATAGGCGGCCCCGCCTCCACTGTGGGCCCTGTGGTCCCATCCCTGAAGCCCCACCTTGTTGATGATGGGGAGAAAAATGGCGACACCCCAGTCTCTCCTCCACCGACGGATATCCCAAACCACACTGATCCAGCCGTCCTCACTGTACCGCGGGTGCAAACGAGGTGGTTTGTCTTGCCCACTCCTGTGCCTGGTGCTTGGCTGAGGTTCAAACTCCCTCCTCCGGCAGATACTGGGGAAATGCTGCTCTGCACCGCCTGATATATGGTCCCCTGCTGGCAGGCGCAAGCAGGCTTTGTCCTGTCCCACAGCTCTCCAGGGAGGGGATCGCTTTCTCCTGCTGGGGACTGCACCCCTGACCTACCACTGAACCCGGGGCTGGCTCCTCTCCTCGCCAGGTGCGCAATCCCAGCAGCCAACTCCAGTCCGGAGAAAGCCCCGGGAGTTAGAGATTGGATCTTTCTCCATCCAGGTCCAAGGTTTTTCTCTTGTCCAGATATAGTCCTGTGCTTCCCCAGCTGCTCTTTCTCTTTCCTTTTCTCTCCGCAGAAAGGGATCCTTCCCCTCCGTTCGTTTTCTCTCTCCCAGCTCGCAATCACGCACCTAAGGCCCCTCAGATTGTCCCAGTGGGTCCCTGGAAGCGACTGTCTGTTTGTCTCCTGGACTCTCAGAGTTCAAAGTCCGTTAACACTGCTTTGTTTGAGAGAGGAGGGAACTTTGGATCCTCCTACTTCTCCACCATGTTGGCCCCTCCTTTTCCAATACTTCATGTTTTGAATATGACTTTATGGGGCAAATTCAGAAAGTTCATCTAAATTTGGTTATTTGTACTTATAAAATTAGAACCTTCCTGGTGCTTTTTGGCCACTGTGGTCCAAATTTATGAGGTTTTGGAGTGACAGTGGGATTCATGGGGTCTGGAGCCGATGGCCAAGAAAGAATTCTTGAAGTCGTCTTTGGTGCAAAAAGGTGATTTTATTAAAGCATGGGGACAGGACCTGTGGGCAGAAAGAGCTCCCCAGCACACTTAAAAAAAAAAAGAGTTATACCTAAGTATTTATTCGTTTTTTGAGCTTTATTTTACGTGACATTTTTAACGTTTTGTTTTCCAGTTGTTTAATTCTAGTATATAGGAATATGATTAATTTTTACATGTAATTGTGAACCCTGAGACCTTGTTAAATTCACTTATTAGTTCTAAGAGTTGTTTTTTTTTTAATACATTGCTTAGGATTTTCTGTGTAGACAATCATATTGTCTGGGAATAGTGAGGTTTTATGTCTTCCTTTCCAATCTGTTGTTCCAAACACGGTACTGAATAGGACCAGTGACAGCAGACATCCTTGATTTGTTCTTAGTCTTGGGGAGAAAGTGTTCAGTCAATCTTTTGCCATCAAATATTATATCAGCTCTGGGTTTCTTCTTCCTTTTAGGTGTCCAGTATCAGGTTATGGATAATTCCTTCTATTTCTAGTTTACTGATAACTTTTTTCATGAACAAATGTCAAATTTCTCAAATGCTTTTTTCTGTGTGTGATCATGTTATTTTATTTTAAAATTTATTTATTTATTTACTTATTTATTTTCTGAGAGAGAGAGAGAGAGAGAGAGAGAGAGAGAGAGAGAGGCAGGGGGGATGTGGAGAGAGAATCTTAAGTGGGCTCCACTCCCAGCATGGAGTCTGATGCAGGGCTCTAGCTCATGACCATGAGATCATGACCTGCTTAACCGACTGAGCCACTCAGGCACCTAAGTTCAAAATATTTTAAAACTTTTCTTGAAACTTTGTCTTTAACCCATGAGCTATTTAGAACTATGTTGTTTACAGCATGAATGTGCTGAATACCACTGAACTGGTCACTTGAAAATGGTTAAGATAGTAAGTTTTATGTCATTTGTTTTTTATCACAACTAATAAGAAATACGTTGTTTAGTTCCCAAGTACATGGAACATTTTCATTTATCTTTCTATTATTCATTTTTAATTTAATTCTGTCACGATCAGAGAACATACTTTGTATGATTATACTTATTTGATATGGTTCAAGGTTTATTTTATGACCTAGACTATGGTCTCTTTTGACAAAATTTCCACAGAATGTGAAAAGAGGGTGTATTTTGAAGTTGTTGAGTGGAATGTTCCCTACGTCAATCACATTGGTTGTTTATGGTGTTGTCCAGTTTTATACTTTTGATTGTTTTCTGTCTACTTTTCCTATCAATTACTGAAAGAAGAGTGTTGAAGTTTCCAGCTATAACTGTGAATTTGTCTATTTGTCCTTCCACTTCTACTAGTTTTTCTTTATGAATTTTGATGCTCTGTTGTGAAATGCCTACACATTTTGGGTGCTGTGCCACCTTTAATGATTGTGCAACATAACCTGTTCATTCCTGGTAATTTTCATTGCTCTGAAGCCTGTTTTTTTCTAGGATTAGTAGAGCCACACCAGCTTTCGTTTGGTCAGTGTTAGCATGGTTTAAATTTTTTCTAGCCTTTTTCTTTTAATCTGTCTATATTATTATATTTCAAGTGTGTGGCATATAGTTTGGGTTTTTTCCCCCATTCTGACAATATGTGTCTATTAATTGGGGTATGTGGACAATTTTTATTTCATGTAATTTTTGATATGGTTGGACTTAGGTCTACCATTTTGTTATTTGTTTTCTCCTTGTTCCCCCTTTTTTGTTCCTCTGTTTCTCTTTCCCTAACTTTTTGTGGATTATTTGAATATATTATAGTATTCAGTTTAAATGTATCTGTAGTATTTTTTTACTATCTCTGTCTTCTTTCTTTAGTGCTTGTCTTAGGGATTACAATGCACATACTTAACATCCAACTTAGAATTAATATTTTGCTACTTCAAATGGAATACAGAAAGTTTACCTCTATGCAGGTTCCTTTACTCTCTGCTATTTTTGTTGTAATATTCATAGTATTACATCTAGTAATATTTTTCTTTCAACCGTCATACATATGTTAAGAACTTCAGAAAAAAATGTAGTCTATTTAAAAAAATGTTTATGTATTTATTTTGAGAGAGAGAGAAAGAGAGAGAGTGAACACAAGAAGGGGCAGGGGTAGAGGGAGAGGGAAAGAGAATCCCAAGGAGGCACCACACTGTCAGCACAGACCCCAAAGTGGGGCTTGATCCCATGACCCTGGGATTATGGCCTGAGCCAAAATCAAGAGTAGGATGCTTAACTGACTGAGCTACCCAGGTGCCCTGAAAAAACACTCTATTAAGGTTGTCCAATTATTTACCATTTCTCTTGGTCTTTCTTCATTCCTGAAATACCATATTTCTTTCTATTACTATTTCCCTCCCATCTGAAAAACTTCCAGTGTTATTTTTTGAGAAAATCTCATGACAAGAAATTCTCTTTGTTTTCCTTCATCTGGGAACATATTTCTTTTGTCTTTATTTCTGAAAGATATTTTCCTGGATATGGAATTATGTATATTTCTTTTCAACACTTTACAATTATTGTTCCTTTAGTTTCTGATTTCTCATGAGAAAATCCACAGCCATTCAAATTGTTGTTCCCCTGTATATAGTGTGTTTTTTTTTTTTCCTCTGGCTGCTTTCAAGATTTTTTTAATTGTCTTTAGAGTTTAGTAGATTGACTGTGATGTTCCTGGGCACATATTGCTTTGTTGATTTTGTTAAGCTTCTTAAATCTTTAAGGGTATGTATTTCACCAGATTTAAAGAAACAACGGCTAAAACTTTCCTGAAAAAATTTTTTTACACTACACTCGTTCTCCTATTCTTCTGGAACTCCTACAGTAGGATGTTAGATCCTTCAGTATTATTGCACATGAGTTTGAGGCTTTCTTATGTTGAAAAAAGAAAACTTTTTTTGTTGTTCACATTGGGCAATTTCTGTTGATCTATCTTTCAATTCATGGGCTCTTATCTCTTTCATCTTATTGTTTTATTGTTCTCATTTAGTGAGATTTTTAAATTCATTATTGTATTTTCAGCTCTTAAGTTTCCATTTGACTCTTTTTTTACTGCTTCAGTTTCTTTACTGAGACTTTCTAGCTTTTCATTCATTTCAATAGTATTCACCCTTATTCCTTACCAGTGTGGTTACTAACAGCTGATTTAAAGTTTTGTCTGATAATTCCAACATCTATGTCATCTCAAGCTTCTCATCATCTATTGATTATCTTTTTCTGTGTGAGATATTGAGATTTCTCTGACTTGTTCTATGCTAAGTAATTTCAGATTGTGTCTGGGACATTTCGAATGTTGTAAACTCTAGCTCCTGTTCATGTCTTCTGGAGAATGTTGATTATTTTGCTTTAGCAGGCAACCAACCAGGTTAGGTTCAGTCTGCAAGGTCTTACCTACCTTCTGTGGACAACGTTTCCAGTATTAGTTTGGTTTCACAGACTTGCCAGTGCGATTTGATCTATTCTCTATTTGCCCATGAAGTTGCCAGTATAGGGTGGTAGTTTCTCCTTGAGTTCAGTTCTCAAAGCCTTTGGAATGTGGTTTAGGGTCAGATCCGCACATGCACAGCTAGCTCAGAGTTGAGCCCAGAGGTTGATACACCATCTGACGTTCTTAAGTCTCCTCCTCGTCATCATCTCCCCAATACTTTATGGCTCTCAGGGGCCCCTTCCTTCTCCTCTGTCTAGGAATGTGAAGCGTTAGTTTCCCTGCCATTTCACATACTTCTCACCACTGCATCTGTTTCTGGGGCCAAGCAGGAAAGGAAAAAGAGGGACAACAGCAGTAGGAATTTGGCCTATATTCTTGGAACCATGGTTATTTTGGTTTGAGAGGATTGTCTTCTCCCAGGATTTCAGGCACCTGCCTGGCCACTGCTACTGCTGTGGGGTTGCCTGGAGGCTGGCTGAGAAAGAATGAAGAAATCTAGCGAAGAAAATCCCAGGGGTTCTCCTCCGTGTTCTATGATTTGCAGTGGCCTCCTTTCCTGCTCCTCAGACCAGAAACAGAGATCTTTTCTTGGTGCTCTGTCCTTGTCTGCACGTGGTGCCCATTTCAGTTTTCAGACTCCCTATGAGCCATACCAAGGAATGCTGGAGGGAGAAGCCCCAGGAAATAAACTCAATGCCAGTTGCATGGTGCTTTGGGTTTGGTTTCCCTCTCTGCTACCATTTATGTTTCAGAGCCATCAGAGAGCTGCTCGTGTGTCCTATGTGAGTTTTGAGTTGCATTCGGTGGGTAGGACAGAGTAGAGCATGCTTACACCATCTTGAAGGGATCCAGAAGCCCTTGTATGTGTGTGTTCAACATAAACCGAGAGCGGCTCCATCTCCTACAATGCCTGGAAAGAAGGGGAAAGGACAGGCAGCTAACTTGCGTTGAATATCAACTGTGAACCAGCCACAGCGTCCTGGTGCACAAAAGCATTATTTAACGTCTCTCTGAGGCAAGAGCTCCAGTTTGTGAGCTCCACTGTCTAGTTGGGGAAAATTCAGCTCAGACTAATTATTTCAAAGTCATATAGATAATTAGTGGTAGACTGAGGATGTGTATTATGGCCTGTCTTAGAAAAATTCAGAAAGGTTTGTGAAAAGCAAAAGACACTGGAAAACTCAAAACTGATACCCTGTTCCCCCTTCTCTCTGCAGGATGGATGAAGGGGACGCTGTGATCATACACCCCGGGGTCCTGTGCATCATGGTGAGACTGCTGCCTCGGTTGTACCATGAAGACCACCCCCAGGTACTTGTTGATGAACACACATCTTTGTCTTTTTCACATGACTGATCGTTTAAGCTCCTTCCGGCCGGACCGTTTTCTTTTTTGCTTTTGCCCTCAGTGCCCTGCATTAGCAGAGCCGCCCTCACAAAGCACCTTCCGCAGGGGAGATTCAGTATGTCTGCGACCCTTGACTGAGTTCTGCCCCCCCCTTCCAAGGCCATTTAAAACAGGTCATTTCTTCTGGCAAAGTGACCTTCTAAAAACAACAGCCAAACAAAAACTATTTGAAATGATTCAACCTTCATGAGGCAAGCCCTGGATGCTAAGGGTGGTGCTGGGCCTTGGGGGGCTCAGCAGTCCTTGCCTCCCATCCATTCATCCGTCCTGTGGATGTTGGCTGTGATCCTGGCTTGGCGCTCTGTGGAGGACATGCCAGGCTGACAAGATGGAGCCTGTCCATGGATCCTGCATCCATCATGGGGACCAAGAAGTGGTACCAGTGCAGACAGGCTAAATAAATAAGCTCACAAATAAATATACAATTACCAATTATGACAAGTGATAATGAGGGGAAAAACAGGATGCCGAGAAAGAATAATGGGAATGGAGATGGGGGAAGGCCTAATTCAATCTAATTTAGAGGAAGGGGTGGAGGTCAGGGAAGCCATCTCCTAGATGGTGACATTCAAGCCGAGCCCTGAAAGATGAGTAACAATTAACCAGGCATGAAGGAGTCTGCTGCAGGCGGCTGGAGTGGGAGCAAAGGGGGAGAGTGGGGAATGTGCCAGATGTGACAGGCAGAGGAAGACTGGAGCCTTGTTTAAGTATGGAGTTCTGTCTCAAGGGCAGCAAGAAGCATCTCTCAAGGGAGCGGACGATGACTCTATCGGGTTTTTGTATCAGAAATGTCTCTTTCGTTGTTGCGTGGGGAAGGGCCTGGGAATGGGGACAGAAGTTAGCGGGCCATGTCTGCAGTTCCACATTGGCGGTGGCTCAGGTAGGGTGGTGTCTGGGTCAGTGTGAAGAGAGAGGAGACATCGAATCACAGAGCCCCGAGATGAATGGGTCCAGGGAGCGGGAAGAGGAAGTCAAAGGCAACCCTCAAGTTCCCGTCCTGGAAGAACCAAGGGCCCTGTTGCAGAGTGAAAGGATGGAGCAGTAGAACAAGACAATTCTTGAACAAGTTCACTCCGTTTGTATGATAAATACTTTAGAAATTCTGAAGAAGAAACTGGAAGGGTTGAGGAAGACCCGGAGGATGCACGCTTTGCTTAGCAGCAGATGGAAGGAAGTGAGTGGAACGGAGCAACCAGGCGTGGTGCTGGACCCTTTCACGGCTTATTTGTCCTCACAGCAGTTTCAGCGGGAGTATTATTGTCTGTTTTAACCAGCGGGGAACCAGAGACTCAGACAACGTAAAGTGCTTTGAAGGATTCCCCGTTGGTGGACTTGGTATTAAATGTGGTCCTACCTGGCGACAGGTCTCCTGGTCTGTTCCCTGCACGGCGGTGGCTTCCTTGGGAAGAATGAGGGGCGGGGGTTGCAGGCGCAGCTTTTCTTTGTGCAGGACTTAAAAAGGAAATGATATGTTCTAGGAAGAAGTGACAGCTAGGGGCGTTATTAATCACAGCCTAAAAATGTCAATGACCTGGTAAAATACTATAAGTCCTCCGAAGTCAGTGAGAGAAGTAGAGTCAGGAGCAAAAGACTTGATGTGTAAGGAAGGGAACCGTTTTCACTAAGGCAATTCTGTAGTATTCGATACAGGCTTAAAAAAAAAAAAGAGTGGGGGGCTGACCTGTTTCCATGGCTCTATGTCCCTTTGTAACTGGAATCATTGTTCTGGTTCTTATTCCTTTTCTGGGAAGTGACAATGAAATGATTATCAAACCAATGAATAGAGACACACGTCATAGTGACATGGAAGGCACTTTATATTTTTCAACATTTATGGAAAAACAGCAGGCTGGGATAAAATGGGTCTGATTGTCTCTTTAGTTATCTGTTGCTGTGTAACCAACTACTGCCAAGTTAACAAACCATGTCATTCCTTCTCATGGTACGTGTGGGGTAGGAATTTAGACGGGCACGGCAGGGACAGCTCCTCTCTGTGCCACGTGGTAGCCGGTGGGATGGACCATTTAAGATGTCTTCTTTACTCATGCAACTGGTGCCTCGCAAAGCTGGTTCTGATGGCAGGGGCTTCCCGGGCTGGGTCACATGTCTGGGGCCTTGGTTTGAGCTGTTTATAAGATCCTGGGTTCTCCTCCATGGAGCCTTCTCCATCTGGCCTCTACCTGTGTCCTTCCAAGTGGACCCTCCAACCGGCCACATAGTAGCTCAGAGACCCCAAAGGCACAAAAGCAGAAGCTGCCTGCCCTTCCAAAGGCTTAGGCCTTGAACAAGGCAGCCTGGCTTCCACAGCATTGGTCTACTGGTCAAAGTGAGTCATAGGTTCAGCTTAGACTCTGTGGGAAGGGCCATATGCCTCCCGTACTGACGTGAGGGGTTGCATGCATATATATAGGACAGAAGGAATTATTAGGGGTTATCTTTTAAGACCAGTGCCTACTTGCCTTAAGCATTAACTGGTAGATAAAAATATTCGACCCCTAAATAAAATGTCCTTTAATTCTTTAAATGTCGTCTAACCATTCAGTTGTCTCAAGTGTGGGACTTTGCTTTCTTTACCTTGGCATTCAAGATAGAATTGGCATTCAAGATAGAATGGAAATTGTATGGATGGACCTGAGTTTCAGATCCACTCTGTGAGTTGTCACATTAGTGCATGGAGTGGGACTCTACTCCTCTGTGATGGCAATCGGACGTATTAAGTATGCAAATGACAGCTCCATTTGTTAGGATTCTTTTTCTCCAGTCAAGTCACAATAAGTAATTTAAGGAGAAGTCTAATTCTCCCTCACTGTCTCAAACATGCAAATGAAATGTAGTAGTGCGTTTTCTCAAATATTTGCTGCAGATGCCAAATCAGCTATTAAAAGTTGAATAATTACAGTAATTAATTTCTGGAAGGGGGGGGTGGGAAACCTCATAACAATCAATAGAAGAGCAAATCAAATGAGAAACGAGACCACACAGGAAAAAGCCAGAACAGAAAGGGCTGCAGGACTGCATCTTTAGTGCAGGAAAGTGCAGTAGATGGCAGTGTTACGAAGAGGATGGGATGTGAGATCCCCCTCTCCCTTTAGGTGGGCCTGATTATTCCCAGCATTACACGTGTAGCCACACTCCTCAGATGATCTTCCTACCTCATGGGTGAGAAACTGATGGCTTTCCAAGGCACAGATGTCATTTCAGGGGTGATAGCTTAAATAACTACACATATGGGGTATCTGATTTCTTTCTTTTTTTTTTTTAATTTATTTTTCTTAACGTTTATTTATTATTGAGAAACAGAGAGAGACAAAGCATGAGCATGGGAGGGGCAGACGGAGGAGGAGACAGAGAATCCAAAGCAGGCTCCAGGCTCTGAGCTGTCAGCACAGAGCCCGACGCAGGACTCAAACCCACAAACTGCGAGATCATGACCTGAGCCGAAGTCGGACGCTCAACCAACTGAGCCACCCAGGCGCCCCTGATTTATTTCTAATCATGGCCGCAGGAAATTGTTTTGCTCACAACCAAGAGGTGTCTTTCCCCTGACCCTCCAAAATGTTAGCACCATGAACTGCTCTTGGAAAGATAATCCGGTTGGGGTTTTTTTTGGCCTCCTGTGTCATCACCAGTGTTAAAATTGGACTGGGGGAATTCAGCTGTGACTGTTGCTGTCCTAAGCACAAGGCAGACATGGAGTCCAGCTCAGTTCTCTGGGGGCTGAGTTGGCCTCAGAAAGAAGCAACAAATTGGCAAGAAGACGTTTTCCCTTTCTAGATGCTCAGCAGCCTTAAGGGTCTCGTTGTAAGGATGTGGCTGTGGGCCAGAACTCTGACCGGTCCTGCAAGGGCTCTCTGGTCCCCAGCATCACTGCTTTCATCAGGACTGCCTTTTTCAGTGCCTAGTGGGGGGCATTTGCTTGTGCTCGTAAGTGTAACTCAGAGGGTGGGAAGCCAGATCCAGTTTCACAGAGGTGGAACTCAGATTGTGACAGAGCAGCCAATGGGATGTACGTGCGACTGTGAATAATTACTCACACCTTCTAGATGCTGCTGGGGATTCAGAGATGAATGTCACGGGAGCTCACACTCTGAGTCGAGGGTGGCTAGGAAGAGGAGTGTAGAAGACAGCAAGACCACACTCTCATGACTATAACAAAGGTTTGCCCACCGGGCCTTGG
Organism: Panthera tigris; assembly: GCF_018350195.1. Lineage (NCBI taxonomy): Eukaryota > Metazoa > Chordata > Mammalia > Carnivora > Felidae > Panthera > Panthera tigris. Next base: position 45,935,626 of record NC_056670.1, read on the forward strand.
GACAGAGGGGAGGGAAAGCCACGGAGAGCTGGGGATATGGCTGGAATCTGGAGCCAGGCTTTAAAGAAATGGCGCCTGGGTGGCTCAGTTGGTTAAGCAACCCACTTCCGCTCAGGTCATGATCTCACCCTTCGTGAGTTCGAGCCCCGTGTCAGGCTCTGTGCTGCTAGCTTCAGAGTATCTGTCTCATTCTCTCTCTCTCTCTCTCTGTCCCTCCTCCACAAATTCTCTCTCTCTCTCTTTCAAATAAATAAATAAAAAAACAAACAAAAAAAGACATGCCCATGCCAGCTCAGGTAGAGGAGGGAGGGAAGAGGAGAAGCTCATCCACAGATAGAAGCATGCGTGAAGATGTGTATTTGGGGACTTTGAGTCGTTCAGCTGGGCTAGGGTAGACCACGTGGGTAGAAAGGCAGTGAGTAGGGCTGCAAAAGTCAGCCAAAGCCACACCATGAAGGGCCCTGAATACCATGCTAAGAGAATTGAATTGTATTGGGTTACCATCCATCATCATCATCATCATCATCATCATCATCATCATCACCATCATCATCACCACCTGCACCACACTCTTAAGTGAACACCTACTGTATGAGAGTAGATTTCAAGCTTTGAAGACAGCAGGGTTTCAGATCTCAGCTCTGCCCCTGAACAGTCACACAGCTGTGGGAAATGACTTAACCTCTGTGACCCTTAACTTTCTTGGCTGTAGCGTGGGGGATAATAATATCTTCCTTGTGGCATTATTGTTGACGATTAAATGACGCAGTGCGTGAGCGCTCAGCACAGTGAGCAGAACATACACCGCAGCATGGGAAACACTTGCTAAGTGGTGAAACTACTGCTTTTAGTGGCCGGAAACTCTACAAGCTTTTATCTTTATAAGACCCCTGCAAGGTGGATATCAGTGTTCCCAATTTGCTGATGAGGACTTGAAACTTGTAGAAATTGAGCGACAGATTTAACATGGTTGCTAGGTGGCAGATGTCTGTGATGCCAGGCTCCTGGACCTCCAGCCTCTGTGCTGAGTGGCCTTTCCTGCGTGGACTTGGTAACCACAGGAGGCTATTGGAAAGCAACAACATGATCAGACCTGGGTATTAGGGAGACCATGGTCTACAGTCAGTCAGTACCGCAAGTCACTGTTGGGTGCGTTCCAGATTCTACCGCCCTGGAAAAGTCCTGGGAAGTCTGATGGGACAGAAAAAAAGATCAGGCTCAGGGCTGCATTTGTCTATCAACTCTTTGTACCTTAATTTGGAAAAGCATGCCATTTTCTGGAATTAGCCTGCATTTCAAACACATTGAACTAATCATATGGGTTTCAAATAACTAAAATATTGACAGCGTTACTAGCCCTGGGTAGCGTTGTGTAAGAGCAGGCTATTTTAAAAGAGCCATTTCCTCCAACAAGGAAATGGGTAAAGTAGGAGTCTCATTTTGTTAAATTGTGACACATCAGAAATTCCAAATATGGTGAATTTTGGGTAACCTATGCTCTTTCCTACTGAACTCCCAAAGCCCCCGGTTTCTATTGTTTCTAAATGAGAAAAATCTCAATCCTGGTCAAAATCCAGTTTTCTTTTTAGGGGAACCTCTTAAATAGAGCAAATAGACACAATCTCACATAATGACAAAGAGGATCAAAAGCAAGACACAAGGAATGTAGAATGATGGAGTAGAAGTTAAAGTTAGATGGGAAGACCTCTGGCCCAATTGTCAGGTAACCTCGCTTCTAGTCTTTTCTACCATCATTAGTTCCACGACTCATGTAGGCTACTTCCTGTCTCCACATCTCAGTTTCAGCTACTCAGATTTGGCCTAGATCACAGGGGTTGCAAACTCAATGTCTTGGGACCAGGGAGGTAAAGGAAATGAGTAGGTATACATAATAGGAAGTGTTGAGGCCTGTGGCTCTAGGGAAGGGTTCTTGTCTTGCCTAAAGGCACTTCCACTTAACTAAGGGGCAATAAAACAGGAGGAAAGCCAAACTGTGCCCACCAAATAAAACACTTTTATACACCATCAGTTTAGGACCCTTAAGAGATTTAAATTCCCTTCCTTATGATGAATGCATGACACTGTTAAAATCATGGGCTTTGGAGTAAGACCTGGGTGGAGTGCCAGTTCTGACACTCATTAGCTATGTGGCCATAGGAAACTGATGTATCTTCAAGTCTCAGTGTCCCCTTATAATATTTCCCCATTGGGAAAAGTAGTGGAGAGTGTAGTTGTAAAGTACTTAGCATAGTACTTGGCACAAAGTATCTGCTCATCAGACACTGGCTCCATTGTACCCCCACACCCTTCCCTTCTAGCTTTGGCAGTCTGTATTCCTAGGACTCTGAGTCATGGCATACAAGAAATTTGGAAAGAGTAAATGGAAGATAATGCATTTTAGGTATATTTCCAACTGGCATTTTACTATTGTGAAATTAATAACAGAGAATTGATGTTGAACTACATGTTACAGTCTACTTAGGAATCAAAAGGCTGAGTTCTCTCTTCTGCCTGTTTTGCATTTGGTCTATGACCTGGGTGAAGCTCCAATGGTGGATAGCATAAAACTGGGAGGAGGAGTTACCCACTGGATGACGAAATGGGGCTGTGAAGGTTTCTACCAGCCTGAGTAACGGATCAGAATCCCATTGACTCAAAGTTCAGCAGAGATGATCAGGCCTGTGCTCATGTCTTAATGCACATATCCACTGGGTGGGGAAGGAACAGAATACGTGAGAGAGTCCTAGGGGGTTTGGTGCAAGGTCAGTAATTGTCCCAAGTGAGTGAGGATACTGCTATGGTGAGTTCTACTTCTTGCTATATTTATAGAACTATAGTGCCCAATTTGAGGGAGGTGGTCGTCCCATGACCCCTTAACATGCTGTACCTCTGTTTGTCCAGAGGTGAGAAGCCAGGATGGCAAGGGATCCGAAAAACCTCCTTAGTCATGCAAGGAATAGTGAACAGATCTCCGGGTGGGTAGCTAAGAGAGAAAGACATTGGGGAAATGAGACCTGGGCAGATACTTGTCGGTCAATTGTTGGTCGAACAGTAGAATGCACACACCAAGATCAGTTAGTCAAGCAGCAAATTATTTGTGCTTAATAAAAGGACAAACTTGCCCAGACTGGCTGGGCAGCTGTGGAGGTAATGAGCTAATCTGCCCTAGGGATTCCAAGTGGCTCAGAAATGTGGCTGTTGGTGAGTTACATATATATATGTGAGGCTCCCACCTGGCTTCTCAAGATGGCGGAAATGGTCAAATTACTGTGTACCACTTACTAAATTCAGATGATCCCCGTGTGGGGCAGAGCTATGAGCGCTTAGTTTTTCCTGTAAGTTTTGAGAGGTTGGCCTAAGACAGGATGGGATAGGTACCCACCGCCCAATCCATAGAGTCGTCAGTGTCGATCGGTTTTGCCTCTAAAACCCAGAGCTAGCCAGTACTCTGCAAGCTTCAATACCTGGGGGCCTGAGAGGCAGCGATTACGGTGATAAAGTGGCCTCTGGAGCTGAACTTCTGGTTTGGATTCCTGTGCCTCCCCCATGTAATCTCAGCAAGCTATAATCTCTCTGGCCTCAGTTCCCTCATCTGTAAGACGGGGTAATAATAGCAACTAGCTCATGGTGTTTGAGAATTAAATGAGCCAGTACATGAAAGCACTTAGAAGGGTGAGCCTTCAAATAGTGAATGCGCAGTGACGTTAGCTCTCATCACTAGCCACGGAGCCTGCGAACATGGTAGGTGTATACTCTCGCTTTTAGAGTGAGCTGGTACACTTCACAGTGGCCTTGAAAGCCAGACACTTGGTTGGAAGTGTCCTCTACCACCATTAGAGGAGAAAACCACAACCAAGAAGGGTTAGTATCCTGAAAACACCTGCATCCTATAAGAAAAAGCACTTTCACAGAAAGTGTTTCTATTGACTCCCACAACAACATACTAGGGTGGCACATATTTTCGTTATTCTCATTTTAAAGCTAAGGAACTGAGGCCTAGGGAAAATAAGGAGCTAGCCCAAGTTCACTCATTAGTGTCAAATCAGCATGAGAACCTAGCTGTGGGTAGATTTTGTTGCCTGTGGCTAGAAGGTGATGGAGGCGAATGTCTGTCTGGAAGGTCAGAAACAACACGCCAGGCCTTGCGCCACAGTTTGCTTGTGAATAAATCCCTCATCGCTACAAAAGACTGTGTACTCTACAGCCTTGTTCCGGGAATCTCCTCCAGACGATCGTGGATGGTAATCTGTTAGCAACAACAAAAAATCTCCTTTAACAATATCTCTTAACAAAGTCATGTCAACACTTGACTTTGGCTAAAGCACCAGAGACACTCAGGGTAAGTTTATGCCTCCTCTTCTTGGGGGAAGGAAGCCTGCAGGGAAGGCCTGGCCGTCAGCAGGAAGGGTTCTGGCTGAGGGTGGTGTTGGGCCTCCTGCAGCCCTGCATTGGGCTCCACTGCTCACTTGATCTAGCTCTCATGCAGTGAGGGCATGTGTGTCCAAGGGGATGGCAACTCTCCATGGATGGTTCAGGTTCCAGGCGGTGCAGGCAGCCTCCTGGATGGATGTTTACAGGCTGATTTCCCTGGCGATGTTCTCACGGCTGACCACAGACTCATCGTGGGGGAGGGCATTGGGTGCTGGGGATGAGTCAGCCCGGCTGACGACTGGCTGTGATTGCCAGCCTTTCCCTGAAAGGCCATGTCCACTTTCACCCCTTGATTTTTGCACATGCTATTGCCTCTCCCAGAAAGACCATTTTCCCTGCTAGCCCGGCTCTGTCTTCATTGTCTTTCAATGCTTAGCTGGCACATCATCTTTTCTGACCACTCTTAGCCTTCTGGGTTAGGTGCACCTCCTGTTTTCTAGAACACCTTGAGCCCTTGTGCTTGCACTAACTGGGAAGCTATTGCAGTTGATGCAGAGACAGGTGTTAGGGCAACAAGGGTGAAGGGTCATTATTTCAGGCAGTGGTTCACAGTGTGGTGGAGACTGGGAGTGGTAGAAAGTGATCTATCATCTGTCTACTGAGAGAGCCATCAGAGTGTAGCATTTGTTTATTTATTATTTATTTATTTAAAAAATTTAAATTTATTTTTGAGAGAGAGAAGGAGAGACAAGAGTGAGTGGGCAAGGGGCAGAGGCACAGAATCTGAAGCAGGCTCCAGGCTCCGAGCTGCCAGCACAGAGCCCCATGCGGGGACTCGAACCCACAGACTGCGAGATCATGACCTGAGCTGAAGTTGTACACTTAACTGACTGAGGCACTCAGGCACCCCAGAGTGTAGTCATAGGATTGAGGTATGGACAGTGCTGTTTGGGAAAATCTGAAAAGATTTCTTAGATGTGAGAACGTGTGAATTGTCTCTTGAATGATAACTAGGAACTCGGCAAAGGGATGGGGGTACAAAGGGCATTCCCAGCTTCGGGAGTCAGTCGAAACTGGTGTGCACATTTGGCAAAGGGAGAGACTATACTAGGCCTGGAGACGGGGTGTACCAAAGGGGAGGATGCAGTAAAGTTGGAAAGAGACAAATCCCTTATAAATAGAAGATCCTGGGCTTCTGTTACCAGGCGGCATTAGCCATCACATGCATGTTATTTATGAAAGAAGCAGGTTTGGAGCAGGCACCTGTATGCATTTAGGTCTTAGTTGCATGTCTGTTCAAGTGGATCAATGAAAGTGCCTTCAGACATGGTTTCTACTGATTTTGGTGCTACTTGGACTTCTTACACATAAGCCAGGACCACAAACTCCCACACCTATAGGGTCACGTGGACACCACAAATGAATCTATCAGGCTGTGGCGAAAGGGAAAGTTTATACCCATATATAGAAAGAACTAATTCTAAGTAAGCAAAGATAACAGCTTGTCAAATGAAACCCATCTGTGGGCCCTACTTACCTGTGATATCTCTGAAGAGCTGAGGTCACTTAAATTAGATCATGTCTTTTCCAAAATCATCAAAGAACATTTCAACCAAATTGGGATAAGCAACCAATCCCAATTTGAGTAGTTCAGTAGAACTCTCTGTTCTTTCAAGTGTCCGGGGGAAGCACGCGTGGTCATCTGATGGCTTTTACATCTACGTCAGGATATACCATGGACTGATGTGCCCAAAGCCTTGGAGGAACGCACCCCACCAGGACCCAGCCCTCCTTGGGCTCTGGGACCTTATTAATCTGGACCAGGAGAGAAAGTGAAGGAGAGAGAGAGATGAAGAAGAGTGAACATCCACAGCTAGACAAGGGTAGACTTGAAGGCTTGACTGTTAAGTGGATAAAGTAAAACACTCCTAAAGGCTGTCCCACAAATTGCTCTGTGATAATTTACCTTGGGGGTCCAGCCTGCAGGCCAGCCTGGTGACCCTGCGCAGCCACCATGGAGTCCTAATTGAACCACCACCCCCTAGCCTCCATTGGAAATAATATGCGTTAGGAAAATCAATCCATTTGGAGGGGGAGAAACCAGACTGGCTTCCTGCTACTGCTCATATTTTCACTAAAACCCCATTTTTACTGGAACCAACATTGAAAAAACCAGCACATTTTATTCAAAACAAGGCAATATTGTTATTGACAGAGCTGCAGTGATAATGAGGACGATCAATTTTCCCTCCTCCATTATGGGGTATTGAGCAATTTTGGAGTAAACTTGTGGCATCATTAGACAAGATCAGCATTTCTCCCTTTCGAAAACTTCCGTGTCTGTCTTTCTTTCCTTCCTTCTTTCTTTCTTTCTTTCCTTCCTTCTTTCTTTCTTTCTTTCTTTCTTTCTTTCTTTCTTTCTTTCTTTCTTTCTTTCTTTCTTTTTCTTTCTTTCTTCCTTCCTTCCTTCCTTCCTTCCTTCCTTCCTTCCTTCCTTCTTTCTCTCTCTTTCTTTCTGTTTTTCCTTTTTTGCGTATTTAGATTTTAAGTAGCTTTTCTCTGGTGGATAAAGAAGAAAAAAAGCAAACAACAACAACAAAAGAAAGCCAAAAGTCCCTGAAGCAATAAGTGAAGTGCTGGTAATAAAACTGGAGATTGTAGACATTTATTTTTAATTCTTATTAATAAGAATTATTATTAATAATACACTGCGAGGTATTTTTGCATCTTGCTTCATACGGACTGTCTCCCCAACTTTCACCCCAAATTAAAAGACTACAGATACCAAATAATCCAGATTCTGGGAGAAGGAAACTTCAAGGCAAGGGGGTGGAGGCTCCCTTTTGGTTCCGAGAGGAACGGAGAAGAGGAAAGGCCGAGGTGCACACCCTGTGGGATGCAGGGAGAGACACTGAAAATTGCAGAGGAAAGGTCTGGGGAAGGGAGTTAAGGAGGTTGGGCAGATTTCCACGAGGAGGAGCTCCTCAAAGTGAAAGTGATGGAATTATTTAGCGCAAATGAGTTTTGGCATTTCTCCCTTCTGTCTCTGGTCCCTTTTGGGCTACACATTGCCTCTACCGGTTTAGGCCTGCTGTGTTAATAGTGACAGGGAAGGGGTTGTCTCAGTCCACTCAGGCTGCTATAAGAAAATACCATAGACGGGGTGGCTTATAAACAACAAGAATTTATTTCTCTCATAGTTCTGGAGCTGGAAGTCCAAAAGCATGGTGCTGGCAGATTCAGTGTCTGATGGGGGCCCACTTCCTCATGGATGGCCCTGTTCTTACTTTGTCCTTATATGGCGCAAGGGAAAAGAAGGCTCTCCCGGGTCCCTTTTATAAAAGCATTAATCCCATTCATGAGGGCTCCACCCTCGTGACCTAATCACTTCCCAAAGGCCCCACCTCCAAATACATCACATTGGAAATTAGGGCTCAGCATATGGATTCTGGGGACACAGGCATCCAGTCCATTACAGACACCATCTTCCCCCAATGATGAGATCTTCCTTTGGCATCAGTGATGTTGGCAACAGGATGACACTTCATTTCAGAATGACAAAATCTTGCCTGGGAGCAATCCCCCTGAAAAAACATTCTAATGTAGTTTAAATTTTAAACTAAAATGAAAATGGCCTAAAATTTTAAGTTGGAAGTATTACTGAAGATAGGGTAAAGACAGAAATTTCACTAAATGCCATCAGTCTGTGGCAGGAGCTCTAGCGATGTGCTTCTGGAAGGAAGAGAGGAAGGTAGAGGGTGAGCTGTGTGACCCCTTCATTTTTTTCTTTTTAATCTAAGAACTGATGATAAACAGTGTAAATATGTGCCCCAAATGCAGTTTAATCCTTGAAACATATATGCTACTAAGCGGTGTCTGAAGCCTGTGGAAGAGTGCCATCTTATTAATTTCAGTCCCTTAGTGATACAAACATAGCCTTGATCACGGTGGGCAGGGTGTTCCCAAATCGCTGCACACGTGAGGAGGAGATGGGAAGTGAGGTGATCCTGAGCATGGGGTCTGGGATCAAAGCCAGGCCCTGCCTTACCATGCGGCCTGGACAATGAACTTCTCTGGGCTCAGTTTCCTCATCTGTAAAATAGGGAGAGTAATAGTACCTCCATCATAGGGTTGTTCACGGGGATTACATAATCTATACATGTCAAAATGCTTAGACTAGAGCCTGGCACATCCTGGACACCCAGGAAATATACTCATCTCAGAGCAAAATTTGGCCCCCACAGTAGATGCCAGGCTCAGATTCCCTTCTAGATCCAAGAGCTCCGCGAAATGCACGAGGGGCTGCAGGGAACCCCTCCCACCCAGCCACTGTAAATCCTCTGCTACAGCTCCTTTTCTTACTGTACTCAGACTGTCCCCCTTACCTGTCTTGCCTGTAGCCTGTGATTCCCTTGAGAGCGGGGACAGTGTTTTGTTAATCTTGAAATTTAGCCAGAGCCTGACGTTGAAGAAGCCATTAATACTTGTTTGAGGCAGAGGGGGAAGAAGGGCAAGCGGGGAAGGACTCCAAGAAAGCCTTCATGGTGGGGGGAGTGGGTGTACATATCAGATGGTCTGTGACTTGATGGGAGGAGAAGCCAGTCATCGTTAGAGAGAGATTATTCAAATTAGTGCCTTTGTGGTTACTCCTGGCTTTACACTGGTGGATTAACCTAGACATGATCTGTGTTGTCAGAGATCTCTTTTCTTGAGACTAAAAACTCGGCCAAGGGTGTGCAATATATAAAGCATGCTAGGGCCTCAGGTAGGGTTCCTCAGAAGTGGAGCCCAAGGCAGGGGCACAGGTACATCAGATCCTTCAAGGGAGGGATTCAAGGAAAGGGGAGTGAAGGAAGCAGGATGATACAGGGGAAGAAGCTGAGTGAGGATTAGCTGAAGTCCAGCATCAGCCTGAGCCCACAGGGCGGGGCTTGCAGGCATGAACTGCACCACGGAGGCAGAAGCCATGACCTCACGGCTGTAGTCTGGCGTGTGTGTGTGTGTGCACGCATGTGCACGTGGTATGTGGATGTGTGTGTGTTTGCATGCGTGCGTGTGTGAGCGTGTGCACATATGCATGTACACAAACACATATATGGCTCTGTGGGCATGTATATACATGTGCATGCATGCACACACACATGCATGGATGCTCCTGTGTGTCCATGTGTGCATACACTTTTGAGTATATATGCATGAGTGAACTTGTATGGGGGGGCACATTGCCCCTGGACAGGGCAGCTCCCAGTTGGGGAAGGGCAGCCCTCTAGAGAAGGCATAGCTATGATGGGTACACTCATCTGGAAAAGGAGGTCTGGGGGAGGCTCCCATAGCATCCACTGCAGGAAAATACCATTACGTTCTAACTGGTATCCCTCTCACTTCAGACAATATCGTATACAACAGTAAAAGAGAGTGTGGGCAGCCCTGAGAGTTTTTGTAGAGGAATTTCTCCCTCTCCACCCCCACCCCAGACTGTCTGCATCACTACAGAGGGCTGGGAATTTTAGGCGTTTATTTTTTGACGAAGAAAAGAAAGGAAGATTGCAGAAACCATGTATTTGGCTCAAATATTCACTGAGCTGACCCTATGCACTCTCTTCTACGGGCCTCAGGGACATAAAGATACTGAAGGGACTGGAAAAGTAGTAAGGGTAAGATAAGAGCACCACTATCCGTGTCTGAGAGATGGACGAAGGACAGTGGGAAGGCCCATGGGGGCGGGGGGTAGTGACAATCAGGGGCTGAGGGCAGGCGTTGGCGAGCAGCTCGCGCAGGAGTGGCGACTTGAGCTGGCGTGGGCGCTGAGCGTGGCCTGGTCCGGCCACAGCCAGTCTGCGTGGGCACTGCCTGTGAGCCTGCCTCCCCGGGGCACTGCACCTTCTGTGCCGGGGGTACGACCTCAAACACAGGGCTGCTTTGTGAGCGAAGGCTGTGGGGGCGTGGGACCCTCCAGAGGCTCAGCCACTGTCCAGGACTGCAAACCTGTCTGACCCCGGTCTTCCTACCTTTCGAAAGGAGCCATGTGTCTGGACTTTTATGTGAAATTTCCGGATGTTTAAATGTTAGCAATTAATTCAGAAACTGCTTAAACATCGCGCGGGGCAGACACCGCGTCTCTGGGGCAGATGCGGCCTCTTGCTGGCCGGCTCGCAGTCTCTGTTTTAAGCCTCTATGTCTTTGGCAGCTGACCTCAGTGGCCCCCATCCTCCCACAGACCAGCCTCTGGGGTTCCCATTGCACGAGAAGTGGGCACATCTGAGAACCCCCGATATAGAGTACAGTTAGAACAGGCTGTGTGGGTGCAGGCGTCTGGCCCCACAACCAATTTGGGGCCTGGTTGGGGGCCTATCAAAGTTGCCCACAAAATGTCCTGACCTCCAGGGCTCACTGTTTGCTTTTGCTCTCTTAGCTTTCCCAGGAGATCCAGTGCTCCATGGCCAGTCATATCCAGTCCCTGGTGAAATCGGAGAAGAACCGTCAGGTCATGTGTGAGGCGGGGATGCTTAGGACCCTCGTGGCCTCCTGCCGCAGGGCCCTGACCACCAGCACCAGCCCCTTGCACTCAGGCCTCATCAGGATTTTTGAAAAACTTGCCTCCCAAGCCATCGAACCAGACGTGTTAAGGTACTGTGTGCCGCTCATTAAACACTGCTGAGCTGCTGGCAGCTGTGCTCAGGCCCAGTGGACAGTAGGAGTACACGGGACAGGTGTCCCCATGCCCCCTCCTGCACCCCCTCTGTGCAGGGTGTGGCCCTTCCCAGTATTGGACAGCGCGAGTCCAGGAGGAACCCCGGGTGCATGCGGGCAGTGCAGAGACCCACAAAGCAGACATAGCCCCTCCCGTGGAGCTGTGGTCTTCGGAGAGAGGAGAACCTTCAGAGGGTCCTGCAGACAACACAGAATAGCATGGTGGGGGATGCTCAGTAGATAATGCCAAAGCTACGGGAACTGAGAGGGGCGGGGGCTATGAGGGCTTCACTGCTCAAGGGGTGAGGCTGTAGGAGCCAGGCTGGTGTGACAAGCAGTGGCCGAGACTCCCGACAGAGAGAGGGACAGAAGCAGTGCTCCCTTGTATCCTATGGGAGCCTTCCTGCTGGCAGCCCCCATGAAGCCACCTGGTTGGTGCCTGGAAAGCTGAGCAGGAGGGAGAGGCACAGAGCAGACAAACGGAGCAGACACAAAACAGAGTAGGACAAATTCCTTCTTCTCTCTTCCAAATCTGGTTTGAGGCTGCTAGCTGGTCAAAGACACCTAAAGGCACCAGCTCTGTGGTCTGGATGCCAGGCCAATCTCCCTCTGTTTCTGCTTGGCTTAAGGAAACGCTTTCCAAACAGAGAGAAGGAAAGTGGAGGAGGCCATCAGGGAGCACTGAGATTTGGGAAAGTGCTCGGATGAAGCTGGAGAACACTTCTGTTCATAAAAGGTCTTCATTTTGTTTCTCTTGCATGTTCTTTTTTTTTTTTTTTTTTTTTTTTCTCTCTTGCATGTTCTGATGCTTAGACAGTTTCTAGGTCTTGGAGTTCCTCCACCTCCGTCGGCTGCAACGAAAATCCTCCATTCATCTTGTGTCCACGGAGGGGACTCTGGAGGCTCAGGTGAGGACGGAGGAAAGAACAGGAACAGGTTAATGGGAATTAAAAAGAATATGCATTCCTTAGAAGGGAGCCTTCACAACAGGTGGGAAGCAGACAGATTTAAAAAATGGTATTGCCTGCTGCTCAGTGGAGCAAATGAGGAAAAGCAGGATTGGTGGTCCCTGGAGAAAGGCCAGATCTGGAAGGAAAAAGATGACCCCCATCCTCATATAAGACAGGTGATGCTGAGCGTGCCCTTGGCCCCTTTGGTCCCAGATCATGGAAAGAGCGATAGGGTTTCCTTCATGATACAGTGCATGCTAGAATACCCAGAGCCGCACCTGGATGGAGGTGCCAGTGATGGTTTTTTGCACAGCTCACGGCTCAGGGGACAGTTGGGCGGTCAAGAGGCCAAAGCATTGGGTGGGTCCCCTAGTATCGGTCCTGGTACCTGGGAGGCTGCTGACTCCAGGGACCGGCTTAAAGAATAGAAAGCTATGGGCAGGTTGAGTGTGGATCACATAATTGAAGAACATGGATGGAGATTCAGCTGGTCCTGGCAATCAGGGGAGGGGAGCAGAGCTTTCAAAGAGACAGGCTGCTGTGAGCGGGGAGTTCAGGGAGCCAGGACAAAGTGTCAGTGAGCGACGGCCAGTGGGGCAAGCCAATGATGGCAACAGAAAATAGTGCGCTGGAAAGCTGGGGGTTTGTGGGGAGTGATGGAATTAAGGGAAAAGAAGTTTCGAGGAGGGACGTAGTGTTGCTGCAGTTCAGGGTTACTAAGTCAGTAGAGAGCTGCTTCACAGGGGTCAGGAAGTGCTGTGACACTGTGGAGCCCTCCTTCAGGGCTGTGGCAGAAGCATCGAGGCTGTTGTCAGAAGAGCAGATATGCTTGAACAGGGACATGTCTCTTCTCTTGCATGTTGCCTTAGGGTCCCAGGCTGCAGAAGCAGGGACTGCTGAGGGTCCCGGAGGAGCTGCCCCGGGGGCCGACCCTTGCTCAGCAGTCACACAGGCCCTCAGATCCTCGAGGACGTCCCAGGGCTCAACCACTGCCCTTCAGACTTCACTCAGCCTCATCTCCATGACCTCCCCACGCAACCTGCAGCCTCAGAAGGCGGCCCTGGCTCCATCATTTGTGGAATTTGACATGTCCGTGGAAGGCTATGGGTACAACACGTTTCCTTATGCTTGGAATGCACTTTATTAATTTCCCAGGGCCCTTGTAACAGCATCAGCTGCTTTCTGTCCTCATGGTGTAAGAGAGAGTGAGGTCCCTGCAGAGGGACAGAGGGGAGATGTCATGGCCAGAAGTTGGTTTGTGGTTCAATGATCTGAGAGACTTTTCTGTTTCCAGCTGTTTGTTTATTCCGACTGTGTCTACAGTTATGGGAACCAGCACAGAGTATCTGGTCTCCGGAGGGATCGGGACAGGTAGGTGTTTCTCAGGGGGTTTAGCTTGCTGAGCCGTCCTCACCCTACCCCAGAATAAGTGCTTAGGGAGCCTTGATTTCAGATTCCGCTTGGCATTTCAAGAAAGTGTGAGTCTTTGTTGTTTCTGTATATCTGTAGAGGAGTCATCCTTCCGGTTTGTCATGCCTGTTTTAGGGCGGGAGGATCCTGTTTATTATGTGTCCCAAGGGCCCGTCCCATGCCTCTGCGTAGAGTGGGGACTCAGTGAACACTGATGGGCTCATTCGGTGATTTGATGTCTGAGTCTGCGTTGGATTCATTTTGTCAGCGATTGACAAAAGTCGAAACAAACACCTTACCCCGCCTTAGGACTCTTTCTAGAGAAGAATATAAGTTCTATGTGGATGGCCATCTGATCGACCTGGGCCCTAGCAGGTTTTGTGCACTGCTGTGCTCGGCTAAAAACTGCCTGGGAAGGACAGGGCAAGAACCCAGTGCCGCCCGAGCTAAGCACCCTCAGTTAGAAGAACCTGCGTTTCTCTGGAACGGTGGGCGCTGAGGAGCCATTGCATTCACAGCCCAACATGGGGCACCAAGCCTGATTCTGCTTATTCACGGAGGACAGTGGGCCTGCTCTGCACTGTAACCCTGTTACAGGGCAGGAGGACGTGGGTTTGCCTACAGTGGAGGCTTCCCCATACAAGGTTCAGCTGAGTAAGGCTGGTGTCCCCTGCCTCTCACAGCACACTGCCCAGCTTTAGATCAACTGACCAGTGGGCCAATGATGACCGATCTCAGGGTTATGCACCCCTTCCCTTGGCAAGGTGGCATGGAATAATAGGTGGGACAGAATTGGAGAGAGGCTTTGGGGATCTACACTCAAGTCCTGGTGGGAATATGCGAGTATGAAAAAGAGGACAAGCTTCTGCGGTGTGGGGTCGACATAAAGTGGGCATGAGTCAGGTGAGGCACAGAGCTGGACACAGTAGGGCCACCTCTGGGCCGATTCAGAGCCACAGTGAGTCTAGACAAGATTCCAAGGCAGAGAAGTTCTAAGGGCATGCTTGTTCTGACTCCAGGTGCTGCCAGATCGTTCCCTCCACTTGGTGGCCTGACCTTCTCCTGCTGGTTCCTGATCAGCAGGCACAGCACAGTCACTGAGGGCCACCCTCTGCGCTTCCTAACCTTGGTGCGTCACCTGGCCAGGACTGAGCAACCCTTCATCTGCTTCTCTGTTAGCCTGTGCCCGGACGACCTCTCCTTAGTTGTGTCTACAGAAGAGAAAGAATTTCAGTCCCTGGGTAAGGCGTTGGGAGCTGTTTTCACCTACACTTGGGGAGAATGGGGCTAATTCAGCAGCTTTTGGCACAAGAGCCCAGGAGCCCAACCGTCCTTTGGTGGCTGGTGGCTGGTCCAGGCTCTGCCATTTAGAGCTCAGCCTGGCTGTCTAAGCTCATCCCTCTGTGATGGCCAGAAATGGCCTGTTCTTGTGTTCCCCAAGAGCGTCACTGTTTCATAGGGAGACACCCCAGGGGTGCCTTGGCATCATGGGCACAGAGCACAACTGCTTATTCCCCCCTCCTTGTTAGGACTCTAGGGCAAATGTGCATGGCTACAGAGGCGGTCTAGTGCGGGGTAGACCGCAAAATCTGACTCCTGGACTTGAATACTACTTGCTCGATGACCCTGGGCAACTTACCTAACCCGTCTGTGCCTCAGGCTGGTGAATGAGAGTCGTGATAGCACCTACCTCCAAGGGTTGTTGTGAAAAACAAAACAAAACAATAACCCCAAAAAACCCGAAGTGACATTTCTAACAGTTCTTAAACCCATGTCTGGCACAAGGCAAGACCTCAAGCAACGGTGGCTGCTGTCGTCATTATTTTATGAGGGGGTCGAGGCCTCCGCACGAGGCCCTGTTCTCCTGGGTTGCTGCAGCATGGCACCGCATGCCGGGTGTGGTGTTTGTGGTCTCTTGCAGACATCATGGAACCCGAGGATGATCCTGAGCCTTCTGCTGGACGCCAGCTTCGGGTCAGGTGTGGCCAGCTGCTGACTTGTGGTCAGTGGCACCACCTGGCTGTGGTTGTCACCAAGGAAATGAAAAGGAATTGTACCGTTTCCACCTATCTGGATGGACAGATCGTTGGCTCAGCCAAGGTGAGCTAGTTGCCCCGAGCTCCACTTGCCCCACAATGCTTTCCTGGCTGCACCACTCTGGAGCGGCCTCAGGTCAGTTGGTCCTTTTCATTTGGCGAGGGGAGGGTGGGGTCAGTATCTAATGAAACTCACCTTTGGCGTCCAGTACACTTGGCTGAGCTCATGCATAAGAAAAACCCAAAGAAACAATAAAACAAAAATCCTTCAGAAAATGGAATGAAAGCTACACAACCAGAACAGAAGGTGAAACGTGGACATCAGAATAGTCATAAGAGAATATAAATTCCCAGAGTGAATGAGGCTTTTCACAGTTTAAGTTATGGATTCCCTAGGAAAGTCTGCATGGGGGTCTCAGGTTCTACTTTTCCAAGAAGCTTGGTGGTGAATCTAACACAACTGTCCTTCCACCATACTTGGGAGTCAGGCACTAGAGCTTGAAAGACACCAATACCTCTTGCCAGATTTACAGCAAGGATGATGAGGAAGAGATGATTCCCTGCACAAAGAAGGCAATGGAATGTGAACACATAGCTAGAGGAAGTATCTTGTCACTGCCATTTAGAGTCACCTGAAGTCCTGAGGCATAAGGCAGAGGAAGCTGGGAGAGGAGGGACATGGCAAGTGTGCTCCAGGACCCACTGTCGGAGATCCCCAAAGAAGTCAGAGAGAGAAGCACCCAGAAGACAACAAAAGGCAAATGCAGCCAGAGTGGCACCCAGGTTCCAGAGAGAGCATCTCAACTTAGGCTGCATTCTTGAATCACCTGGAAAGTATTTTTAAAGTTCTATTGTGCAGGTTGCTCCTGAGATGAATCATAACAGAATCTCTGGGTGCGGGGTAATTTGGTGATGTTTTCAGAGCCTCTCAGATGATTCTAACATTTAGCCAGAATGGATGACCTTAGATGAATAGGTTTCTCATTTCGATAGTTTGGCATTTGAGGCTCGATAATTCTTTGTTGTAGGGACCCATTCTATGTATAGTATGATACTTACCAGCATCTGTGGCCTCCCTAGATGCCATCGCATCCCTCTCTCCCCAGTTGTGGCCACCAAAACTGTCTCCAGACATTTCCAAATGCCCCCAAATCACCCCATGTTGAGAATCATTAAGGTAGAACAACCTAAATTCAATACAACACCTAAAGATGAATTCGATGCTGTCATCAGGTACGATTGTCTTATCAAATAAAGGCAGTGGTAACCAGAAGGATTCAGCAGGAACATAACAAAAGTAGGTTTTTCAAAACAAGAAGCTACTCTTTTCTCCAATCATTGACAATACCGGCCTTTCTTTCCTTCCTTCCTTCCTCCCCTTCCTTCCTCCCTCACTCCATTCCTCCCTCCCTGCCTCCCTCCCTCCTTCCTTTCCTTCTTTCCTTCATTCTTTCCCTTATTAAATCTTTTTGAGCACGTATTCTGTGTTAGGAACTGTTTTAGATGCCAGGAATTGTCCATGACCACCAATCAGTACCTTCGGGAGTGTGCATATAGTACAAAACAGAAGTTAGATTTATTAAGCTTGATGTAGCAAGACACTCTACTCCCTGGGGTAACAGGCACTTGGAAGGAGCATATATGATTTGCGCTTATTTAAGGTGATTTTGGGGAGGGTTCAAAGAAGTGGAGGTTGGTCTGTTCTCAACCGGGTGCCGTCAGAAAGAGGGAGTTTGATGTCCGTGCATGTTCAGAACTTGTATCCAGGAAGTAGGAATAATGGAGCAGGTTAGAGTTGTTCTTGGAGAGAAAGCTAACTCATGTTAGCCAGGATGGGAAGGGTGGTTACTTTTGTGGTTGCACAGTGTCTTTGTTATTATCTCTTTAGGCATGATTATAGAGGAGGCTTCCCCCCGCCCCAACCTTTTTTTTTTTTTTTTTTTTTTTTTGCAAAACATGTTGGTATTCTGCCTTGTTTTACAGAATAGGTTGGTATTCTGTGAAGTAGTTTATGTACTTTGAGGCTAAAGGCAAGTCCTATTCGTGTTTGCTCGCACCTAGCACAGGGGCAGGCACATGGTAAGCCTGCAATAAATACTTGATGAATTGCATTGCATTTAAGGCCACAAGGAGGAACACGGACTGGATTGATAGTGTAGTTGAGTGACCTGGTACATGGATGAACATCTGGCCTCAAGGGACCACCTAAACCGAAGCCAGTCAGGAGGGAGGTTGGCAGTAGTGTGATGTCATGGGGATATGCCAAAAATACGTGGAGAATGACCAAGGGTTGAGTCAGACAGAGTTGACTTTCCAAGATGATCTCAACAAGTTGGTTCAGGATCAGCAAATGAAATTTAACTGGGGTAAACATGAAGCCTGTGTTTAGATGCAGACATATGCTGGATAAGAATAAGATGGGAGAGCTTAGTTTGCGGATGACCCAGCTTAAGGATTGTTCTCTAATGTTAGAGATTTTGTATTAATTTCTAAGTTCAGCTAAGTTAAATTTGGAAATGTGGGGAGTATTTCAATAGCCTGAACGAGCAAAATGACGTGGGAGCAATTTAAGACATCTTATGTTTATAAATCAATCCGAATGGTGCTGTGAGTAAATGAGCTATGAATTTGGCAAAAATGCAAGCTGGATTGCAGGAGGGGGGCAGAGCTTCAGGTGGGAGAGACAGAAGTTCCTATCTGAAAGGAGGGAAGAGAGGACAGCACAGTGGACTTCACTTTAGGCAAGGCTGGTGGCTGAAAACCTGGTTTGTTTTTGTTTGAAAATCTCATTTAATTGATAGGGAGTAAAAGAATATTTCTGAAATTGTGTGACCTTTCCTTTGAAAAATATGTATTTACATACATATGCATAGATGTGGTGACTTTATAGTCATTATAAAAAATAATATAAACACATTTTGAAATAACTAAAAAATAGAGCAAAGATGAAATATTGCCTGCATTCCTTCTATCTTACCATATTTGTAATTTCTTTCAGTCTTTTCCCTTTAAAAAAGTAGTTCAACTTTATTGTGTGGAAAATTTTGTATATTACTTAGCTAGTTTTAACTATTAGTTAAATCTACCAACATAAGCTTTGAAATGATCATTTTAGGAGTTCCTGGGGGCTTGGCCGGTTAAGCAGCTAACTTTGACTCAGGTCATGATCTCACTGTTTGTGAGTTTGAGCCCCGTGTCAGTCGGGCTCTGTGCTGACAGCTCAAAGCCTGGAGGCTGCTTTAGATCTTTGTCTCCCTCTCTCTCTGCCCCTTCGAACTTGCGTTCTGTCTCTTTCTCTCTCAAAAATAAATACTAAAAGACGAAAAAAAACGAAAAAACGCGAAATTATCATTTTAAAATTTGTGATACTCTGTTAACTATTTTTCTTTTCTTTTATTGAAATTTTTATTGAGATAATTATAGACTAAAATGTTGTTGTAAGACATAATAGCAAGAAATCCTGTGTACTTTTACCCCTAGTTTTCCCCGAATTTTACCCATTAGTTTTCCCCGAATGGTGGCATTTACAAAACTCTAGAACAATTTCATAACCCAATTTTGCTATTGATACACTCTGCTACTTTATTCAAATTTCCCAGTTTTATTTATACTTGTATATATGCATATGTGTTCCACACAGGTTTATCACATGTGTAGGTTTTTGCATCCATGACTCGTGCCAAGATTCAGAATGTTTACATCACCACAATGCTCCCTTGTGTTTCCCATTTATAAAAATTATAGCCACTCCCATTCACCCACACCTCTCTCCCCTATCCCTGTCCCTGACCTTGGAAAACAATAATCTAAAATGTTGTCATTTCAAGGATATTATTTTTATGAAACTGTACAGTGTATGATCTTTCAAGGTTGGATTTTTCAATCCACATAATTCTCTGGAAATTCATCCAGATTGTTGCTGTGCACCAATAGTTAATTCCTTTTTATTGCTGAGTAGTTTTTCATGACCTGGATATATAACCATTCACTGATTGAAGGACATCTGGGCTGTTTCCAGTTTGGGGATATTACAAATAATGACGCTGTGAACATTTTTTCCTTTTTTTGTTTTTTATCTTTGTTTGTTTGTTTGTTTTGCTATGAAGATTTGTATACAGGTTCTTGTGTGAACTTAAGTCCATATTTCTCTGGGATAAATGCCTAAGAGTTCAGTTGCTGGGTCATAGGTAATTGTGTGTTTACTTTTTATAAGAAATGGCCAAACGATTTTCCCAGAGTGACTGTACCATTTTACATTTCCCACCAGCAATGGATTAACAATCTGGTTTCTCTGTATTTGCAGTGGTCACTGGTTTTCATATTAGCCGCTCTGATAGGTGCATAGTGATGTTGTGTTTTTAATTTGCACTCCTTTCATGGCTAATGAGATTAAAAATCTGCTCAAGCACTTATTTGCCATTTATGTAACCTCTTAAGTGATGTCTGCCCATGTTCTGTGTCCATTTTCTAATTGGGTTGTTTTTTTCCTCTGGGGTTTTAGAGGTTTTTGATATATTCTAGATACTAGCCCTTCGATGTATGATTTGCAAAGAATTTCTCCTAGTCTGTAGCTTGTCTTCCATCTTCTTTCCCATAGGAGTTTGCAGAACAAAAGTTTTTATTTTGATGAAGGATTCATCAAATTTTCCTCTCATGACTGCAAAGTTTAGGTTGAAGTTCACTTCTTTGCCTATGGATGCCCAGTTATTCCAGCAACGTTGGTTGAAGAGGCTATCCTTCTTCCATTAAATTGCTTTTGAAACTTCATCAAAAATCAGTTGGGCACATTTGTCTGGGTGTATTTCCAGATTCTATATTCTGTTCTACTGATCTATGTGACTAGAACTCTACCGATACCACACTATCTTAATTATTATAGCTATGTAATAAGCTAGCCTGTGTAATAATATTGGTTAGAGTGGTGTCTCCCACTTAATTTTTCTCTTTCAAGAAAGATGATCAAAAACATTGTTAATTTTTGAAAAAGAAGAATTAAGCTATTTGTTTAAGCTATTCTAGGGCTTGTGTCTTCAGATACAAATTTTAGAATTAACTTGTCTGTGTCAACAAAAAACCTTCTGCCATTTTGATGGGAACTGAATTATATCTATAGATCATTTTGGGGAGAAATGATATCTTCCCTGTGTTGAGTTTTGCTATCCAGAAACATGGTATGTCTCTCCATTTACATAGGTCTTCTTTGATTTCTTTCATCATCCTTTTTGAATTTTTAGTATATAGAATCCATACATGTTTTCTTAAATATTTCATTTTCTTTTGCGCAGTTGTAAATGATAGTGTTTTTAATTTTAGTCTCTTCATGTTCATTGTTGGCCTGTAGAACGTGACTGACTTTTGTGTGTTTATCATCTATCCTGTGACCTTGCTGAACTCACTTACTAGTTCTAGGCATTTTTTTTTGTAGATTCTTTGGAATTTTCCACATGGACATGTCATCTGCAAATAGAGATAATTTTATTTCTTCCTTTCCAATTGGATATGTCTGTCATTATTTTAGTACATAAAACTTAATGAATGTGCCAATACTGGACATTTGGGTTCTTAGTGGAATGACTGGAACAAAAAAGATAAACATTTTAGTGTCTCTTAATATTCCTTATCAAATTTGTCTCCAAAATCACAGTGTCAGTTTTTTACTCCCACCAGCATTTTGTAAGCTGTTTTCCTGCACTGTTTCTCAGCTTTGAGAGTGAGATTTTAATGCTTGTAGATATAATAAGCTTTTACTTTGAGAGAAGAAGGTATATCATTTTATCTCCATAGGTGTTTATTTGATTAATTCTGAGGTTAAATCTCTCCCTTTCTCCCTTTTAATTTTAACAGATGTTGTACATCCAGGCCTTGCCAGGGCCTTTCCTTTCAATGGATCCATCTTCATTTGTGGATGTTTATGGATATATCTCTACCCCTCGAGTTTGGAAACAAAAGTCATCGTTAATATGGCGTCTTGGCCCTACATACCTCTTTGAAGAAGCCATTTCAGTGGACACTCTGGAAGTTATTAACAAACTTGGCCCAAGATACTGTGGTAACTTCCAAGCTGTGCATGCCCAAGGTATGGAGTGTTTTGATTTATAATGATCTTGCTGATATTATTTTATTAAATGGACATCCAGTTATTTATAGCATATTTATAAAAAATAAACTCAGTGTAGGTCAGTCATTAGGGAAGACCTCTGTAATTGAATCATTATAAATTTACAACCCAACAGAAAATGTCACAGAAAAGGAAGTGACAATATCCTTTGGATTTCAACTCTGAAGCACATAATGGAGGAGAATAGGTAGGCAATACCATCAGCAAAGAAAGAGAGGAGAGAATGAGATAAATAAGTTGCATTCCTTTTAATGAAGAAGCTTTTTAACTAAAGCATACTGTTGTCTTCAATTATTAAACAGGCAGACAAACACATCCACATTTTCATTATTGATTGCTGGCTGTTCAAGCAGGGAGTACTGCTCTCTGTGCTCTGTTAAGTCAAGGGGGTCAGCTCCCATCTGGGAAGAATGATGAATGAATTTATGTACAGAAGCCTTGTGCATTGTGAAGGGCGATTGAACACTGTTGAGTGTTTCTGTCTCCAGGACCCATGTCTTCTTCAAGCTGCCATTTCCTATGGCAAAGGGTACTGGCCAGAGCCATGCGATGAGATCAAGTCTAGAGCCAAAATTTTGCTGACTGGTTATTCAGACCACACAGCTCTAGGACCATGTGTGGTTCTCCTTGACCCAGGGACCAAGGTGCTCATTCCAAGTGGAATGTTCGCCACGACATGTAGCTCATCAAAAATTTTAGGGCTTTCAGCCCAGCAGATTTCTTTTTCTTTTCTTTTTAAATATTTATTTATTTATTTTGAGAGAGAGAGAGAGAAAGAGAGAGCAAGTGGGGGAAAGGGAAAAGGGAAAGAGAGATTCCCAAGCGGGCTCTGGAGAGCCTGATGCAGGGCTCCATCCCATGAACCGTGAGATCATGACCTGAGCCAAAAACCAAGAGCTGGACACTTAACCGACTGAGCCACTTTGGTGTCCCCATTTTTTTTTGTAAGTCAGCTTTCTTATCACTTAGCATTTTGGTTTTGGGGAGTGAGGTTATAGCATATCCTTGGTAGATGTCTCAAGCTCAAGGTGATTTCACACCTTGAATGCCTCTATTTTATAGTAGGGTTAATCTTATGAGATTTGTCCACAGTTTTCTATAAGTGTCAGAGAAGCACAGGTAGGGACCAACATGTGATATAAACATACAACATGCAAACATACAACGTAACAACATAAAATAGTCCCTCAATGATGACTTCACCATATAGCCGTAGATATTTATTTTCCTGAGGTTGTACTTTCTTTTCTGTAAAGTGAGAGTAGAGATGATCAAAGATGTGTTGTTTTAGGAGAGGACCTTGATACAGAAGCGACGCCCCTGGTTGCAGAGGAAAGGGTTTCCTTTGGCCTTCACATAGCCAGCTCCTCCATCACCAGTGTTACGGACATCAGAAACACTTACAATGAGGTGGACAGCCGCCTGATTGCCAAGGAGGTACGACTTCTGCCTTCACCTGTTGCCCCCTTTTGGAATCCTGATCTCCTGGTTTGCTTCAGTTTTCAGCGCTTAAGGGAACACTGATTCGTGTTGGCGCATGTGCAGACAGATACGCACAGGCACGCTTCCCATTTCGTTTGTTAAAATATCATATGCCTCTCCACCCATTAGCATCCCCCGAGACTAAACCTTTCGTTTATAATTGCTCAGAGAAGAAAGTCGGCAGTCTTTATTCTTCACTGTAGAGCAGGAACAAGTGGAATTTGAAAAAC
This sequence comes from Panthera tigris, assembly GCF_018350195.1. Taxonomy (NCBI): domain Eukaryota; kingdom Metazoa; phylum Chordata; class Mammalia; order Carnivora; family Felidae; genus Panthera; species Panthera tigris. Next base: position 45,958,913 of record NC_056670.1, read on the forward strand.
CTTTGTGACACTGAAAACACGATTGAGCTTCCCTTTTCCGGATGCAACTGACCACGCCCCCCAACCCCCAACACTGCAAAATGTTCTGTGAGTTGCCATGTGTATTTTAAACAGCAAACTTGCAAAACAGCAAGCCGACATGTTTGTAGACGAAGATGCCATTAGATGAACTATTTCCTAATGCCGGCACGGAGCGCTCTTTTGCTTAATGCTGAGAAATTTGAGCTGATTTGTTGACATTCTCTCCACCCTCACAGAAAGAAGGCCATCTCCCTTTACTGAAAGGAGAGATCAGGGATTAGGTCTGTTGAGCACACAGCTGTGCCTTCCCCACACAGTACCCCAGATTCCCATCCGCCTGGCCCTCTGAGACTAGTGAAGCCAGGGCGGGCCGAGACTGGACAATGTGGACTGGGAAGGAGGCAGCCCGGCCTTCGTGGCACTGTTCCACCTCCACATGTCCCTGGGCCCACCTTGCCCTCATGGGCTCTTTACTGTGACATGTGGGACATCGTTGGCACAACAGCATAGTCAAAGTTACTCCCGCATGATTAAGGCACAACTGGGAGGCAGGACACAGGAACCTGAAGTTCGGCTTCAGTCTCCCTGACGTTGGTTCATTTATTATTTATTCACCGACCTTCACTTACTGACTGCCAACTCTGGACCAGATCTCGGGTGCCTCCCCTCCAGGACCTCATGAACAAAACCTCTTCCATTTCAGGAAAGTTTCTTGGGACTAATTGTTGCCAATTTCTCTAGATGAACATTTCATCCCGTGACAATGCCATGCCTGTGTTCTTGCTAAGAAATTGTGCTGGGCACCTGTCAGGTTCTCTTCGAACCGTTGGAGCTGTGGCTGTGGGCCAATTAGGTAGGTCAGGCCTTGAGCTTTTACTACTATTTGGGAAGATGGGTGTGTGGCTGTCATTGCTCGTGCAGCCTAGAAGTCTGAGTGGCCATCCAGGGAGGGTAAGAGTTGGAGAGTCAGCCCTGTCAGAGAGCTGGCCTTCCACATCCCATAGAAGCCAGTTCACCTTGCTGTATCTGGCAGGTGTTAATGAACTCAGCTACTAACCAGGCTGACATCTATGCACAACGGAACCTATCTAGTGGGCACAGTGGGGTCTTTTGACAGAAGTAATGGTTGTGGTTGTTTGGGTAAAAACAACAGTCAGTTACTACTGGTTGCCAGGAGCAAAGCAGGGGGTTAGTGAAGGTCCAATCTCGCAGGATCTAGAGAGCAGACAAAAGCCACAGGTTGTCAGAGCAACCAGTGGATTGAGGCTCAGAGGGCATGTGACTCATCCAGCACGCTGGACTGCGACAGAGGCAGTGATCTGAAATCCCGTGGGCTGTTTCAGCTTTCTGGTGACCCAGGAAGAACTTAGTGCAGGATCTCTCAGTGAGCTAAGACTGACAAACGTCCCATCCTTCCTCCCAGCCTGTCCTGTGTGCACGAGCCCTTCTGCTGTGAAGGGACACTGGCAGCTCTTGCCCTTGCAGGCTTCCAGGGGACTTGCCATAACCCCGAAGCTGCGATCTATTGATGGAATGTCTCTTTGTCCCACACAGGTGTAAGGGTGTTCCACTCCATCCCAGCAGCCAGCAGTCTGGACTTCATTGGTGGGCCCGCCATCCTCCTGGGCCTCATTTCCTTAGCGACGGATGACCACACCATGTATGCGGCCGTGAAAGTCCTGCACTCTGTCCTGACCAGCAATGCCATGTGTGACCGTCTGATGCAGCACATCTCTGGGTACCAGGTAATCCAACCTCCCATGTGGGCTGTCATTCCCAGGGAGCAGGGAAGAGCTTCACTGGCCTTAGTGGACCTTTCCTCCACGGCAACTTCTAGAGAAGGGAAGCCAAGAGGGAAGGGTCTTGAGACTAGTGTCACCACAGCAGAAGGCCAAACAATGGCCAGGCAGAGAAGGGCTCTGATCAGAATAGGGATGTTCGTCTGTATACCTGTACCTTTCACTGAATTCAAGAATCACTTGTGGTCCACCCACTTTGCACCTAACACAATGGCTAGGAGCCCAGGTGGAGGAACCAGGTGCTGGGTTTGAATCTTACCTCTTACTCAAACTTGCTATTTAACCTTGGATGAGTTACTTACTTACTCTCTCTGCCTCAGTTTCCTTACTTGTATGATATGGACTATCATACCTCCTACATCATGAGATTGTAGTGAAGGACTAGGTGATTTAATTCAAGCAGGCTCCGGACTGACAGCAGCAAGCTCGACGTGGGGCTTGACACACAAACCTTGAGATCACGACCTAAGCTGAAGCTGGATGCTCAACTGACTGAGCCACCCAGACGCCCGGGTCTGCAGTCTCTTTTAAAAGGGCACCAGTCCCATTCACAAAGGTTCTATCCTCATGACTAAATCACCTCTCACGGGCTCCACCTCTCCTAATCCATCATATTGGGGATTAGGTTTCAACACATGAAAGTTTTCTTTTTTTGGGGGTGGGGGGACAAAAACATTCAGTCTGTAGCACTGTCTAAGAAGGTGGACAAAAAAAGCATATTATTGTGAGACAAAAATTCCCAAAGACTTTATCTGAGTAAAGAACCCACCAGATTCACAGATTTATTGTACCTTTACAAATGAAGACAGAAGAGGGAAATTTAAAACGCTTCTCATGTTTTACAAAAGAAATATTGCAAATATTTATGTCTTCGGGGCATATCAGAAAGAAGGGCTGGACAGCAGTAGGGCAGGTGGGAGATGACAGGTTTGAGTAAAGCAATAAGATTACTGTTATTATTATCATTTGCCTTCTCTGACTACTCTTTATAAAGAGAATCTCCATCCTATCCCATCTCTTTCCAGACACCTTTTCTTGCTTTCTGTTTCTTCATAACCTGCATGGCCAGTTGGTAGGATCTCTATATACTTGTCATGTGTGTGGTCTGTTTTGTCCCCCCAGCCCCCTAGGGAGATGTCCCATGAGAGCAGGACGGGTCTGCTTGTCCACCCTAAGAGTGGGTGCAACACAACAGTTGCTCAACAAGGTTTTATGGAATGACTCAGTGAATGCAAACAAGGGTCTTCAATTAAATGGCCTGCCTAAGAGAAAATTTAATTACTTTTAGACTTTTACTTTATTCATTTACTGGTTTTCTGATTGGACCTAAGAGAACGAGAGCCTGAAGCTCTCTATATGTTATTTCTATCCAGACTTGTGTATCATCCTCTTCTCAAATGAGGTGGCATCCAGGCAAGTTTTATAAGATGGATTTTCATAGCGTGGTAAAGAAGGACAGTGTTCTAGACTAACATTAAGAATACTTAAGGGATCCTGGGGCTCCTGGGTGGCTTAGTCGGTTGAGCGACCAACTTCAGCTCAAGTCATGATCTCACGGTTTGTGGGTTCGAGCCCCGCGTTGGGCTCTGTGCTGACGGCTTGGAGCCTGGAGCCTGCTTTGGATTCTGTGTCTCCCTCTCTCTCTCTGCCCCTCCCCGACTCATGCTCTGTCTCTCTCTGTCTCAGAAATAAATAAACATTAAAAAAAATAAAAAAAAAACACTTAAGGGATCCTGTTCAGTGTCCTCCATGTGGAGGGGAGGAAGGACAATGATGGGTCTGTGCACAATAACCTGGATGGAGAGACAGACAATGACCAGAACTCTGCTACTCCAAGGGGCGTGGATTTTATCTTGGAAGGGATGAGCAATCATAAGAAGGCTTGGAACAGGGAAATGGAAGGATTCATGCTTTAGAATGACCTTTGAAACCACAAAGGAAGATGGGCCAGAAGGGTGAGATTTGAACAGGGGACTGAGAGAGAGTCCAGCATGCTATGAGACTACGTTCCTGGCCTGGAAAGATTTGGGATCTTTGTGGGAAGGGTGGGCAGATAGCACTGGAAAGCAGCCAGTTCTGTGTGTCCAGAGTGCTGCAGACAGGAAGGAAAGAAGATATTTGGGACATGCTAAATCTGAAATGTCTGTGCGACATCAAAGGTCAAATGTCACGTGGGACAGATAACTCTGGAGCTTAGAGGGGCAAGCTGGGCTGCAGGTATAAATGTGAGAGTCATCAGTACCATCATGATGATATTTCAGACAAGGGCATTCAAGAAATGGCCAAAGAGAAGGAGTAGGAAGAGAAGAGAGGAGAGCTGAGGAGGAAGCAATAAGGATCTAGCCACATACAGGCTGAAAATATGATCAAAACCCAACAAAGGAGATTGAGAAGCAGAGGGGAGAGAAATTGAAGAAAGTTTTGTTGAAGAATCTGAAAGAAGGCAGTATTTCAAGAAGGCAGGTGGCATCAAACAATACTAAATGCTGATAAATAACAAAGCAAATGAGGACAGAGATGTGCCTGTTGGATTTGGCACCTGGAAGTCACTGGTGACCTTTCCAAGACGATTGGATAGGTAGAAGCAGTAGCCATTTGAAGAGGGTTGAAGACAGAGGGTGAAGTGAGGACATGGGGCCAGAGTGTGCCTATTAATGCCTTCTGGAAGTTTACCTACAAAGAGGAGTAGAGAAATGGAGTCCAAACTAGAAGGATTAGGAGTCAAGAGAGGGTTCTTTTTAAGATGAGAAATACTATAGCATTCTTGTCAGTGGGAGGAAGTGACAGAAGAGAAAAAGAAAGAGATGGATGAAGCTAGGAGAGAAGAACTATCCCATGGAGCCATGTTCTTGAGGAGGTGAGGGGTGGGTTCCAGAAGCTCTGCAGATGGAGACCCTGCTTATGACCAGAAAGATGCAACACAGGCCCCTGTAGATCTGGTGTGGGCAGACGAGAGCGTTCATGTCTGATGGGTTCTGTCTTCTCAACAGACAAGGTTGGGGAAAGAGGAGAAGAGTTGAAATTCTCATCTTTGGCATGAAGAACACCAGCTTCCTAGAAAAACAGAGTTGGCCACCAGGCTAAATGAGGGCTACTTTGGCATTTGACACTGTGACTGCAAGCGAAACAAGTCAGCATGCACGTGTGATTTTTCTCAATCTTCAGCCATCCTAATTATGTCTTGGTGGGGGAGTGGGGAGTGGTCAGATTTCAGATATATCCAAGAAGTGGCTGAAGCAATCTGGAAAGATATTGAGTATTCACTAATCACAGCTGCCTTTAGCAGCTGCGCTACTATAACAGAATATCACAGACTGGTTGGCTTATAAACAACAGAAAGTTATTTCTCACAGTTCTGGAGGCTGGGGAAATCCAAGATCAGGGTTCCAGCATCGTCCGGTTGGGTGAGGGCCCTCCTCTGGATTGCAGATAGCCAACTTCTCATTGATCCTCACATGGGAAAGATCAGAGAGAGGAGGCAAGCTCTCTTGTGACTCTTACAAGGGCACTAATCCCACCATAAGGCTCCACCTTCATGACCCCCTCTAATCCTGATCACCTCCCGTAGGACCCACCTCCAGATCACATTTCACTGTGGGAAAGTGTTTCAACACATGAATTTGGGGAGGACACAAATGTGCAGTTTAGAACAGCAAGCAAGACTTCCTTTAGAGACGATGTCTGGCAGGACAGGGCTGGGCAGTGTCAGATCCAGGCTTAGGAACTGAGCTGTGGATGAGAACCCAGATATCAGGAGATGGCTAGGCAGCCTGACTTTTGTGTGACTGAGGTCAACAGAGACACGAGTCTAGGTAAGATCCATCTCATTAGTCTCTGAGGTGGGTATGGGCCACGGGGACCCCATCACCTCTGTCCTCGTACGGAAGTTTGCATGTGGCTGATTCCCTGGGCCTGGCACAGTAAGTAGAAAGGTCCATCGGGTGGCTGCAGCCTGAAGTGATGGTGCAGCTGAGCTCATGGGGAGGCGTGGCTTCCTGGTGACACACCAACGTTTGTGGGATGGCTATGAATGCACGATCCAGTAAAGGAAAATGAAAAAGAACACTCAGAAATGTAGGAGGAAACCAAGAGAGAGTAGCATTCTGCGAACACGGGAGGAGATTTTCAGGAAGAAGCAGGGGGTCCCTAGTGAGAGGTCAAGTCACATGAGTACAGGAAAGTGGACACTGGTGGGGAAGCCGCCACAAATTTGGTGTGTGTTTTTCTTCTGGGATCGTGGGGACGAGGGAGGTGGCACCAGAGAGCAGAGGGCTTTCGGCCTGGGTTGACCACACATGCTGGTGGGAACAAGCAGGGACGGAGAAAGAGTTCTAGTGATGCACTCACGAGGAAACCGCTTTGTGTTTTCACTTGTTCAGATAATGGCTTTCCTCCTGAGGAAAAAGACCTCTCTCCTAAACCAGCGAAGTTTTCAGCTCATCCTCTCCATTGCCGGCACTGCAGAACTGGGCTTCGGCTCCTCTCTGGTCACCAATGTTGGTGTCTTTCAACACATCCTCTGCAATTTTGAGGTAAACTGGAGACTGGTCATTAGCCCTGAAGGAGTGGGTGTGTGTGATGGGAAAGAAAGTCTGGTGCTTCCTCTAAACTCAGCAGCTCAGCTTCCTCAATAGTCAGGAGGGGCGTGAGAAGGAAAACCTTAACGGCTTTGGAGTCCAGAGGCCCTTTTTATAATTAAATCCTACCACCCATGGGCTGTGCGGCCTTGGGCAAGTCTCTTGATTTCTCTGAGTTCTAGTCTTCTAGTGTGTGAAATGGAGACCGTCATCTCTCCCTCACAGGCTGGTGCGGGGGTCAAACCAGATAGTATCTGGGTAAGGGCCTTAAAACCGTAGGTTTAAAAAATATATACCCCTAGTTCCGTTGAATGGTGCTTTGCTGTTGACAAATGTTCCTTGCAAGGGCTGACTGAGAGACCCTGAGGGTAGGCCTGAGGCTAACAGAGGAGGACTGCACAGAACTTTGGGTGGATTGCTCCATTCACAAGACTATTTACTAAGTGCCCACTGGGGTCAGGCATTAGCCATGTCCTGGAGATGTGATAACCAGGATCCAGCCTCTTCACACAGCCACCTGGGCCCAGGACATAACCAAGTTGACACTACGCTGTGCTAGGTGCCACGGAGAGACAGGCACAGGGCATTTGGGGAGTGGGGTGAGAGCACAGCCAATTCAGATTTCCCGTTCAGGGACTCTGGGGCTGAGTCTGGCAGAGTGCATTCAGTGGGGAATGTTCCAGGTGGAGTGGGCACTATTTGCACACAGGAGGGATGAGAAACAACCACAGGGATTTGAAAGCAAGTGGCTTGGAGGGTCCCTGGAGGGCTATTTGTTGCAAGGAGAGGTGAGGCCGGAGGGGGAGACAAGACAGGCTGGAGATGCTAGGCTGTAGGACATGCGCTTTAGCCAATCCATGCTGGAGTCTGTGGAAGTATTTTAAAGATGGATATTTTTAAGCTAAAAAAATGATATGCTTATTGTAGAATACTTAAAATTACAGAGAAGTAGGGCGGGGGAGGAAGCTCCCGTTTCTGAGACCCAGATGGCCTTTGCCAACTTTTAAGGCATTGCTTTTTTGTACTTCCTATGCACAATATACATGTATTTTCATATCACAGTCACGATCATAGTGTAGATATTATTTTAAGTCCCGCCTTTCCTCACATAATATGGACATTAAAAGCATTTATTATGGACTCTCCCCCCACCCTTTTTTGTTTTGGTTAAAACACTTTTAGTGAAAAGGGAAAGACACTGATGTCCCGCGTGTCTGCTGTTCACATTTTACAATATTAGGACGCTCTGGAGCCTACAGCCTTGGAGGAGACACCATCATTCAAGTCTAGCACAGTCCTCACTCTCCTCCTCAGAACTCCTGTTCCAAATGATCCTGTGTTAAGAGTAAATATTACAGCTCATTACAAGACGGAGAGACAGGGACAATACCACCTATAGCTCACCGCCCAAAGTCTGGGACTCTAAGAACCAGACAGTGGCAAAGACATAAGCCCTGGGCCACAGACAGGCAAATGGGGAGGAAATAGGTCTTGAGAAAGGAAGATGAGGAACATACGAGGAGCCAGGGAATAAAATTAGAGGCACACTAGTGCTAGGAAGTCCCCTACGACCTGTGCTGCATTGCTGCACACCCAGTCGCTGAAAGTTCAAAAGAATATTTGTGAGACCCATCCAGTCAAGAACTCGAGGTCCGCTCCCTCACGTCATGCCCCTTTCATAGTCTCATAGGCTCCCAGCAAGCCCTATGCTTTAGCAACACTTTTCAACTCTCCATCATTACTCCTTCAATGACCCTCACCAATAATGCCTGTTAAAGATGTGAACTTCACATTTAAAAACATTTATTTTGTACTTTTGCAAGTATTGTTCTGAATCAGAATAGTATCTGTCTTATAGCAAATTCCTGGTTTCTTCACTATCCCCCTATTGTCAAAGTCTTAGATTATTCTGCTATGTTATTCGTATATGAATAAATGTCACTGTAGATGGCACTTTTGTGCACACAGTTCCCTTGGTTTAAAAACCATTTCCTTTGAGTAAATGATCAAAGTTGAATTATTAGGCTTTATGAGCAATTTTCAGATTATTGATATGTTTTGCTAAATTGCTGATATCCAAGGATGTTAACTAAAATACCACACGACAGAGTTTTATTTTAAGCCTATTACTCTGGTGGCAGGAGTCCCAGGCAGGGAGAGTGGGTCGTGAGATTGCTACAGAAATCTGGGTGAAAAATTTTGAAACCTAAATTTTGGCAAAGGCAGTGGGATAAGGAGGAGGATTAATGAGGCTCCTCATTCATATTAGAAGTGGTATAGAGCTGAATGGAAGGAATACTGTGTATAACACAGTATAAAAAAGTACTGTGCATTGTGGGGGGCTGGTGAAAGCTAGATTTGGAGAAAAAATGATAAACGTCAATGTATATATTGCAAAAAAGAACACTTGAAAGTAATGAACAGAACCTTTAGATCAAGAAGATAGGATGACCAAACAAAAAGAAAAACACAAAAACCCTAAACAAAAACAAAAAAAAACCAAAAACAAACAAAAACAAAATTCAGAGGAAGAAGAAGGGAAAAAAGAGATGAGAACATTAATTAAGTAGGAAAGAAACGAACATAGAAATGTCAGCAAGGCCAATAACTGGTTCTCATATCACAGACAAACTTGTTGAGATTGGCCAAGGTGGGGGAGGGGGGGAAATGAGAGGCACAACAAAGTAATATTAGGAAGGAAAGGAAGAATAACCACGGAGGAATGTGCAATTAGAAAGGTAGCAAAAATAGGATTAGCAACTTTGTGCCAATAAATGTGAACACTTAGCTCATTTGAACAATCTCCAAAGAAAATTTGTTTTCAAAATTCACTCGAAAAGAGGTAAAAACTCAAATGGTCCCATAGCCATCAAATAACAGAATCACGTGTTTAAAATCTTACAAGCCAACAACATCCACAAGGCAAGTCCAGGCTCAGGGTTTCTATAGGGAAGTTCTACCTGTCAGCAAACAGGCCATTCCAACCTTATAAACTCTTCCAAGAAACTGGAAAGGGAGCACACTCCCAGCTTATTTTATGAGCTAATCTTGAATGCAGAACTGAAAAAAGACAGTATGGGAAATGAAAAAGTCCAGGCCAATCTTATTCATAAATATAGCTAAAAAAATCCTAAATAAAATATTAGCTAATTGAATTGGGCCCTGGATCTGCTTCTGAAGATGGATGAAAGGGTTGTAGAGGAAGCCAGCCAGACATGGAATATAGGCTCCCTGTGCACAAAAGGAAAGGAGATATGCACAAATGACCTCACTATACTGATAAACAAGACAGCATGCCTTGGCTGCACACCTGTACCTTCTAGAGTGCTGTGGCTGTGCTCTGGCAGCTTGGCTCCAAAGCATCTCAGTCAGCAGCCCCGCCCAGAAATTTCCAGTGGAGGAACCCACCACCCCCACACTGTCTGCTCCTAGAATGACCATGAGGTCCATCCCACCCTTCCCTGAGTAAACTCTTAGATAAGCTGGTGCTTTTAAAGCTGGAGTTAAGAACACAAGCAACCCATAACAACTAGAAGCTAAAATAAATAAATAAATAAATAATTAAATAAATAAATAAATAAATAAATAAAATGAAATGAAACGAAATAACATTTTAAGATTAGGAGGGAATTTCAAAAAGAAGAGGTCTTTCACAAATGTCTGGCTACATCAAGTAAAGTAAGAGTGAGGATGTGTAAGTCGTAGATTTTGTAATTTGTAAGATTGTGTAAAATTTGGAAGTCACTTGGAGGTCAACTGGGGGTCACTGACAGGCCTGGTGAAAGGTAAATTGTAGGGTCAGAAGTGAGGTGAGGAGAGCACCGTAGAAGTCAAGATAGAAGAAAAGGAGAAGAGAGTAGAAGGAAGTTTCAAGGCTTAAGGGACTTGAGTCTGGTTGTAGGCTGAGGAGGAGGAAGCAGTGGAAAAGGATGGTTAAAAATACCAGTGAGAGTATCGCTATTGATGGGACAAGTCCTTAAAGGAGAGGGAAGGTTTAGAGACAAGAGGGTGGGTTACAAGAGAAAGTGTGGGATCCATGCATAATGACTGAGGCAGCTAGTTGAGAGGGAGGAGCGAGACAGGAAGTCGAGAAGCAGTGGAGGGACAGGAGGTTGAGGTTTTGGGTTCCTTGAAAAAGGGACAGGCCAGCTCATTCTGAGAGTGAGATGGTCCCAGGGGTTGGGGAGAGGGCAGAATTTGACATGGTCTCCATCTGATGTTCAAAGAAATCTAATCCAGACATCTCAGTGCTGTCCTTAGTACAGGGGTTATGTGACACAGGATAACAACCAAAAGGTTCAATTATCCATGTTTCCCAAACTTCAGGTAGTTGGTATTATGTAATTTCTAAAGAGCTAGGCAGCCTCCAATGGCAGCTTCTTACTGTCAGTGCTCTGGAACAGAAACAGGGATATGCTTCTGTGGGAAAGGTAAGGGCTCAGGAACACACAAGATTGTTAGGTTCAGTCTTAGACTTTCTCAGTTCTCCCGGCTCCCGGCACTGACGCTGGCATAGCATTTGTTCAGTGACTGCCTTCACGAGTGACTATTCCACGTGTTTAGGCTCTTAGACTCCTCCAGACTTGCACGTTGGGGTGCCATGCCTGCCTACCACCACCCCTACCGGGGCCACATCAGCCCACACCAGCTCTCCAAAATGGCAGCTGCCCTCCTCTGTGTGTTCCGGGTAGTGACTGTGAAACAGGGGCTGGAAATCTGTTAGTGTTTCTGGCTTAAGAGCAATCCACTTATTTTACCTTGATTTACTTTGCATTCACTCTTTTAAAAAATTTAATGGGTCCTTATTAAGTGCCCATTATGTGGCATGTGTGGTCCTGGGCCCTGGGGACTGGAGAGGGGTGGTCTCTGCCTCCACGGGCCCCCTCATAAACTTGGGTCCTCTGAGGCTCTTTTGCTTTCACTCTTAAGTAAGAGGATGGAGCCATGGCCACCTGCTTGATTCAAGTGAGGTCGATTATTGACCCTAGGGGTCACTGTCTGCAGGAGATGCCTGGGGGGAGCACAGGGGAGAGACAAGAGAATGGGCTCCATGGTCAGACAGACCAGGCTTTGAAGCCAGCCTCTGCCAATTAGAAACCATGGGGCGCCAGGCAAGTTACTTAGTCTCTCTGAGTCTTCACTCTTCTTAGCTACTAAATGCAAATAATGATATCCTTTTAGGACTTACAGGGTACTTCTTGCCTCTAGAACATGGCCTCATTTAGAAGCGTGAGCTTTCTTTGCTGCTCTGTGATTGCACTCTTGCAATCCCATGTCGGAACCTTTTTAATTCTGGGCCTTAGGAAATGTCAGTATTTAGAAGTAAGAAATGGTCAAGCTCTCTGAAAGGAAATAGGCATGAGACATGAAGGCGTGCCATCAACTGTGCCCCAGAAGGATGGTTAGCCGCTGTATTTTGTTTACTGTGAATGATAACGACCTGAGTGATAAAGTTCACTCTCAGAATCACAGTGCATCTCGCCTCTGTGCACAGCTCGCAGAGCAGCTGTATAAGGGAAGGTGTGGGCGGTGCTGCAGGATTTATGGAGGAAAGAAGTGAAGAAACTGATGCATGCACAAGTTGGGTGCGTGGTCGCGGGAGCATAAACCCAGACAGCCAAGACTCAGCTTCTAACTCCAGTCCTACCACTTGCCAGTGGTGAGTGGGGCCTGTCACTCAACTGGTCTGTCTCAGCCTCTATTTTCTCATCTCTAACTTGGGAAGACTGGTATTTGCCTTGTAGGCTCCAGCGAGGATGAACTGCGTTTGGGGTACGGCTACACGGGCAGCAGGGCTGAGGGCCAGACGGAGGTGAGGGCGAGTGTCCTTGGTTCAAATCCAGACTCACACGGAAGCAGTGGGCAGCAGCAAAGATGGGGAGGAGAGGAATGGCGTCTGAGCTTCCCCCCGGGGCAGGCCCCCTCTAAGTTCTAGGTGTCGGGAGAGCGGGTCAGATTCTTGAGCAGCTAAATCGTGTTAGTGAATTTCAAGCCTAAGGAGCTTGCCTAAGCAGCTCTGTACCTGCTTACACTGCCTGGAATCCCTTCTTCACACACGTCTTGGTTTCACTGTGTGTTTGTTGTCCCCAGCTCTGGATGAATTCTGCAGACAACCTGGAGCTCTCCCTCTTTTCCCATTTTGTGGAAATCCTTCGATCACCAAGGTAGGCTGGGCTTTGGCAGTGCGGGGGGCTAGGACTAGTGGCTTCATGCCAAGAAGGGGGACTGAGGGGACAGGACAGCCAGTGGCTCAGCAACCACGGCCTTCTCCCATTTCCAGACCACTGGACTCCCAGGTGACAGCATGTCTGTCTGGGTCTGTTTGGGCTGCCGTGACAAAATATGATAGACAGGGTGCTGAATAAACAACAGAAACTTATTTCTCACAGTTCTCGAGGCTGGAAGCCTAACATCTAACATCAAGTCTAACATCAACATCACTGGCAGATTCAGTGTCTGGGGAGGGTCCCCCTTCCTGGTTAACAGCAGTCTCCTTGCTATAGTGTCACCTGGTGGGAGGGGCGAGGGAGCTCTCTGGCATCTCTTTAATAAAGGTGCTAATCCCATCACTAGGGGATGTGTTTACCTCCAGAGACTGTACCTCCAAATCCTATGGTTAGGTTTTAACACATGAATTTTGGGGGGGACACGAACATTCAGTCGTAGCAATGCCCTTCCCAGTGGCTCACTTATGTGGGGCAAGTCTGTCTCCCTGGTGGATTTGGGCCTCGCACCCTCTCAGGGGCTCAGTATATGTGGCCAGCAAAGGAAAACACTTCTCTGTGTCCTGTTTGCCTCCCAACCCACTCTCCCTCTAAATGACTTCTCCAAGTCACTTTTTAAATCATTCAGGGCTCTTTTGGTTGCAAGCAGCAGAAATACAACTCAAACCAACTTAAGGAAGGAAGGGAGGGAGGAGGGAGGGCAAAAGGAAGGTTGAGAAAGGGGGAATTTATTGGCTCATACATTGGAACGGGGCAGATCTTCACATGTGGCCGGGGGGCACTCACACTACTTCATCTGAGACCTGTCACCTGTCTTGTTCATGCTTTCCTCCGTGCTGGCTTCATGTGGGCAGACGGCAAGATGGCTGCTGGGCAGCTCCTCAGGGCTGGAAGTTCAAGAGGAACAAGACAGTCCTGTGGAGAAGGAATACAGAAAAACAGGCTGCTTAGTGCCATGATAAGAAAGAGCACAAAACACAGTGAGAGCTGTGAATACAAACCACACACAGAACTGGGCTGGTTCTGCCTCAGTATCAGGGATGTGGAGGTTGGCAGAATTTGTCCTGTTAGTACTGAAAAGACAGTTCAAGAAGGAGCCATCCACCCAGATTCACCCTCCTTCACCTTTTTTTTTTTCTTTCCTTTTCCCACTTTCTTTCTGTACTTGTTGTTTTCTTAAAGATGATCATTTATCCTGGGAGCTGTTTTCTTTGGTTGAGTAGAACTTACGGGAAATTGAATTTGTGATTATCCTAAGAAGGGGGATGCGGATGCTTGAATTCTGTCTTTTTCCCCTTTGACTCCCAGTGGTGTGTTCATCCACTTTGTGGTTTGGGGCGGGCAGGAAGAGCACACACCCCAGACAGACTCGCCAAGGGCCCCTCGCTCCTGGCTGTTGGAGAGTGCTCCGCGGTCGCATGCGAGTCTGCTGTCTTTGTTCTGAGTTTTCTGAGACCAGCCTTAGTTTTCCCTGAGGCTTGGAATTTAAAAGTCAATAACTGGGGGTTATCTTTGAAGGCAGTTTCCGGGGGGGGGGGGGGTGGAAGGGCATGGGAGGCTCATCCCTGAGCAACTCTCGGCAGACACATATTCAATGGGTGTCTGACAGCATTTTGATGAGTTGCCAAGAGAGCATTGGAGTCAGAGGGCCATGGAGCAAGCCCAGCCTGGGAAACCTTTTTAGCAGAAACACAGCAAATTTGGTTCATTCCAGTAAAAGCTTTTACTGCCTTTCTCCTGGGCTCACCAGGGAAGGACCCCGGAATGCTGAAGTTGCTCACCAGGCACAGCTTATACCCAAGCTCGTCTTCCTCTTCAATGAGCCGGGCCTCACCTTCTCCAAGATCCCCACCATCATTGCCATCCTAGGCTGTCAGCTGAGGGGCCACTTCAGCATCCAGGACTTGCTCAGGTACTGTGCCACGCTTCCCAGGGGGAAGGGCAGAGCCTTGGGACTATTTCACAAGGGTATATAGGCCTCAGTTCTCTCCTGACCACACTCAACCCAGCAACATTACCCTTCAGGGCAGTGGCAGGTTCCATTTCCTTGGAACCTTCCAGAGGTTCTGTTCAGGGCTGAGAGTTGAGAAAAGGGGTGGTTCTGCAAGACTCCCCTCAGGGCTGTGTGCTCACAGCTCCCTGGTGCCCGGACGTACTTACTATGCCAAGAATTCAAGTTCCTGTGAGCACAGTCCTCCTCATCAGCCATTGACCCAACGTGTCTGCTTTTTGCAGACTTCCCAAAGGACAGTCCCAGTTGGCATGGTACGTAGCCTTTTCCATCCTCAGCACTCTCTGTTATGTTGATCTGGCAGAGCCAGAGTTAACTGCTCTGATGATAGATTTTAGAAGTCTCTGGAAACACTGCATTGATCACAGAATAATGTGATCGGTCTCAAACCCTCCCTTGAAGCCGATTTGGGTGGATCTGTGTAGAAAACCTTCATATGTGTTGAGCAGACGTGGGTGGAGCCCACCACTGAACATATCCCTCTCTCTCTGCATTAAGAATTGGGCTGTTTATTGTCTACACCCTCAAGCCTTCTTCGGTGAATGAGAGGCAGATCTGCGTGGATGGAGGCCTGGACTCCTCAGTGTCTGGTGAGGAGACCTTTCTCAGACACCAGTCTGAAAGCAGCAGGATGGCCCTCAGGGCACCCCTGAGAGCCACCTGTCATGGGCCCATTTTGTAGAGGGAAGGGCTGAGGCAAAGAAAAGGGAAGGTACCCACAACTGAGCAATTGTTCCCAAGGAGTGCCTTGTGAGGTCATAGTGTTATGAGTAGGGTTACAGTCATATCAAATTGTTTATTCTTCCTTCACAACCTGGAATGGCTTCTAAGACCTCCAGGATAAAACTCAGTTCCCTGTAGGCCAACAGGTGGGATCCTTCATGACCCAGTTCCTGCTTACCTTCTTGGTTGAGTCCTTCCTACCTCTGCTCCTCTGATGAGCCCCAACTTCAGCACTCTGAGCACCTGCACATCCTAATATGTGATGGTCTGCCCTCCAGCCATGCTTTGTATGTGTTGTTCCCTTGGCAGAAATGCCTCCCCTGTTCCACCCCACCCCCTGCTTTGCCCACTGAGTTAACCGTTCCTGGTCATACCGAGCCAGGTGAAGTCACCTCCTCTGGGCTTCTAAAGTCCTTGCACTTACTCTAATGCACAGGTTAGTGATTTGTTTTTTTGGGTCTCTCTCCTCCCAACCAGGTGCAGAACAGAAGCTATGTCATGTTCCCTCTGCTAGGGCAGGTGTGAAGGGAACTTGGTCCTGGGCCCTACAGATCTGTGCTGTCCAAGATGGGAGCCTCTAGCTACATGTGGCCATTTACATTTAAATTTTAACTGGTAGAAATTAAATGCAATTAAAAATTCAATTCCTCAGTCACACGAGCTCCATTCCAAGTGCTCGATAACCACACGAGCCTAGTGGTTACTGTATTGAACAGGAGAGATAGAAAACATTCTTATCATTGAAAAAGATTCTATTGGACACTCTTACTTAGTCTAGAAAAATGATCTCTTATCTTTAGGTCAAACCTGAATTGTAGGTATTACTATTCCCATTTTGCAGATGAGGAAACGGAGGCTCAGAGATAGAAGACCTTTGGGGCCAGAATCCAAATAAAGAGAAATCTGATTCCGGTTCTCCAAACTGCCACATCAGTCATGTTTCTGCATTCACGTGCCCTGAATTGGTTGTAAAATAAGTGGTTAACCAAGGGAATGAATGAATGGATAATGGGCCAAAAGTAAGCTTATTCAGTGAGCCCTTCTAATATGGACTGCATTCTGAACTCTACAACGCAAGCTCTATTTTTAGTGCAACATTGATATGCTGAAGGTTTAGCCTGGAAACACATTGAGAGCAGGAATTGAGATCGAGTACTAAAATCTTCACCACTCTGCTCCCAGTGCCTCCCATAATGCTCAGCATGTAGTAGGTGGTCAAGAAATGTTGCAGCCTGTGATAGTGAAAAAAAATTCTTCTGCTAGAAGATAAATTTGACCTTGTTATTTTTAGGATTTTGGGGGGAAGTGGATAGGAAGCAACAAAATCATCTCCAGTTAAAGGGAACTTTAGGAACATGTCTTGAAATTCTTTTTAAGCATTGCATGGAAGTCTAGAACTGAATGCCAGAATTTTGAGTCCCATCCATGCCCCAATTCCTGGGTGAACGAAGCATTTGGTGAATACGATTGCTTACTGCAGCAAATAGTCTGTCTCTTTACATCCGTTTTCTCTCAAATCTGAGTTTCCTTATTTTGTAGCTGGAAGCCAAACATCTGGAAAGACAATCTGGCTCAGAAACCAGTTGCTGGAGATGCTGTTCAGTGTAATATCTTCTTCCCAACTTCATCTGTCCTCTGAGTAAGTAGTTCCAGGAAGAGCGATTTGGCATGGGGTTGCCTCATACAGGGTGCAGTATTAAAACCTTTTCTTAATGAAAAGTTTAGCATCTCCGAGTCGGTTTTCGGCAATGTGTTGTTTCCTGTACCAGTCAGAAAGAAAATTATATTCTCTCCACCCAATAAAGCAGACCTTGCCCTAAGATATTCTGATGCAAATGTGAAATGGGCATGAGTAAGTCAGAACAGATTTGGTATAATTACAATAAGCTCTTTTTGTCACCATAGCTGTAGTGTAATTGTTATTGTTTTGGCAGTTGTGACAATCACTGATTTTGATGTCCTGTACTTGGCAGAAAATAGAACGCAGAAATGGTTAGCCTAAATAACATCTATCAAGGAAAAGGCTTGCCAAATTCTTCTGCTATTTACTGTCAGTTATTTAGTTATTTTTCCAAGTTGGAAAAGGAAGTATCTGCCTTCAATTAACTTTTAAAACAATGTGTAACCATGAAATTCCATTAACTCTCTCCCACTGACTGCCTGCTTTATATCCAACTCCAGAGTCATCCATTCAACCACTATTTGTTGAGCACCTACTGTGTGTCAGACCCTGTTCCTCACTCCAAGACTGCAGTGCTGAGGAAGTCGGTCTAGGTCCTTGCTCTGCTGGGTTGGCATTTTAGTGTGTTCGTGTGTTTGGGGAAGGGAGGAATGCTGTGGGGAGTTATCCCTCAGTAAAATGGCCTTGCAAGTAGTGCTTAAGAAGTCTTTGTATTTCTAGAATCAAAACATGGTAGAACTGGAAGATGCCTTGGAGATGAGCTAGTCCAACCCTCTCTTTTTTCATCTTTCTGAATGAGAATATAGGGTGGTGCTTAAGCACCAGGGCTCTGACGTCTAGACCTCCTGGGTTCAAATCCCAGCTCTGCTCTCAGAGACTTTGGGGAGGTTATTTAAGTCCTCTATGCCCTCTTCTACTCATCTATATGAGGATAAGAGTAGTACCTGCTATGGATGGAAATTAATATGTGACTAGCCCCAAACATGGTGTCTGGGACACTATAAATACTCCATAAGCTAAGTCTTCTCATCATCATCATCTCACCATCACTGCCCTCATCACCATCATCATCATCATCATCATCATCAAGGAGAATGACCAGAGCTCATCAAAAGCTCTGCCAAAGTCAGCCAGTTAGTAAACAGAGGCAGGGATAGAAGAGAGGGCAGTTTCTTGACTTCTAGTCCAGGGGCCACAGCCTCGCTGCCTAGTCTGGCAGTTGATGTTGAGAACCCTGCCTAGCAAAGATGGGCCCTTCTCTGGTTCCTAGAGGCAGAGTCCTTTGCTGAGCCATTGCCCCTGAGGTTTGGTTGCCACCTCCCTACCCTCCAGTCCCCTCTAGCAAATCTGTATTCTCCAAACTCATCATTTTAAAATTCATTTTTGAAAGTGACAGTTAAAATGTGGTGGTTTTTTTTTTTTTGCCTAAATTGATACAGATGCATGAATACTGGACTATTCCATTTAGATTAATTTTGATCAGTATATCTGAAAAGGGAGTGACTTAACCATTATGTGTTTTATGCAACTGTATTGATGTAATTAGATGGGTGGCTGGTCAGCCCCTGCAAGTATGAATACTAGTGGGCTAGGGCTCTCAAGGGGCCTGCGCATTTTTACATCGTTGGTACAGTTTCCAATTGCTTTGAAGAGCTTTGGCCAACTTACATTGCAGTCATTCATAAACATGTTCAGCCATTTAACAGCAACTTTGCCAGCATTTTAGTTTACCATTCTTTAAAAATATCACATGTACTTCACTGAGTGATATCCAGATCAACCTTAATTTGCCTCTCCTAGGTGACTAGCGAGGCTGGAAATTATTTGTATTTTCTGGATGTGTTATTTGCTCATGGACTGAGAGATATTTTATTGCATTTTTCGACCCCCCCCCCCCCCAGGACAAAGGAAGAGATGTTTTTGAACCTGGGGCCTGACTGGTTCCTGCTCCTTGTACAGGGCCACGTGCATCCAAGCACCACGGTGCTGGGGTTGAAGCTTCTGCTACACTTTTTGGCAAGCCCCTCCCTCCGCGGGCGATTTAAAGAAGGCCTGTCTGGGGGATCCTGGGTGGAGCGCAGCTTCGAGGGAGTAGACATTGTGATAGGTGAGTGTGCAGCCTTCTCCAGGAGGCAGGACACCTCCTCATCCTGGGCTGCAAGTGAGGACCGGCCAAGCTCCTTCCCCTAGGGGCCTTCATGCTCTCACAGTAGGATCACCTTGACCTCTGATCCCAATCAGTCCCAGTCCCCTCTTACTTCCTTGTCAAGATCCCTTTATGTCCTGACCGCTTTGCAGACACGGGGGGCTTCCTTCCATTCCTCAAGAGCTCCTCAGCTTTTTTCCTCTTCCTGGGATGTTGCCCCCAACCCACAACACCAACATGGCTCTCCTGGATGGTATGGGTTCATCCCTCAGGTCTCAGTTCAAATGCCACTTCCTCCAGGAGAAGAGGGTTCCCCTTGAATTAGGGCCCCTCTGTTATACTCTCTTTGCCCCTATTACTTTTCTTTATGGTGTTTATCACAATTCACAAGCAAATATTTATTGGGGCATTTAATTCCATAATGTCCTTCCGTACAACTACATCGTAAGTACTTGGTGAGGGTCTCGGGTTCTGTATATTTTGTTGAAATGCTATGTCCTTATTGCCTAATACAAAGCTAGCCTTTTGCCTCTAAGGTGGTAGGCACTAAGTATCTGTTTCTGAATGAATGAATGAATGAATGAATGAATGAGTGTGTCTGAAATAGGGAAAGGAACTCTTATTGAATACTTTCTTGTGGTCATGTGTGTATGACATATATTTCTATCTGGCATTTCTATGGGATGGGTAGGTGGCAGGGAATCCCTTCATGTTCCCAGTCCCCACCTTGACCAGAAGCAACAGCAATTGTTCTCAACTGGATTTTGTGCCCCTTCCACCTGATCAATAGATAACCTGAAGAGCCACCCTGCCATGCCTGACCAGAGCCCCTGCCTGCTTCCTGGGTTCCGCGTCTTGAAAGACTTTCTGGGCCACCATGTGCATATTCCAGAAGTCTATCTCATTGTGTCCACCTTCTTCCTGCAGACGCCACTTACAGAGCTGACGGACGGGCCCAAAGTAGGTTTTTGGGGTACTCCCTGGGATAGAGTGACATACCTGATCTCATTCCGTGTGACCGAGGCAGTTCCCTAAGACTCTCCACCGCTACCTCTATCCACTTCTTCCAACTCATATTGTGTTCTCACCCGCTTCCTTCCCTCACAGAGCCACTCCCTTGTCTAGCTCTTCAGGTACTCTGAGTTCTTGGGCTTCTGCCTCCCATCCTCCCTGCCAGCAGCTCTCTGTTTTTATCAGTCCCACTTTTAAGTCTTTCCCCTTCTGGGCATGGCTAGAGAAGTCACATGATCATGGGCATGGGAAGGGAGGCGGGTTGCTGCCACCACAGAATTAGAACCTCAGTTTATACCTTCTGAAATAGTGTGTCTCTTGACCTTAGCGAAGTGCCTTGATTCCCCTGCATTCTAGAGTAAACCGTATATGCTCTTCAGACTTCTGCTCCAAAGCCACCCTTTGCTCCAATGACTTACTTCACAGTGGGAATGGAGGGCCCCAGAGGGAGGTACTGCTTTGGTACCCTGCTCTCCACCACCTGGTCATGCCATGACCCTCTTCATCACCTTCTCTCTGTTGTCACTGGCAAAGGGTAGTTTTTCCAGGCTGATCTGGATTCCTTCCACCCCTTTCCTGAGTGATCTCACTAGTAGTTGACCCTTCTTTCTCCTGTACTTTCAGCATCTTCTTTTCTATGGACTCTTTCCTCAGAGACCATAAATATGGTGAACTGTGTCCCACCTAAAACCAGAAACTGACCCCTTGATTCATACTCCTGGCCAACTGTTTTCCTATTTGTCATTGTCTTGTCCTTCCTTAGCCACATCTCTCCTAAGAGGAGCCTCCACTCATGACACATGGCTTCTCACCGTTCACACACTCACTCACTCATCCAGGTCTTCGTGAGCTCCCATACCTGCGGGATCAGGTTCAGCATCCACAGCCAGTGCCAAGACCCTTTGCGATGGGGTGTCTGACTTGTCTCTCCACCCAGCTTCCTTGCTTACCGGCCCTTTGTGCCGTGAAACCCCCGAGTCACCTCCCTAGTAAGATCAGCTGCTTTGTGCTTGCCTCCCCTGTGCCCTTAATGAGTTCTTACTCCCATGTCACCTGCCTGATGAGGGGTCCTCCTTCAAAACACAGCTCAGATGCCACCTCCTGATTAGATCCCTGGGCACGGGGAACCACTCCCTCCTGTGTGTCTCAGCACACCTTTGCCTTATATGACACTGACACAGTTACGTGATTTCCTCTCTCCTTAGCTACTGAGCACCTCGAGAACAGACTCCACTTCTTATTCACCTTCCTGGGCACCTGACAAACAGCAGATTCAGAAATTGTTTCTTGGTCTCAATTGAGTGGAGTTAAACTGCGCGGAATGGAAATTGGGGGAGGGGCATGGCCCTGCAAATAGAAGGCTAGAAAATCCACCTCCCTTGCATATCCTTATATTTGACCTACCTAAATCTTGATATATGCTAATGGTATTATCGATCGCCCTTCAAAATAAAGTTCTTAATATGCTGTGCTAGGTTCACCGAAACCGTGCATTTCTATGTCTCCAAGAACGTGTTGTAGGAAACAAACATCTGCTGAATGTCAGGACCCATGATAGACGTTTTACAAATTTTATTTCACCTGATATTTATAATGATCCCATGGGGTAGAGAATGCAATTTTCATCTTACGGAGAAGGAAACTGAGTTGCCAAGAGGCTGAATAGCTTGCACAAACCCAGCTTTTCAAGAGGCAAAGTCAGATTGCCCTGCTGGTCAATTCCACGTTCCCTCTGCCACACTCTGCACTGTGCTCAAGGCCTTTGAATTCCTCCTATGTCCTCTGTAATTGCATTTACAAAAATTCATTAAAGTTGATTGGGACCTCAAACCAAACAAAAGAGCTAAACTTGATGCAGGTTGTGTGGGCCTGCAGCATCTTATAGGAGGTGTGTATTTATTTCCCTCACACGCCACTGAGTGGGCTGAAGTTCTACGTATGGGCCAGCCACCTAGGCTGTTACTATGCCGTTTCGTCTTTCCCACTCGGGCCCCCTGAGAAACATGATGCGCTGGCTGGAAAGCTGGTCCCACTGGCACGCAGCCATATGTCTCTCTATAGTCCTTGCCCCCTCTTTCAGGACAGCCTGGATGCCATGCTTCAGTGGCTCCTGCAGAAGCACTACAGTGAAGAAGTCCTCCGGGTTGGGCTGTGCACCGAAGGTGCCCTGCTGCTTCTGGAAATGCTGAAAGCCACCATGAGCCAGGTGAGACCCATTCCTTACATCTCACGAGGAGGCTCTGATGGGAAGACAACTTTGGAAGGGTCACCTTGGCTTTTTCCAGCAGCTTCCTGCTAATGCTGATAATTAGCAGGTGTCATCCAGGATGCCTGATAGAAGAGGTGTGGGGGTTCCTAGTGATAATTTAGGTGCTCAGTGAGAAACTCAGCCTACATGTCCCCAGTGGAGTTTGCGTGCTCTGTCTGGAAGACATCTGTTTTCCATTTGTTTAAATATTTGAGTTCCTTCACTGAGAGATTTAATGCTTTCAGTCAAGAGAACATTTCTGAGCAACTGATTTGGGTCAGGAGCTTAAGGGGACTGGTGGGGGTGGAAAGGGACCTGTTCCCTCAAGGAGCTCACCCCCGCTGGGACAGGCGGGCCTCAAACATGAGGGAGCTGTGAGGTAGAAACCTGTTAGAGAAGACAGATGCCCACCAACTACTTACATGACACCGAGACCCATCTATTCATGCCTTCAAGGTCCATCAGAGGTAGGTGGAGAGGTTATTTTCAACGTGGAGTCAAGTGTGAGGGGGTGAAGGCCATGAGGGCTGTGAATGGGAGTAATTATGAGCCAGATCAACAAGAACTTGCATGAAAGGCTGAAAACATCTGACTTCATTCTGTAGACACCAAGGGTCTTGGAGGAGGCTTGATTGTGTGTAGGGAAACCTTATTGCTTCTGGGAAGTGATTCATGCTTACATTTACAGTTTCAACAAAAGACAAAGATGGAAAGTAAAAATCACCGTAATCACACCCATCCAGAGATAACCACTGTGAACTTTAGTGGAAGCTTCTCCCACACACCTAAGATTATACCACGTCCTTACAGAGGACTGGGCCACATAAACCCCTCTTGCCTTTGTTTCCCAAACAAAGGAAATTTATGTTCTTTCTCAAAATGTTCATTGTTGTAAAAAGTCTGTAATGAACTTTCTTGAGCTGATCAGATCCTTTTTCTCTCTAGTTTGATGTTCTCCTTAGCGTGAATTCTGAGATGTGGGATAGTGGGTCAGTGTCCTTCGTGTTTCTTTTGGATGCACCTCTCAGGAAGGATGCATTAGACATTATACATACACCTCCCTCCATCTACTGTATATCCTGCCATCTTGTATGGGGGTGCCCAGCCCAGTCCTCACAGCCTTAGCAACACCGCCAAACTGGTGATTTCATGCTTGAGTTCTCTTGTGTTCAGTATTAGTGAAATTGCTAGCATTTTTTCATATGCTTATTAACCGTCTCCATTTATTTTTCTGTGAATTGCCTATTTGAATCTCTTGCTAATTTTTCTCTGTGTGTATGTGTGTGTGTAATTACGCTAAGAAAGTACAGATCACGCTTTTTGCTCTTTTTAAAACCAGGAATGTATTTAATTTTCATTGTATACTCTATTAGCATGTAATTAGGTGATCAGCTGCTTTTTTCTTCTAACCACTTACGTACTGTGAATTACATCAACAGATTTTTTGCATTTTTGCAAAGATTCACTGAGTTCCTCTGTTCTTATTCTTTCAGTATACTTCCTTATTCTGTTTGTAACTATTTTATTTAAGACTTTGAGTTCATGTTTATAAGTGATAGCAGGCTGCAGTTTTCTTTTGTTGTATGTTTGTCAGGTTTTGATATCAGTATCATGCTAGCTTTATTAAAAAAACTTGTTCTTTATTTTATTCAAGAAGATGTTAAATCCATAATTCTTATATTATTTAAATTATTCCTATGAAACTTCTTGGGCCTACATTTTTTCCATTATTGCTTTGTTTAAGCTCTTAAATGTCTCTTTGACCTTGTTTAGGTAGTAGATATTTTATTCAGCTTGCACAAACGGTCTCTTTTAATTCATTTAATTTCTGTGTTATTATTTCCCCCTTCTTAGTCTGTATTTGTAAGCTCATGCTCTCTTTACCCCACCCCTTCCCATTACCTAAGGATCTGGGGACTTGAGGATTGATTTAAAGAACCAACTTTGGATATATTCTCCTGATATTTTTCTGTCTAGTTCTACCATTTTGATATTCAGCATCCTCATTTTTTTTTTGGCAGTTTTCTGGAGTTAATGCGATTGCAGTTTTAAAGACCTCTTGACGCGCATTTTTCTTTTCTTAAAATTTTTTTTTTAAAATTCAAGTTAGTCAACATGCAGTGTAGTATTGGTTTCAGGAGTAGTTTCCCAAGAAGTGCCCTCCTTAATGACCATCACCCATTTAGACCAGTCCCCCACCCACCTCCCCTCCAGCGACCCTAAGTTTGTTCTCTGTATTTAAGAGTCTCTTATGGTTTGCCTCCCTCTCTGTTTTTATGTTAGTTTTCCTTGCCTTCCCCTATGTTGATATGTTGTGTTTCTTAAATTCCACAGATGAGTGATGTCATGTGATATTGGTCTTTCTCTTTCTCTGACCGACCTAATTTCACTTAGTATAATACACTCTAGTTCCACCAACATTATTGCAAATGGCAGCATTCTTTTTGATCTTTCATTTTTTTGATTGCTGAGTAATATTCCATCATATATGTGTATATATAGTGTATATATATCTCACATCTTTTTTTTTTTTAACGTTTATTTATTTTTGAGACAGAGAGAGACAGAGCATGAACAGGGGAGGGTCAGAGAGAGAGGGAGACACAGAATCTGAAACAGGCTCCAGGCTCTGAGCTGTCAGCACAGAGCCCGACGCGGGGCTCGAACTCACGGACCGCGAGATCATGACCTGAGCCGAAGTCGGCCGCTTAACCGACTGAGCCACCCAGGCATCCCTCACATCTTCTGTATACATTCATCAGTTAATGCATATTTGGGCTCTTTCCATAATCTGGCTATTGTTTATAACACTGCTATAAACATTGGGGCGCACGTGCCCTTTCAAATCATCATCTTTGTATCCTTTGGGTAAATACCTAGTAGTGCAATTGCTGGGTCATAGGGTAGTTGTATTTTTAATTTTTTGAGGAACCTCCATACTGTTTTCCAGAGCGGCTGCACCAGTTTGCATTCTCACCAACAGTGCGAAAGGGCTCATCTTTCCACTCATCCTCGCCAACATCTGTTGTTTCCTGAGATGTTAATGTTAGCCATTCTGACAGGTGTGAGGTGGTATCTCATTGTGGTTTTGATTTGTATTTTCTCTGATGATGTGTGATGTTGAGCATCTTTTCATGCATTTGCTATCCATCTGGATGTCCTCTTTGGAAAAGTGTCTATTCTTGTCTCCTGCCCACTGCTTCACTGGATTATTTGTTTTTTGGGTGTTGAGTTTGATAATCTGTATCTTTATAGATTTTAGATACTAACCCTTTATCTGATATGTCATTTGCAAGTATCTTCTCCCATCCTGTCAGGTGCCTTTTAGTTTTGTTGATTGTTTCCTTCGCTGTGCAGAAGCTTTATATCTATTTGCTCCACATCCTGGCCCATGTCTTACGTTGTCAGTCTTTTAGATGTTAGCTACTCTGCTGCGTGCATCTGTCCTTTGGAACAGACAGCATTATGTCCACTGAGCAGATATAGAAACCAAAGCTTACAGGGATTAACTCAGGCAGGGTCACAGAGTGAGGGCACAGTGGACACATGTGGGTCCGGCATCGGCATTACAGTCCAGGTCACTGCCGTGCCTAAGAATCTTCAGGGGTCCCTTCTGCATAGTGCATCGAATCCAAATTCCTCTCCCAAAAGTCCAGGTCTTATATCTGACCTTATCTTTCAGCTCCTGTGCTGGTCACTGTGAAAATAAACCTGAAGTGGTAAAATGTTTCCTTCAATCCTCAACAACGACCTTCTGCAATGGGTCATATTGGGATCCTCGTTTCACAGAATGGGGGCTGGAGGGGTTAAGGAACTGGTCCAAAGCTACACTATCAGTAAGTGGCAGAGACAGCATCCGAACCAGGCACACTAACTCCAGAAAAAGCCCTTGGAACTCTGAGCTCTGGCATCTCCCATAAATCTGACATTGTGCTCTAAGAACCTCCATAATTATTTGGTAGATGCAGGTGACTTTGGAAGCAGTGTCTCTGTCTACCTGCGTAGCGCAAACCAGACCCTCACCAAAATCCTGTGAAGGGGATTTTAAACTGCTCTCTAATGGTTCCATGCGTGCTGCCTTTGTTTCCACAATTAGGTTTGTCAGTTCCAAGTCCTTGGTAGCTACTTGGTAAACATGACATCTTAACTCAAGTACATACAGCCAGGACTCGAGGCAAGCTGCTGGGAAGATGAGAAGTCACAGATGGGGGAGGCTAGGGCTGAGAAACCTGACATCCACCTGTAACATCTGTAGGAGGAGGCTGAGTCCAATTCAGTCTAGTTGTTGGTGTGGCGCCATTGTTGGGTGACTCTAATATTAAGGTTAGTCAATTTTCAATTTCCAGACTATCCATTCAGGATATAGCAGGACCTCAGGCAGCCACTGGACATACTGCGGCTGGAGTCAGTCTCCAGACAAAGTGACTGGTCATGACTGCTCAAGGAAACTGGCCTTCAGTGTGGCACTCGTGTGCAGCCAAGATGGAGGCTCGGCCATATGGCCAAGGCCAAGTTCTGGTGTGCTGGCAAACAGGTGCCCAGATCCCCTCGGGATACTGGATATCAGTTCAGCGTGACATGATCCATTCTAGACCCCTGGCTGGTGGGGAAGGGGCTCCTCAAGACCTGCCAACCTCAGACAAGGTTTGTACCGATATTAGCCAGGGTAGGGTCTACAGCTGGAAGTATTAGCACTGGGCTGCGGAAGGCTGGAGTTGACTCTTACTGGCAAGTTCCTTGAACACAGAGGCCATGTCTAATCACATACAGGTAGTATAAGGAAGACAGCCAGACTTTGTAGCCAGATTGCCTGGGTTCAATTCCTGGCTCTGTCCCTTACCTGTCGGGTGACCTTTGGCAAGCTACTTAACCGCTCTGTGCCTCTGTCTTCCCATCTGTAAAATAGAAGTAGATGTAGAACTTACTTCAGAGGGTTGCTCTGAGGGGAGAAGAGGAATGTGTGTGAAGCCCTTGGAACAATGTCTACACGTGTTAAACCCTTCCCCAGCTGAAGACCAGTATCCCTCGCTAATCCATTGACTTAGGTGTCTTGCAATTAGGCATCTTGTTGAAAGTCTCAGAAATGCCTAGATTTCAAATCCTCTGGCTCCCCTGCAGCCATAGTCATGCTCCCATGCATCGCCTCTTATGAAGTATGTCTTCAGCCCTCAGCAGGCTCTGGAGATGATGCCTGGGAACAGACCTTCCCTGCCAGCGTGCTGCACTTCCTTGGCCTTGTGCACAGCACCTACCCCCAGGACCCTTCCTGGCGGGCCCCGGAGTTCCTCCAGACGTTGGCTGCTGTCACCTTCCCTCTGGGAACCCACAAGGTAGGACACGCCACTGCCCTGCCCAGTGAGAGCAGGGGTGAGTGTCATCATGCTTCAAGGGCGAAGGGCAAAATTCCTCCCTACCTCCACCCCAAGTTAAAATACATTTTAAGGCCACTTGCCTGAAACATTAAGTAAACAACTTGGGTAATTTTCCTTTTCTTGGCTGAGATGCAGCTTGAGTTCTGAGTTCTGCGATTCAGTAATTTTTTGAGTTGTCAGGAGTCTCCGTAATGAGAAATTTGAGGTAGACGGAACCCAGTTCTATATGGAATATCCCCACTGCTAAGGTGAAACAACAAGTTACATCCCAGGAGGCCAGTGGCCTATGCACCAGCCAGGAGATGGGGAACAGGAATGTCCCGTCTTCTGGTCTCAGGACCCTCATCCTGTTTGCAGTCCACGACTCAGGACTCCGTGCAGTCAGAGGGTTTGCTGAGGGCTCAGCTTAGAGCCAGACAAGCTGATGTTGGAAGGGCAGAGGGCCGACTGGGTCCTGAGAACATGGTGTGCATGTAGGCCACAGGAAGAGGGGCCCGGCAGGCCAAGGGAGCCCAATGGGCTCGGAGCATCTAGGAGCTGAGAGGAGCAGGTAAGGACAGTGTGAAGGGAAGGCAGGGGCAGGAGAGGAAGGCCAGACAGACCTCCCCTCATTGCCCCTACCACAGTGCAGTAGGAACCCGAGACCGCCCCGCAGGGAGGGTGAACTATGACGCCTGTCTCCGAATCCATAGCCATAGCTAAAGAAACATGTTAGAAAGCATGCCGTGGAAGGTTTAGAAGGTTTAGAAGCATAAGTGGGAGGTTTAGAAGCCATGCCATGTGCCTTGTGGGTATGTAATATTTGCCCCATAATTATTTGCTGAACAACCAGATGAATGAACGAAAGTGCTCTCTCAGTTAATCTTTTCTAGAAGTGTGTTCATGGTGACAGACAGCATCTACTGAGCACCTGCAGCACTTAACCTGGTGCTTGGGTTAACCATACGAGCACCCTGGGCGGGTGGTGTCTGTAAGAGGAGAGTGAGAACCAGAGAGGCCGAGCGGGACTGGCCAATTTCTGCTGTGTTTAGTGGGAGCCGTAAGACCCGTCTCACAAAACGGCTGAGAGAATGAAACTGGCTGTAGCTTACATGACTCACGAGTGACAGAGCCAAGATCGAAACCTCACTCTCTCGCCCCAAGGCTCATGTCCTTTGCGTCAGTCAGTTTAAAATACAATTCAATGGCCAAATAAAGTTTGAGTAACTAGTTTTAATGAAAAAACTAAATACAAAGATTAGAAGATTTGCAAGAAGATAAAACGGTTTGGTGGGCTAATACCAACTAAAGGAGCATATGGGGAAAGTAAATGCTAAAAAAAAGATGCAATAAAGAGCAAAGGAAGTCACTATGGACAGCCCTGGAGAGGTGGTGGATGGGACAGAAGCCAGGCAGGGAGGAAGGACAGTCCTACAGACCACCCCTCCCCAACCCCCAGACTGGGGCCTCTGGAGGCGGCCCGGACCCCGAAGTCCACGGCCTGACATTCTCGGCCCAGGTCCCCACCTCAGCTCCTACACCCACAGGCCAGGCTTGCCATCTGCCTGCTAAGTCGGGGTTCCAGCCGGCCGCCTGCCCGCAGCTCTGGAGCACACTCTGACCCGGGGCTCTTCCTCCTCATACTCAACAGTTCCTGCCTGGGGGGAGGTCTGGCCCAAAGTCACCTCCCCAGTGACTGCAGATGAGCCAGACCCTGTCTTGGGGCTCCTGGCTCCAGTGTCAGAGCACTTATCCCCACACCTCCTAGCCTTGTCCCAGCTCCAAGTCAGCTTCAAAAGGCCTTTGTTGCACAGAAAGTGTGACAAGCCCTCTTCACGCAGAAGGCTGGTGGCCACAAAGCTTCGATATGCTGTGAATATATATGGCATCTTTCCAGTCAAGGCCGCATGGAGCTAATTAATGCAGTCACCACCTCCCTAGGTGCCATTAAATTCATTTTATGGCTTAATTAAGAATGGCTGTGTTAATTTTATGAATGAGCAAAGGGAGGTGCTGACAGATGAATGTGCATGAAAAGTTCATGGGCCAGGAGTCAGAAGCCCCCAGCCGTATGTCCTTGGGTGTGTCATTTGGCCTCCCAGCGTCCCCTTGTCTTCCTGGACGCATCTGAGCCGATGACCCCTGCCTCATTGATCTCCCAATATTTTTATAAACATAAAAATGAGAAAGTGAAGGCCAACGTGCTTCAGGGACTTGGATGCCAGGACTTGAGGAAGTCCTGCTTCTCTCACTTGAGGGTCCTGTCTGTCGACATCAGCCATGCCTGGCAGGCAGTAAAGGTGAGTGAGGTCTCCACCAGGAGGTGGGAACAGGCTTTCTTGACCATAGTTCATGGGGCCAGGCCTTGTCATATGTGCTGTTCTCTCATTGTATCTTCACGTCTTTGTGGGTCCTTTTCATCATTGCCACGTGGCTGATGGTGAGCTGTGGCTCTGAGGAGGGGAGTGGCCTGCCCAGGACACACCCTGGGCTTCATTGCTTACCACCGCAGTCCTCTCTTGCTCCATGCTCTGGTTCTTTCCATGGCTCCCACCTATCTCGTGTCCGGAGACCATAGCCCCCCACCTTATAAGCAGTGGGACTCTGGAAAAGTCTCTTTCCTCCTCAGAGCCTTGATTTCCTTATGCGTTTAATAAGAATCCCACCTGTGCACACCTCAGAGGTGAATGTGAAAGCACTTTGAGGCAGGGCGGGCTGCTCATACTGGGATTCTCTTGTCTTTGAGGAGCCCATGACTCAGCCTGCCCAGAACGCCAGCAACCCCGGGGTTGCGACTGAAGGCGACGGCATTGCAGAGGGCCTACAGGCTCCTGCCAAGTCACATCCCGCCCGGAAGCAGCTGAGGGATTTCATGCAGCTGCTCTTGAGGGAGCTCTTGCTGGTAGCCTCCAATCCCAAGCAGTGGCTGCCATTGGAAGTGCTCCTGGAGGTGAGTTGGAAAGGGTGTCGTTGGGCCACGTGCTGTGGGAACAGGTCTGGGAGGGCGTGGGCACCACAAGGGCAGGGTATGCCCAAGGAGACCTGAGAGCTGATGTCTTTTGAGAGCTCACCTAGGTCTGTCGGTGAGCCTCCTTGGCTGGTGGTTGAGAACATTTCCTGGGACGGCAGTGATATGGTGGGAACCACGGACCCTTTGCACAGCAGGGAACTCACCAAGCAGCATGTGAACAGATGGAAGAGGGCAGATTTTAGCCAGGTTCCCAGAAGGAACCTGAAGCAGGGATTTTGGGGAAGTGACTTACCAGGGGCTCTGCTTTCAGGGGAAGCGGGGAAGGAATGCAGAAGGAGATGGGGAAGAAGCTAGCTAAGAAATGGTCTCAGCCACAGCCTGGTCCCACGGGGAACACAGGTGTGCTATGTGCGTCCCAGAGTTGGCCTCACCTTGAGGCATCTGCCTGGTAGTCATTGCCTGTGGGTGTTCCACAACTTGCTTCCTCCATCCAGCAAGCGGGCGTCACCTCACCAGTGAGGCGACTTCATCAGCAGAGGGCAGTGCCCTGGAGAAGGATAGTTGTGAGCTCTCTGCAGCCTACGCTCCCAGCAGATGTAGTATTAGCATATGAGCCGGTGAGCACTAAGTGGACATGATGGTCGTGTGGCCACTCTCTGAGTCCCCAGTATGCTTCCAGGCTTCTCCAGACAATGCCACCAGCCAAAAGAAACGGGATTTCCAATCTGAGGTCCTGCTTTCCACCATGGAAATATTTCACACGACGAGTGGAGGCAACATGCCCGTGCTCAGAGGTGAGTGGGGGTGACTTTCTCCTCCTTTATGACACAAAGCTTCTGGAAGCTGAGCAGGAAAGCCAGTGTGCCCACCAGCTACTGACCCAGCCTCCGGGTCACAATGCTGCAGTGTTTCTTAGGAGCCATGGGAAGACGTCCCCCACCTGCACGTCAGCCCCTCCATGACTCTGTGATGGGACCTCCCAAAAGCTGCCTCGAGGCCCCAGGGGAGGCATGCTTTCCACTCTCCATGACACCCTGCCATCACTGGGCCACTCAGAGGCAGAAGCCCTCTGAGCTAAAATCAGTTCTCCTCTGGCTTCAGTAGGATTGGCCTCTTCCCATGAGGGAAGTCAAGATGTCGACTGGAATTTAACATTCTTCTGCTCAGCATCTTTCTCTCTGCACCCAAGACTGGGCACAGCAAGTGTTTCTTAAATGGACGAACCTGGATGAAGACACTGCCATTGCCCTAAGAAGTTCAGACTGAAGCTTCCTTCAGAATACTTAGTTCCAGAGAAGCTGTACCTTCCCAACAAGATTAAACAAAAGTCCTCTCTGTGGTTTCTGAGCCATGGAATCCTTAGTGACATGGCTTACTTATCTTCTGGACTCTTCTTTGCCCCACAATGTGGCAACCCTGACTTTTGGTCTTTCTTGGGGAAGGGCAGTAAGGTAGAGCAGTGAAAAGCGTAAGCTTGCTATTCCCACTTCTGCTCTTGGCTCTGCCACTAGATGGCGATGTGACTCAGGGCAGGTGCCTGAAGCTGTGAGTGAGGATGGCAGTTGTGGCTAACTCAGGGGGTCGTTATAAGAATTAGCTGAGACCATCACACCCGCATCTGAGCACAGCGCCTGCCATGATGGTGAGCACAGACAGTTCAACGTGGCAGCTTCATCCTCTGTCCCTTTATCCTCTGTCCCAACAGGGCCTCGGGTCACCATGACAGCCTTCCCATTTACCATATGCCTTAAATGCTCCTCCCCCTCCCCCCAAATGCCTACTGGAAGAAATGCTGCTCCTCGTCTGCCTTCTCCCCACTTGGTTTATATCACTGACTACATTGTTAAAGACCTATTTTTTTTTTGAGAAAAAAAATGTGTGTACATCGGGCACCTACTGTGTGTAAGACCCCATTTTCCAGCAACAGGGTATACAGAAGGTTACAATGGGGTATACAGAGGTGAGTGAGATGTGGTTGGTTACCGTGAGGGGCTTGAAGACTGTCATGGAGAGAAGACCATTTGAAGTCTGATGATTTCTCAGACCTGGTCTGTGTCCTCCCACCCCCGCTCCCAGGCAGTAAAGAGCCTCAGCCGAATGCAGAAGCTGCTTTGACTCCTTCACTCTCGAGCATCTCCTACTTCACCCAGAAGCTGGTAGAGAAACTATACAGTGGGATGTTCTCAGCTGACCCCCGACACATTCTTCTCTTCGTCATAGACCACATCATGTTGGTAAGAACCCTGGGCTGGCCATGGTGGGGGAGAAACTCCCACTGACCCACCAAGTGTCCTTGTGACTCACTGTTGGCTGCTATCTGGTTGGTCCAGTTGGACCTGCTGTCCTTCCTGGAAATAGATTCCATGATGGGTGAGAGGAAAGAGGACCTTGATGGCCCAGGTAGCACCGGGTGGATGTCGAGTGTCCTGCAGGGCTCTTACCTCAGGCCACCTGAGATCCATCTCAGTGACTGGGAGCTACAGCCCCCTGTGCTGGCACCTGAGCAACAAAGGTCCAAAAAGCTCTTTATTTCCAAAAGACTTATTTCATTTCATTCTTAATATGCACCTCCATGGGTCACATGTGGGCTTTCCTGAAATTGCCACAAGAGTACTTTTTCCTAGCCCTATTATTCCCGCTGTGCTCTCCTTCCCTCCCCAGATGGATCTACATACACACCCACACATGCAAATGCGTGCCTATACATACACCTTTAGACGTAAGCATGTGTGTGTACATGTGCACACGTTCTTTATTGTACATGTGTGCACACACACAGAATCATACTCTCAAAATTCTAGAGTTGAACCCTTTACTTTGTCCTCACCTCACATTCTGGGAACATTTCCTGACAAGTAATCATTCAGTCTTTTTTTGAGCTCTCCCTGTCTGAGGAGCTCATGATGGTGTGAGGCAGTCCCAGCCAGTGGGGCACCAGTGAATGCTGGAAAGCTGAAATCTGCCTCCAGAAACTCCTGCCAGTCATTCTTGGCATGTCCTCTGCAGCAGAACCCAGGGGGGTTCATGCTTCGTAGAGAGGGTGACGTCAGTGTCCCCAACACCTCTGTCTCTGCAGTCAACCCCAGACCCCAGGACTGGGCCTTGGCACATTTCCTAGGGCAATAGTCATTCTGACTGATGCACATTTCTGGGCAAGCCCGAACAGAATGCATTCAGATGCTTTCTCAAGAAAAACCCCAAGATGGGAGAGATATCCCTTGTCGTCTCTGAGGGGATTAGAATCAGATTGTTGGGACGTTGTGTTGAGAAACGAGGGAAGCCACTGAGGTCCCGTCTTACTTGGCTCAGGCCACTTTGACAACATTATGGGCTGGGCAGCTGAACAAAAGACATCCTTTCTCACAGTTCTAGAGGTTGGGAAGTCCAAGGTCAAGGCTCCAGCAGATCTGGTGTCTGGGGAGAGCTCTCTTCCTGGTTTGCAGATGGCCATCTTCTGCCCGTATCCTCATGAGCTGGAGAAAGAGAGGAAGCCAGCTCTTTCTTGTCTTTTCTTATAAGGGCACTAATCCCACCATGAGGGTTCCATTCTAATGACCTACTTACCTCCCAGAGACCCGACCTGGGGTTTCAATATATGTGTTCTGGGGGGATGCAAATGTCCAATGAATAGCAGCTCCCCAGTGTAAAGGCAGATACTCAGAGTGGGTGTCCACTGGGGCTGATGTGCCTTCAGGGGGTGCCAGGCCAGACTAAGCTCCTCACACATCCGTCATCCTTCTCTCCTGCTCACTGCCTGTGACTCTCACAAACCTCAACCTCAGGTTGACAGATGTGACCCATCTGAGGAGCAGGACAGGATGATGATGAAAACATAAATCCCAAATTCCAGCAGATTTAAATAAAACTTAAATTCACTGGTATAAATTCTTACATTACCGATGTAATTCTAAGAGAGCAATCTATAATTAACGAATGATCTCTCTAGTAGACTGAAACACTTTGCGCATAGTTTTTGGCTATGGAGTCTTTTGTTTTTAAAAATTTCTGATTTGTTTCTATTGAGATATAATTGCCATATAACAGAATATAAGTTTAATGTTGATTTGATACATTTATATATCACAATAGGATTCCCACCATAGTGTTAGCTAACACCTCTATCAAGTCACGTAATTATCATTTCGTTTTTGTGGTGGAAACAATTAAGATCTGGTCTCTTAGCACCTTTAAAGTTTATAAGACAGTATTATTGTCTATAATCACTATGCTGTGCATTAGATCTCCAGGACTTTTTATTTGTTAGTTACAATGAAGCAAGGAAACCAAACAGATGGATGGACCAATCAGTGTTAAGGCTACAGATCAGGACCTTCTGCCTTCCGCCTCTAAGTTTCTCATGTACTACAATTTGTTGGACTCCCATCTCTGTTAGAGGATACAGTGGTTAAGAGCACGACTCAATGTCTGATGTGGGTTTGACCCTTGCTGACCACTTAAGCTCTCTGACCCTCAGCCTCCTTATCCCTAAAGTAGGATAATCTTAATACTCACTTCATTTTATTATGATGTTTAAATGAACAGTTCATGTTCATGGATGCAAAAATGCTTAGCGTGATACTGGGAATATTGTAAACACTCTCTATATAAATACTATTAATAGTTAATAATATATTTTAAAAAGTAGACACTATAAATAGCATATTCTCATACACTGAATGTCAACCATGTTACCAGTATTTCAGAAATTTCTGGTTCCCATCTATTTTTTATAATATGATGGTGGTAAGCTTTTAATTTCTTTTCTTTTTTTTTAACTTTTTAATTTTTAATTTTAATTTTTATGTTTTTAAAATTTCTTTTCCGCACAAGTTTTTGATAAATCTATGTTTTTGAATTCACTTTAGTGATCATTCACTTAAATAGAAGCTCAGAGGTAGAGGAAAGTAGCCCTATTTGAATTTCAGATCATGCCAACTTTTTGAAATCCAAAAGAGATTCTAAGATTGTATCATTTTCTCAGTTAACTGGGTTAGCATTTAAACTCACAAAGTGTTCACAAGTATGCGTGTGTATATGTGTGTTTATTTTATGACACAGGTCATCGAGAATGCCTCTTCTCCAAGGGATGCTATCATCAGTGCTTTGTACAGCAGTTTAAATAAAGTCATTCTTTACTGCCTGTCCAAGCCCCAGCAATCACTCTCCGAATGCCTTAGTCTTCTCAGCATCTTGGGCTTCCTACAGGAACACTGGGACATTATCTTTGCCACCTATAATTCCAACACCAGCTTCCTCCTGTGTCTCATGTATTGTTTTTTGCTGCTCAATGAGAGAAGGTAAGGACTGCTTACTTGTTTCCTGCCTACTGGTGGTCAATGCAGAGAAGAAAGCTTTAGAGGGACACTTGATTGGGGCCAATACAAATGGTATATATATCGGTTATCTGGTTGTCCAAATTATGGGCAGTGTTTGATAATCTGTCCATGTGACTCAGCAGCAAGAATCATCATGGATTAATAATTTACCCCTTTTCCACAATTCTCAGGTTGTAAGATATCTTATTGATTTCATTTTTGGGGCAGAAAGCTCGACATTGAATATACACATTGATTTTATGATGCAGCCAGATTTTAGAAATATTAACATTTGATAAATGCACTCTTAGAATGGAAAAATATATAATAAATTGTATCATGCAAAGTGGGCATAATTTTCTTGCAGAAAAAATTACACACACACACACACACACACAATTTGTGATATAAAATGATATCCATAAGCACACTTGTATAGGAAATTCTAATAAAAAGAAATTGAAATAAGTTTAGTTAAATCCTTTTCTTGAAGTCCGAAGTTTGAAATATGTTAGATTTTTCTGTGTATATGCACTTTCTTTTTTTTCATGTGTGAATATTCTGTATCACCATTGCCTTGGGATTATATGCTTACAAATGCTATCTCTCTCTTTTTAAAAAATGTTTATTTACTTTTGAAAAAGAGAATCTCAAGTAGGCTGTCAGCACACAGAGCTCAACGCGGGGCTTGATCCCACAGACCGTGAGATCAAGACCTGAGCCGAAATCTAGCTTAACCGACTGAACCACCCAGGTGCCCCATAAATGCTATCTGTTACTAATAGAGCCATGTTGAGTGTAGAGGAAAGGTGGGCTATGGGAGATTACACTTTGCTCTTGTCTTTGTGTTGTTGTTGTTGTTGTTGTTGTTGTTGTTTTTATACCAGTACCTATTATATCTTACTACTTGAAAAAAAAATCCAAAAATTCTGTCAAATTGACTATTGGATGTTACAAAACTCTAGACTTGATTTGTCTTAAAACTCCCTGGGAATCACTTCAAAACACTCCTAGCCCAGAGGAGGCATTTGCTATTTTATTTGTGTGAAATAAAAGAACCCATTTGTGGTAGATTAAATTGGGAGGGTCTTCTCTCGTTTGTATTTTAAGAATTAAGTCTATCCATATTGGAAGCATAGGTAAGAACGGCAGATGCCACCCTATGTGTATGTTTGGATTTCCACCTTCCTCAGATCCCTCTGGGTAGCTAAATGGCCTTAAAATCTAAAGGGACTTTATCCTAGAAATTTCAAGAATGGATATTCTCATATAATGGTATATTTTCATTTCCTTGTTTGTCGTTTTTGGTTCAATCCACAAACATGTACTGAGTGTCTATTCTGCTTGGTTGATTGAAGGGGCCCAGAGAAGAAGGCATGTGGACATTAACATGATTGAAGGGGCCCCAGAGCAAACGGTTCATGGGAAACCTAATATGTAAACCCCTATGCCTGCACTTAGAACCAGCTACGTGATGTGCAGGATCCTGCAAAAAATGCAGACGTGTTGTTCAAAATTTACTAAGAATTTCAAGACAGGGACAGCAGAGTCCAAGCATGGGGCCTTTCTGAGTGTGGACCCTGTACAACTGCACAGGTCACAGGCCCATGAAGCTTGCCTGGCCCCTTCCAAGTGGGATGAGATCAGGGCCAAACAAAGGTAGAGGTCAATACTTTGGGAGTCTACAAAAACAAATGACCAGTCCTGATGGTTGGGAAACCAGGAGAGAGTTCAGGAGGCCTGCTGGGAGCCTGGATTAGATTTAATAAAACAAGAATAAAAAAAAGAAGTTTTCCTATTTTCCAGAATGCTATAATATCTGTCACAGAAATTGCCATGACATGTTTGGTTTAACTTGATTAGACAAGTTTTTCCAATTGATATGTATTGAGTTTAGAGGATGATTATTTGTAATAAAGAACAATAGAATGATCTTAAAGAAACTGGAGTTTATAGTGAAAAATCTCTTGTCTCCTAGTTATCCAGAAGGATTTGGACTGGAACCCAAGCCTAGAATGACTCCTTATCATCAAGTCTTTCTTTCTCCAAATGAAGAAGTAAGAGAAAAAGGAGAGGAAGACTTCCCAAGTTTGAATGATGGTACATGTTGTTTGTTGTTTATTTTTGGGAGAGTGGGTGAGTGGTGCTAACTTCTGGATTTCATTCTTCAGCTCTGTGAGACTTGGTCAGACTAAGAACTTGGTGACTTACTAACATTCTAGGGATTTCACCATAAGTTGATTTCACTTCTCAGGTGGTCTCTTGAATTTTCCTTTGGATCGCTAGATATGGGAACTGGAATGTCACCTCCTCTTGTTCAGTCCTTTACCAAGCTCTCTCTCAACTTTCTTCTCTAGAAAATGGGGTCAATAAACTCATTATTTCTATGAGATTTTTGGCTTGATTGAGTTCATTTTTTAAATTTGCTTACATCAAATCAAGTAAAGGTGATTGGCAATTTGTAAAAAAAAAAAAAAAAAAAAGTAGCAGCCAGATCCATGTGTTTAGAAATTGCTTTTTTTAAATGAAATCTAGCCATTTGCAACAATGTGAATGGAACTGGAGGGTATTATGCTAAGTGAAATAAGTCAGTCAGAGAAAGACAGATATCATATGATTTTTACCCATCAGATTCCATATGTGGAATTTGAGAAATTTAACAGATGACCATAGAGGAAGGAAAGGGAAAATAAGATAAAAGCAGAGAGGGAGGCAAACCATAAAAGACTCTTAAATACAGAGAACAAACTGAGGGTTAGTGGGGGTGGGGAAAGTGGGTGATGGTCATTGAGGAGGGCACTTGTTGGGATAAGGAATTGGTGTTGTATGTAAGCAATGAGTCACAGAAATCTACTCCTGAAGCCAAGACTACATTGTATGTTAGCTAACTTGAAAATAAATTTAAAAAACAGGAGTGCTTGGGTGGCTCAGTCGATTAAGCCTCTGACTTCAGCTCAGGTCATGATCTCGCGGTCCATGAGTTCGAGCCCCACGTCGCGCTCTGTGCTGACCACTCAGAGCCTGGAACCTGTTTCGGATTCTGTGTCTCCCTCTCTCTCTGACCCTCCCCCATTCATGCTCTGTCTCTCTCTGTCTCAAAAATAAATAAATGTTTAAAAAAAATTTTTTTAAAGAAAATAAATTTAAAAAAGAAATTGCTCTTTTAAAAAATGTTTATCTATTTTTTATTTTTTTAATTAATTAATTTATATTTTGAGAGACAGAGAGAGTGTGATCAGGGGAGGAGCAGAGAGAGAGGGTGAGAGATAATCCAAAGTAGGCACCACACTGCCAGTGTAGAGCCCAATGGAAGGCTCGAACTCATGAACCGTGAGATCATGACCTGAACTGAAACCAAGAGTCGGATGCTTAACCAACTGAGCCACCCCGGGACCCCAAATGTTTATTTATTTTTGAGAGAGAGCGAGGCAGAGGATCCAAAGTGGTCTCTGTGTGAGAGCCTGATGTGAGGCTGGAACTCATGAACTGTGAGATCATGACCTGAGCTGAAGTTGGACACTTCAACGGAGCCACCTAGGCGCCCCTAGCTCTTGCTCTGTTTTGATCTAAGAAGCTTCAGCAGACTTGCTTTCACCATTTTGGTTTGTTGACTGTGCCGCTCACATTGTGATACCAGATAGTAGGCACAAGGGCGTCTGTTTTTTGGTCACATAGGTGCCCAAATCCAGTGCTTACAACTCTCATGAGTTTAAAACATACTCTGGCGCACTGTTAATTACAACATAAATATTTGTATTTTGGTCTAGCTAGAAGAGTGGACTGAGCAATGTCCATCCTTCTAGGGTGGAAAAAATAGACTATAGGGGCTGGTACTAGAGGAGGGACTCAGTGGTTCAAGATCCAAGGGTGTTTAGGCAATGTTCAGGGTATTGTAATTATGGGGCATAGCAGGTAGAACTGGCCTGGTAGATTGGCTCATATCTGGGCAAATCCAGGGCATTGAGATTGGTGGGCAGTGGGAAGCATGATGCAGTGCCAGGAAAGAGGACTGGCTTGGGTCCTAGGTCCCTAGGCACAGTCTTGGGTTTGGTGTCCATTCCTTTGAGGGCTCAACATAGAAGGTACATTGGAAGGAGCTGTTGGGGGTGGTATTTGGTTACCTAGAGCTTACATAAGTATTTTTGCCGTTGGTATTTAATGACACTTGGGGGTGGGAGAAAGAGATTTCTTGTGCCCATCAATCGTGTCTCCCAGCTCTGAACATACATCCTGTCCCAGACAGGACCTGGTGGTGGGCAGTTAGAGGTGGGGGAAAGGCCAGCTCACATGGATGTTGGTAGCGTTGTCTACATACTGACCGCTTTCTGGCTGGAAGTTGCAAAGCTTGAGTGATATTCAAGAAAGACGCAATAAAAGCAGCCGTGATACATCATCTCCGGCCCTTGCTGGGACAGGCACTGAGGCCATCCTGATTGTGTGATATACTCTCTCTGTTAGTCCAGCACAACATCCAAAAGACAGTGCGGACCCTGTGGCAGCAGCTCGTGGCACAGAGGCGGCAGGAGCTGGAGGACACCTTCAAGATTGATCTCTCTGTGAAACCTGGAGACAGAGAAGTGAAGATTGAAGAGATTACCCCACTCTGGGAGGAGACGATGCTCAAGGCCTGGCAGCATTACTTAGGTCTCTGTCCACTTGGCTCCAGGGAACAGAACTGCTGAGTCTCATAGATGTGGACTTGCCCAAAGTTCCACTCAGGGCCCAGAGCCTTTTCCACCCAGACCTCCTCTCTCATCCCTTTGGTGGGGATTACTGAAACCTCATGCATCTTTGAGTGTGAAGAATGAAAGCTGCTTTGCATCTTGGGTGAAAGGAAGGCCAGAGCTGCAAGCAGATACTAGTAATCTCTTAGAGAGTGTGCCATGTCAGAGCTAGATGTCTAGCTCTGTCTACCATGTCTAGCCTAGAGCTTAGGATTCTAGGTCCTGTCCTGATATTCACCTACCAGCTTTGAAACCTTGCCACCAAATCATGCAGTGACCTGGATTCCCAGGTTCTTCATGTTTCAAGTGAGAGTTTTCATCCCTAAGATATTAATGACCCCTCCATTCTTTCAGTGACTCAGCATTTCCCCCCTCATATGAGTTATTGCACCTGCAGGAATGATGTTTTAATTTTGTTTTTATTTTTTTAATTGTTTAAAATATTTTATTTCTAAGTAATCTCTATACCTAGTGTGGGGCTTGAGCTCACAACCCCAAGATCGAGAGTCACATGTTCTACCGACTGAGCCAGCCAGGTACCCCTCAATTTTGGTTTTAAAGTGGTCATTGCTCTCGAATTATGGCTCACGTACTTGTTTGAAGTCTTCTAGCATCACAACATTGACAGTGACTTATGAGTTAGTCACTTCCATGTGTGTCATCCCAGACTGCCCGGCGGTATAGAACTTTTATTTATCGGCTTTCCAAATTAACCCTGGAAAATGCGTATGTATGTACATGCCTATGTATATACATGTGTAGTTTGAGGTCAAAGTGTCAGATTCCATTTCAGGGAAAAGGTTAATAAAATAGGACATATATCCCCATGCACATGTAGTGAATAAAATGGTGAGATGCACCCCATGCTTACAAATGGCTCTCTTGTTGCCAGCAATCATATACAGAAAATTCTCTGTTTGATGGCCTGTGTTTGAAACACATAATCTTATTTACTCTTCATGACACCAGAATGAGGTTAGACGCTATTATTCCCAGTTTGCAGGATGAGGACACTGAGGCTCAAGGACTTAACTAACTTGTCCAGCATCTCACTTTGAGTCAGTGGAGCTAGGGGTCTAAGCCAGGTCTGGTGACCCTGAAACCCACACTGTATTTCTTAGTCAGAAGACGGCAGTGTAAGCTTGTAGCCTGGGCTGTTTTCCTTACTGGAGGAGGCGCAAGAGGCTTGTGACCCCGGATGGCCCTTTGAAAGCCAAGCCAGTTGCAAAATAGTGTGTATCCTCCTTTCAACTTCACCTCTGACAGTTTTTGCTTCCCTGTTCCTAGCATCTGAGAAGAAGTCGCTGGCCAGCCGCTCGAACGTGGGACATCCGAGCAAGGTCTCCTCGTGGAGTGGCAGCTTGTCTTCAGCAATGAGGCTGATGCCCGGGAGGCAGGCCAAGGACCCTGAGTGCAAGACAGAGGTGAGCTCAGATCCCTCTTCCCTGGAGAAGCATCAGGCCTTTGTTTCAGATCCCGTGAGTCATGTCTTCTCTGTCTGTTGTTGCTGGGTATGACTCAATTCCATGTTCTTCTGAGCATTTAAGGTTATGCATGTGACTTCCCAGTTGCAGCTACATGTAGGGGAACCAGGTCTTAGGCTGGCTTTAACTTGAAGTGACTATGGGCTCCCCTGGGGCTCCAAGAGCAGGGGTTGCTTACGGCATTAAAACCCGAACCAGTGCTACTTGCTATTCTCCTTTTGAGTCACGTGTGCTCAGAGAGCACTAGCCCACAGTTCAGTAAGAGCCGTATGTGTGGACTCAGCAAAGGGGTCAAAAACATTGGCACCGTTGCCAGGAGATGTAGCGGTGGATCCTCTTGACTATGTGGGGCTGAGTTGTCGGGATTTTTTGAAATTAATTTCTTTAAAGCTCTATAACAAACCATCCTAAAACTCAGTGGCACCAACAATGGGTTTTTGTGATCATGGATGCTGTCGTAAGGAGTTTGGAGCACGGAAGGGGTGGGGAGGTGCCTCTACTCCATGATGTCTGGGGCCTTGGCTGGGATCCTTGGAAGGCTCATTTACTCATACAGCTGATGGTTGCTGCTGACTTCAGTCTGAGACCTTAGCTGAGACTGCTGGCTGGAATACCTATACCTGGCTTCTCCGTAGGTCCTGGGCTTTCTTACAACCTGGAGGCTGGGTTTCAAGGGCTAATTTCCAAATAAGGGGGAAGGAGATACAGACAGACAGACGGACAGATACAGAGAGATACAGAGAGAGAGAGAGAGAGAGAGTCAGTCAGGCAGAAGCCACATCGCCTTCCATGACCTAGCTTCACCTCTGCTGCATTCCTTTGGTCAAGATAGGCACACAATTCTGCTTGGGTTCAAGGCAGCGGGGGGGTGGGGGGGCAGAAATAGACTCTACCTTCTGGTGGGGGAAGTGGCAAGGTTCTGCAAGAGCATATAGGACTAGAAATATACTGAGGCTCTTCTTGAGAAGCACAATGTGTCACATATTCTAATGCTGGAGTCACTTATTTTCAGAGGCAGACTGTGGTCATTGAATGAACATGACCTTGGGATCAGGAAACGTTGGGTCATTTACTTAACTTCCCTGAGTCTTTGTCTCTTTGTCTCCACAAGGGGACAGATAACTGTGGGAAACTGTGGGAAGGGGCTCCCCAGGGAGGTGGAATAGATGGTTGATAGACCCATTACACAGCAGGAGCTTTCTGCCCATGTAACTTTGGAAAATGAGGTTGGCTCCAAATCCCCCCTGCTCAGAATGTGGGCTCTGCTGTCTCAATGGCTCCGTTGTCTATTGTGGCCAGTGACTGATGGGAGGGTACTATCATCAGATGCGGTGGAGAAGAGAGGAATGCGGGCTGCCTGTAACTGCTCAGGTAGCCCGGGAAGGAGACTTTCTTCTTTCTGAGCTTCAGAAACAAGAGGATTTCGGACATAGGGAGACAGAGCACAAACATAGAAGGGGAAACAAAATGAACTTGACTGGGCTGTCTGGCCACCTCATAC
The DNA here is from genome assembly GCF_018350195.1 of Panthera tigris. Classification (NCBI taxonomy): domain Eukaryota; kingdom Metazoa; phylum Chordata; class Mammalia; order Carnivora; family Felidae; genus Panthera; species Panthera tigris. Next base: position 46,002,700 of record NC_056670.1, read on the forward strand.
TCAGAACTGAGGGTAGGATGCGTCCTTAACACATTGGCTTGTGGAAGACACTGCTCAGTCAGCTTGTTGATTGGCTGATTGTATAGATGTGTACATTGAATCTTAAAAAAAAAAACAAAAAAACAGTCAAGGGCTTTGCAGCCAGGAAATGGCGGAGTCAAGAAAGGGTCTCCTGTCTCTGTACTACTGAGCTTGACCTTAGGCAATTCTGTGACCTCTCAGAGCCTCAATTCCTGATCTTACAACTGTGCTCTGTCTATACTAGAACATGTGGAAGCACTTGGAAACTGCAAGTGCTTTAGAAATGGAAGACAGTTTCCAAAATTTGATCCCACCTTATTGTTCTCTCCGCCAAAGGGATGACCATCTCACCTGCAGTATAGCTCTTCTGAGCCCCCGAAGCTTGGAGCGTCCCCACTGGTGCCCAAGCACTTGCTCCTGACCAAGGCCATTTGTGACAGGAGGGGTCCAGCCCCTCTTCCCCCCTGGCTTCACCCTGGAACTTCTGTTCTTTGACCAAGTTAGCTTTGTCCCCAGGGGTCAGGTCCGTCTGGCTGTGGAAGCTAGGGAAGGGACAGCTGGGATGCTGGCGTGGATGTGCATTGTATGGGAGCCCTTGCAGACTATTGATGTGCCTTCAGCCACTTCCCCATCCTCTCCTAGGCCACTGCCCTTGGCTCGGCTAAGTTGCCTCTGAGTCCTGGGGAGATCGATTGAGAAATAGCTCACCCGAAAGAAGCTTGAATAGATTGCAATACTTGAGGCCATGTAGGTCTACAAAGGGCTTGTCACAGTTTGCTCTGGGCTCACACGGAAGCAAAAATATTTTAAATCAGTTCTGTCTTTGGTGAAGGCAGGCTGCTGAAGATACTGTCTTCTACATCAATTGAGGTCTCATTCGTTCGTTCATTCATTCATTCATTCACTCACTCAACAAAATATTTACCAAGTGCTTACTTTGTACCCTGAAGTAAGCACTGAGGTTACAGAAGAGAGAACAATCTGACATATTCTCTGCTTTCATGGAGACTGCATTTTAGGGGGCGAAGATAGACAATAAACAAGTAAATTTGTAAATGTGAAGGGTGCTAATTGCAATGAGGAAAAATCGAGCAGGGTAAGTGGGAGAGGGTGGTTGTTTAGATGAAGGTGGTCAAAAGTCCTCTCTGGAAGGGGGGCATAGAAGCAGAGAAATAAGGAAGTGACTTTCTGGAGAAAGAGCAGTCAGGCAGAGAGGACCATCAGGCAAAGGCACTGAGACAGGCATGTGCTGGAATGCTCTGAGGCAGCAAAGACCAGTGTGGCTGGACTAAAGTGGGGAGAGGGCAGCCACAGGGGACGTCTCCCTCAGCTGTCAGCATCAGGAAGAACTGTGACTCCTGTCAGTGGTCTATTTCTGGGCACGGTGATCTGGGCACTCAGAATCTCGGAGAGGTAAACATGACCCAGGTCTTATAACTGCACACACCTAGTGGCATAAATTTCTGCAAAAAACATGCACATGCACATTCATGTACATGCACACATCCCTTTCCCTGCTTCTTCCTTCCTGTTTGAGCCCTGCTTACCTTCCATCTGATTTATTCATCCTTTCTATAGTTTATAGTACCTTGTGGATTTTCTTAAAGATGAATTAGTTTTGAAACAAAGTGTGCTGTGTTTTAATTTTAAAAATTAACTGCATGTTTGCTTTGGAGCATCTAATATCAGTAACTCGGTCGGGCTGGGCATGGTGCCTGGTACATAGGAGAATGTGCATAGGAGGATGTGCATGGGGCGAGGGAATAAAATGCTTTCTCCCTTTTTCCTGCGATGAAACTCACTAGCCTTCACATCCTGCATCCATCACTCATCCTCGCGAGATGCCTTTGTTGCTAACAGAAGGCACAACTTTTCAGGTACATATGTACGCTGTGATGTCATAGGATGAGAGCATCGACTGTTTGCCCTGGGGTCTGTTTAATTATTTTTAAAAATTAATTTTGATTATTACAGCTGATTACACCTCAGTGAGCAATGTAATTGATATTTTCTAATGTATCCCAAGGAACATTTTGTACAACATGCTTTTTGTTGTTGAAGGTTAAAGACTCCGTTATTGGTTTTTCCCTAAATATGCCCACATCATTAGTCCCTCCAGTGAGAAGGTCGCCATCTGGAAAAAGCAGCATGGAGACATTATTCAGGCACAAGTGCATGAAATTGGTGTTTCTGCATCTTCTGTCTCTCCTCTGGAAAGAAGAGGCTTGTAATTAAAGGAGTTGGTTTTGGAGGAAACATTATTCATTTGGTGTTATTCCTTATCATGTCAGCGGCTGACAGCTCGGTAGCACTGATGAATTGTTCCTTCGAGTGAGACATACGATACGCCATTCCTAACTCTTCTTACCTATCTTCATTTTCAGTATACAGTGTTCTCCTCTTGGCAGGTGAGCTGAACTTTGAGACGAGTCTGATATGATGGATGTCATTTCTTCCTTTTCTTCTCCTGACCCCATCACAGTCCCTTCTGGGATCAGATTGTAAAGTCACGGTCTCTCCTGGGGTGAAGGCTGTGGGTTTCAGCCTGTCGGACAGAGGTTGCGACCTTGGGCTCCTTTGAGGCCACCAAAGGCCACCCATGGTGTCTGGGAAGCTGCTTCATGTCCGCCTTCAGTTTAGAGAAACCCAGAGTGTGTGCCCCGGCCAGCCATTCCTCTTCACAGCCTGTGTGCGGCTTGCCGACTCAGTGGTAGGCTTCCTTGTTGAAAAATAAGCTGAAAAAACATCAACTACTAATGTTGGTTTCTTAGCTATGGTAGACACACTGTGGCAGTGTATGATATTAACATTATGAGAAAGCAGGTAAGGGGTTGACGGGACCTCTCTGTACTATATAACTTTTCTGTAAATTCAGAATTATTCCAAAATAGAGAGTATGTAATCTTCCTCCCTCCTTCCCCCTCCTTCCTTCCTTCCTTCCTTCCTTCCTTCCTTCCTTCCTTCCTCTCCCTCCCTCTTTCCTCTCTTCCTCCCTCCTTCCCTCCTTCCTTCCTTCCTCTCCCTTCCTCTTTCCTCTCTCTCCCTCTTTCCTTCCTTCCTTCCTTCTTCCTCTCTCCCTCCCTCTTTATTTCCTTCCCTTCCTTCCTTCCTCTCCCTCCCTCTTTCCTTCCTTCCTTCCTTCCTTCCTTCCTTCCTTCCTTCCTTCCTCCCTTCCTTCCTTCTTCCTTCATTCCTTTCTTCCTTCCTATGTTCTTCCTTCCTTCCTTCATCCTTCCTTCCTTCTTTCCTTCCTTCCTCTCCCTCCCTCTTTCCTCTCTCCCTCTCTTTCCTCTTTCTCTCCCTCTTCCCTTCCTTCCTTCCTTCTTCCTTCCTCCCTCCCTCTTTCTTTCTTTCTTTCTTTCTTTCTTCCTTCCTTCCTTCCTTCCTTCCTTCTTTTCTTTTCTTTTCTTTTCTTTTCTTTTCTTTTCTTTTCTTTTCTTTTCTTTTCTTTTCTTTTCTTTTCTTTTCTTTTCTTTTCTTTCTAGAAAAAGCATTAGGAGTGCCTGGGTGGCTCAGATGATTAAGCACCCAACTCTTGATTTTGGCTTAGGTCATGATCTCATGGTTCCTGAGATTAACCCCTCATTGAGCTCTGTGCTGATAGTGCAGAGCCTGCTTGGTATTCTCTCTCTCTCTGCCCCTCCTGTGTATGAGCGCTCTCTCTCAAAAATAAGTAAAAAACAAAAAAAGAAAAAGAAAAGAAAAAACATTAGAAAACAGAAAATGGGCACATAGGACATGAGAGCTGGGGTCTGGGTGGGAAGGGGCTGTGAGGATGAGTGGCTGCAAGGCCTGTGAGCAGGGGGGCAGGGGTGATCAAGGTCACTGCAGGAGACAGGGAGGACACCATGGCTCATGCTAGATGTTCCTGAAGTGGGGGGGGGGTGGGAGTGTTACATAATGGGGGAGAGGTATGTTTCCTTTGTAGGGGTAGGATTGGAGGTTAGAGCCCCCGAGGGAAGGGCCAGACCGGGGCTGTGACATCACTTAGGAGGGAGATAAGGAGGCTTCAGGGGCAGTAGCTGGAGCAGTGGAAATCAAAGAACACACAAGAGACTTCTGTTTAACCAAGGCTGGGATGAGCAAAAGAAAGGGGCCCTGGCCTCTTCTCAATCAGGCTGTGAAAAGAAAGGCCCCCTGGGTGTGGCAGGTGTGAGAGGTGTGCGATTCAGATGGTTTTATTGGATCTGCAGAGAATCGGGAGGAACAAGCCAGAGGCAGGGGGTTGGAAGCTCAGTTCTAGCCCATAAAAAGGGGGCAGCCCCTCTGGGTGGGTGCAGCTGCCTGACCATGTCTTGTTCAGCAAAGCATGGGCTGGATTTTACCCCCACTTTCCTCCTGGGATCAGTGGTACATGTGTGGACCGCTATTTCATGCAAGAGCCAGGTAGGCCCCACCTGAGGAGGGAGACCCACACTTAGGAGCTTAGGGGCTTATAAATCAGGAAGACCCTCTGGGGCAGGGCCAGGCCCAGTGTCCACATGTCTCCATGGATTTTGGAGGTAGCTGAGCAGGCTTCCAGTTGCTGTTTTCAGAGTCGAAATGGCTTATGTAGGAAAGCCAGGGCCATATAAGAAGTAAGAGAAGGGTTGAAAAAGCACCACAGCCGGAGGGTGACGGGTGACACAGTGCACTTGCTAAAGTGCCAAAGACAAGCTCTTCGTAGGGATTCTGTGCCTGTCCTGGCAAAGGCACAAAAGCACACCACGTTTGCTCCAAAGTCCCTGGTCTCTAATGACTGGCCTGTGGGTGAACGCCCCGCCCACCAGGTGCACTGGGGCCTCCCATAAGACCGTCAGTGCCCACTCATGGGGGCCTGGATCACAGAGACTGCAGACCTGCCATTGGCTACCTCCCCAGATGTGTGTGCCCAGGCTCGGCGTCCCACCCCCCGACGCAGAGCAGCCCCGCCCCTGGTGGAGGAAGGGGTGCCGGCCGAGGCCAGCTGTATGAGGGGCCGCCCTGGCTCGGGTCCCCAGCAAAGGAAATGACACTTTTGACCATTCAACTCGGAGCACTTTACCCACTATGTCTTTCAAAAATCGTTGTGGAAAATTTCAAACATATACAGCAGCAGAGAAAATAATAAAATGAATCCCCGTGTATCTATCCATCACTCAGCGTCCACAATTTGCAACTCATGGCCAATCTGGTCTCATCCCTATCACTACCCACTTTCCCCCTCTGCACGGGATAATTCTCAAGCAACATCCCAGACATCATATCATTTCACGCATAAATGTTTCTGTATACTTATTTTCTCTTTAAAGAAATCACGAAACCCAAATAAAAATTGCGGAAAAGGAAGCAAGCGTGCCGAATGGGAAGGCTTTAGCAGGCACCGTGGGAGCCATCCAGCAGTTCTTGGTCTTTCTCTCTGGCAAGTTTGTATTTGTCGCCTGCTGCTTTGTGATTTTGGTCTTGCTGAGGCTGAGGGCACAACGAGCCTCCGAGAACTTCGTGCCCCATTTCAGGAGAGAGGGTGGGGACTGAGGAGGACAGAAGGCTGTTGAGTGGGGCGCTGTGGCGCCTCAGAGTTTGGGGGGATGAACAGCACTGAAGGCCGAGGCCTCAGATGTCACTCACCTGGGAAAAGGCTCATAAGGCAGGAGAGCCGTGGGGCTGAGAAGAGATTTCTGAAAATAGAAAGAAATAAGCTTTGACATGAAGGGGAGTAAGGGGTAGAGTAGCTGGTAGCAGCTGAGAAAAAGTCAAAATGCAACTGTGAGAACAGAAGTCCGAGTTACCAGAGTCATTGCACTATAAGAGTTAAAGTAGAAAAATTTTTAAATCTGAAATTCAGAAGGCTGTCACATGGACTAGGTTTACTTCAACGTGATGTTTGCGGGCAAGACAGAAAGGACTTTCCTAGGAGATACATATGCTTTTAAGAGAGATGTGTGGAACGGGCACCTGGGTGGCTCAGTTGGTTAAGTGCCCAACTCTTGATTTCAGCTCAGGTCATGATCTCACGGTTCATGAGTTCAAGCCCCACGTGGGGCTCTGCACTGACAGAGTGGAGCCTCCTCGGGATTCTCTCTCTCCCTCTCTCTCTGCCCCCCCTCCCACTCTCTCTCTAAATAAACTTTTAAAAAACTAAAAAAAAAAAGATGCATGGAAGCAGGTGGCCTGAATTTGTGAGAAAATTAAGACACATGAGGACTTCTGAAATCAAGCCAGAGGCTCTAGAGAGAGAGGTACAATCCTGATAATATGTTCTCGCTGGCGTGGCAGCAGGACAGAGAGACTGTCAAATCAGGAGAAGAGCTAGAGAGACAAAGCCACTGAAAATCATAGGAAAGAGAAAAGTGATTTAAAAAACCTGAAATCAAGCCCTTGAGAAATCACAATGCTGTGTTGGAAAATCCTGTTGTGTTCAGTGGTGGAAAAAGTCTTGTGAGCAAGTAATTAAATCAGACTGTTAGAAAAATAGAACCACTTAGAAACAAATGAAAGTATGATTTAAAAAGAGTCTTTGAAAAGGGTATATCGCTGTATGAATGGGAGCACAGTGACTAAGGTCTTCTGCTAAATGCAATCTTGGTTTTTAAAATTGCCATGGGCAAGGCTGCCAACCACTTACTTTCTCTTGCTGCCTTTCCTGAGATAACTGACCCTAAAAATAGTGTCACTGTCCCCAGCCTGGCCTTAGAGCTCTTCATGGTGTGTCTGGACTAGAATTATTTCCAGAAAGGACGTCCGTTACACTCTGGTTGTGGCGGTATCAGGGAGCAAGAAAGAGAAAAATGATGAGGTCCGTTATCTTAGTTCTTAAACCCTGAAGTGCTCTTTTTCACTGCAGCTGAAGTTCTGTAGCATGACTCATAGCCCTGGTCTTGCAGGCAGTGGTGTTCCAACACCACACCCGGAACCGATCTTCCCACGGGAGCAAGGCATCCTGGTGATGGAGGTGGAGACACAGCATCGTAGGGTCCCGGGAACGCAGTCAGGCTGGGGCAACACCTGTGCGTGCGGTGTGCGAGTGCATGTGGGTGTGCGTGCGCGTGTGCTCGGGGCGCTTGTGTGAGTTGCCCTTTAGGTTTTCTTCCAGTGGTCTGGGCGCCCAATCAGGGTACTCTCACTCATTTCCTCTCTTCCCTTGACACACACACATGCGCACACACTCACACGTGCACACACACGTACACACACACCATTCTTCAAACAATTGATGTTAGAACCTACTCATCACATCGTTGAGAGGTGACCAGGGAGGAGTTGGTTCGAACGAGAAACTCCACACCAGAAGTGAACATGGGCGACTGGTCCTAACAGCAGAGGGTTTGAAAGAGCCGTAGTATCACTCCCACAAGTGTTACTACCCAGATCGCCGGGGAAGAACAGTCACGGGCCGATGGAGACGGTGGCGTTTCTCTTTCCATTTTAAAGAAATCTTAAATGTTACTAGTCTATCAAAAGTCCTTGTTACAGGAGTTTGAAAAATAGAAGTAAATGAACAAAGCAAACACTGATACCTTTAATGATGTTTCTTTACCAAGTGCATCATTTGTGAGACATCCTTATCTTCATAATAGAAGGATAATTAACATCACTAATTATCTAATTAAGTTCATTAAGCATCCACCAACAGTGCACCGTGAAGTTGACATTATGTTCTACTGTCAACAAATGCTTTTGATTTCTTAGGAAGTAATTAAAATGTAAATTAGCATGCAATTATATGCACAGGGGAAGTTTTGAATTAGATATTCATTTCAAAACTGCTTAGAGCAACATAGTTTTTGTTTTTTTCTTCAATAAAAGCAGACATTTTGCTATTAATGGTATATATTAAAGTTGCCATTCTGTTGTTTAGTGTTTGAATCATTGCCAGGTTATAGCACTGATATGACACAGTGTTTAGTTGATATGTTTGCTACTGTGCTTTGTGTTTTATTTCATATGTTGGTTTGTCTGTGTCTTTTGTGTTTAAAAATACCACAACTGATTTTTTTTTTTTTCTGAGAGCTTTCTCTAACTTAAACCTCCAGCTGACTTTGCCCTTTAAAGGCATTTTAGGTCAAATCTTTTAGGTTAGATCCTGTCAGGTTAGATTCAGGGAATGGAATCATTGGCTTGCTGAGAGCCGGTCACGCACATGCCCCTACACACACAGGGAAGAGGGAGGTTGCACAGATCAGACTTGTGGTACGGCCACCTTTGATTCCAAGTTCAAATTTCTCTTCTTTTTAGGGCAGCCCTTTGGTTTCTGATGAAATATCATAACTTGGGGCGCCTGCGTGGCTCCATCGGTTAAGTGTCCAACTCTTGATGTCAGCTCAGGTCATGATCTCATGGTTGTGCACTTGGGTGTGGAGTCTGCTTAAGATTTTCTCTCTCCCTCTGCCCCTCTCCCCTGCTTGCACTCACTCTCTCTCTCTCTCTCTCTCTCTCTCTCTCTCTCTCTCAAAAAAAAGAAGAAATATAATTTTATTATAGATCGGGACAGATGGGGACGCTTCCTGAAACATCACAGCATCCCCAGATATTTGCTGGAAGAGAAGGTCCTAAGACAGAAGCCACCATGCCCAAAGTCTCAAAGTTCTCATTTTTTTCAACAATCCCAACTGAATCCTAGAATGCAGGTGTTTTATTAAATCTCACAATCTATTGTCAGAGCCCCGTGGGTGTGATACCCACCTCCACCATCTTCTTGCATGAAGACACGGGGTCATTTGAGCATTGAGCTGATGTCACCTGTTTAGTGAGGAGGAAAAGTCTCTGCTCATGATATTTGAACATCCTCAATCACTTTTTGCATGTTTTTTCCAGGGATGGATTTAGGTGGTGCTGGATCCAGACCCTCAGTTTTGTGTGAACAAGATTTCAGATAAATGCAGAGAGAATACGGTGGCCTAAGAGAGACTGTCCCTTGTTCTCTTGAAAGGATCGACATCAGGGTTTGGCCATGAGTAGAGTCTGCTGAATCACCGTCATAACTGTGGATGCAGACATGCCCATGGTCTAAGCAGAGAGAGGCTGGTGTCTTGGGGCAGGTGGGGGGACAGCATCATGGTACAGGGACTGGTGAGGGACATAAGGCCAGCTGGACTGTGACGAGCAGTGGCATCACACTAGAGGAAACCCACACAGGATCTACATAGAGATAAGCAGTTTGGGGATGGGCCCTGACATCTGTCCCATCTCTGCTGGCAAGCTGTGTGTTGTGGTGTGGCCTGCATTTTTGTTCTCACTTGTCAGTCCGGAGGGGGGCTCCTTTTTCCAATCCATGTAAAGGATAGTGGCTAGGCTGGCAGAGACCTTGGCCCGATCGAGGGATCCCACTACTAAAATCAGATGATGTTGACCTTCTCTTAACAGGCAGCAAGCACCTACCTCAGCAAACAGAATTGTCTCTACCAGAACTTTCCTCTCAACTGTTTATTCTTAAAACTTATCTTTTAGAAAAAAATTTTAATGTTTCTTTTTGAGAGGGGGGCAGGCAGAGAAAGGGGGAGACACAGAATCCGAAGCAGGCTCCAGGCTGTCAGCACAGAGCCTGATGCAGGGCTCAAATCCATGAACCGTGAGATCATGACCTGAGCTGAAGTCAGATGCTTAACCGACTGAGTCACCCAGGCACCCCTTAAGTGCGGTCTGCTTTATCGTGACTTCCTAAGAATACAAAGTCCATACAATAAATGAATAATCAATACCAACAGCAACTCACTTCATCCCACGGCTGGTCTGTGGCCCTGCCTCATGCTAGTCACACATTTCCTCCTCTGTGACTGGCATGAAGGGATGGCAGCGTCATGATGCCCCACAAATGTGCCATGATGCCAAGGGCTCTCCCACCTGAGAGCAGCCCAAAACCACCTCTGAGCGCTTTTCTGGTCATTCAGCTTCACAGGAAATGGGGCTAAAGTTGCTCTGCTCTTGGCAGCTAGATGATTTAGCTTGAACCCTCTCCAAGAGAGCAGGCACTGAGGTTATGCAAGTTCCACAAATCAATGGAATATTCTCAACATAAGGTCCCGACCACTGCCTGTTGAAAGGCGCATTGAATCTAAATTATGTTTGAAAAGTCTTTAGGGACAAATACTCGGTTCCTTCTCCAGAGACTTCTATCCAAACAGAAACATCTAGTCTGAAAAAGTTTACTAGACCTTTCACCTCCTTTTGCTAGTTTTTCTTTCTTTCATCTCTGTAGTATTTTTATTACAAAATCAGGCTGTGTTTGTGCACCATATATAGTGGGTGTCGTTGAGGAATGTTTCAAAGTAACTTGAGGTTCAAGTCTGCAGCTCAATCCACGATATTTTAATGTACACAAATACTTCATCCTACGCAATTCAACAGCGTAGGAATTTATTGAATAGACAGAGTGTTCCTCTCTAAAAATATGGAGATGAATGGCCCGTGATCTCTATATTTAAAGAATACTTTTGTTATTTATTGATCTCTCTCCTAGATGGCATCTAAGAAGAATTACAGTAGATGAGTTTCTGAAAAAAATGTATACAGGTGAAGATTTTATAAATTGAAACAGATTTGAAATCAACTTAGGGACCTGGCAATTTAAAGGAATCCTGGGTTGAATCCTTTTGAAAACTGCAGTCCTTTACTTTAAAGGCAAATTATACCCAGGAATTTATTTTGAGGTTCAGATTTCCTAATGTGCGACATACCTGCATCCCCAAAACCAATGTTGTGGTTGGGGGAAGGTATCATTGTCCTACAAAATGCTTTCAGTTTTGAAAAATTATGACATGAGGTTGGGAGAAACATCTTTTTGTTTCCTTGTCCAGATTTGGATTTTTAAAACTTAAGTATATTCATCAATGTAAGAACGCTTTTGAGTTCCTAAGGCAGAAGTGTCCCAAACTATGTAAATGATAAAACGGCAGATGGTGGTGGGGTGGAGAGTGAGCGCGGGGCCCTCCCGAGGCGCTGTTGCCATTCACAACCCGCTAGGCCCCACTCCCAGCTCGGCCGCCAGGCGCCTGCCACGTGAGTTACAGCCGCGTTCTCGCCCTGGGACCCATCTATTATGAGAAACCATTTTGGTTAATTAAAAAAGTGTTTCCAAGTCTCAGAACAGGAAGTTCTGAAATTTCCTTCCCTTTGCTGTTGTCGATGGGGGTTGGTGAAGACTCGACTCCGTGGCCTGGAAGAGGGGGGGGGGAGAGTGGAGACAGCAGAAGGAACCATGGCCGTCCAGTCCTGGTGGCCTGGGAGAAAGGCTCAGGGGTCCTCGGGTGCTGGTGGATCTACTGGTATAATTAGGGGTGTTGAAGAATTAGCTGAGGTCATTGAGTAAATCAAAAGTGCAGTTGAATGGGTCTGTGTTGCATCGGTTCTTGCAAATGGTCCCTCACCCTCGGACCTCTGTGTCCAAGAGCTGCTGTATGGGCTGGGGCAAGAGATGAGGTGTCCGCTCACAGTTTGAGAAACGGACTGTGGGCAAAAGGGAATAAATGAGAAAATATTCGATAGTGTGACACGATCTGGAAGAAATAGATGGTGTCTTAGAGACTGGCTCGTGATCACTGTGGGTTGGATGTGATAATTCAGTTGAGAGGAAAGAGTAGCCATCCAGCACCTGGGGAATGTCGGTTCCCGAAATGGGCCCAGCTAGTGGGATGGTGGGAATGAGTTGGTGTATTTGAGAACAGATCCATATAAATGGGGCATGGAGCTCAAACGGGAGAGTGATCCAGGAGGAGGGTGACAGGAACCAGCTGTCGAGTGCCATACTAGCTTCTCTGGGGGATCAGAAAATATGTCTGCATCCTTGACTATATCTGTATCCATCTCTATTTCTCTCTCTCTCTCTCTCTCTCTCTCTCTCTCTCTCTCTCTCTCATCTTTAAGCACCCATTTCTTCTGCAGACATTCTCTCCAAAATCCCATGCACATTCATTGATGTCCTATCGTATCCCAGGCCCTTGAGTTAAGGCCAGTACAGACAGGGTCCCTGACCAGGGAGCCCACCTTCTTAGGAGGGTGAAATAATTACAGTGTAACAGGAGGTTAAGGCCCAAGAAGTGCCCAGATGAGACAGGGCCTCGCATGAGCTTCTTGGAGGTGTTTGAGCTGAGACTTGGAGGAGGAGGAAGGGGAGGAAGGATGTGAGGGAAGATTGGAAGTGAGGAAGGGGCCCCTTCAGGTGCAGAGGGACAGTTGTGACCATCTATCTGCCTTGTGGGTTAGCTGCTAGTCTGGTATTACTGGAATATCATATCCAGTTTGTCTTAACTTAATTTCATGTATTTATTTATATTCTGATTCACTCCCCAGAGGATTTATGTTACCTTCAGATAAGGATGCATGTGCTAAAACACAGAAACGAGATCAGAAAAAATAATAATAGAAGAAGAAAGCCAATTCCCGGGGAATTAAGATCATTAACATGCAGTCTATAAAGAGTAACAGCCAAGCATCTATACTGTGCTCTAGCTTTCTGGCTGCCATTGTGGAACAAGAGGCAACATAGTTCATACGTTTATCCCCCACCCATCAATTACACTTTTGCTGGGAGGTAGAAGAACTTGCGAACAGGGACCTAGGGAGACCAAAGCAGATGGCCCTGCCGAGCATCTCCTTGCCACCCCTACTGGGAATTTTTAAGGATGTGATCTGACCATGTCACGTCCCTGATCAAAACCCAGCATTTATTGCCACGCCGCCCGGAATAGGACACAGACCCACAACCCCGCGGCGAGAAACCTGACCTCGCTGCTTTTCTAAGCCCCTCCCTTGCCCCAGTCCTGTGCAGTCTGCAGGGCAGACCCGTATTTGGTTACAGTGCACCCTGTCTTCTCCCATCTGTACCCTGGGGCAAATGTGGGTCTGTCTGGCCTGAACGAGCCTCCCCCTACCAGAGGACCAACTGCTTCTCCTGGACTTTAAATCCCCCGCCCCTTCTGAAAGCCTGCCACGCCCTCTCCCGCCTGGCCGAGACCCTGCACAGCCACAGCTATCTATTTTTCACTCAACGGTGGCGCATCTGTGAGGGCCCAGCCTAAGGGAGGAGGCAGGTGTGTTGGTGTTGATTGCATTACCTGTGAGCGACAAACAGCCCAACAGTGGGTGCCTACTGGCAAGCCCTGGGGTGACCTCCCAAGAGAGCCGAGGTGAGCAAGTGTGTGCAGCACCAAGGAGGACAGGGATACGGTCAGGGCCACCCTCAGGTAACTCCTCTTGTGGACCCAGATTGCAGTCAGGGCCGTCCTGAGTACGCAGGTCAAGAGTTCTGCTCTGGAGGCAGACAGTGACAGGACAGTCCCGGCCAAGGTGGCCTTGTCTCTCTTCTCAAAGCCTAAAGAAGGAATCCTCCCTACAAGCTCCAGTCTCCTTTTGTTTTCTCTCTTTGACATGGCAGTTTCAGCACTGGGCATTATCTGGAGTGAAAACCCTGCCATAACAAAGCATCACAGACTGGCGGCTTCACCAACAGATATCTCTTTTCTCACACTTCCCATCTTTCGGAGCCTCATGGAGGCCCTGATGCCCAAGGAGGAAGCAAAGAGGAGGGAGGGTGGCTTCGTCGAGAAGACTCGTTACCTGCAATCCCAAAGCCTTTGTCCTTTGCTGCACTGGAGTGTTGTTGTTGTTGTTTTGAGTAGTCATTCTCCATGCACTCATGACGATTGAATTTAATAAAAACATCACAGTTCAAAAAAGACAAATTAGAAACCACCGTTCATCTTAGAAATTAATATGTGAGTGAATTTAACAAGAGATGAATTGCGCTGTGGTGATCTGGTCCCTCCTCAGCCACTCCGAGCACCAGTTGTTTGTCATTATTGCTGGAAATATGATTATTACTCTGGTATTGCTTGACATTTATTAAGAATCCAGGGGCTATGTCTCCATAGCAGAGAAAAGTGCAATTATCTGGGCACTTGGAGAAAAGAGCGTTTCCTGGCCTGAGTTGTCCAAATAGATATCCCGCAAAGACCCCTCGACCATGACCGCACCTGGCTCGCTGGGCACACGCCCCTCCTTCACGATGGGCTGCTGACATTTTATGTGCACATGTATAGATATTGTACGTGGCTTATGAATGAACACACAAGGAAAGCATTTAATTGCTTCTGTCACGTAACCCAAACCAGGTCTCCACCAAGGACTTATATTTAAAGGTAGATGCGTCAGCCTTTTACAGAGAAGGCATAAACAGAAGAACTTTATTGAATGTTTTATAGTCAGGAAAATCCTGATTTTCAGATGGTTTAGAAAAAAATTTTTTTAATGTTCATTTATTTTTGAGACAACGTGAGAGACAGAGTGCAAGCAGCAGAGGGGCAGACAGGAAGACACAGAATCTGAAGCAGGCTCTGGGCTCTGAGCTGTCAGCCCAGAGCTTGATGTGGGGCTCGAACTCACAAACTGTGAGATTATGACCTGAGCCGAAGTCGAACGCTTAACTGACTGAGCCACTCAGGTGCCCCTCAGATGGGTTTAAAGTGCAGGGGTGTGAAGGCCAGACCTGAAAGTGTTGCCACTGGCCCTGATGGATCTCCTTAATCCTGACCACATGGAGTGCTTCACTCCACACAGGGAACAAACAGCTGCAGAAAATATGGCCCGGAGGAGTGACAAGGGTCTGTGAGTTTCATGTCAATCTCTCAAACTTTTATTGTTGTCTCTGTTTACCTGGCCCTTGGGGGCAGAGATGGGCAGTGTCCCCAAGGAGCTTATTCTAATGGGGGGAGGGTGCTAGTGGGAAACCCAGCCACAATAATTCAGAATACTGCTCTCACAGTTTTCTACTCTATCGTGGGAGTCCTGAGGAGGTTTCCAGGAAAGAGAAGAGTATTAATGATGGTTTCATGGTACCTACAAAGTGCGTGCACAGAGCATGGTTTCTTCTGTCGCTCATTGCCACCTGGTGACATTACACTGTTAATCAAATCTCTCTTCCTCTCACCCCCCACCAATGGAGAAAAGGTGACTAGTGAGTGACGATGATAGTGACCAATGGGAACGTGAGATCTGTGGTTGGGGGGTGGGGCAGTCTCTTCCACATCTGGTTTCACTCCTGCCTCCATGAATGGGAGCTCACCTGAGTTTGACTTGCACCTGTCTCTTTTTTCTTTGGCCAGAGAAACCAGGGGTGAAAGGACTCTAGATCTGACACCAACATCGAATGGTTATTTTTTTTTATGGAATTATTAGTGAATACTTGTAACCTAAAAGATTTGTAAAGAAGGTTGCCTACAGTGGAGTCATGTTATATAGATTAAGTTTTAAAATATATCCATGAAACGAAAAGCAAGCTGTGAACAGTACTCTCACAGTTCCTTCACATTGTTCATTGAGAACAATACCATTTTGACTCTGTGAATTCGGCACCATACGTCTGCATATCCACCGCACAGCTTTCCCACCCTTTGGGGAATTAATTACTGTTTCTTTGTTAAGTGTCTGATGAAGTGGTTGGCTCGTGCAATTAGGGGGAACGAGATTTGCCAAAAAACCATTTGTCTTTGAACATGAGAATTACACTCAGCACAATGAATTGTTTATACCCAAGGGCATTGTGGAGCCGTGCCCAGCTGGGAGAGCAGTGACTCTTACCTTCCGTCGCAGTTTCATAACGGGGTTTGGGTGGGAAGCTGTGAGAATTTCAGTGTATTTTCTAATACACTTTTTGTCTAGGTATACCTTTCATATACTTTCCATCTTCATATTCAATACTGCCACGTGTGCCTCACCCAGCTTCCCCTGTTGATAACATGTAAGATTACTGTGGTGCATTTGTCACAGCAAAGAAACTGACATTGGTACATTACAGTAACTAAACTCCAGACCTCATTTTGCTTTCACCAGTTTTCCCACTGATCCGGGATCCAGTGAGGGGCACCGCATCACAGTTAGTTATCGTGTCTCCTTGGGCTCCCCTGATCTGTGACAGTTTCTCAGACTTTTCCTTATTTTCCATGACCTTGACAGTTTTGAAGAGTACTGGTCAGATGTTTTGGGGAGTACGCCTCTATTTTGCTTTGTCTAATATTTATCATAACTCGCTTGGGGCTGTGAAGCTTTGGAAGGAAGATCACAAAGAAGAATGAGCTTTCACCACATTGCATCAGGTCAGGGGTGTGTGACACCCGTGTAAATCATCACATGGTCCTGGTGCTGTCTCCCAGATTTCTCCACTGCAGACTTCCTCTAATTCCCCTTCCCATACTTGGTTTTTTGGAAGCAAGTCCTTAAGACCAGCCCACCCTTGGGGCGCCTGGGTGACTCAGTCAGTTAAGCGGCCGACTTCGGCTCAGGTCATGATCTTGCGGTCTGTGAGTTCGAGCCCCGCGTCAGGCTCTGTGCTGACAGCTCAGAGCCTGGAGCCTGCTTCAGATTCTGTGTCTCCCTCTCTCTGACCCTCCCCCATTCATGCTCTGTCTCTCTCTGTCTCAAAAATAAATAAACGTTAAAAAAAAAATTAAAAAAAAAAAAAAGACCAGCCCACCCTTCAGAGTGGGCTCCTGGTGAGGAAATATATTCAAATACATTTCAGATATATTATCTGAAATTCTTCCGTAAGGAAGGTTTTTCTCTTCTGCCCCATTATTTATTTATTCAATCTTTTTTTTATATCCATAGGGTCTCATCCATATTTATTTTATAATTTGGGCTATCATCCTCTAAGCCTGTTATTTATCTTGCGTTCGATCGCTCCAGCTCTTTGCTGAGAATATTTAATTGATCTCACACTTGTTTTCACCGTAGGTCTCTTGATCTTTTGTCCATTGATCACAAACATGAATCCACATGCCTTACATGTATTTTAGTGCATCCTTACTGTAATCATTCTAACATTCTTGGAGTGTGTATTATTCAGGATAAGTTAGGTTATGTTGCGGTAACAAACATCCTCGAACTGAATTGTCCTAAAATAGCGAAGGCTTATTTCCCACTTGTGTTACAAGTGCCTTGTGAGTTGGCCAGGAGTCTACCGTGCCTTGTCCTCCCTCAGAGACATTAGCTCGTGGAGCAGCCATCATCTAGAACATTGAGTGTTACCATGGCAATTAAAAAAGAACTTAGCAAATATCTCATGAGTCTTTTAAGCTTCTGCACACTTCTCCCCAGCCCCACCTAGCTAAAAGGTAGCAGGAAGGGCGATCATGCCATGTCCCTATAGGAGGAGAGAACTGACACTATTTGGCCAACAGCATTATTGGCCACCATACTGTTTTTTCCTTCAGGTTTTCTTTTCTATGCAAATCTATACAGATTTAACTCTTATTATTGTTAGCATATGGCTGTCCAACCTCCTTTTAAAAATCAATATATCGAAAACCTGGTTCCATATCATTAAATCTTTTTTGCCACCAGGGCTGCAGTGAACGGTTGTATAGGTTGCACGCAAAGGCATCTGGCCAGAGTGGCAACAGGAAGCTGAAATCCAGCCTTTTTTCCATTATTCAAGTCATCCATCCAGGTCCAGGACAGTATCTGCCCAAAAAGGGACACAAAGGTGCTATGTGGGCTAGTGGTGGCGTTTTGGGAGAGCATGATTTGTATGACTGCATAATACTGTCTCATAAGGAAGAGCCAGCCTCCCATGTGTTGATATTTACGTTGTTTCATTTTGTGCTACTATACCTGGGATGGTGGAAAATGTTGTCAGTGAATGTTTGTGTATGTATCTTAGGGTTTCTTTGCAAGAAATTACAAGCAGAGAAAATGGTGAGGATTCAAAAGAGATGTACAAAGTGTCAGCGCACAGTAGATAACAGTCCAGGTGAAGAGTTTAGTCCTGGACCCAGCACGTGTGGTGCTTGGCTGGAGAGGCCAGGAGCTCTAGCTGTAATCTTGGCCCCAAGTTCCTGAGCAGAGTCTGAGGGGCTGTCTTCAGATGCTGGCCTTCCTTGTGTTTGCAGGGCCACACAGCTGTGATTACAGGGCTAATGATGCTTTAAACAAACAAGTGTAACGACCATCATCAGAGGACAGCAGGCACTTCCTGTGGGGCCATGTGGGCAAGAGGGTCACCAGCATCTGGCCAGCCCCAGGGGTGCCCTGGCAAAGGTGGGCCCTACCAAGCCGAGGTCAGCTCACTTACAGGTGAGCCCACAGTGGGATATGCCCCATTCCCCAGTCCAAGATCTGGTCTGGATTCTGTAGCCAAGCCCTTCCCTAAGGAGGCACTGGGACAGCAGGGCACGGGCTCTAAACCAGATCTGGACCCTCTCAAACCTCCAAACAGCCTTCTGAGGCCCTTTGTTCTACTTCAGAGGTTCTCAAACTCTTTAACACACAGGCAGTTGCTAAGCAAAGGCTATTTAGTTCCAATAAACGATGCAGAGCTCTGCTCTGAATTTGTCCCTGATCCATGTGCCACATTCACTGCTGCCCAGGCAGATGGGCCTGTGCCCTTGAACCGACCCAAATCGCCCACCTCCTGTCTCTACATACCAAGTGTGACAACTTTCTAGAGCATGAAAGTTCTCAAAGCCCAACAGGAGAGTAGTGTTTGCCTAGCACTGTGGAGACACGCGGGGTGGAAATGTGCATGGGGGAGACACACGTGATGGCGGCCTCCAAGAGCTCATCTTCCGGGGCTTCCACTTCCTTGGAGTGTTTTGTTGGAGTCATTCACCCTCGCTTATCCCACTTATCATCATACAGATTTGTCAGGAGACTGAATATTAAATGTGATAATGCACATGGAAACTTCTTTGTCCTCTGTAAAGTGCTAGGTCCTTCCTTTCACCTCCAAGCACGAAGAGCCTCTCCCTCCCCCAGTAGTCAGGTCAACCTCTACTTGGGCTGCCGATCTCATCCTTTCTCGTTTATCTGGCAGAACCTGCACCATCAGGGACCTTTTCCTTTGCTTTTCAACTGTCTCCCATTCACTGCCAAGCTCCCCTCAGTGCGGTAATACACTTGAGTTCTATTCTTCCTCTTTTATCCTATGACCTTCTCCCACCTCTTTTTCTCTTCTTCAGAGTCAAGTTTCTTGAATGAGTTGCCTATACTCATGGTCTCCACTTCCTTATCCTATTTCTAGTTGACTTAGTGCTATCTAATCATCCCTCTGAAACAACTCTCAGAAGTTGCCAATGACCAGTTCCTGCAGACAAATCCAATGGATGTTTTCAGGCCTCATCTTACAGGACTTCTCTGGTGCATTCACTGTGGTCGCATGGCCTTGGCTTCCATGGCCTCTCTTTATGGTTTTCCTTAAACCTCTCTAACCTTTCTCCTGCTGGCCCAAACTTTGCTAGTGTTTTCCAGCTTTTGTACCTTGTCTCCCCAGTCTCCTCTCTGTACCTACTCTCTAGGAGGGATCTTATCATCTCTCAGGGTTTTCCTATCATCTGGTTGGTCATGACTCACAAATTCATCAACATGGGATGTCTCATCTGAGCTTTATTCTAGGGATGTGCAGCCATACCTCTGACACTTGAATTCGGCGTGTTACACATCACATCATTTAAACTTGCTTTCTCTTGTTCTTGTGATCTCTCTCTCTCTTTTTTAAATGTATATTTATTTTTGAGAGAGAGAGAGAGGCTGAGAGAGAAGGCGACAAAGGATCCAAAGACGGCTCTGCGCTGACAGCGGAGAGCCCGATGTGGAGCTCGAACTCACCACAAGATAGTAACCTGACCTGAAATTGGAAGCTTAACTGATTGAGCCACCCAGGCATCCTCTCTTAATTTTTCTTAGTTTATCTAATTTAATTCACTCAATTAGGCAAACCAGAAATTTTGGAGAAATTCTTACTCTCTCATACAGTCACTGATTCCTACCAATTTTACATTTCTTATAGTTCTTGAATTTGACTTCTCCACTTTACTCATTCCTCCATCTAATGTCTCACTTGTACTGTGACAGTAGTGTCCTAAGGGGGCTCCCTACTTCCAGTCTTTCCTTCATTAAATTCGTCTTTCAAATTGCTGTAAGAGTGAGCAATTAAAATGCTAATGGACCACATCAGACTTCTATTTAAAACCTCTCCTTTAAGATACATACAGCTAAAGCAACATCTCAACCACAGAACCTTCCCTGAACATGATTGGTGATGAGGTCTCCTCTTCTGTGTATTTACTGGGTCCTGTGTTACCATGTCCTGTGCATAGCTCTGTCTCAACATTGGTCATGGCAGCTCATAACCATCTGTCTCTTCCATCACATTCCACAAAACCAGATATGAGGTTCATCTTTGTACTCCAGCGCCTGAAAAATAGGAGAAGGACAATGAATGTTTTCTGAACTTAACAATAGAGAGTAAATTTGACATTAGAAATGAAGTATCTGAGCAAGGATGCAAACACCCCTGGGCTATAGCTATTGTAGCTAGGCTATTTTTTTGAAGAGTAAAGATGGTTTATAACTTAACTCACACAGAATTTTATCTAATTGTGAAGTTCGAAGAGACCATCTAAGTCAACTGTTTTTAACTGATCTTACCTGTGACCTACATACAAATAGTCTCTTTGGGTGACCCTTTTCAGTTTACAGAGTACTTTCATTCTACAGTCTCACCCTATCTTCATAACATCTATTTGGAATAATCAGAAGAGATACTGTTAACCTCATTTTATAGATGGTAAATCAAATCTCAAGACATATCAAGTGGTTTGCCCATGTACTGTGGGTAGTAAGGACCAAGAACCAAGGTCCCTGGACTTCTCTTTCTACCTCCAGACCCTCACTTAGCAACACAGAGCAACATGGAAGTCTGGACATGTTGTCACATGTCTTGCTGGAGTCTGCCTGCCTGAGAAACTCCCTGCTCTGGTCCCATTTAAGCCCCTGGGGTCACCCACACAAGGCCCATCCATCCCTTTTTGGCAAGATGTGTGGCACATGTGCTACGTGACAGGAGCTGCTTTGTGTCCAAGTGCTCCCCAAGAGCTCTCTTCTGCTGCAAGTCTCCAGAGCACCGTGTATGAAAGAGGTCTGGGCTTCTGCCTTAGATGTAAAATTAGTCAAATTTGTCACCATTTTATGTCACTTACAATGCTCATAATGATTGCTTTACTTATAAATGTGTGTAAATATGTGTAAACAGCCATATGAAAGAAAATTCTGCAAAAAAAAAAAAAAAAGGAAATCAAAGAAAAGAAAGAAATCATTCTATTCCCACTACTTCAAAACTGTTAAGTGGGGTTTTACAATTATATTGTTTTCATATTTTTGAATCTGTGCTGATAAACACTTTTTTTATTTTATTGAAATGTAACACACATAGAAAAAAGTGTTTAGATCACAAATATTCACATTTAAGAATTTTAACAGAGTGAACATGTGACCAGTACTCAGAGAAGAAAATATAGCGTTATATTATATTACCCAGAAGCACTCCCAGACCCCATGTTCTTTCCTGGTCACTAGACCCCTCTTTTCTCCGAGGAACCATTATCCTAGCCTCTAATATCACACATTAGTTTTTCATGCTTTTACTTTTATGTAAATGAAATGACATAGTATATATGCTTTTCTCTGGCTTATTTCCCTCCAGACTGTGTGCAATTTATCTATGTCATTGCATGGAGTGGTAATTTATTGATTTTCATAGTGTTAGAACAATATTCTTAGGACCCATTTACCCTCTTAAAAATGACTGGGGACTCCAAAAAGCCTTGTTTATGTTTATTGTATCTATTGATATTTACCACATTAGAAATTAAGACAAAATTTAAAAAGTAATGCATTTTATTAATTCATTTAAAAGTAACAGTAATAAATCCATTATATTTAAAAATAAATAGCACTTTTAATGAATATGTTTTTCAAAATAAAAATTATTAAAAGGGGAGTATTGTTTTATATTTTTGCAGGTCTCTTTAATATCTGTCTGACTTAGTAAGAGGACAGTTGGATTCAATTCCTGTATCTGCTTCTTTACTCAATCAGTTGTACTGTATTTTTTTTTTTTTTTGGTTGAAATATATGAAGAAAATCTAGCTCCCTGTAGATATGCAGTTTGAATTCAGAAAGGAAATTATAGACATTCTTTGATACTCCACCAAAACTCAACAAGTAATAGCTTCTTAAAGGTTAGTTGAAACCTTTATCAGTGAATTTTTTTGTCCATTAAACATATTGATCTGTTTTGCACTTTGGATATTTTAACTCATACATGATTTTATAACATACGTCTAACATGCTTTTGGAATATTGGTTCCTTGAGTTACGTAGATCTCCTTAATGTTGACACATTTCCTTGGATAATATGGAAAAAACATGTTCATGTCCCCACCAATATTAAAAATTTTAGCTACTGTCAAGCTTATAGAGGCAGATATACGTTTTCTAACATTCTAATATTTGAAATTTGAAAGCTTAATTTTATCATTGTCAGAAAATACTGTCAGTTGTTTTATTTGAGAAGACAGGTCTACTTTATTTTATTTTGCTTTTTTTGTTGCTATTGTGAGTGGAACTGTTTTCTTAATTTCCTTTTTGGATAGTTTGTTCTTTGTGTATAGAAACATGACTCATTTTTGTATGGTGATTTTGTATCCTACAACGTTATTGAATTCATTTGTTAGTTCTAACAGTTTCCTTTCCTTTCCTTTTCTTTCTTTCTTTCTTTCTTTCTTTCTTTCTTTCTTTCTTTCTTTCTTTCTTTCTTCTTTGGTTGAGTATGTAGGGTTTTCTACATATATGATTATATCATCTACAAACAGAAATAATTTTACTTCTTCCTTTCTAATTTGGATGTCTTTTATTTATTTTTCTTATTTAATTGCTCTGACTAGGACTCCCAGTGCTATGTTGAATAGAAGTGGTAACAGTGAGCATCTTTGCTTTCTGGTGGATCCTAGAGGGAAAGCTTTTGGTTTTCCCCACTGATTATGATGTTAGGTGTGGGCTTTTCACATATGGCCTTTATTATGTTTAGGTAAATTCCTTTTATACTTCTTTTTTTGAGAGCTTTATCATAAATAAATGTTCAACTTTGTTAGATGCTTTCCCTGTGTCTTTTGAGGTGCTCATGTTCTTTTGTTCTTTCATTCTGTAAATGTGGTATATGACATTGATTGATTTGCAGATGTTGAATCATCCTTTTATTCTAGGGAAAAATTCTAGTAGGTCGTGGTGTATTATTATTGTAATGTGCTGTTGAATTCTATTTGCTAGCATTTTATTGAGGATTTTTGCATCTCTGTTTACAGGTATGTTGGCCTATAGTGTTCCTTTTTGTGACATCTATCTGGCTTTGGTATCAGGATGATGCTAGCCTCATAAAATGAGTTTAGAAGTGTTCCCTCTTCTTCTGTTTTTTTGTTTTTGTTTTTGTTTTTGTTTTTTGGAAATTTAAGAAGGATTGGTATTAATTATGTAGCGACACATTATGCTTTATCTATTGCTGATTTCCACTGAATTTTTTCTCAAATTTGGTCTCTCATCCTCTAATTACTGTTTATGCCCAGGCCTGAAATTTTCTTTGTTGGGGGAGTTTTATTTGCAGATTTAGTTTCTGTAATAGACATCGCGCAATTTAGATTTTCTGTTTCTTTTTGTATCAGTTTTGGTAAGTTATGTTTTCCGGGGAATGTGTGTGTGTAGTTCATCCAAATTTCAAATGTATTAGCATAAAGTTATTCATAATGATTCTTTGAATGTTTGTAGAATCTAGAATGATGTCTCGTTTTCTTTTTCCTGCTCTTGGTAACTTTTGACTGTTTTTTTTTCTTTATCAGAATTTCTGGGGGAGATATTAAACGTATTTTCCTTGGGTTTGAATTGTTTTTCAAATTTCTTGATAGATTACATGCTTATTTTTTCTAATAATACTATTGGTATATTACATATATCCCCACAAAAAAGTTTTAGTTCTATCATACATGCTTTATTATGTGATATTTTCATTTTCATTTAGGCTAAAATATTTTCTAACTTCCATTTTGATTTCTTCTTTGACCTATGGGCTACTTAAAACAATATTGCTTAATTTTTAAATATATGGGGATTAAAAAAAAATTGCTTGTAACTTAATCCCACTATGTTCAAAAAAGTATATTCTGTGTAATTTCGGCCATTTGAAATTATTTTATGTTTGTTCCATGTTCCATCCTGTGGCAGGTTTTAGTAGTAATTCCATTTGAGCGTTCTGTATCATTTATTTTCTGCAATTTTTTAAACAGTTCATCAGATGAGGCTTGCCTACTATAGTCTTCAAATATTCTTTATTTCTATTTCTTGTCAGCTTCTTCTGTTAGTTACTGAGAAATAAGTTATCTTCTTCCAGTATGATTGTAGACTTGTTTGCTTCTCCTTTCAATTCTGTTATGTTATATATTATATATTCTGAGGCTATATTAATAGATGCCTCACATTTAGAACTTATACTTTCCTAGTGTATTTATCCTTTATCATTATGAAGTACCGTCTTCATTCCTAATAACACTTCTTACTTTAAAGACTGCTACTTGTACAGTTTTACCACATTTCTTTTGGTTAGCCTTCGTCTAGTTTATTTTTTTTTACCATCATTTTACTTTCAACCTTTTGTGTCCTTATTTCAAGGAGTATCTCTTTTTAAGTAGCATTTACTTAGGTTTTCCTTTTTGATACAGTTTATCTTTTATTTGGAGCATTTACTCTATTTACGTTGAATGTAATTAATGACAATTTTAGTTTAAATCCACCTTGTTTAAAATTTTCTGTTTGTAATATCTGTTATTTATTCCTTTTTCCCCTCTTTCAACATATTATCAACTATTTTAAATTATTGTACTTCCCTTCTATTACCTGGAAGTCACATATTCTTTTATTATGTTTTTAGTGGTTAGCCTAGAAATTACAATGTGCATATTTGCTTTATTTAAGTCTAATGTAAATTAGACCCTTTTTCCAAATTAAAAAAAAATTTTTTAATGTTTGTTTATTTTTGAGAGCAAGAGAGAGAAAAGGACACAGAGCATGGGGGGCTGGCAGAGAGAGGGGAGACACAGAATCTGAAGTAGGTTTCAGGTTCCGAGCTGTCAGCACAGAGCCTGACATGGGGCTCAAACCCACCAATCGTGAGATCATGACCTGAGACCAAGTCGGATGCTCAACCAACTGAGCCACCCAGGCGCCCCCCCCCCCAAATTTATAATTGAAGAAACCTAGGACACTATTTCATTTACCCCATCCATCTTTTGTTATTTTTTCATGTGTTTTAATTCTTATTTTTTAAATCCTGTAAGTTTTTATTATTATTGCTATTATTGTTTTCCAATAGCCAAAATTCATTTAGATATACTAATATATTTACCATTTCTGTAGTCTTTCATTCATTCCAAAGATATATGCTTCAATATGAAATCATTTTCATTCTACCCCAAAAGCTCCTTCAGTGTTTCACTTCATGCAGTTCTGCTGGTAATGCATTCTGTCAGTATTATTCGCCTGCAAATGTTTTGGTTTGTCTTTATTTTTGAAAGATATTTTCACTGGGTAGAGGCTTTGAGCTTGTCAGTTTTTTTTTTCTTTCATGATTCGAAGATGTTCCGTTTTCTTCTGGCCCCTACCATTCTTACTGTCGCCTCTTTAAAGATGATAAGAACTTTTGCTATCTTTTTGAATATTTTTTCTTTTTTACAGTTTAATTGTGATGGGCTTCTGGGTGGTTTTCTAACTGTATTTTTCTTGTTTGAGGTTTACAGAATTTCTCAAATCTGTGGCTCAATGAGTCTTTCACCCGTTTGGGAAGATTCTCATTAACTTTCCAGATATTGCTTCTTTGTCTCCTCCCCTTTGGAGACACCAGTCCACATATGCTAGATGCTTTCTCTATATTACATACGTATCTAACTATCTTTGTCTTAAGTGTTTTCCATACTTATATCTCATCATATTTAGCAAGAATATTTCTTCCATTTTACTCACCCTCTGTTCAGTTGTATCCACTCTGCTGTCAGACTTACCTATGGAGTTTCTAATTTCAATTAATTCATTTCACAGATTTAGAATTTTTATCTGGTTATTTTTCATAGATTCCGTATCTCTTGCAAAAGCCTCCATTCTGCCTTTTTTGGACTACCTTGCATTATTTTAAGGTCCATGTGTGGTAACTGTAATGTCTGGACATATGTGGGGGTATGTTTTTATTATCTGTTTTTCTGTTCATCCTTTTAACAGGCACATCTAGTAATTTCTGCTTGACTACTGAACATTTCGTATGAAAATTCTCAGTTAGAGGCTTCAGATGGTGGGATCCTTCTCCAGAAAGGACTTTCTTTCCCTTCTGGCATGTACTTGGAGTGGGGGCAGATCACTATAATGTACTCAGAGTTTGAGCCCGTTGGAAGTCAGGTTTCAGCTTTGTAAGACCTGGTCTATTTCCAATCCGCCTTTATTTCTACGGCGCAGCCCTTGAGAGATCCCACTATAAAGCCCAAATCTTGTTGGTTTTTACAACTTACACTGCTTGTAAATCAGAAACTGCTTAAAAGAGAACATCAGTGCAGAAAGCTGGGCTTGCCTCTCTGTACTGTCCTATTTCTGGACTCTTGGTCTCTTATGGCCTAGGTGTCTTGGTGAGCCTGAATTCCTATTTTTGTCTCCTTAGCCACCTGAAAGCATCACAATTTCCGTTAAGCTTTTCTGCTTCTTACCCACCACTTTCTGTTCAGCTCAACTTCTTGTGTTATTTGCAAACTTGCAAATATGCCAGGGGCAAAAAATCATAGATATCAGGCATTGGGCACATCTCAGTGAGTTTTCTTTATCTCCAAGATCTTAACATCTTAAATCTTGGCTCTCTTGGTACTCTCTGCTGCCTTAAAGGAGATTATTCAAATATGGCTTTTCTTTTTATTCTTGGGAGGAAGACTGACCTGTTGTAAGCTAGCTCACGATAGCTGGAAGTGGAAGTAACCCACAGACGTGTATGTGTGTGTGCGTGTGAATGTGTGTGTGCACATGTGTGTGCGTGTGTGCATATCTGTGTGTGTGGTGTCAGCGTAAGTGAAGTCTTTATTGATGAGGTTGTGACTGAGTTGACCAACAAAACTTGTAACCGTTATTTCCCCTGATAATTGGTCAGAATGGAGAAGTTTTTATCTGAAATCACAACTGTCATTAAGCTGTGGCCTGTTTTCTCTCTTCCAGGATTTCGTGTCGTGTATCGAGAACTACAGAAGAAGAGGACAGGAACTATATGCATCTTTATACAAAGATCATGTCCAGGTAAGAAGCAGAACAGCTCTTTTCTCTGCACAGAAGCCGGGAATCTACCCTGGACCTGGAGCAAAGAATCAGGAAGGCCTTTGGTTTAAGTCCTAGTTGGCTAAGTCAATAATTGGCCAGCAACGAGTCAGACCTACTTGTGTAACCTGTGCAGTGAATGTGGACCCACGCTGTCAGCAGCTGAGGAAATAGTCAGCATGTTTATCCTCTCATCTACCCATTCATTCACTAGTAAATAGGTGTCGACCCCGAGTGCCTCAGACCTGTACAGGTGCAACTGTACACAGAGCAGACATGGCCTCACTCTCTGGTAACTTCACTCTACTTCTCTGGAGGGATAGATATGAAATAACTACACAAATAAATCGATCATTATTACTCGTGTTGAGCAAGAGACACGGAAAATACAGGTACAATGAGAGATTATGATGTGGGGAGAATTTAACTTGGGCCGATCAGATGCCCCCTCCAAGAAAGTGACCATTAAGTTAAGATCTGGAGGAGGAGGATGGACGGAAATATTCTGAGGATGTGTTTTTGGCTAAGGGAAGGCATGTGGGAAGTTCCTAATCAGGAAAGAGCTGGATGCCGCCAGTTAACTGGAAGAAGAAGCGACTGGGTGACCTGAACCGGAGATGAACAAGGGTGAAGACGAGGCAGGGCCACAACACACAGGGCTTGCTGCCTCCTTAGGGATTTTGCATTTTACCCTAAGTTCAATGGGTCGCCACCATGAGGGCAGATGTAGATACTTACAATCCCTCTCTAGGTGTGATTTCTGGACAGTCAAGGTAAAGAGCACTGACTGTCATGCCAGTGAGATCTCTAGTTGAGTCTCAGGTCTGCCTCGTCCCAGGCCTGTAGTCTGAGTCTCAGGGTCCCCCTTTCAAAGAAGGGATAATATTTCCTAACTGTAAAAATTAAAGAGAAAGCATAGAGCACCAAGAAGTGACTGGCAGGGAATACATGTCCATTGTGCGGTTATGGAATGGCTAAGAGGTTCATCTTTAGTCTGTGTTGTTGTTAACAAACATTTTATTTTTTTATTTTTATTTTTGTTAACAAACGTTTTAAAAAATTGTTGCTAATAATAGAGCACAACATATACATAGTATTAAAACCCCACTAAAAATACTATTTGCTTTACGATTTCTCTGTTCCAAAATCTATGCTAAGTACAGGAAAGGCAGAGGTTATAATGTCACTGCTGTGCCTTGAAGGTTCTTAAAACCCAATAGAAGGACCAAGAGTAAGGAAATAACCACAAGCAGGGTGATGAGGCCAATTCTAGGATATTCTACTATAAAGAGTAGAGTAATAGGGTGTAAGGAGTCATGAGGCATGGCTGGGATGGGGTGAGGGGCCAAGGAAGGCCTGCCCAAATGTCAGGGGAACAAAATCGGCTCTGATCAACTTCGGCCAAGTAACCTGGTCTAATTCCCTCCAAATAAGCTCACTTGGGAGCCCACACATGCCCCCGGGAATAAGGATTCATGAGCTGTGCAGCCTGCACCCCAGAAACACACAGGTTAGCAACATAGCCTCCCCAGCTATCCTGTGAGTAAGGACAGGGGCAGTTTATCAGACTTGACAGGGGTGAAAGAGGGGTTTGGGGGTCTACAGGACATGCGGCTATCAAAGCTATCAGGAGACATTCCTGTTTCTCTGGTCGCACAAGCTGGTCTGAAGCAGACTCTCAGTGTGGAGAAGAACCTCCTCATGGCACCTACACTGTTGACTGCACTGCACAGCTGGAGGGGTGCCCTGCTGGCTTAGCCGCTTGGTATCTGAGCCCCTCGGACAGGCCCTTGCACATCAATGCCCCACCACTTGTATTCACTGACTTCTTTCAGGATTAGCAATATAGCTAATAAATTCAATTGCTCTTGGGGGAAAATACGATGAATTGTTTAAAATTACATCCTTTGTTTATGGGCATCCTCGCCACACTTGTTTCATTCCAAGATAGAGGGTGTTGTTTGTCTAAACATCCAAATCAGCACCCAGTCGAGAATGTGAGAATCTCTCTTCCTACGGTTGGAAGAGCCTGGGAGATTTGCTGATGACTGGAAGAGATGTGCTGTGTGGTACTTTGTGAGTTTCTGCTGGAATGTGTGAGACTGAAAGTTCGTGGGGGAAGGACAGAACCTCGGCAGAGGCTCCGAGCCCACGAGGAAAGTCCCCAGCCTTCTAGAACATTTGGCCTTGTTCATTTTCAGCAGTGGGCTTCAATGGGGTTCAGAGAATGCTTCAGAAAGTTGTGTAGAGTTTTACTGTTTGAGGTATTTTTGAGAAAATCAGCATTTGAGGCTAATCCATAAGGATACTTTCCAAGTGTTTAAATATTTAAGACAGATTGTTTCAACGTTTAAAGGAATGCAGAGGTAATCACCATCTGCCAGAGATAATGGGGCCTAGAGCATCCACCCTGCTTTTTTAAGGGGCAATACATTTTCTGAGGGCAGCCCCCACTCTACTTCCAGAAAAGCCAGGTCCAAATTCTGTGAAGAGATCAGGCTAGTGAAACCCACCAAGTTCTTCAAGGACAGCGTGTGCTGAGTGTA
This sequence comes from Panthera tigris, assembly GCF_018350195.1. NCBI lineage: Eukaryota > Metazoa > Chordata > Mammalia > Carnivora > Felidae > Panthera > Panthera tigris. The sequence goes on from NC_056670.1 coordinate 46,032,375, forward strand.
CTCAATGAAGCCCTCCCAGAAGGGTGGTCGTAGTGAGATTCAGGTATCCCGGCCCACAGGGCTCTCCGTAATACGTGGTGTAAGACTTCCCTAACTTGGCCTGTTGCCCACAACCGAGAGGTCTCTACAGATGGCAGGAGCCCGCAACATGACCAGGTAACATTACCCAATGCCCTGGAAGTTCATCCAAGCATCATCATATCCCATCATTATGTTACCAATAAATCAGGCAATTTGATATATCCAATCTCCCAAATTTCTTGTTGCTCCAGAAGTACTGGCAAAAACAGTTTCCTCGACTCTGGCCCTGCCAGGATTCCCATTTGCCTTTTCCAAATTCTGTTTGTTCTCTTTTCTGTGGTCCAGCTGCTCTGGTTCTATGCCCAGACCATCCTGTTCTTATGGCAATTCCTTACCATAATTGACAGAAATGCCTCATTCTGTCTGTGCTGTTTTTAAAACATTTCAGGCTTTACTGGTTAAAGCTCTTGCAAGATGCCTGCCATCCTAGAAGTGGCCTTTCTTTTATGTGAGAAGCAGTGTTCTGTCGCACACTTTTGGGTTCTCTAAGGGCCAACAGTTTGTTGCCATTTCTTGCTGAGTTTCTGTATATTAAGTTTTTTGTCACAGCTCTTTCAAATGCAAATATCAGAAGCTCAGCTCAAACTGGCTCAGGCAGCAAATGAAGTTTTGTGGTACTAAAAAATCTGGGGAAGGAGGCTTCAAGAAGAGCTGGATCCAGGTGTTTAAGCTCTGTTCTAAGCAACCTGTTTCTTCTCTCTCCCTTTCTCTTCTCTCTCCCTCTCAGGCTGTACATCCTAGAACTAGGCAACGTTCATGTAAAGGCTGGGGACCCATTTTCTAGCTTGCACAAAGGCAGTGTCTTCTTGCTGAGCTACATGCCTGTGGACTGTCTCTGCCTCAGGGGCACTCTGATGCGCATAAAGGCACCCTGACGTGGGGCAGGTGACCCCAACTGTGTACCCATGCATCTGCCTCTCTGCACTGTCTGCTCCGTATAGGTTCAGAGAGCACCATCTCCAATCCTGGGGAATCATGTGCACTAGCCCATCCTGTAATCGTCCTCCACCACTCGGATGACATTCAGAACTGAAGCCAGGGCTGGGATCAGCCCCTCCAAAGCATGGGGGACCAAAAGCAGGGAAGGGTTGGTTGCCCAGAGGAAAAGCTCATTAATGCTACTGAAAAGTTTCCATTCAGCCCCAAGTCATAGCTACCTCTAACGTACCAGAAATCCTGCCTCTAAGTCTCTAAGCATTTGGCCCAATCGAGCTTGAAGCCGAAAGGGGACCTTACCTTATGCAGAAACACAGGCATTAGAGAGCACCTTGAAGGTGGCATGCCTGGGTGGCTCAGTCGGTAATGTGTCCCACGTTGGCTCAAGTCATGATCTCACAGTTCGTGAATTCGAGCCCCTCATCAGGCTCTCTGCTGTTAGTGTGAAGCCTGCTTCCATCCTGTATGCCCCCCTCTGTCTGTCCCCTTCTCAAATAAACATTGAAAAAAAAAGCAGAGCACCTTGCAGGTATGGGAACTCAGGGCTTTTGCCGTTTGATCATCCTGTGTCCTCTCTCCTGGGACCACTTGTGGCTTTCTGTCACGGACTAAACAATCACTCATCTCTGAGGGATCTCACTACTGACACATGCCTGTCTGGCTGCAGGTATTTGAAACAACTTATTTGCTCTGTGATGAAGACACAGGCAGCCATGAACCCCCAGGTTCATAGGTAGATCCTTGGGGTGAAGAAGATACTGTTTAAAGACTAATTTTAAATCCAAGGTGGACAACCCAATAGTTTGGGATTACTCATCCTCTATGAAGCTTAATATGTTATTCGAAACCCAGTGACAATCTCCAGGGAGCTGAAATATTTTCCCTAAACGTGTATTCATTTCATATAGCCTCATCCCTGTAAAAGGCTTTGGACAGGACAGACATTATTTTTCTGGAGTTCCTTATTAACCAGTCGGAGTATTATATAAAATGCTGTTTGGGATATAAATGTGAGAACTGTGGAGAAACAAAATAATCTCGCTTTGAAATAGGATTTGCTTTATTCACAATAACAATACTGTTTACACTGAGAAAGTCACCGCATAAAGACTCTTGAAAATATTGTCTCATTTAATCCTTACATAAACCCATGGCTTTATTATTATTGTAATATCATTAACTGCATTTGATGAAGCCCCTTTCCATGAGACGACTAGAGAATAGCAGAAACATGATGATAACCCTGGTTCGTCTGACCCCAAAGACCATGGAACGAGCGCTGTATTGTCTGTTATATTCAGCTCCATCACCCGGTGGTCCTTGGAGAAACCACGTCTCCTCTCCCAGACTTGATTTCTTTATGATGATAGTAGAAATCATTTAAAAGTTTCAAGCTTCACGCATGGTGCCGCTGGGTAGAGGAACGGAGATACAGCAGGTGAGGGGCTCGGCCCTGATGCATGATAGTGATTTCTTTTCTCTTGACGTTAAGTTGATGAGATTTGTGCTTCTCAACATTAACACACCTTTCAATTTTCTGAAAACTTAAAATCAAAAGATAGGGCAAATAACCATCAAATATTTGAATAACTGCAAAAGTTCACCCCAAAGACAAAGCAGATTCCGCTGTCAAAGCTGACAGGTGTCAAGTTTCCTTTGACAGGTGATGAGACAACTTCAGTGTGGCATACAAAAGCAGTTTGGGGGGGGGGTCAGTCAAGTGCCACATATGCAAACTATAAAGATGTCATCAGTAAGGGATTATCGTCATTAATAGCAAAGGTTTTAGTTTCCACATACATTCTAGAATTCTTCAACATTCTAGACTCCTAGGATATTAGGATTTGAAAGACCCTTAGATGATATCTAGGCCAAAGTTCTCATTTGACAGTTGGAGAATCTGAGGTCCAGAGACAGAGATGACTTTCTCAGATCTACCAATTGTTGGCAGGTCTGTGATTCCGCCCCCCCCCTCCCCAACACACATACACACACCTCCAGTCCAGACACTGGAAGGAGTATCTTCAGCATCATTTTTGAAGGGCAGGGGTTGTGGTGAGATTCTGTGTTCCATTTATAAAGTCCATTCTGTCCAACCTATTCTGATGAATAGTGTCAGGACCTTCAGGTCCTATTGTGCTCTGCACAACACCCAGCAGTCACATGGTTCTGAAGGCCAGCGAGCAGATGGTTTTCTCCTCCCCCAACCTGGATTGAATGGTCTCAGAGCTGAAAAACCGCTATCTTCTCCTGGCCTGCTCCTGGCTCCAGGATGTATACTGCACACCCTGAGGGTGCTCAGGGCTGCCTGTAGGGTTTAATTTTTCTCAACCAATTAAGAGGGCTTGGTCTGTTCATCCCCAGAGGTTCGGGGCCAAGCCCATGAGGAAATGTGTCTAAGGGTGACCCTGTACTTCTGCTTCCCAGAGACGGAGATGTAACAACATCAAGGCGGCCAACGCCTGGGCCAAGATTCAGGAGCAGCTTTTTGGGGAGCTGGGCTTGTGGGGCCAAACGACAGAAGCCACACTTTGCTCCAGGTGGGAACTGGACTGGAGAGAGGGACCAGCTCGCATGAGGAAACGTGTGAAACGCTTGTCTCCGCTGGAAGCCCTGAGTCCAGAAAGGCTCAAGGTAAGAGTTAGATGCAGTGAGACAAGGATGCTTCCAGGCAGGAAATGTGTAGGGAAGTGTCTTCTGAGCTATTCCTTCTCATGCTGTTTTCACCAGGAGTGCTTTGGAAATGCTTTGGCATGGGCAGGTAGGAGAGATCATGTGCAGTTAAGTGTAGGAGTGCTATAATTTATTCTTCATGCCATTTAAAAGAAGAAAAGAATAAACCCTCAGTTTGTTCTCAGTTTTTAAGAGTCTCTTATGCTTTGGTTGATGGGGGGTGGGAGGGAGGGGAGGGCAGGTGATGGGTATTGAGGAGGGCACCTTTTGGGATGAGCACTGGGTGTTGTATGGAAACCAATTTGACAATAAATTTCATATTAAAAAAAGAATAATAAAATAAAATTAAATAAAATAAAATATAAAAAAAAGAAGAAAAGAATCACTAAACCTCCCAGGTATATAGAAAGGCTGCTGTAACTACAGCCTGAATAAATAAGAAAATGAGTGAGTGAATGAATAGCTGAGTGGTTCATATCTACACCACTGACCCAGTACCACGCTGACATCCACAAAAGTCCAGTGGAATAATCTGGGCATCAGTATTTGGAAGGAGCTAAGTCATGACCATCGTCTGCATAAGTTATCTGTAATGGAGCAGTCGTAACCAGCCCTGCTATGGCCATTATTGCATAATCGAATCTCATAGCAAGTTTTACAGTGGAAATATCTTGAACTCAGCCATTTCTGCAAGCATGAACCTGTGACCCAGGGAGTCCAAACAACATTGGAGCCATTGGTTTCCCAAGCAACAGGATCTAGGTGGTCCCTGGGAGTTTGCTTTGATGAAGTGTGAATTCTGTGTCATCAGACTGACAGTTCTGCCTTTTAAAGAACGGGGAACCAGTTGGATTAGGAGTGGATATGGAAAAATCTGTTAATAGTTCTCTCATGTCTTCATTGAAGGATTCCGATTTAAGATATTCTAGAAGGCAGCCTTCCAAACAGTGGAATGCAAGACATTTCCTTCTGCATTCCTCCTGAGATACAACGTCGGGTTTATTCTGTAGTCTGTAACCTCAGGATCTTTTATCCACTTTAAATCCTTCCTAAAACTTAACGAAAAAAAATTATATTTCATTCATTCAGTAGACACTTGAATTTTTTTAAATTTAAATTCAAGTTAGTTAATATACAGTGTAGTCTTGGCTTCAGGAGTGGAACCCAGTGATTCCTCTCTTACGTACAGACACTTGAATTTTTAATGTATTATCAATGAACATCTGGTTTTATATAGTATTTTCCCCCCAATACATTTCTTAGGAAGTGGCGGCAGGAAAAATAAGTATCCTGTCCACTGTGCTAGTGACAAAGCCAAAGCCTGGCTGTGAAACCTGGTCTCTGGCCTCTCAGGCTGCCTAGCCCCAGATCCTGTGCCTGGTCACCTCTCCAGGGTGGCCCACATCACAGACATCTGAAATGCTATTTGATCCCATTTTGGCATCATCTTTGGTAATTACTGTAAATCCTACTTAATGGAAGATTGTGGGTTTTTTCCCCTTTGACTCAGGAACATTAATACTTACGTTTTATTGTGGTCCTTTAGGATTTAGCATTCCTCCCTTCTTGCATCTAAGACTTGTGACTATATGAGTAATTTGAGGGGGTCACATGCATGTGTGTATGTGAACCTGTGTAATGGGGTGAGGGGCACCATAGTAGTATTCAGGATTTAATTTCTCTATTCTCTTGTTTTGTTTCAGGAAAATCAAGACAGAAACAGCAACGTGTCTCAAACAAATGTTGAAAGCCAAGGTACTCCATTTATCATTTTACCTGTTTTTCATTAATCATCAAACCAATTCTTGGTTTTATTTAATATGAAATTAATACTTTGGAGGAAGAAAATGCTTATGTCTGAAGTAGGCGATGCTAAGACTCTTGGCATTACTGTGCTCTCCAGGATGAGGAGGAAAGTATTCCAGACCTTGACACTCTGGTAGGGGAAGAATTTTATATTATAGTTATAACAATAAAATTTTTTTCAGGGGAACTATCTTGTCAATTTGCTATGTCAGGGAAACCTCAAAAGCGTCCCTAAATAATACTAATACATGTGCGGTATGTGACCCAAAACACATAGGAGGAAAATAAGAAAATACTTCAAAGTAAAAATGGGTAAAAGAGGTATTTAAAATTTTTTTAAACTGAATCCTCTGATTGTAAAACCAGCTGCAATAGTCACTATTATTTCCCAAGCTAAAAAATATATATATACTTCGAATCGTTTTTGATGTTTATACTGACTCTTCAATTGTATAATCCTCATGGAGGGATTTGGCTGAATTGGTTTGCTGAAAATCCAGGGTTTATTTTCAGAGCCCATTTGGCATGAACACACTGAAACACACACACACGAATACACACGCAGACACACACCGACATACACACTCTATTTCAGATTTTGTGTTTCTACCAGACCCTGCCTTTTGCTTCAAACACTCCCTGTCTGTGAGTTTCATTGTCTCCTCAGTTCCAGCGTGTGTCCTGTCCTTAATTAAATGACAGCTTCCTACCACTGATCAAACTTGTCTCACTCAGTGCCTTAGTGACCGGATTTTGCATTGAGCTTGCTATCTTGCCAGTCTACAATAACAAAGCCTGGAAGTGAAGATGCTGGGCCTTGATCCCAGGTTGATTTGGGGGTCCCACTGTGGCACAGGACTTGGGACAGTCTTGTAATGCCCATTTGCTTCTCTCCTCTTTAACTCAAGCCCCACAGCTCCAGGATCACAATGATAGTCTACCTGTGTTCCCTTTCAGAGGGAGTATCTGCAGAGATTGTGGTGATGGGAAGCATGCGCTGATGTTGACTATGGCCATGGGCTGTGGCGTCCTCTTGTCCTGAAATGCAGATTCTTGCCCCCAGTAGGGGGTTCAGCCAGAGAAGAAGAAGAAAGGGCTTCTGGTTCTCCCCTATGCTTTCCTGGGTGCCTGTATCTATACAGCATTCTCCCTGCTTGGGGAAAAGCCTATGTGGGTATTGTGAGCAGCAGACACTTTCATTCTTCTAGTTGGGAGACTCCCAGGTGCAGAGGAGCTCAAAGAGGTGAGCAGCTTAGCACACACACACACAAAAATGGCTAGTAGCCCCACAACTTTGCAGTCATGTGCCGTGTGCCTGTTCTAGGCAGGTGGGCATCTGGGACAGGGTGGGGGAAGAGGATCCAGAAATTATGTAAGTATGTGCTCAGCTGGCACCCAAATATCTGTGCCCAGCAGTACATGCTTAGGAAATAAGTCAAGGTGTGCACATACATGATCGCAGCACAGCACATTCACAGTAGAAATAGAAACCAGTTGTATCTCCAAAAAACTGGAGATGGATTAGGTGATGATGAAAGAGTCACACAATAGAATATTACACAGCCATTTTAGTTGATTTCAAAGAACTTTCAGTGGAATAAGAAAGTGCTCATGAGATAATCAAGTAAAAATAATACTAGGAAAGAAAGTTGTAAATGCAGCGTAATTCCTATCATTATCAAAATATTATGTGTTTGTGCATATACATATACGTACAGAAAAGGTGTTAGAAGTAAAGAACCGAAATTGTGAACAGTGAGAACAAACGTGGTTCAGATTCTGCCTCTAGTTCTTTGTAGCCATATGACCTTGAGCAAAGTAATCAGCCCCTTTCACTTTCCCCTGATTGTAAAGGGAGAAGGAAATAGAATCTACAACCCACTTGGAGTAGATGAAAAAACTGTCATCAAAAGCATCCAGCACAGAAGAAGTGCTTACTACATCTGAGCTGTTATTATTAGCACTATTTCTGGGTGCCTGAGTGATACTTGTTTTACTTCTCAAGTTTTTAAAATTTATTCTCACAATGTCATGGATTTTCCAAGATCACAGTGCATCCATAATTAGAAAAAAAAAAACTCACTCTTTTCAAAGAGTGAATGAAGTGAAATTCAGAGAAAGCAGATTCTGGATGACCCTCAAGGGAACTGCTCTGCTGATTAATGAGGGTGAATTTTGAAGTGTTGCCCTGTGGTCACTCTGGAGCTACAGAGCGGCCAGCCCTGGGCACACCTTCCAGAGTGAATCAACCTAACGGTGTGTTGACCACACCACAGGGTCAGAGGGGTGGTGTTCATTTTCAGAAACAGTGGGGCACATGCTGAGGTCCCACCACTCACTTGTGCCTTGAAACCTTGGAGTTTCTCTTGGTAACTCAGGCCCAAGCTGTGCACCATCCCTCGTGAGGCCAGGTGGCTTGCGTCAAAAAACGTGTGACCTGGGGCACCTGGGTGGCTCAGTCGGTTAAGCGTCTGACTTCGGCTCAGGTCGTGATCTCACGGTTTGTGGGTTCGAGCCCCACATCAGGCTCTGTGCTGATATCCCAGAGCCTGGGGCTTGCTTTGGATTCTGTGTCTCCCTCTGTCTCTGCCCCTTCCCTGCTCACACTCTGTCTTTCTCTGTCTCTCAACAATAAATAAATGTTTAAAAAAAAAACACACACGTGTCCCTTTATGCTGCTGCAGATGAGCTGACATCAGAGGAAGCTGAGATCAAGACAGACGAGGTAGCGGTGGACTGCACTCAGCTTACCTTCTTCCCTGCCCTACACGAAAGTCTGCACTCTGAAGATTTCTTGGAACTGTGCCGGGAAAGACAAGTTATTTTACAAGAGCTTCTCGATCATGAAAAGGTAATATAGCCCATCACAATTATTCTTCCAAGATTATCAAACATGAGAGATCAAGCTTTCTTCATTCACGCAGGAGTTGATAGCTCTCTTCACTGTAAAACAAAACAAAGCAAAACAAAACAAAACAAAAAAACAAAACACAATGAGCAAAAAGACCAGGCACGCTCCTAAATTTGTGGGACCAGAGCAAGGGTACAAATAGAAACTGACACACCTTGCATCAAGAGTTTAAAAGATATAAATTCAGCTAATACGCTGTTATGAAATACGCTGTAATAACTTCCAACAATGACCTTTGTAATACCTGGAAGATCAGTTTCAGATTTGGAATTCTCGATCTGGTTGTTCGGCACCTGGGCTCCCTGCCTGCAGTCTGGCCACCTTGAGGGATCCATCCCACATTGAGTGTGGAACTGTTGCGACACTCAGCCCCTAGGTCCAAGCTGGGTCTAGATTGCTCATCCTGCAGGCAGCCTCCCCTGGGCTACCACTCAGGCCCAGGGATAAGCATACTTGTATCCCCATCATTCCTTAGCAGGGTGAACATGGAGACGATAAGCACATGGGCCAGGAGCCAGGCTAGACAGTTAGCAGAGGAGTCTACAGTCTGGGATGCCGGGAAAGGGCTTGCGGGACCCATGGCATGGCCCCTTGGTATGACTGGACAAGGACCAGAGGGATCCCTGAAGTATGGACCCAGTGGAGGGCCCTTTTTTAATTTTTTTAATGTTTATTTATTTTTGAGAGCGAGACAGAGACAGACGCAGAGACAGAGAGACAGAGCACAAGTGGGGGAGGGGCAGAGAGAGAGGGAGACACAGAATCCGAAGCAGGCTCCAGGCTCTGAGCTGTCAGCACAGAGCCTGACATGGGCCTTGAACCCACAGACCATGAGATCATGACCTGAGCCAAAGTTGGACAGTTAACCGACTGGGCCACCCAGGTGCTCCCTGGAGGACCCTTCTTAACCAGGTCTAAGAAAGGTATGGAAAATGAAGCTTATGCCTTAGAGTAAAACAGACCTGAGCTCAAATTCCAACTTGGTAGCATACTAAAGTGCATGTTACCTCACCTCTGTGAGCCTCAGTTTTCCTTATCTTTAATATGGAATGTAGAGCAATCATTTCACAAAATCATTGTAAGGTTTAAATGGGATAATGGAAGCAAAGAGACTAGCTCAGAGCTGGGCACATGTAGGGTGGCCTGTTAGAGACAAACTCTCTTCTGTCTCCAGAGGTTGGGTGGGTCAAGGGTCTCTAAGTCTTACCCATCAACACTTCCATTCAGAATGTAAGTGAAGGAGATGTGCCAACAGAACAGAGGAGCAGTCAGGGTGTGGTCCAGGGTATAGTTTAACCAACATAGTCGTATAACAACATCATCCTTCTTATACTTGCTTAACCCAAGTCTTCCAGGCGTGGAGCACATTTGCAGTCCTTATCACACCTCTTGCCACCATGACTTTGCTCATGCTGGTTCATCCACCTGCAGTGCCCCGCCCACCGGACTCCTGGCTGCTGACTCTCTGAAGTTGATCTTGACCGCTCCCCACTCTGGGACCTGGAGTACTTGCAGCCTCCATTTCCCCCTGCATCACCTCCTACCCTTGCTCCTGGCACACAGACTAACCTTCCCCACCTCACTTATCTGCCTCTCTCACTGCACTGATCCTTTTTAACAGAGGGACTGCTGGGCACTGAACCTCAGGCATACCTGGAGTAGACATTCAGTAAACGCTGATGAATGAAGATTTGTTAAATTCATGTTCATTTTATTTTGACTGTGGAAGTAATGTATGTGTCTACGTCGTGAAATTTTAAAAAGGTGGAAATCAAAACATATATACATAACATGTACCTCGACACATATACATTTATATACGTGTGTGTACGTGTTCATAACATCCCAGCTGCTGAGGATAACAGCTGATAACAGTTCGGATGTATCACTCTAGTATTGTGTTCATTTGAGAAATGGATATTTGAGAAATGTGTTGTCAGTTGAAAAACAGCTAGGAGATTAATGCTTTCTATCAAAACTTTTCTTTGCCTTATGCCCTCAGAAGATTGTATAAAGAGGTGATTCTCAACAGGGGGAAGCTTTACCCCCAGGGGGATATTTACCAATATCTGGAGACATCTTCAGTTTCATGATTTGGTAGGGAAGGAGTGCTATTGGTTTCTGGTAGGCAGAGGACAAGGTTGTCGCTAACAATCCTACAATTGCTCAGGACAGTCCCACCTTCCACTAGAAAATAATTATTCAGTCCAGAACGTCTATAGTGTCAGAGTGGGAAACCCTGAAGTGAAGGATGTATATTAAGCAGATGTCGTGTTCCAACCATCCCCTCCTATTTTCTTCATAGGATAAAGAAAATACTGGATCATATGTCTCCATTTGGTTATTTTCCTTGTTTTGCTAACAACAGATCAACAACAAAGCTTTGCTTTTGCTTGGTACATTGATTTTCTGTTGCCGCCATAACAAACTACCACAAACTTAGTGACTTAAAGCAACACGTTTATTATCTCAAAAGTCCCAGCACAACACGGCTCCAATGGCTCTCTAAATGTTTAGAGTCTCACAGAGCTGAAAGCAAGGTGTTGACCAGGTTGCGTTTCTTTTGAGAGGTTCTGGAAATGAATCCATGTTCAAGTTCATCTGGGTGTTGGCAGAACTTGGTCCAATGCTTCTGTAGGACTGAGGTCCCTGTTTCTTTGCTGCCTGGCAGATAGGGGTCATTCTCAGCTTCTGGCCACCCACATCCCTTGCCTTGTGGCCCCCTCCTCCATCTTCAAAACTGGCTACTGCAGGTCCAGTCCTCTCCCTCTTTGGACCTTGCTGGCCCCTTTCTGCCTCATCCATGCCTACCTCCCTCTCCCTTCACATCTCTCCCACTGGCCAACTCTTCTGTCGTCCTCTTCTGCCACCAAGGGGAGAACACTGGACCCATCAGATCATCCGGGATAATCTCTGTATTTTAAAGTCTGCTGATTTGTACCTTAATTTCATCTGCAGGTTTTTTTCAAGCAGCACCTAAATTAGCATCTGATGGGAGCATCGGGGACAAGGTTCTTGGGGGACAGCTGTGGAAAACTGCCTGCCAGTTAGTATCACTCAGGGTCCATAGCCTACCTAATCTGTGTCCTCACCTACCAAGGGGAGCCTCTGCAGGTGGCCTGGCTCCCATATACCTCCTAAGCCCAACCTGATGGTTCTAGCCCTAACTGGGCTGCACCGAGGGCAAGTTCTGAAGTTTATCATCATAGCCAAGAGCTAGTCTTAGCCTCAGTCTATGCAGCAGGTGGATGACGTTGGTAACTGTTTTGGTCTCTGAGAGTTTTGTTTTTGCAGGTTGTCCTATCCAGTGGCATTTCCCTCAGGGGTCCTGTTGGAGGTGGTGGTGGTGGGAGGGGAAGCCTGAGGCCCACAGGTAATTGACTTTGCTAGCTCCTGAGAGGCAAGACAAGACCAGGAAGAGACAGTTCTCCCACCCTCCCCTGTCTTGTACTTAAACTTCAGTCTTTCTTGGTCTCCATGTCACACAGCAGGAAACTGTCAGAAGCGCCACACGTGGCTTGTTGTGATAGCAGGGATCTCCAGGCTGTGTAGACAGGAGCATGCCGAACTCAGCAGGCGCTGAGAATAGGAGCAGTCCCTTTTCCACTTAGCACTTTGTATCCCCTGGCCTGCCTGGAGGGGACAGCCTGGGGGCTGGGGGCCCAGATGAATGTCAGTTCCCTGGAACCAAAGACTGAGCAGTTGCAAAGTCAAGGTTATTCCTGCCATTATCTGGACATTCGTTCTTTTCTCAAGCTGTTTTGATTCATTTCACTGGGTTATGTTGTTGCCTCTGGCTTCCTGGTAAATTATAGGAGAGGTTATTTTCCGATTCAGCCTGAGTTTCTCCAGGATCACTGGAACCAAAACACTGGACACACTTGCTCCCTGGAGAAGGAGGTGTGGGAGGAGAGCAGCCAGGGCCACGTAGGGTCAGGCTTCCCGAAGGCAGGATAGTGGGGGGCAGAGGCTACAGGCAGACTTCGTTCTGACCCCCTTACTAAGCCCCGTCTCCACCACTTACAGGCCTAATGACTTTGAATAAAGTAGTGGAATCACTTCTGACCTCATCCCTAATCCCATCTTTAAATGGGATTATACTCCTTGACTCACCAGTTTGTATCAAAGATCAAAGGTGTACTGTGTGCCCCTGCCTGAAACTCTGTTTTCCATGCAGAGGGAGCTCTAGGTGGGTTGTATCTGCTGTTATCACTGTAGACCATTGCTCCTTTTATAGTTAAGAGAGAGAGAGAGAGAGAGAGAGAGAGAATCTGAAGCAGGCTCCACACTCAGCATGGAGCCCAACGAGGGTTCAATCCCACAACCCTGGGATCATGACCTGAACCGAAATCAGAATCAGATGCTCAACCAACTGAGTCACCCAGGTGCCCCATTCCTCTTCTTTTAATACTACCTCAGGATTTGTTCTCTCATTCCAAGAAGGAAGGAGGTGTGGGGTGCAAACCCCGGTACTTAAGTCATGACCTTGAGGAAGTGGGAAAGGGTCTGTCAGTGCCAACAACGAAGTGCTCCTATGAAAACCTGGCCCCAGATGGCCTGACTCCTGGGATGCTCCTGTGAGGCAAGGTGTGAGTGACTGGGCACAATGCGAGACTCAAGGGGTCTGAGTGGTGCTGCTGTCCTGCTGAGATGGTGGAAGATGAGGCAGAGAGTCAGAGGAGAGCCCATGAGAGACCAGGCCTATTGGGATGGGGCTCCCAGAGGACTTCTTGAATCCACCACAAAATGCAACACTTTGTGAGAAAGAGAGAAGTTGCTGGGTTTGGGGCATAGATTAGCATGTGGTGAAACAGAGTGAGTTCCTAAATTTTTTATTTATTTATTTTTTAATTAAAAAAATTTTTTTAATGTTTATTTATTTTTGAGAGAGAGAGACAGTGTGCAAGAGGGGAAGGGGCAGAGAGAAAGAAGGAGACACAGAATCTGAAGCAGGCTCCAGGCTCTGAGCTGTCAGCCCAGAGCCTGACGCGGGGCTTGAACCTATGGACCAGACCGTGAGATCATGACCTGAGCTGAAGTCAGACACTCAACCAACTGAGCCACCAGGGCCCCTTTTAAAAAATTTTTTTAATGTTTTTTTATTTTTGAGAGACAGCGAGACAGAGCATAAGCGGGGGAGGGCAGAGAGAGAGGGAGACACAGCATCTGAAGCAGGCTCCAAGCTCTGAGCTGTCAGCACAGAGCCCAAAGCGGGGCTTGAACCCATGAACCGTGAGATCATGACCTGAGCCGAAGTCAGACGCTCAACCAACTGAGCCACCCAGGCGCCCCTATTTTAATTTTATTTTTAAATTTTTCTTTTTTTTTCAACTTTTTTTTTTTTTTTTTTTTTTTTTTTTTTGGGACAGAGAGAGACAGAGCATGAATGGGGGAGGGGCAGAGAGAGAGGGAGACACAGAATCGGAAACAGGCTCCAGGCTCCGAGCCATCAGCCCAGAGCCTGATGCGGGGCTCGAACTCACGGACCGCGAGATGGTGACCTGGCTGAAGTCGGACGCTTAACCGACTGCGCCACCCAGGCGCCCCTATTTTTAAATTTTTCTTTAGTGTTTACGTATTTTTGAGAGACAGACCATGAGTGGGGGAGGGGCAGAGAGAGAGGGGAACGAGTCCTTAAATTTAAAGCAAGAGGCAGGAAGGAGCGTGAGGAAGCAGGCTGCAGAAACCCAAGAGCATCCTGGGGCAGAAGAGTAGAGTCAGGTCTACACTAGGAGCTCTCCATGGAGTAGGCCCCGGTGGGCTGTGGGGGCATGCGCCCCACCCCCCGACTTGCCCCCCTCCCCTCCCACACGTCCACCAGCCAGGCCCTCACGACCCACGCGCACCTGCTCACCACTGCCCCGTAGCCGAGGCCTCCTGGGTGGACCTGTCCTGGTGTCCCGTGTATGCCCATAGCACTCTGCTCACTCTGCTGCCAGAACCCCCTCATCTCAGGGCTCTGACGCTATTTCTGAGTCTTCCTGTGGGTGGGTTCTTGACAGGCACGGATGCGTTTGAATTTATCCTTGTCCCTCCCTTTCCTGACATGAAGGATTTGTGCTCTGGAAAGGTCTGCTGAACTGGCGAGTGCAGCTGTGTGAAGAGGCGCCCACAGGGAGCCAGCTGGATGTACGTAGCTCTCAGAGCGGGCAGACTGCCTGCAGCCATGACCTGGGTCTTCCCTCGGGTCCCTCAGGGCCTGGCTGGTCGGTGGAGCCTCTCTGGGAGCAGGTGAGACATGGCTGAGCAGGGCCTGGCTTCCACCGCAAATCCACCCCCACCACCGAGGAGGCAGATGCCAACAGTTTGGGCCCAAGAGGGCAGCTTGGCACAGGGCAAGTGCTCCGACTGGACTCAGAGCCGCCTCCTGCTCTTTGTTTATTGCTATGGCTGGACGTCTGGAGCCGTTGCTCTGTGTCCTTTACACAGCACCTCATCTCGTCTCACAGGGCCTCTGAGGGTGGCTGCCTCACTTCTCTTTCCCAGGTGGCAAGAGTCGGGCCTCATGTGCCTGCCAGCTGAAATTGCTGGAATTTGATGGCAGATCTCTGTCATTCGAAATTCATGTGGTTTTCCGCTTTCTTCCAGCTCACTGTGTCGAGCCAGTTACCCTAAACTCCCCACTGACCTCCCCTTCAGCAACCTTCCTGTACTGGGGCTCACGGATGTTGGCTCCAGGCCCTCTTGCGTTTCTTTTGTAAACTTTCTGGTTAACACTGGCCCAGGCGGGCAGGCCTCCAGGTCCCTCACCACACACAGCATCTCCGCACAGGACACAGCAGGCCAAGCACGTGCCATCCTGCCCGCCTGCTCATGCCCTAGCCTCGGGTCCAGTTTACTGCTTGTCAAGAGCGGGAACTGGACCTTGAGGAAGGACGATTTGTGGCACTGACCTTTGACCTGTGAATATGTTCCAGCAAAAATATACAAAGTTTGCCCAGAGCAGGTGCATGTGTATATTTGGAGGGGGAAGGGCAGTGGTACCCTCAGTATTTCTTCAGGCCACTACTTTCTGCCTGTATTGAGACATTTTGTAGCAAGAGTTCTCTGTAAACTAGGTTTTCCCCTGACTGGGACATCTCTGTTAGACCTTCTGGGCCTGTATTTTTTCCAAATTTCTAAGAAAGCACATTCAACAAGAGTGTGTGGCCGATGCATCTGTGCTCAGAAAACCTGGAACACTGGCCGTCAACTAGCCATCATGTAAGCCGGACAGGCAGCCCCACGGTGAGTCCCTGCTTCCCCCTGCCCTGCCCCCTCGGAAGTGCTTTGCCAGAACAGTCCAGGAGACTCTCTAGGTTGTGACCTCTTTCCAGGCTTCTGGGTGGCCCACCCCTGCCAGGGGCCTCCAGGGAAAGCAGGCAGGGCTGGGGCTCCGGAGTGGCAGCAGCTTAACTTCTGTCTTTATGTGAACATTGGAGCTCTGACCACTTCCAGCGATACCTGGGACTGTGATTATTCTGTGCTCCCCTTGCGTCATTGATTAATGATTCCCAGAACCACAAACACATTTCTCTGCAACCAGCTCCATGTGACGTGAGAAGCGGTATATGTAATGCATACTAATCATGGGTCCGAGTTAACCACCGTGCCGTTAGGGACAGTCCTTTGTACCCTGCCACATAAGCTGCTCTTAGAGGTGAGTCTCCACTTGGCAAAATGGGCTTCTGAGACCCAGACCAGAGCCAGAAGTCAAGTGGGAGTTGTGTTTGCTGTTGCTGTTCGCTTTGATTACGTGGACAACTAAAATTAATTTCAATACAGACTCCGTGTGAAATAATAGCTCGGGCTTGCTTGCAAGGAATCAGGTCAAAGGGAGTTATTTTTGGTCTGGACAGCAGAGAGCAGCATCAGGCTCTTCCCAGATGTTTTGAGCGGAGGCCCTTTATGGGAAGCGAAGACGTGTGTTAACCTTCCTGGGTAGTACCTCCCCGTGTAGGTGAACAGCCCCGACTGGCTTTCTAAGATGTAGAGATGCACGGGTCATACCTACTTAACCCCTTCTGCGACTCTGTCCACCATATTTTGTGCACAAGGCCATTCCCCAGCTGGCCCTGCGGCCTCCCTGGACCTTGTCTCCCTCGCCCTTACATGTATGCGCACACAGAGGACACACACACACACACACACACCTGACTTTTTACTCTAATTGCATACAGCTACTTATGATCTCCAAACATGTCCGGCTGCTTCAAGACTGTGCCATGGAATGCTTCTCCCGTTTTTACTCTTCTTTATTCCTAACCCCAGCCTTGAGGTCACCTCCTTGGGAACTGTTTCTCTTATGTCAACCCCATCCCCTCTCTCACCCCTGTCTGGGCCAGACAGCTCCCTCTATGTCCCCGGTGCCTGTATTTCCCCTGTCCATGCTGTGCCAGGATGGTTGATACTCTTCTCCCTCCTGTTAGACCACCAGCACCATGAAGGTGTGCTTTATCTCCCTTTGTGCCTGACGGGTGTGGGATACACACTGAACATTCAATGCAGGTCTGAGAAATGAATGCATGAACGAACGAACAAATGAGTGAGCTATAAGCAGCACGTTTATGTGAGAGGAGACCTCATCTTTCATAGCTTCGCTGGTGTCTGTGAGTCCGTTTCTCGAAGTGTGGTCTTCAGCATCATCTAGGCTTCTTATTAAACTGCGGATTCCAGGTCCCACTCTGTACCTGCCGAACCAGAACATCTGGGAGTATAGCCTGGGAATGTGAACTCCAGCAAGCTGCCCAGGTGATTCTCATGCATTCTCTTTGGATAAATGCCCGAGATACACACACACACACACACACACACACACACACACACACGTCTGGGTTTTGCAACATTCAGAGCTGCCCGGGCTAGAAACGTGCTCCAGTTTCAATCAGTCACCAATGTGTAAATCCTTAGCAAATGCATGCTTTGAATAGTCGTCAATATGTTTCACATTACGCTGGTGCAATTTCCATCCTTTCCATCTGGTCTCCTGTGAGCCCGCCTTGAAAGGTGGGGAGGCTCAGCTCTTTGCAGGCTTGCCCGTGGAAGTGGCGCCTGCAGGCAGGCAGGGGGCATCCCCGCTCCTTGTCTGAAAAGATGAGCTGCTATCAAGCATTATATTTCCTCTCAGATTTGCCAAATTGATATAAAAATAGTATCTTTTTATTGTTTTAAGATACATTTTTGGGGCACCTGGGTGGCTCAGTCGGTTGAGTGTCTGACTTTGGCTCAGGTCATGATCTCACAGTCCGTGAGTTCGAGCCCCGCGTCGAGCTCTGTGCTGACAGCTCAGAGCCTGGAGCCTGCTTCTGATTTTGTGTCTCCCTTTCTCTCTGCTCTTCCCCCACTTGCAGTCTGCCTCTCTCTCTCTCTAAATTAAATAAACATGAAAAAAATTTCTTATAAGAAAAAGATACATTTTTTTATGACTATTATGACCAAATACTCGACTGAAAAGTGATCAAGATGCCAGAGTTCACACGTAGCCAACATAAATGTAATTTACACAGTCTCTCTCTGTTTTGATGCTTAACTTTTTTGAGAAATGAGGATACTTATTCTATGTGCCAGTATAACAACATGTATTGACAGCAGGGTCTAGGCAGGCAGAAGATGGACAAAAGGGACACATGACCCACGTGTGCAGGGTTAAAGCTTTATTTGCAGTAGATTTTGCATACAAATATAAGGAAATGTACACATCTGCTCTGCTCTGGATATCTCACAGGACAGCTCTGCGTCTGTTTTTCTACCCATCAAATTCAGGCATTGCACTAACTTGCAGACTAATGATACTGGAAAGAACTTCAAAGAGCCTCCAGCTGACCTTCCCCTTTTGCAGATGTGCACACTGAGGCCTGACTCTATGAGAATGTGCTGGCAGGGGCTTCGAGGGAATGTCCCAGCAAATTATTGCCCCTGTAACTTCAGCTCTGGGAGTTTTGGATTTCCAGACAACCTGTTCCTTATCATACACAAGGCCAGGTGTGGCCACACACTTAGTTATCCACCTGCCAGGAATGATAATATATTATCTAGCTGATCTTTAAAAAAAAAAAGAAATTCTACTTCTGAAGCTGAAGTTCCTCTCTTTTTGGAGTGATCAATAGAATCACGGCATGAGGGATTTCTTAATCATGAGTAAACTTGGGGAGGCAACCCTCCCAGGGCTAATTTAAATGGCAGAGCGGGTAATAGTTCACTTGGGCTCATTTTTTAGTTTTTAAAATGCCATTCTTTTCTAGAAGAATCAATTTTTAAGCTATTAACCCAGCTCTCACCAGACGTTTTTCTTGTGGTTTGATTTATTCTGGTTGTTACTTAATTCCCCCCAAAAGAAAAGCCCAGGAGATCATAGGAATGTGCCCCAGCCCCTACTGTTGGCTCCAAAGAAGTTGGGCAAGGGTGGGGCTTCGTGGGGGAGGGGACAGGTTTGGAGGTGCACAGACCAGTGCTACATCTCACTGTGTGAACTTGAGGATGAAGTCTCCTCTGTACAAAGGGTTAGAGAAGAAAGTTTAAACAAGCTCACATAACCCTTCTGACGGGGCTGGTGGGAGTATAAATTGGTACCACCTTGCAGGAGGGCAGTCCGGCAACAGAGGAGAATTTAAGATACCCACACCCTTGGTCTGCAGTCCAACTTCTAGAAATACATCCTTCAGATTTACCTGAGTGTTCTGAGGGACATAGGTACAAGGATAGTCACCACGGCATTGCTTGTGATGCCCAAACGTTAGAAAACAACCTGATTCCATAGGGGTTTGGTCGACTAAGTTCTAGTACATCCTTGCAAGGAAATAGCCTGTACCTATTAATAAGAGGGAGACAACTGTGTAAGAAGTGATTTGCAAGGGTCTCCAAGATGGGTCATGAAGGGAAAAAACTAGATGTAGAACAGTAAGCATATGAATATGCTATTTGTATAAAATAAAAAAGGATATGTATACAGTATCTTATACATTCTTAAGTATAGAATATACTTATTTTGAGTGTATATACTGTAGGAGAGTTACAACTTTCCCCCTACCCCATTAGAGGCTCCAGACAGGCCTAAGAATTAAGGTGACAGAAGACAGATTAACAGGATAATACGGATTTTACTTTTACAGGTACATGGGAGCCATCACAGGAAAATGCAGAGCCCCAAAAGTGGTTGGGCCTAAGTGCTTAAGTTGAACAAAGTATAGTAATTGTGAAAAAGTAACTAAAAGATACAGGGAGGCTCAAGGAAGGTAAGGGTTTGTCCAGCCAGATTTGTTTGTACAGATTTCCCTAGGTCTGACCTCTCTGTCTCTGGTGCTAAGAGTGTTCGTTTCCTCCTAATATAGGGAGGGCGTTTTTCACCTGGGAGTTATCCTTGCTTTCAGGAAGAAAAGCGTAGGCCAGAGTGCTGTTCCTGTACCTGCTGTCGTTTTAAGTGTCTTTGATGCAAAACAATCCTCGGGACAAAGTGGTGTATTTTGGGGTGGCACATGGGCTACCCTTCCATACAATAAAGTGGTGATGGTGATTGCCTCTGGGGAAGGCTTTCAGGGAAGCTGGAGGGCTCCACTCAATTGCCTACATCCCAAAGTAGACATTTATCCTCAATCCTTCCTATTATTATTATTGTTATTACTAGTCTTCCAGTCTGTTGAGTAGCAGTTCTTGTCGATTCTACCCCTTCTTGCTTAGCTTCCCTACTTGTCTCCTTTTTCCCACTTGCCCCTGCCACCCTATCCCAAGCCACCATTTTTCCACAGGACTACAGGAAGAGCCATGTGACTGACCACCTGCTCTTGGCTCCTTTGGATCTACTCTGCACCCAGCAGCCAGTGTCCTCTTTCACAAATGACCCCTCCCATGGCTTCCTATTGCAACGAGAAAACCCAATGGCCTTACCAAGATTCCAGGCCCCTCCCCAGACCTAAGCATGCCTACTTCTCAACTTCAATTCAGCCACTCTGACCTCTTTTCTGTTCCCCAGATCTACCCTTTCTGTCTGTAGGCTCCGGACTGGATATTCTTTTCCCCTGAAATGTTCTCTGAGTTTTCCATGGCTTCCCCACTTCCATAAATCAAGTCTCAGAGTTTGTGTAAAAGTGTCCCTACAAGCTTCTCTCTTCCTTGTTATCAGCCTATTGTTTCTCTCTCAGCACATAGCACAATTTGTGATCGTTTATTGGTTGATGTTGCATGCCTACTACCCCCTAGTAGGGGGTAGATTTTCTCCCTAGATTTTAAGCCCCGTGAGGATAGGGTTCTTGTTTATCTTGTCCATGCCTCTGTCCCCAAAGCCTAGCTCAGGGCCTGGCATATTGTAGGTGCTGAGTCCAAACTTGTGAATAGATGGCCGTATGGATGAATGAACAAAGTTGCAAATGAGTCCGTGGTAAATCGTGGCTCTGCAGGCAGGTTGAGGGCCAGCTCCTCTGACAAGGTGGATGCAGGAGAGGCCTGGGAGCCAGCAGCCTGCAGAGGGCTTGGGTTTTAGGAGCCAGGATAATTAGCTAGTTCTCACTTAGGAAAAATAGTTCAGAGATGACTTTCCCTGGATCACAGTGGGTAATGCTTAACTTGGAACCAAAAACCCTTGGCGGATCTTCATCTTCTGGCCTTGGCCCTGACTTTGATCCCATTTGATGCACGAGTTGGAGAACTGGTGTTCAAGGCCTGCTTTCCAGATTTCATCACTGTGGTCCTATTATTTCTCCCAACGGTGAGCAGGGAGCTTAGCTTCAATCCCAGGCTCAGCCACTTACTATGTGACTAATCTTGGGTGAGATTTTTATCTCTGGGACCTTTTTTTTTTCCCCCAGTAGTAAAATCTCCCTTGCCTGATTGGAAGGATTATATTGGTTAATACGTGTAAAATGTTTACAATGGCCATATGTTAGGTAGTTGAAAAAAATCAGTTCCTCTTTTGTGTAACTGGAATTAGCATAGAATTGCCCTGAGAAAATGTTGGCCTTGGCCTTGCTCTTGGTCCATTTGGGTTCCTGTCGTCTAGAATTCATTTCTTTCCTCACTTGTTCAGGGAAGTGTTTCATGTGAGGACCCACTTAGTCCTGACTTCCTGTAGGACTCTAGGTCATACCAAGACATTGTCCCAGGTCAGGCCCCCCCAGAAGCCAACTACGGGTCAGAGGTGTGTATGCGGGAAGTTCACCGGGAAGGATAATCACAGGATCGGGCAGGGGGAGAAAGGCAACTCTGAGGCTCTCAGCAAAGGCCTCTATGATTCCACAGAAGCTTGAGGTCTGGAGTGATTCTTCAGAGTTGGCTGGAATTGAGGCAAAGGGTGACTCTTCCAGCCCTACAGTGACCAGATATTGGGTACAGACAGCCACTGGGAAGGGGGCGTGACCTTTGGCCAGGCTTTCTCTTTAGCAGAGGTAATTCTGGAAAGCTGCCAGCATTTCCAGCCACTGAGAAAAGAACCTGAGTCTGAAAGGAGGGATAGAGCATGGGCCTCCTCTGCACACACCTTGGACTAGCCTTGGCCTTGCAGAGACAGCAGTATCAGTCTTAACACTTGTGGGTCTAGGCAGACCAGTTCCACTCCTGGCTCAGCCACTCACCAGCTGGCCCCCTGACAAGCTCCTTCACCTCTGTAACTGAGGGATGCTGGTACCTTAAAAACCTTCCTCATTGTTAACTGCAGAATGTTTTGCGTGATTGTGCAGGAGGTAAAGTGAGACAGATTGTCAATATGCCCGAAACAGCAATAAATACTCATCTTGGTGGGGGTAGCGGTGGCCTTGGGTAAATGAGGTAACTACACAGGGCATTGGGTGTAGATGTGCCACTTAAACTCTGAAGAGCAGGGCAGCTCTCGGGCAGTGGCTCTGTCCCTCTTACAGGGCGCTACTCCGACGTCCAGTGTCTCAGTGGGTGACTGGTCATCCATAAGCATGATGGGCCTGCTTCACATGCACACGAACTGACCGTGACGCTGTTTCCCTCCAGGTGACACAGAAGTACTCCCTGGTGATCGTGCAGGGCCACCTGGTCTCCGAAGGGATCCTGCTTTTTGGGCATCAGCACTTCTACATCTGTGAGAACTTCACGCTGTCCCCTGTGGGTGATGTCTACTGTACCCGCCACTGCTTATCCAAGTGAGTTCCCTGCTTCCCCCAGCAGATTCTTCCCTGAGCCTTAACTTCCTTCTCAGCTGCCCCTACTCCTACCCCGCCCACCTTGTTCTCTTTGTGGGCTGACATTTGTGCCTGAAACGGAGCCATGAGCTAAAATAGAAGAACTGAGACATAGGCATCCATGACTGTGGCTTCCCAAAGCTGAAGTTTGGGGTGGGTAACAATGGGACTGCTCCTCATACCTCTCGTGATATGGGGCACACCTCAAGACAAAGGGGCTTCTCTCCTTAGGTTATTTCGGTGATTGAATCCAGTCCCATCAGCTTGCTCATTCAACAGCTTGTCGATTGCTCCTTCTGTGCAAACCATCAGACGGTGGCCCTCGTGCTGAGTGAGTGCACTCAGCAGCACAAATGGGTTCTTTTGGAAAGAGTTTCGAGCACACTGACATCACAAATTTATTACGAGAGGAGCCTTCTGGGATCACACTTGATGACGTGGGGCTAGTGTGGTGAGGGAGGGCTACTGGAGGAGGGAGGCTGAGATCTGGGTTCTGAAACATGGCTGGGATTTGGGTAGAACTCAGACAAGTCTTTTTTTTTTTTTTTTTTTTTTTTTTTTTAAACCAACGAATACCAGAGATCTTTGGCAGGAAATTCAGAAGTCCTTCTTTATAATCAAGTGTATTTGTTCAGGTAGCTCTCCTTGGTTAATTCTCTTGTGTTCATAATGTACAGCCATTCATTCAAAGTCAGATTGACTCTGTTCACACTTTGGCTAGGAGCTCAGTTGTCAGGTAATATGCCCCACCTGATCATCACATTTGATCATCACAACAAACATGGATGAAGATTTCTTGACTTTTCTGGTTTAGCAAAGGTTCAAATGATGACAAGATAACCTCTTCACCCGGAAGCTCTTAAACTAGTATCAAGTCACCTTGAGGGCTAGTTTAAACAGACTTCTGGGAACCCACCTTCACCCCAGTTTCCACTTTGATAGATCTGCCGGAGGGCCTGAGATTTTAACAAGGTCTTGGGTGATGCTGATGCTTCTGGTGTGGGACCACGCTTTGAGAACCGCTGTTTTAGACTATCGACAGAAGCACCAGAGCCTTACCTGCCAGTAACTTAAAAATTTTAACCCCTGGTTGTCGTTATCATTTCCAGCCTATGGCAGGAAGCAAGAGTTCAAGGAGTGTGAAAGAATAGATGTCAGCCCACCCTCCTTTGATTTAGATTTGCTTTAAAATGCTTGGCATTTTTCTTTCTGCTCATTTGCATCTTTTATTCATACCAAATGTTCACCGGTTGCTGCGAGTCTTCTGTGCTTTTCCAAGGCAGGAGGAGCATAATTAATCCTTGGCACATGCATCCCATCTTATTCCTCATGTTTTATTGATACTGATCAATACGGACAATGGGTCTGCAGACTTGCCTTTCTGAGAGCTGATGAAAGCTTTCTCGTCTACCTATCTGCATGGCATGCCCCTGTAATGACTTGCATAATCCATTGCTCCACTCTCCACCTCTGGTTTAAATCGAGTTAGTGTTAGAGAAGATGTTATTGATTAGGCAAATTGTGTTCATGAGGTGCATCTAATCATGATCAAATTGGCGACATCTGCACTTTCAATAGAAGCCCAGTTGTCGGGTTGTAGGTACTCACTTGATTTGCAATGACAAAGGAGACTTCCCGTGTCTGGAAGTGTATTTTTCTAGAATGCGAGTAGGAGTGCAGTGAGCACAAGTTACTACCCTGGAGTATCATTTGGGAATTGCTTAGGTAATTTTAGTCACCAGACCTCAAAGAAGTATTTGTTAACCAGACAGTGCTTTCTCTCTGAGGTCTTGTCTGCTGCCCTAAGAAACTTCTGGCACTCATGCAGATGCGGTTGTCAGAGACCAGCTATTAGATCATGTGAGATCAATGGGGATTAAGTCTTATTTTGACCATGGAGACTAAGGAAGATAACATAAATAAGCAAGTTAAAAATAAAGCTAACGCAACCCTGAAATATTTCTTTAAAAGACTGCCATCAAATTGAGTATAGTTGAGCACTAGACCTTGAAAGAAGCTCTCTGATGCACCATAAAAATATCCCAAATAAAACTCAGGAACAATGCAAATCCTCCAGCATTGATTGCGCTTGAGTACTTTGGAGCTTTCCTCAGAAGGTAAGGACCTTTCTAGATGGTTTATTTTGCTTTCAGTGAGATTGCCCATTACCTGAATAGAATGATTGTATTTGTTCCCTAAGGCTATATAACAAAGTACCAAAAATTGGGTGGCTTAAAAAACAAATTTATTGTCTCCCAATTCTGGAAGCTAGAAGGCCAAAATCAAGGTGTCAGCAGGGCCATGGTCTCTCTCCAGTTCTCAGAGAGGATCCTTCCTTGCCTCATAGCCTCTGGTGTTTCCCTGCAGCCCTTGCCTTTTCTTGGCTTGGAGACACATCATTCCAGTCACATGGCCACCTTATGTCTGTGTGTCATGAGATCTTCCCTCTGTGTGTGTGTGTGTCTGTCTGTCTGTCTCTGTGTCCAAATTTCCCCTTTGTTTAAGGACACCAGTCATATTGGATTAGGGCCAATCTTGACCTCATTTTAACACTATTACCTCTGTAAACACCCTATTTCTAAAAAAAAAAAAAAGCCACATTCTGAGATACTGGGGGTTAGGATTTCAACATATAGCATATCCCTCTTGGAGGACACTACTCTACCCATAATAGTGTCAGGCAAGCTCACAAGGTATGCAACATTTGATTCATTTTGTTGGAATCCAAGCCATCCAACTGGCTCTTTGTGATAGGGTACTTATAATAAGACATTTTCTCCACATCAGTCAACAGTTCTGAGGCATCATTTCTCTGTTTAATTCAATTCAACAAATACTGGAAATCTGTATTGTGCCAGGCAACTGTGGTAGACTCCATACACACAAAGAGATAAGTCAGATGTGGGCTGAGTCTGGTAATGAGTTTATGATCTAGTGAATGATTCTGGGTATAAATTACAGGTATAAATTCTGACAATAATTGGATTAGCTCAGAAATAACTTCAAATATTTTAGTCTGAAGTCCACTTTTACTACCAAAGACCAGGTCAACCAATAGGATTACCACTTGGTTCACTGTGGTTTCCCTAGTTAAGAATATTAAAAAGGATACTGTAACCACTGTGGCAAACTTGCATTTATCATGATAGCTGTCATGCAAAAGAGTAGTGAATAGCATCCTATAAACTGTGGCCACAGCTCCATCTAAAGAAGGACATGAATCAGCTCCTCCTTTCTTTTACCCATTGGCCTTAAGGGCCTGAACTCTGCCTTAATGCACAGAACAGGGAGAATACAGTGTTGGCAAAGAGATCCAGTCATAGCTGTGTGACTAACACTAGATAAGACGGAACTTCAACCTGGACTCACATCAGTGAACTCAGTAACGTTTTTTACACTTTTGTCTTCCTGAGCATTTGGGTCTGTCTGAGCATTCCTGCCGTATCAGGTTATTCTATCTCTACAAGTAGGAGAAAAATGAATGCATTTCCTCCTAAAAGCTCCTTCCTGAAAGCATTTTCCAGAACATTCTTCCTCACGTCATCAGTGTCTCAGAGTGCTGGGTTGCAGGATCAGTCAGCACAGAGGGAGCTGCAAGGAGCGAGCTTGCAGGGAGAGCTCTGTAAAAGCTAGTGGGTCTTTCGGCCTCAAAGGAGATAGGGTACTGATGAATGAGCTTCAATTTTAGAGTCAGAGGACCTGGGTTTGAAACCAGTTCCATGTGACCTTGGAAAAGTCACTTTTCCTCTTTGGAATGCAGTTTCCTCATTTCTGATATGGGAATACTAATGGCACATGCTCTGTAAGGAGGTTATGAGGTTTAAATTAAACAACAGACAGGATGTGCTTGGCAGGCTGTAGGACCTGATGCTTGTCAATCCACTCAACAAACATGCCCAGAGCTCTGGGGAAGATGTGGAGGGTGGAGAGCCGTGGGCATAGGTCCGTGCCCCAGGGAACTCACTCATAGTCTGCTGGGAAAAGAACCAAATGTGTGGCTAAAGCACAGATGATGTTTGCTGTGGTTCCTGCAAGTAAGGGGCTACGGGAGCACGGAGGCAACGCCACTGCCATTCTCACCAGTGCCTTGACCGGAGATGCTGGTTGACCTAAGCTGGGAGTAGGAACCAGAATTACCACCACGGCCCCATGGGGAGTCAGCGAAGTTCAGCGGAAACTCAGCTTCCCCCTGATGGCAGGGACAAAGAGCCTTAGCCGGAAGATTTGAATTAAAGCACCTAGGCAGAAGTATCCAGAACCAAAGCCACCTTTGTATTTGATCAGTTCTACAGCATTGTGGCTCAAGGCAGAGATCTGAGAGGCTTGTGCTTAGAAGGGGCAGGAGGAGCTGCAAAGGGCTGAGTCTCCATCCTGGAGGGCTGGCTGTTCAGGAGGCTAAGCCAGGCTCAGGCTGTGACCCCCCCCCCGGGAGCAGCCTCCGCTTCCACCTTCAGGAACCATTCTGCACTGTGCTCAAGGGCACGCCCTCAGCACTGCAGACGCCCGGCCACTCCCACTGACCCGTGAGTGGAGAAGCCCTGCCGAACGGTGTGACAAACCGATCTGTCTGCTTCCCCTGGGAAGGGTGGCTCGGAGGCCTGGTGTCCTGCTCCGTAGGCTGGGTGGAGAGGGCCACACTCAGAGCCGGGGTGGCGAGGAGGGGAGATAGCAGCCATCGCCGCCACCTTGTGCTGCTGCAGGGGCTCTTTCAGTTCTCGGCTCTTCATATCTGTAGTTGATACACGGGCTTCTTGGGGACTGGGGTGCCTGGGAGGCCCCTTGTTGCTCAAGTCCCCAAAAGGCATTTGATCAGAGCTTTTCCAGTCACATTCACAGTTTAACTTTGCTACATAACTCAGAAGTTCAGAAATGTAACTCTATACCTGAAATCAGTTTTATGTCTCAAGTCCCCATTCATATTGGTGGTGAAAAGCTTTATCTGGTTACCGAAAGGTGTTTCCGTTACTTGCATTGCACAAGTTGTCCCCTATGGGATAAATCTTAGTCAAATTCACAGCTCTCCCTTTCTCCCCTCTCCCTCTCTTCCCACAGGAGAGTCGTTCTGACCTCTGAGGGGGCTCCTGGCTCTGGGTCGGGGCTCTGGGGGCCACCGCTGATGCTGTGGCCAGTATCCTCCAGCCCACCAGTGCTCTCAGCCCGCTGCACACCTCTTTGGGGCTCAGGGGTTCTCTGCACCTTTCTCCCCTGGTACTCTAGATGCCATCCCACATGGCTGGGCCACCCCAGACCCCATGTTGCTGAAGCCAGGCTTTTTTATGGAGGCTCATCATCTTTCTGCCCCTGCCTTCTGGCTTGAACTTTCTCCATGTGTAATGGGGTGTCTCTTTCACTCTTCTCCACCCCCTCGACCCTACACCTAGAGAGCCTTCTTACACTCACCCCTTGCATCCTGTGCCACTGTCTGCCCTGGAGGCTGTCGCCTCACCCGGTGACACAGATGCCCCACCCTGCTCCAGGGCAAGGCCGACCCAGGCAGGAACTCAGAAAGGGTTTAGCAGGTCAGCGGTGCCAGCACCCTAGCTGGTCATGATTGCAGCACTCCTCCTGCAGTGTCTCCAGAAACATGGGGTCCGGGGTGTCACGGGGCAAGAAGGGGAACAAGCCCTCCAGAAACCCTCTCACTGCATGTCGTGTTTCCTTTTCAGCATCAGCGATCCATTCATTTTCAACATGTGCAGCAAAGACAGGTCCTCCGACCACTACTCGTGCCAGAGACATAGCTATGGGGACCTCAGGGAGCTCCGGCAGGCACGCTTCCTCCTGCAGGTATGCCCCGGGGAGGGGGCAAGAGGGAGAACCATCTTTTCATGGAAGAAGCATCTAGGTGCTATGGAGGCCCCATCTGAAAGTGTGGGACACCTCCGTGGCCCCCTGCACACCTGTGCATAGCCCAGTGTCTTTGGGACACATCTGTGAGTCCGCTGGCTGATGTTGGGCCTGGCTTCCAGGTTGGCAGTACTGAAGTCTGCTTCATTCTCTCCCCATTTCCTCCTATTTGGCTGCTGGGACCTTCTCTCTCTTACTGTGTCATTTAGGATCCAGTCTCTTTGCTTTCCTTTTCCCTTGACATGTCCCAGAGCAACCTTGGAGATGCTGGAATACAGGACAGGACAGCTCCGTTGCCCTGTGGCAGAGCTGAAGACTAAGAGTCAAGGGTCAGCCTGCCTTATCTGAGCCTGTGGACCCCTCCGCTGACCTCTGTCCCTCCCCTCTGCCCTCCGCACAGGCTCAACCATCTTCAAGCTCCTGGGCACTTCCTGGGTCAAGTGGTTTGGAGATCTCTTGATTGTCTCCTCCAACCAGGGTCCCAGAGCTTCACCCAGTGCCTTCAAGGACTCACAAGGGGCTAACAGAGCCAGTACCCTTCAGAGTCAGGGCTTTGCTGAGACTTTTCACTTCAGGTGCGAAGGGAGGAGCCCCTGCTGGCCGCAGACACATCTGGGCCTCTCCAGCCCAGCCTTACAGCATCAAAGCTGCATCCGAAGGCCTCCCAGGCATCTGGCAGAGGAACAGGAAGAGAGGAGGGACCACCCTTGTGGGAGGGGAGGGGCCCAAACCTTCTTCCACCCTTTCTGGAGAGTCTCTGTTCTGCTAAGGCCAATGGGGGATGGGGTTGGCTCTAATCAACCTAGTAATGAGTGTTTTATCTGTAAATGTCTTTGGGTCTGTAATTCATCCTGTGATCCTCCTGCCTGGGGGCCTTCTCACTATTTTCTGACACTGAAGCTCAGGGGGGCCTTTCTAGGGGGCTCATTCTCGAAAGGATCAGCAAGCTGCTGGAATCCAACCAGCCCTCTTCCTCCCTCTCCACTGATTTTGCCCACAAAGTGTTGGTTCTCATCTTGCCTGACCTTAGTGCGCTTCCTTGCAAGGACAGTAAACTAGAAGGGGAAAACTGGAAGAAGCCTCGCCCTGAGGGTTCTAGACAGTGTGGCTGGCATGGGCCTAGTCCAGACCACGGCCCTGACACTGTAGCATGTTTGAGCACAGGCGACCACGTCTTGTCTCTTCCACCATTACATATATAGCACTCAGCACACTTTTTGGCACATCTAAATACTCAAAATTATTATTTTATGATTATGTCTACCTTATAGATTATATATAGTAGCACATAGGTATCAGCAAGTGAGTTTCTTTCCCCTCAGTAAACAGTGATTGTTTCCAGATGTTCGGTTAGCCTGACAGTGGTGAAAAGGAGAAGCGGGAGAGCTTGTGAGCAGGGCCAAGTAGTGTGGGAGTTAGGGGTGGGGAAAGCTTGTGAGCATGGCCCTCATCTCTCTTGGGTTCCCCTAGGAGAAAGTCAAATCTTGGGTGCTCAAGGTTGCCGGGGGAAGCCATTACATCTGCACTGATCATCTGCTTTGCACAGTGTTTATATTTCTATCGTAGAAAAATATGCAGGGCTCCCATATGCACCCCGACCCTGTCCAGAGGGGGTTGCGCTATCATCACAAATACTTTCCCTCTGCTCCGGAGCCCAGAACTGGACTTTGGAAGCACTACCAGTCAGGTAGAAACGGGACCTGACTCGGTTGTCAGATGCAGCGCCTTCCTCCATGCCCAGCACCACCACCCCCCACCCCCACCCCAGCCCTCGGAATTCTCTCCCTGACCTGGTCTCATCCCTGAGCCTCATCCTACATGTAGACTCTCTCTATGGCTGTTCCAAGTCCGTTATTTATACAGCTTGGATGAGAAGGAAGGGAGACAGGGAGGGAGGAGGGAAAGGAAATTATGTAGAGTTCAATTAGACATTAACAAAATACCTTTGCCATGTCAGCATGGCCACATCAAAATGGCTCTGCAAAACGAGTTTGGCAAAGCACCCTGTGCCTACAGGTCTATAGGTCGACATACAGTGTTGCCCAGATTGTGAGATGCACCCAGCCACCCCCCCATCTACCCATCCCCTAATATTTCTGATGAGGTGAGTCTCTGGTTCAGGAAACCAAACCTGTGACCCAGAAGTGGAGGAGTCTGAAGGTATCACCAGGCCCTTTCCTCCCTCTGTCTATTCCTTATCTGGCTTATCCTGGGAGTGGGGCTCTTGCTTCCTGCTTCAGTCAAAGAAAGTCTGAGGCCCTCCTGCCCTCCTACCGATTTTGTGGGGACTCCCTTCATCAGTGTCACTAAAGTCTTTGTACCCCCTTAGAAGGTTGCAAGAACCAACCAGAAAGGGTTGTCTGACACAGAGAACCAAATGACCCATTGCTAGTGGCTCTGTGGCCTGGGTTTCTCCATTTCAGGCAACTTCAGTAGCAATGAAAGGGGTTTCTCCTCTTTATAGGACATTGCCCTGGAGCTCTTTTTCCAAAATGGATATTCCAAGTTTCTTGTCTTTCACAACAACGATCGGAGTAAGGTCTTCAAAAGGTAAGGGTTTGAAAATCCTCCTCGGAGAAAACTGATCATGAATTGAGAACAGGACAAAGACAGCTCAGCTCTGTTCTCAGGAGAACTGTTCTCAACCCACAGCAAGCAAGATTTAGATCAGACATGGGAAGAACCTATTGACATACGGAGCTATTGAATCATGGAATGAAGTTTAGAAAAAGATGCAGAAATGCCTTCCTTAAATCCGAGAAACAGGCTCCATTTCATGGACTGAAGTGGTTTAGGACAGTAATGACTAAAGGGGGAAAAACTTGTGCAGACACAACACATTTAAGAAGCTGGCTGTTTAATGGGCCTTCCAGAATTTTCTGGCTTGGCTTTTTAATTTTCCAAATAATTTTTTTTGGCTTAATCTTTTCTTTTTGATCCCAGTTGCCAATTTTAGTTGTTCCAATTTCATATTTCACTGGAAAGAATTCCAAACAACTGATTTCCCACTTCTTCATGGAACATCTTTTTTCTTTCTTTAAAGAGAGAAGCCTGCTGTTTTAGTTTAACTTCTTTCTTCAAATAGATTAATGAATCAGTCCAAGAAATCTATGCTAGTGTTTAAATTTTTTTAGTTCTAATGGTTCTTTTTTTTTCATTATTATTGAAGTTACAGATAAATAGATCTGTGGAGAATCTAGAAGGGCTGGAAAGGAAAGCAGGTTCCTAGCCATAGACAGACAACACAGAGAGTGTATTAACAGAAGTTGGGGGAGGGTATGTTCCGCTCCACTTTGGGTTGGGAGTTCTGAGGTGATATTTGACACCCCCAGTCTGGGAAGCCCCATTTTGTGCTCAGAAGTTCTAGCCTTGTCTTCCTGTTGGCCCTGGCCAGTCACTGGCACTCCAACCAGCTGCTGGGTCCAAAGGGCAGGGCCAGAATGGAGAAAACAACTCCTGCAGAGAGGCTGTTTGCGCCAGCTCTGGGCACATCTCCATTGACTGTGAGCCTTCCTCTGAGGCGCCTCCAAGGGGCGCTGTTATATTGCCTCCCAAAATTTTCTTCAAGTTCCATTTTAGACACAACCGAGGAGGTAGATAGTGCCAGGCTGTACCTCACATCCATTTCTCCCTGTGATTTCTGTATGTTAAGCATAGTTTGTCACAGTTAATCTAGAAGTTTTCTATATCCCTCGCTCAGGCAGTGAATGTTGGCCATCCCCTCCATGACTTTGCCTCAAGGAGCCTTAAATTAGATGGCATTTTCAGTGGTTGCTGGAATTGGCAATGGGAGGATTGTCAAGTGCCTGGCCCAGAGGAGGTATCCAAAACACATACATGGCTTTTATTGTAACTATTGTTTTATTACCATTTTTATTAAGGCCAGAGTGTATAATGCCAGGGGATGCTGCCTCAGAGGTGCACCTGGGTCTGGTGTTCATTCCCTGGGGACAGGATGGGGTATGGGAGGGGCAAGTCTGCACCCTGCCTCTTGACTGGCACCAAAACTGTCTCTCTGGTGGTGGAAGAGTCTTGACTCTGCTGCTGGAATGATCTTTTCCTTTTTTGTTTAGCTTCTGCTCTTTCCAGCCCAGCTTGAAAGGGAAAGGCATCACGGAGGAGCCTCTCAATCTAAGGTAATGGCACAGGCAGGAGCCCAGCCGTGCTCTCTGGGCATGGTGCTGGCCTTGCTTGGATTGTCTTCATTTGTCTGATCCTACCGTAAAGAAGCATCCAAAGATGCATCAATCCGCATTCTCCTCCATTTTTCTCCCTCCCATCCCCACCCTCTCCTCCTACTCCTGGAGTTCCTTCTGCCAATGAAACCTCTACAAACAGACTTGGAATTTCATGTGCTCTGTGGCGTTTTCAAACCAAAATGCAAGAAGCGGCCCTCTGCCCACGGTGGGTGGGGCAGGTCACCTGGTGTGGTGTCAGCCCAGGCTCAGCCTTGGTGTCAGGGCCCCAGGGAGGGGGTCGTGAGCAATCTCAGGTTTGTCCCTCCTATATGAGACTCTCTGAAAGCTCAGAAGCTAAATTAGCAGACGGTGGAATGTGAGGCAGATAATAATTCATGAATCTGTGATATGGAGCATCCTCACCGGGGAACGGAAGGCTGACAGCCTCCTCCCAAGGCCTCCGTTTACAAATACCCGCTTCTCTGGAAGGCTAACTCGGGATTGGTGAGTGCTTTTATTTCAGTTAGGAGTGAAACTGGAAGAAGAAGGTGTTTCCTGGTTTTTTCCAGGAGTATGACGGATAGGGTAGAGAGGGGTGTCCCCAGGAGTGGCATTCAAAATATAGTGAAAAAAAAACACCAAAAAACCAAAATATTTGTAATGACCATGGAATGGGTACCACCAAATCATGCACAATGATTTATCAATAGCTTGTTACATGTGGTGGTTGTTGTCTGACAGAGCAAAGTACTCAAAACCTCCCCTGTCCTTATTGAGTTTACATTTTCTTTTTTTTTTTATTTAAAAAAAATTTGTTTAATGTTGATTTATTTTTGAGAGAGACAGAGACAGAATGCAAGTGGGTTAGGGGGCAGGGAGAGAGGGAGACACAGAATCCGAAGCAGGCTCCAGGCTCCGAGCTGTCAGCACAGAGCCCGACACGGGGCTTGAACTCACGAGCTGTGAGATCATGACCTGGGCCGAAGTCAGACGCCCAACCGACTGAGCCACCCAGGCGCCCCTTGAGTTTACATTTTCTTGAGGAGGACCAAAGAAAACAATGTAAATGAGTGAAATATAAAACCTATTAAATAATGAGTATAAATATTAAAAAAAAAGTTGGTAGAGGGAAGGGTTGAAATCTTAGACAAGGTGGTTAAGGGAAGCCGTCACCGAGAAAGCAATATTTGAATTCAGATGTGAACAAAGTGGGGAAGGGAGTTCTGCAGGTAAACGGGGAAGGAGCATTTCAGGCGGAGCGAAGAGCAAAGCAAAGGCCCCGAGAGGGAGCACGGTGGGCTCAGCTGGGGCCAGAGTGCTTGGGGTGCAGGGAAGAGAAGGGAGAGGGGTAGCAGGAGCTGCTTCATGCAAGCCTCAGGAGCTCCTGCTAATGGCACTGGCCTTTGCTCTGAATAAGTGGGCAGTATCAGAGGAATGATGTGACCCAACTTAAATTTTAAAAGAATCACTCTGGCTTCTGTGTCAAGATGAAGCGTAGCCGGTCAAAGGCAGAAGCTCGGGAGTCCGGTTAGGAGGCTTGTGCAGTCATGTGGCTGAGAGATGGTGACGGCTTGGAGGGAGGTGGGGTGGCAGGAAGACGGTTTGCAGGGCTCTGTTTATGGACATGTTTCGAAGGTACATCTGCTGGGATTTGTTGACAAAGCAAGTGTGGGGTGTGTGTGTGTGTGTGAGAGACAGAGGGGACTTAGAGACCAAGGCTTTAGGCTTGAGCAAGGGGGAGATGAAATGGGAGCACCGCAGGAAGAAGTACTATGGGGTGCGTTGCTTATCAGGAGCTGAGTTGTGGACATGTTAATTCTGAGATGCCTGTCAGACACCAAGTGGAGGTGTCCTGTAGGCCAGCGGGTGTATAAGTTTAGACTTGAAGGGAAAGGTCCAGGTGAGATGTAAATTTGGAATAGTATCTAAAGCCGTGAGCCTGGCTAAGATCACCAAGAGAATGAATGCACATGGGAAAGAGGTCTAAGGACTGTGCCTTGGGGTCTGCCAACCTTTAGAAATGAAGGACACAGAGAGGAGCCAGCAAAAGAAATTCAAGCTGTGGCCAGGAAGGCAGGAGGAGCTGCAGGTGTGGAAGGTGTCCTTTAAGCCACGTAGAGTGTTCAAGGAGGGAGCGGCCAGCTGTGTTGGTGTCCAAATGTTATTGGCAGGCCAAGCAAGAGAAGAGCTAAGGAATGACCATTGAATTTTGCAACACGGGGGGGGGGCACCGATCACCTTCGAAAGACCAGTCGGAGTAGCTGCCAGTGGAAGCCTCCCTTTAGTTGGTAGATTTAGCGGGGAGGTCCAGGGCGTGCCAAGGGATGGTCCAGCAGGCCGGGGCAGTACTGGGCAGGTGGAGAGGGGGGTAACTGTTTACAAACTGGAATGGACATATCTCAATAGTTCAACAATGGTACAGTCCTAACTGTGCATATTAGCTCAATATCAGCCCTGGCGACCTCATATTATTTCTGTTTCATACAAACGTTAATGTCCACACTTGGATTTCTCTGCAACGTTTCAGGGCAGGTATGTAAAGCCACTTCAAACTAACTGAAGCAGAAAAACAGATCCATCACCTCATCTCCCTGGAGACCAACAAAGGTCTGGCTCCAGGCACGGCTGGATCTCTGGACTCAATAAACCCCACCCACTGTAGCCGTGTATTTCATAGGGAGGATTTCCCTTGAGTTGGCTCGGTTCTTGGCAGGCTGTCCAAGCATAATGGCATCAATGTCCCCAGTAGCTCCAGGCTGACAGTCAGTAAGTTAGGAATTCTACCATATGGGAGTGCTCTGTCCCAGTAATTCTAGCAAAAATCTCAAAAATAAGTTTCATTTGCCAAAGTTAGGTTAGTGCCCATCCCAGAACTAATCAAGTGCTTTCACGGGCCAGATCAGTGTCACGTGCCCACCCATCTTCTGGGAGTGGGATCAGTCCCACCCAGCAACGTAGACCAGACTGACAGGGTGGTGGTTCCCCAAGAGAATCAAGGTTCTGTGATGACAAGAAGGATGAATCCTGAGGGGTGAGCAAAGAAGATGGCCGTCGACTGCTCATGTGGAGAGCTCCCGAGGGACTACAGCACTTCGCTGAACCCATTTGTCTCTGCAGATCACCCTCCTATAAATTATGCCTGTGATATCACTCTGTGGGCATGCAGCTGTCCCCACAGCTGTGAGCCTCACTCTGTCCATTTCGATACCGTTGCTCTCAGAGTCTTAGAGATGCCTTGCCCCAACAATGCATACCTATGTCCACACAAGTAAGCTTCTGAATTTCTGCCTCAGGACTGGGGAGGGCAGACATAGGAAGAGCAGAGGGAAGAATACATACGAGGAGCTCCACTATGGAGCTATGGCCACGTACATACGTACGAGGACCTATGACCACTAAGTTGGGGGTCTGTACAAAAGTGACTGCCAAGTAGGAGAATTATTGGCCCAGAGGTGAGTCAAAGGTGTGGAAATTACTCATCACTCATTCATAGGGATGACCCTAGACACCAACCTGTGTACCACCTTGCACATGTGGGACAACCAGGCACTGTGCTAATTTTATTTCCATTTTATTTATTTTCTCCATGATGGCTATCTGAGCCATTGGATCAGGATCTTCTGGGGCCATTTCACACCTGCCTGGCACAGCCCTAGGACAGCTCCAAGCATGGAGACCCTTGGGAAGTATAAAACAGGAAAGGTCTGGAGTCAGTTGGGAACAATGCATAGCGTGCCAGAGAAATGCTTACATAAGCTCGTGGAAGGCATTCGACAAAATGAGGAAGCCCCAGTGGGAGCACTGGTCCTAGGCTCTAGGCCCACCCAAGCAGCCAGGGACCTGGTGGGACTGTGCTGCAGTAGCCAGCAGTGGGCTTTGAGATTGAACCAGTTTGGGCTTGTAGTAGGTGCTCAATAAATACTGTAATTCCTGTGCTTAGTTTTAGCACCACATGTTTATGGAACATTTGATTAAAAACAGGTGGCTGTCTGTGCTCTCAGATCTTGTGCATCTCTCCTTTCCAGTCCACCTCCCACCAGCCCCACTGTACCATCAGGAGTTTCAGAGAGGGAAGACAACAGTGGTGCCCAGGCTTAGGAGGGCTTGGCTGGCCATTGTCCCTACGCATAGAGAAAACCTGATGATTTTCCATTTGGATTACATACCATGAGTCTTGAAGTATCCCCATTTGCTTTTTGGACATTCTGATGAACATGAGCTTCTCATCTCTGATAGAAGTGTGCGGTCCATTCCGAGAGTTTTCAACTAGCCCAAGAGGCTTGGCCTGTGCTGTGGGTTTTGTATCTTCAACTCCCAGCTCTCAAAAGCTGATTTGGCCCCTCTCCAGGCCATTCTACATACATAGGAAACCAGAGCTTTTGGGTGCCAGAGTTCTGCCTGAATTCCAATGACAATGGCTGCCTCCATAACTGAATTCTAAGGAGGTTCTGTAGGCCTGGATCCTAAATGGGAAATACTTGTAAAAGCTGGATGAGCCTGGGATCTGTAATCCATCTCTGTGTCCCCATGGTACAAGACCAGAGCATTCTAACGGCAGCAAGGTGGCATAATCAGATATAGATATTCATGGAGTGTAAGACTCTGGAAGCCTCCAGGAGTTTCTTATATAAAGTCAGCTAGACACTTGGCCAGCCAAGTTTCTGACAGCCAGAAAGCTCCACAACGTAAGACGCAGGCAGGCTCTGCTGAGATGTGAGGAGGACCAGTTGGAAAAACCGAAACAGTAGCTGAAGTGACAGGGAAAGGGCAGCTGGTTGAGAATGTATGTGAGTAAACACACATCCTCACACTCGTTCTCTGTAACCTCCACAAAGGGCTGCAAACAGCTTCAAAATTAAATGCAGCACCAGTACACCATTCATTTAGAAATGACCCCAAAGGTGCACCTGGGTGGCTCAGTGGGTTGAGTGTCTGACTCTTGATACTGGCTCAGGTCATGATCCCAGGGTCGTGGGATCAAGCCCCATGTCGGGCTCTGCACTGAGCGTGGAGCTTGCCGGAGATTCTCCCCCACAACCTCTCTCTCTGCCCTTCCCCGCCCCCCACTCTCTCTCTCTCTCTCTCTCGAAAAAAAAAAGACCCCAAAATTCCTTTAAAGGAGACAAAAGTAGATGTGAGTAGGTTAACGAACAACTAGATCAGGTAAATAGAGTGATCTAGTTACCTAATTATCCTGACACTAGGGAAAAAAATGCAATTGTCCTGGGTTACATTATTTTCCAGGGTGAGAAAACAAGAAACAGGGGACTTCGTGAACTCTTTTTTTTTTTTTCTAGCAAATACTTTCTCTTGGCATTGAATGTTAAATTTGTCCTTATCTAAAGGGTAGTGGGTACCAAAGAAGGCAATTCCCTTTTCACATGATATGAAAAAAGAGCCCTGCAGAATAGAATCTTCTCTACTGATACTCTGAAAAAGTAGGGCCCTAACATTTGGACTTATTTCTGTACATTTCTTTGGGATGCCCGTGTGATCTGGATCTGTTATGTTTCTTCCCAGTGGTCTCAGTTCCTGTTGAGCCGAGAATTTAGAAAACTCTCACCGAGATGAGAAAAGGCTTGGATGGTTATCTGGTTCTTCCCTTGGGTCTCTGCTGTACACAGCACACGCTTTTAAATGGGCTAGAGGCATCCTTCCATAGCCACAGTCTCTGACGTATCGGAAATGCTCCCTTGCCGTGTCATCAGGGCAAGGTGTCCCTGGGCTGGAGGGGGCTGTTATGTGTGTGGCAGGCTTATCTTTAGGACCTGATTGTGTCTGCGTATTTGTAATTTCTGAAGTGTTCTCTCGATTGCCTAGCTTACTTAAATATAATGTTTACGAGAAAATGCACTTTTTGGCACAAAGTCCTGCAGTGGAGGGTTGTTGGAGTTTCCTTTATAGATTCCCTTTGAAAAATAATGCAAGACAAGAGTTCAGAAAAACACCCATGAGAACTTATCAATTCCCACGAGATGATGAACTTTCTTGATAGTCAGTCGTACCCTCCAAGGCCCCACTGCTAGCAGCGTGGAGGCTAAAACTCAAGTACCTGTCCCCCCCATGACCGTTCCTTCCGTCCTACTCTCCAGAGATCAACGCTGTTGACCAGCTGGGAGGCTAGGGGTCTGTCATGTGCATAGACTGCTTTGATAAAGATAGGTTCGGCCCCATGGCTAAGTGCAGGAACATGCCCCTTGTTCTTGGGAAAACAGCCCCGGGAGGGCAATTGCTGAGACTACACCACTCAGACCCCGGGGGTCTAGAGCAGAGTTGCTGGAACCGGAGGTGAACTAAACAACCTGGTGGTATAACCAATGCCCCCGCATTGAGGAACTTTTCACATGGTTGGCTCAATAGGCCACGAGCAGCTGAGCCTGGTGGCCTCCAGTGAGCGCTGCCTGGGTCACGCGCAGACCTTGGTTTCGGGCCCCGTTCACGTCAGTCTTCTGTCTCTTGCTCACATCTCCTCTTTGCCATACCCCTGGCCATGACCTCAGACCCACTTCTAGGTAGAAGCGTAAATCAAGCCTCTCTGTCTACCCCAAGCTTGGCCCCTTTGTCCTTCCAGCTCCACTTAGTCACGTTGCTTGCATTGGACCAAAGGGGGTCGGGGAGGGGGGGTGAAAACCTAGAACTGGGAAGGGAGAGACTCGCTGGCTCAAGGTCCCCCACCCAACTTGCTGCTTGTGCCCAGAAACCACCAGAAAACCTGGAACATGGGTAGAGAAGGCACACATTTTCTTTTTATTATTTGTAGCATCTTTAAGCATAAAATCAACAGTGGATCATTTTAGATTATCTGGTGAACTGAGGTTAAGGTGCTCTTTCTCCTGAAATGCCTTAGCTCTTTGGGATGGTTGCAGAACATTAAGCTTGTCATATTTACTCATAAATTAGCACTTGGCTGATGTACAAGGATCTGTTTATTGCTGCATCTGGGCTGCAAGATTGTTTAAAAAATTTTTTTTATTTTAAAATAACTATAGATTCACAGGAAGTTGCAAAAATAGTACACAGAGTCCCGGTACAGCTTTCTCTTAATTTCCCCTGATGGTTGTTACATCTTATGCAACTCTAGTACAATTTCGATACCAGGAAATTGACATTGGTACAATATGTGTGCATAGTTCTGTGTCGTTTATCGTACGTGTGGATTCGTATAACCACTACCACTATCATCATAATCAATTGTTTTCATCACCACAGAGCTATCTCTTGAGCTACATTTTATGGTCCTGCCCACCCTGTACCACCCCTCATCAGCATTAATGCCTGGCAACCACTGATCTGTCACCTCAATCATTTTGTTCCTTAGAGAATGATCTAAAAATGGAATCATCGAGTATGTGACCCACAGAAACTGGCCTTTTTCACTCAGAATAATGCTATTGAGATCCATCCACATCGTTGGATGTATCGATAATATGTTCCCTTTTATCACTCAGTAGTATCCATGATATGGATATACCGGGGTTTGTTTAACCATTTGCCTATTGAGAGAAATTTGGTTGTTTCTAGTTTGGGGCCATGGCAAATAAAGAAGACTAGTTACATTTAATATAATTATTGAAATGTGAGGACATAAATCTGCTGTTTTATATTTTGTTTCCTTGTTTACTTTTCCCCTGTTGTTCATTTCTGTTTTTTCTTTCTTTCTTTCTTTCTTTCCTTCCTTCCTTCCTTCCTTCCTTCCTTCCTTCCTTCCTTTCTCTTTCTTTCTTTCTTTCTTTCTTTCTTTCTTTCTTTCTTTCTTTCTTTCTCTTTCTCTCTCTCTCTCTTTCCTTCCTTCCTTCCTTCCTTCCTTCCTTCCTTCCTTCCTTCCTTCCTTCTTTGCCTACCTGTGCATTACTGAATGATTAAAATCTACTTTATTTATCTATCATATTTTTAAGTATATTTCTTTGTATGAATCTTTTGTGTAAATTTTAGTTTCAGATGTATTGCATTATAAGTACGTAACTTACCACAGGCGATTAGCATAGAGAGTTTTACTAGTTCAGAAGAAGTGTAGAGACCATAAGTCTTTTAAGTCTTAAAGTCTTCTTTTAAAACTTTAATTTTCTATAATTTATATCTATCATTTTTTAAACATTTCCTCTATATGCATAAAAAAATACACTAAGTATTTCCCAAAGTCATTTTCATACACAGATGGTCTAAATCAAAGAGAGGCAAAGTGAATTTAAGAAGCAAGTCAGTATCTTGGCCAGCACCAGACAGCCTGGCTTCCAGAATGTTCCCCTTACCACTCTTTCTTCTCCTAACCGAGGGCTTTTCTTCTTCAGAGTCGTTTGTTCTTGTTGGCTGATTAGTCTTCAAGGGTTTGCCATAAAGCTATTCTAGGGAGATGTTGATCGGATCCTGGGGATGGAGACAAGAGACTGAGGCAATTACTCCAGGTCATGGAGGCAAAACACAGCAAGGGCAGAGGTCATACAGGGGTCACCTAGGTCATGCCTGGCTTTCAGAAAGGGCAGTGACTGGGTTAGCCTAAATAGGGTCTTTGTTCCATTTGAGGAAAGGGAAACCCCATGCTTTTCCTATCAAGTGTTTTTAAGCTTAATACAATTTCCAGGAAGGAAAAGTGACTGTGTATTTTAGACCGTGAAGGAATGTTAACATCAAGCCTTTTTTTCT
Source organism: Panthera tigris (assembly GCF_018350195.1). Taxonomy (NCBI): domain Eukaryota; kingdom Metazoa; phylum Chordata; class Mammalia; order Carnivora; family Felidae; genus Panthera; species Panthera tigris. Next base: position 46,073,561 of record NC_056670.1, read on the forward strand.
GATCCAAAAAAAAAAAAAAGCAATAAAATGTGGAAGAGGACACACAACTCACCTTTATCTCCAATCTTTGCTCCATTCTAATGCCAGTTTTCCTGGCTAACCAGGTGTCTAACATGAATGCATCCTATGGCAAATCAAAGCCCCCTGCCCATTTATTTGTCAGTCCTCATGAAGTTAACGATGCTTACAGCCCTTTCCTAAAACATGGCTATGAGGAAGAAAGCAGAATAAAGCACCTAGACCAAGGATGGCAGATAGGACAAGGATGATGTCATCTTGCACACCAACCACTCAGTTGGCAGCGAATCCAGGGTTGGTGCCTGGAGATTGTTCAGGACCAGGCGTGGTGGAGGAAATATGCCCTGACAGGGCAGGAGAGGGAGGAGGAGGCAAATCCATGGTCCAGACCAGGAGCCCACCTAGGGGCACAGGGAGACCTTTTATTCTTAGTTCCTGTTCTCTGCCAATCCCTTTGAGTGACTAAGAGGGGAACACTAATTCTAAAGAACGGAAATGGGTAATATCCAAATAACTAGCCAGGATCATATGCCCTTGCATGGATTCTGTACTTCTTGGGTGAGAGAGGAAGTAGCTAAAATAGCAGAATGGCGACCTTAGTTAGGGATATGTTCAAGGCCAACATGCCAGTGATGGCTCCTGAGCCTAAGGCATGACATCTCATCAAGCACTTCACAAACATGACTGCTCCACCCACCTTGGGAAGGGCTTCTAGTAAATCATTTCAGACATTAAGCGAAGGGGAAAATGTAAAGGATGGTACTCAAAGCTGACCAGGATGTGGTGAAACAGAGTCTCTAATATATTACTGGGAGATACATAAATGGGTAATCTTGTTATAAGTTATTTGATGGCATGTATTAAAAATTATTTTTAAAAACCACACTTCAACGTATTTGTAATAATGAAGCTATACCAAGAAAATAATGCAAAACAGTTTTTAAAGTCTTCATCATATAGGCTTCCATCACAAAATGATTTCTATTGGTGAAAAACCGGAAACAGCTCACATGCCCAACAGTAACTTATGTGTGTGTTTGGCTAGCTTGCAGATGTTTAAAATTGTGGTTTCTAAGACCATGTAATGACTCGGTTTTCAAAGCAGGATAAAAATGATGTAAATGCTATAATTTTAACTGCATATAAAAATATACACCGAAGAATAATAAGGAAATCTGCCCGTATTATAGCTGGCTTACATTGTAGAATTGTAGATACTTGAAGATGTTATATTTAAAATTCTGTTGTGGTTTTGTTATTTTTATAATGGAAAACATTTAATAAAGGGAAAAGCTGAAAAGGGAACTTTGATTCATATCTTCAGAGATTTTAGGAACAGTTGTCACAGCTAAGCATCACAAAGGAAAATAGCAGTAATGGGTGAAGAAATGAAGTATGCTGTCTGCTGTGGTTTATAATGCAAAAAAGAAGTAAGCTAGTCCTGCTGAGTGAACAGATCTCTGTACTTTTCCACTGACCACTAAAAAACTTGCCACTGACATAGGAAAGTCTTGATTAGGAAAAGAAAAGAAAAAGGCTTTCCTAAATATGTCTTTTGTGATCCTTTCCTTTTAGGCAGCATGAAGGTATGGATTAGCATGAGTGAATAGTGCATCGAATGTTCTCAGCTACTGTGAGAATTGACTCTACCACTGTCATTTCTGCCAAAGATCTAGTGTGACTAGGGACACTGTCCAAAGTATTGTTTCAGCTTTGAGATGTACCAAGTTCCAGATGATACGGAGAAATGACTTCTCTTGAGTAATTACTCCGTGTGCCATCTGCTTCAGATGCACAACGACCATTATGGTTGGGGCCGGTATTTTCCCCACTTTATAGATGAGGGAACTAAAGCTAAGTAAGATGTCCAGGGAAATGGCAAGAAAGAAGCAGAGCTGCCCTGGACCTAGATCTGTCCAGCTCCAGAATCTTTGGCTTTTCTCAATGCCTACACATATCTTGGCACATATCTCCTAACTTTCTCAGACAATGACATTCTGCCCTGCCTTCTTTCAACTGGTCTGCACACAACAAGGCAAGCTTTCCGCTAAGACACAGTCCCTGCACCTAGCCCAATGCCTGGTAAGGTATTTATGTATGGACTGCACCAACCCATACCTGCACCCATTCTTTCCTTGCTCCCCCACGGGAGTCTGGAAAGGAATGGGACATAATAATATGGGAATGCACTCTCATTCATTCACAGCCGGTCAAGAGCTTGCAGGTTCAGTCTAGAAGGCTCCTAGAGCAAATTGCGTGTGCAGACAAGAGACAAAGATAGTACTGCTTTCACCCCCAGATATTACCTGCCAACACTTAATGATACTATCTGCCCATCTCTGTGGCTCAGATTTGTCACCTTCCCAAGACTAAATGTCCATCTTCCCTCCTACCAATCCATGCTCTGAGATTCCTGACTTCCAAAACCCTGAACCAAAGCATTCCCGTGGAATGAACTCCACATTTGGGAGCTGGCAGTTGGTCCTGAAGTGTATGACAATGTGACTAAGAGCATGCTAACAATATTGGCTGCCCTGGCCACGGGCTGTAGGCAGGAGACTTCTGGGAAGAAGTGGGATGGATGGCCCTTTTCTGACTCATTGTGCCTGTACATATGGGTGTGTGCATGTAAAGAAGAGAGAAACGTGTGGAATGGCAAAGAACTAAAAGCCCTTCAGTCAACAAAATCACAAGCCAAGGAGGTAGGGAAAGGTATTTTATGGACTTGGCTGGAGGAACTGTTGCAATAATGGGGGGATCCCATAATTCCCTGTAGATGCAGCCCCCTGCCATCTTCCCTCCCTCCCTTTCCCCTTCCTGCCTCAGGGTCAGGGTCCCAGGTCACCTCCAATCTTCCTGTGAATCCTTGGCCATGGAGTTGGGTGAGACCAGATTAGAAAAGATGGCCCTTCTTGGTGTTGCTGCGGCCATAGTCTTGATTTTGTTCAGCTTGTCCCGGGCCTGTTGGCATTTTCTCAGGCAAGTCGTACACAGATCCTTCTCCTCCACCAGATGCAAGTTTTCCAGCCTCCTGATGGAATCTATGAATGTATCTGACTCCTCTGTCTTGGGAAAGGGATTTCGCTTTGTGTTGAGCTTTTTGAGCTTGGGGAGTTTGGCGATACTTTTGGGGATGGTGCTCAGCATGTTGTCATGTAGGCCTACCTCATGGAGCTCCTTCAGAGCACCCAGCGTGGTGGGCACACTCTCCAGATGGTTCAAACCCAAGTTCACAGTGCGGATATTCTTGAGCTGATTGAGTTCTACAGGCAGCCCATTGGTGGTTAGCCTGTTGTTGCTGACATTGAGGTAGAGCAGAGAAGCCATCTGGCCGATGGACTCAGGGAGCTTGTCAATGTAGTTGCTGTGCAGGTCCAGCCACCGCAGGTTCTGGAACTTGGAGATTGAGTCAGGGATCTTTCTGATCATATTCCGGCTAAGGTCGAGCTCATCCACATCATTCAGTCTCAGGATACACTTGGGGAAGGTGGTAATTCCCATCTTGCTCAAGTCAAGGCGTTTTTTCCCATCAAATGTAATTTTGATACAATTCTTGGCCACATTAAGGGTAATCTTCTTGCCCTTGGTGCCTTTCCTGCCTTTGGCCATGTTCTTTTAGTAAGGGTGTATGTTTGGAGTGTGTTGTTCTGATTGGTTGGTGATCGGTTTGAGGGAAAAGTCACAAGAAACTGCTAGAAGATATACTCTGACAAGAAGAGAAAATATGTCTAGTTAGAAGATGATGTGAGGGCACTAGACTCCCCCCAAATTGTAATGCTTCTCTCGCTAATGGTTAGAGACGAGATAGACAGAAATTAGGGCATCAGCAGGAGTAACCTAGCCAAAGATCTTTAGCAAATTCAATTCCCTCTTCAGGGGTGCAAGGTTGGCCTGAAGGATGCTCAACACCCCTCTGTGCCATTCCTTGAAATATGAATCTCTCCATTATCCTGGACTCCTCCTGCTAAAGTGTGTGTGTGTGTGTGTGTGTGTGTGTGTGTGTGTGTGTGTGTGTTCTTGGCTATTGGCCACTTCCCAGACCCTCACAAAAATCTAGTGTTTCTTTCAGTTATCTCATGAATCCTTAGGGTGGGTGTGCTGAGTTCTCAGAAGCAGCATAGGGGCACCTGGGTGGCTCAGTCAGTTAAGCATCCAACTTCGGCTCAGGTCATGATCTCACAGCTCATGAGTTTGAGCCCAGTGTCAGGCTCTGTGCTGTCAGCTCAGAGCCTGGAGCCTGCTTTGGGTTCTGTGTCTCCCTCTCTCTCTGCTCCTCCCCAACTTTCTTTCTTTCTCTCTCTCTCTCTCTCTCTCTCTCTCTCTCTCTCTCTCGCTCTCTCTCTCAAGAATAAAGAAACATGAAAAAAAAAAAAAAGCAGCATAGCCTGGATATGAAATGAGGGGGGAGTGAAGAATGACTTACGTATTACATCTCTCCTCACCTTCTGGACCCAGAGGCACTAGTCACGCCTTAGCTACTATCACTGCAGTGCAACAGAAACAGCCCAGGAACGTCTTTTGCTCAGCCCACAAGGGAGAGTGTGTGCCTACACTGTGCGGATGAGTGTGGAGGAGCCAGGGTTGAGCCTGGCAGCATGTAAAAGAATGCTGTCTTTTTCTACTTCCTACCCCCTACACCTCCTCCCTTCACAGACTTCACACTGAAATTCAACTGTAGATACCTCTGCACTGGTAGGTATGATCATAGTTATGACTGCCGCCATACAGAGAAGTAGAAGGTACAGAGTCATGGGTAGCTTCTGGCCTCAGAATGCTTAGCTTAGAAGTCTAGATCTGCATTGAAGAGTTTTCTTCAATTTTTAATGCCACAATTTTCTCGTTTATGAAAACATCCCCCCTGTAGGGCTCTTGGGGAGTGCAAATTATCTAAGTATAAAGTGCTTACAACAGTGCCTGGCACATAGTAAAAGGTTGATGAATGTTAACTATTAACTATTATTATCAGAACTTTGCACATATTCCTTTTAATCTTCAACAATCCAGTAAGATCCATCAGATTATCTTCATTGTAAAGGGAGGAAGACTGAGGCTCAGGAGCAAGGAAGATCTTCAGCTAGGAAGAGAATGAAAACTGTTCTTTCTTGTTCTAGAGGCTGTTTTCTAAAGCTTGCTTGCTGATTTTCTATTTTGGGCCAAGCTCCCACCCTGAACAAAAGCATGCTGTCAGGAGTCAGATGCGGGCATTTTCCCACTAGATTAAAATATTAATTCTAAGTAGGCTGTGGAAAGTTAAGTATGTATATTTTAAATCTCCAGAGCAATCATTAAAATAATATACAGACATAGGAAAAACCGAAATACGAACATTAAAATGAAACGGTAAAAAAAGAGTCAAGTAATCTAAAAGAAAGCAGAAAAGGGGAAATGGAGCAAAAAACCCAACTATTAAAATGGTAGACCTCAATCCAAACATATCGATACTTCCATTAAATGAAAATGACCTAAACACAGCAATCCAAAGTATAATTATCAGAATGAATAGTAAAAGAAAAAGACCCAATTATATGCTATCTACAAGAAATCTACTTTAAACAAAAGTAAGTTACACTAAAAGAATGGAAAAAGGCATACTACACAAACATTGAAGGAGAACTGGAGTGACTTTATTAATATCAGACAAAGTATGTTTCAGAGCATGAAAACTTACCTGAGATTAAGAAGAATACCACATAATGATAAAAGACACACTTCACCATGAAGACACGAAAATAATAAATGTATATGTACTTAAGACCAGAGTTTGATATAAAAGAATTGAAAACTGGTAAAATTGAAAAAAGAGATAGGTCTGTCATTAGAAGTGGAGACATCAATACTTGTCACTCAATAATCAACAAACCAACTAGAGAGAAAATCACAAGGAACAGGGTTTCTCAACCTTGGCTCTATTGACATTTGGAACCATATAAATCTTTGTTGTTAGCAGAGGTGGGGCAGTGACGGGGGAAAGTTCTGTTCTCTACGTTGTAGGATATTTAGCCAGCAAAAGGCCAGAAGAGTCTACCCACTAAATGCAAATAGCTCGCTACTAGTTTTAACAACAATAATGTCTCTAAACATTGCCAACTCCTCACTGGGGGACAAAATCCCCGCCAGATGAAAACTGCTGATCTAATTGGCCCATAAAACATTCTGCCTAGCAACAGAATACACATTTCTTTTCAAGTGCACATGGAATATTCACAAATATGTACTGTATTCTTGGCTATGAAACAAATCTTAACAAATGTAAACAAATTGAAATAAAGCAAAGAATCGTCTTTGAAAATAATGGAATTGAAATTAGAAATTAATATCAGAGCGATAAGTGGAAAATCTCCACAATTAACAATTAAGCCATATATTATAGATATTCATGAATCAAATAAATCTCAAGGGAAATTAGAAAATATCTTGAACTGAAGAAAAATGAAAATAGAACATGTCAAGGCTTATGATATGCAACTAAAGCAGTGATTAGAGGGAAATTTATAGCTTTAAATGTTCATACTAGGAACATTTTTAAAAAGTAAGAAAGGTCTCAAACCAATAATGTAAACTTCCATGTTTTTTTTTTTACTTTTTAAAAAAATTTTATTCATTTTCTGAGAGAGAGAGAGAGCACGCACAAGCGGGGTAGGGGCAGAGAGGGAGAGAGGGAGACACAGAATCTGAAGCAGGCTCCAGACTCCCAGCTGTCAGCACAGAATCCGGCACAGGACTCAAACTCACAAACCACAAGATCATGACCTAAGTCAAAGTCAGACACTTAACCGACTGAGCCACCCAGGTGCCCCTAAACTTCCATCTTTAAAAACTAGCAAAGAAGATCAAAATAAACCTAAAACAAGCACAAGGAGTAAATGATAAAGAAAGGGGAAGAAATCAATAAAATTGAGAACAGAAAGACAACAGAGAACATCAATGAAACTAAAAGCTGATTCTTTGAAGAGATTAATAGATTTGAAAGTCTCTAACCAGACTGATAAAGAAAAAGGGAAAGAGAAGGCACATTTTATGAATATCAGTAATTAAAGAGACAGACATTAAAGGAATAATAAGGGAATAGTACAAACAACCTTAGAAAAAAACTTAGGGGCAATCAAACACAAACTAAAAATCTCATCAGTAAAGAAATATACAACCTATGAAGACCAATATTCATTAAAGAGACTGAATTCATACTTGGAAAACTTCCCTTCCCAAATCTCCTGACCCAAATAGTTCTATTGAAAAACTCTACCAAAAATTTAAAGACAACACCAATTTTACATGATCTTTTCTAGAAAATAGCAAAGGGAGCAATGCCTAACTTATTTTCTAAGGCCAGCATTCCCCTGATACTAAAATCACACATAGGCCATATAAAAAAAGAAAACTGCAGACTGATATTCTTCATGAATATAGACACAGAAATTCTCCATAAAATATTAGCAAAAAGAATCTAGTAATGTGTTAAAAGAAAAATACATGACAACCAAATGGGAAGGCAAGGTTGACTCAGTACTCAGAAATCAATGTAATGCAGCATACATCATATTACTGCATTAATTGAAACTAATTAAAAAGAAAAAATACATGATCATATCAGCTGGTGCTGAAAAAATTTATGGCAAAAGTTAACATCCATTTATGACATCAAACCAGTAATAGAAAGGCTCTTTCTTAACCTGATAAAGGGCTTACACACACACACACACACACACACACACACACACACACACACAACTCTACAACTAATATCATACTTGGTGATAGACTAAATTTCCCTCTACATTTGGCAACAAAACAACAAGGTAAACTCTCAGTATGCCTATTGAACATCATATTGGAAATTCTAGCCAGTGCAATAATGCAAAAAAAGTAAGTCATACAGGCAGGAAAGGATGAAACAAAACTCTCCTTACAGATTACCTGCTTGTTCACCTAGAGATTTCCAGAAAATTTAAAAAACACTCTTAGAAGTAATTAATGAGTTTAACAATGTTGCAGGATACAAAGTTAACACCTTGGTTAATACACACATACGCACACACACACGCACACACAAAACCACTTCTATACTCCAGCAACAAACAATTGGAATTTGAAATTTGGAAAATAGTGCTCCAAAAAATAAAACACTTGTGTATTACACATAAGTAACAAAATTGTACAGGATTTCTGTGATGAAAATTACAAAACACTGATGAAATAAAGCAAAGAAGATCTAAATAAATTGAGAAACATAGCATGTTTATGAGTTGGAAGACTCAGGATAGTTGAGAAGTCAATTCTATCCAAATTGGCCTAAAGATCAATACAAATTCCAGCAGGATTATTTTTATACGTGAATGAACAGACTTTAAAATGTGTATTGAAAGAAAAAGAAACTAGAGGTCCAAAAAATTTTGAAAAAGAAATAAAGTTGAGGGATTCATGCTTCTAGTTTTAAAATTTACCATATAATTACAACATATGGTTTTGGTGAAGGGAGACATACATAGATCAGTGGAATAGAAAACAGAGTACAGAAATAGAACCACACAAATATGGCCAATATTGTCCATTGATTTTTGACAAAAGTTCAAAGGAAATTCAATGGAGAGGCAATGAACTTTCCAATAAATGGTGTTAGAACAATTAGTCACTCAAAATAAAAAAAAATTGAATCTCAAACTATTGAAATTAATTCAAATGAACTCAAATTGGATCACAGATATGAATGTAAAGTATAAATCCATGAAACTTTTAAAAGAGAACATATAAGAAAATCTTCATAAGCTTGAGTTAGGCAAAAGTGCAATCCATTAAAAAAATAAAATACTGACAAATTGGACTTCCACAAAAAATTATTGCTCTCTTAAAAAATTTGAGAATAAAAAGACAAGCTACAGAATGGAAGAAAACATTTGCAAAATACATGTCCAACAAAAGGACTATCATCTAGAATCTATAAAGAACCCAAGGTCAATAGTAAGAAGACAAATAATACAATAAAAATAAAATGCCCAAGAGATTTAACAGGACTTTTCACCATAGAAGTTATGTAGTTGGTAAATAAACCCACAAAAGGTTGCTCAACATCATTAGTAACTAGGAAAATGCCAATTATAATCACAAACAGATACCACTGCACAGTTACTAGAATTTCTAAAATAAAAAACAAAATGAAACATAAAAAGCTATATAGTACAAAGATTTGGTGAGGATATATAGGACAACCAGAGCACTCCTGCATTGCTAATGGGAATTCAAAATGTTACTCTGAGAAACAGTTTGGCAATTTCTTATAAAATTAATTGTATACTTATCCTATGACCCAGCGTTTCCCTGACCAGATAATTACCCTAGAAAAACAAAAATTCAGGTTCACACAAAAACTTTTCCATGTGTGTTTAAGGCTACTCTATTCATAATTGCCAAAACCGGAAGAAAACAGCACAAAGGCTTTTCAGTGAGCGGATAAAGAAATTGTGGCATATCCTTATTATGGAACACTGTTAAACATAAAGAAGACAAATCTATTGATGCATGGGACAACTTGGATGAATCTCAAAAGCATGTTGCTGAATAAAAGAAGCCAATCTTAAATGCTTATATAATGAATGATTCCATTTATACGGCATTCTGGAAAAGCCACAATGATAGTACAGAAAACAGATGAGTGGTTGCCAGGGATCAGGGGCGGGCAAGGTTTGACTACAAGGGAACAGCAGGAAGGAGTCTTCCAGGGTGCTGGAACTGCCTGTATCCTGACTGGTGCTTATGGGAATGAAGCTGTACATATGTCAGAACCCAGAGAACTGTGCGCTAAAAAAAAGAAATTTTACAGTTGTTTTTTTTTTTTTAACTTAAAAAGATTTAGGACTCCATATTCTCTTTCTGTCCTTTTCACTGTGGCTGCTTGCTTAGCCGGGTTTTGGAGTAAAAGTCTGTGACTTTTTATGCCCCCACTTAGTCCTGTCCTGCCCAGTAAAAGGCATCCAAACGTGTACCATGTGGCATTGCTACGGTACATGTGCATATCCCCACAGGGAACAGCAATGCATGAGGCACATGTCAGAAAAACTGCCCTACTGCACTTGAGTTGAAATCCCAATTTAAAAAAAGATGGGCCGGGGTGCCTGAGTGGCTCAGTCAGTTAAGTGTCTGGCTTAGGTCACATCAGGCTCTGTGCTGACAGTTGGGAGCCTGGAGCCTGCTTTGGATTCTCTCTCTCTCTCTCTCTCTCTCTCTCTCTCTCTCTCTCTGAAAAATGAATAAACAGTTAAAAAATTTAAAAAAAGATTGACGAAGAGCAAGGGATCCTGTGTTCTCATCGTAATGCTTATTAATTGCTTTCCACATTATAATGTTGCTAGATTTAGCAAATAAAATTACAAATTCCCAGTTAAATTTGAGCTTCAGATAAACAACAGAACATTTTTAGTATACATGTGCCCCACACATTGCATAGTTCTGTGTTTTATTGGGCAATTCTGTCACATGGTTCTGAACAAATAGTAAAGTTTCCTTTGTTCATGATCCTTGTATTAGTTCTTTGGGACCAATTTAAGCTAAATCCATGTGCTTATTCCTGCATTCGTTCATCCATCCATTCATTCATCCACTCATTGAGTAAGTATATTGAGAGCCTGTTATGTGACAAAGCTCTGTGTTACACAAGTGAGCAAAAAACAGGGCCAGTCCCCGAGCTCAAAGAGCTAAAATCTAGATTGCTACTGATTCTGACCACCTGATTCTCCTGAGCTCTCCAAAGTCTGGGTTGTCTTTTGTATTTCTTATATTCAAGATAAAGTTCAGCTCAGAAAGGCCAAACACAATAAGCATGTGCTAGAGGGGCCCTGGATGAGAAGGATGCTTCCAGGAGACTGAAGATCCACCCAGGTGAGCCCCGTTAAGCCTGCTCCCCAGAGCCCATCCACACCCTGGTAAGAAGCCCTCCATCTCTGATGAGTGATGGGAAGGAAACAGCACGGAGCTGCCCACAGAACACTTCTCCATTAAGGACTACTCAACAGGCCCTTTGGCTCTGAGCCTGCCCATTAATTACCCGCAAAGCAAAGCAGGGGCTAGATAATGCACTGTACCTCCTCCCTGGTACATCTGGGTCCCCAGATGGCCCCAGGCCAGGTGAAACGTGATCAGCCCCCACCACCTTCACACTTTTCCTCAGGGCCACCCTACCTGGCTGGGTCCCTTGCTCTTGGTTATGAAGAGCAGGTGTATTATATTGCTCAAGGCCCATCCTGACCCCCTATGCTGCTGAGTGCCCCTAGAAGCAGACCAGTGCAGGAAGACCTGCAAAGACCCCAAAGACCAGGACTGTATGCCTTCTCTCATTCAACTTGGAAAGGTCAGCATCCTGCCCAGTTCTTCCCATTGAGCAGGAGAGTAAGTATTGGCAAAAGAAGTGTAAAACTCATGATCTTTTGATTCAACTAAAACTGGTTAGATGGTCTGATGTTACCAATTCACAGAATCCTCTAATGTCAAAGTGAGACCAACAACCCACACAAGGGAAGCTGGAAATCAGAAAAAGAGATAGAAGTTGATAGATAGATGGAGAGATGGATGGATGGGCAGACAGACAGATGAATGGATGGATAGATGAGTAATATATTTCATATCATACGAATAGCTGAGAAGCCTAATACAAAACATTTTTCAAGGTACTGAGTCTTTTTATCTTGAACAATTGGTTTTTGTACTTTGGAAAAACTGGACCAGTTGGTTGACTCTAATTTTTAATTAATTTTTCTATCTAGTCATTGTGAATCAAACAGCATGGTGGGACACCCCATGGATATCTAAATTAAAAATGTAATGGCAACCTATATTTTAATACCATCAAAATACTTGCAGGCATTTTTCAGTTGTAAGGTTGTTATCATCACTATGATAATAGAATTTATCTTGTGCTTCGCACTCATGTGTCTTTATATTTGTAATTAAGACTGATTTTGTATACATTTGATATCTTTAACATCTTGCTAATGTGATCTCACAATAATTATGTCACTCTTTTGACTAATGCACTGAGATACAGGAAAGACGCACTGTAGAACTGAAACCCCCAAACCCTGCCATTTCATAGCCAGTATTGGAACTAACTTCACAGCAAGTTTCATACTGTATGGGTGAGAAATTTCTTGCTTGCGGGCCATCTCTTAAGGGGAAGTGGTGTGAACCTCCTTCAATAAAATCACTCATGCCAAAGGCATTGCATTTATTTTCTCTCCTGAGTCTCGGAAGACCCATTCACTAGGCACGCAAGAGGCCAGCCTCACTTCTGCCGTGACTTTCCACGTATCTTCAAATCATTCCCTGTCGCCTCCACCCCTTCCTAAAATATGTTGTACCTTCTCGTAAGCAGCCATGTGGCAGACGAAGATGTGGGTGGTCACTGTGGGGGCGTCTGTGGAGTGCATCTGTCTGGAACTTCTATCCAGGTCTCTAAAATAGGCACTAATGTTTGACTCAGGTGTAATTTTCACTGGGGGAAAAGAATTGCCATTTTGTCTAATGCCCATTCTGGGCCAGGATCTGTGTGCTCCCTCTACCCATTTTACAGAGTTAGCTGGTTTGCAAAGCATAGGCTTACTGGGGGTGTCTAAACATGAAGTGCTTTTATTTTTCCCATTACTGCCCCCAGCTGTGTTATGCTGTGCCCCTCTTTCCTCTGGGCAGAAGGACAGATTGTCAGGAAGGGGATAGGGGACAGACTGGAGGCAGAAAAGATTTCTGTGGAGCTCACAACGTCGGCTCCACCAGGCACTTGGCAGAGTTGATGGGGAGAGGTGGACAGCAGGAGTGGAGTCTTACAGGGTCCCCATGATCCTGGGGGTTTTCTGACATCAATTTCAGAAGATCCGCTCAACCTCATTCACTCAGGTGAAATGTTCCAAAGTAACTACTGGGGACACGCTGCTGGGCCCTTCCTATATCTACACAGCAACTATGCCAAGTATCATTCTGAGTTTGAAAATAAGAGAACCGAGGCTCAGAGAAGTCAGGTGTCTTCCCCAAGGTAACACAGACAACACAGCACAACCAAAGCAAACCTAGATTTGTCTGATACCAAAGCTTACGATCTTTGTGCTACGCTATCCTGCCTTTCTTCTCTCTCTTCTGCTGCCTTTGCTCTAGCAGTAAGAATTGCTTATCCTTGGTGGCAGGCGGGGGGCGGGGGGTGGGGACACATTGCCAGCCCTCTGACTCCAAGGAGAAGAAGACATTTTGGAATCCTAGCACTCCCAGGGCAAAAGACACCTGTACCAGAAATTAAAGCTGCTTGCCCCTCACGTCCCCCAAAAGGTGTGCTGCCGGTTTTGGTCACCTATGGGGTCTCTGATGTAGGAACGAAGATACATCACAGAGTCGCAGACTCTGGGTGGCCAGACATTCACTTAGGCCCATTCTGACTTGGCATGGGTTAGCCAGGGAAGTGCAATGCAGCAGGATTAACCTGCAAGCAGCTTAAGGGGAACGGAGTGGACTCCCCAGCTGAAGTAGCTGACCAAACTTTGGCCACAGTCCCTGCTAGGCCAATAACGCAGATGTCCCACTGACCTTTTGGAGGCCCCACATGCAAATTGGGGTCCCCGAAGAAACCATTTCAGACCATTGCCTGCTCACTGTATTGGCCAGGGGCTAATGTGCAGGGTGTTCGTTCTCCTAGATACATATATGGATGTGTATCTCTGAATAAGATGAATTTTAAAGGTATTGTAATAGCATTAGTGGAGTCATTTAACTGTTAAGAGCTTGGAGATTGACGATGAGAGAGAGAGAGAGAGAGAGAGAGTTTAAAGGGTACACACATGCCACCACAGTTTACCTAATAGGCATGTGCCCCCAAGCAGGTGGTGATGGAGATGGGAATCTGTTGTCCCTCAGCTGTGCTAGTCCCCCAGCACCCCCACAGTGTGAGCTTCTTGCCACCCTGAATTTGTCAAGAACGTAAAGATAAAGGTCTTCATCCAGCATGGTCTGGAAACAACCCACCACATTCCTGGGTGCTCACCACAATTTGGGGCCCTCTTCTGCCCTGGGGGGTGGGCTGCTGGCTGTGTAGGGGCCCCGAGAGACTGTATGCAGACCACCAGAAGTTTGATTTTCACCATGTGGGCTCACTAAAATCTAACCCCTGTAACATGCACGCCTGACATTCCCAGACAGGAGGCCATCTCCATGTGTCGATCGCATGATGCTGTCCACCCCTCCACCCCTCCCCACACGCGTGCTGAGCCCTTAGAGGCACATCATGCCTTCTCCTCCACAAAGCGACCTCCCATTTGCCATGCCATTCAGTCCTCACTACTCTCCTTTGAGGTGGGACTATTCCTCCTACCCTGAGATAAGGACGCTATGGGGCAGAGTGGGGCATGAAGTATTTTATCCGAGCTCAAACGGCTCCCCTTTCCCCAAGGCTTCTGGGTGGAGTGTTCTTTCCATGACACTCTGCAGCAAACAGAGTGTCTGTGTGGAAGTTATCAAGTTCACCTCATGTGGCAGTTATCTGGTTAATCTGATCAACGCAGCTCTAAGTATCTTACTGGGATATTATACACGTATAGCTTTGTCTACCCTTAATATTATTTACTTCTTCGTCCTTAGCAACAGCGAGGCTCTGTACATGTGCTGCCTGGGAAGTCGTTATCTGTCAAACTGCCCCGTTCCCCTGGCGGATAATAAGAATTCAACTTTTATTTGGAGCAAAAGTTCCCAGGGGGTCACATGGCCCAATAACAAAAGATTATGATTTCTTATTGGTTTAATAGCATCTATTTTGTAATTCTGAATGTACTCTGTTTTAATTGGATTTGTTAAAGGAACAAAAGGGAATAGGTGCCTTACAATTAAAATAAAATATTAAGATTATTAGTTTAACAGACTAGAAATGCCTTGTTCATCAACTAACACATTCAAAACGCACAAACCGACCTCCCCACCCAGGAAAGCGGAGGAACCAGTGAGTCCTGGCACCTCGAAACCTCAAGAGACGAGTCTGAATTCAATTTCAGCCAATGTGGTTTAAATACTGCTGTGGCCACATAGCAGGTATTGCATTTTCTCCTCACAGCCTCGGCCTCCCTTGCAGATAAGGAAGTGGGCTCAGAAAAGCGGCCTGGAAGGATGAAAAGGACAGGGGCTTTGGACCCACATGGGTGGCCGCCCATCTCCCCATTTACCATCCAGGTGACCTCGACCAGTCTCTTGAGCCTCACTGAGCTTCAGCTCCCACTTCTGTGAATAAGATGTTAAAAATGGCTGCTTCTGAAGGTGGGGTGAGGGTGAGTGAGCCTTGGAGGCCTATATTGTGACTTCGCATGTTGGGGGAGAGGGGATTAGTGGCATGATGAGGACAGCCTCACTGATCAACAGTGGAGTCATGCTTCACAGCCCGGTGTCCTTACTGGGATCCCTGCCTACCCAGGTGCAGACTTCAGATGACTTTCTCCTGTAGCACAAGGAGACCTACATAGCTCCTTGAGGCACAGGCCCCCCAGGGTCATGGAGATGGGGGGTAGTTCTCCTCAACTGCCCTGTGTGTGTGCATTTCTTCTGTACCCCATCTGGCCCCAGGGAGGACTTGCTGAGGGGTGAACAATGGCACAGACCCCGTAATCACTGGCAGGTACCCTGGTGTGGTGCCTCCGTCTGCTATAGGAAAGCCCCTAGCTCCAAGGGGGCTATAGATGCCCCCATGTGAAGCTGTGAGATTCTTCAAAGGGAAGCCCTGAAGATCGACCATAAGGGAGCAGTTGAACTTCCCATGGCCCTTTTGGATTCCTTTATTCATTAACAGTATGTACTGGACAACTGCCATGGATGAGGCGTGGTTTTATACAGCAAGCAGAGTGAAGAAAGAGATGAACAAAAGCAAAGAGGCACACAATGCCAGGTGGCCATGAGTGCTTGGAGAAGAAAGAGTCGGGACAAAAGAGGCAGAGATGTTCCTAGGGGAGACATACACTTCTGGGGACAGTAGCCAGGAAGGGCCTCTTTGAGAAGAAAACATTTGGGCAGAGACTGAAGGAAGTGAGGATCCAGGGAGATGGGGAGGGTATTTTGGATAGAGAAAACATCAGATGGAAAGGCCCTGTGGCAGAGGGAAGGCAACGGATATGCAGAGGGGAGAAGGAGGGGAGAAGATGGAAGGAAGGAAGGAAATAGAGGAGGTAAGGTGGGAGGGAGGGAGAGGAGAAAGGAAGGCAGGCAGACCAGAGGCACAAAAACAAAATCAGCAAAAAAGAATGAGAGCAGATAGGATATGGCTCATTTTCCAAATTATACTCTAGCTGTTTTGAGAAAAACCCTAAGGCCTGTCAAACTAAAGAAAGAAGGCCAGTGCCTACACTTCCCCCAGGGTGATCACAGACAAGCCCGTGTCCTCTCTAATTTCTACCTGATACAGAAGGAAATCCAGCCTCCGGCTGGCATCACCCACAGTGTTATCCTGGGCTGGTACCTCGCCGTGGAGTGTGGGCCCTCAGATAGGGCTGGGGGTCCATCAGGAAGCTACCATGTGCAGGACCCCACTGAGTGGGGGCACCAGGGGACAGTGGAAATAAACCAGATGTGGCAGAGGGTTGACCAGGCTGGATTTGAACCGTGTCTGCCATGGGTTCCCTGGGGACCAGAGCCAAGTTACTTGCCTCTTCTCTGTCTACACTTGATACCTTGGTGATGTCACTGAGTCTCATTGCTTTAAATACATGACTCCCCAGTTTTTGTTTCTTACCTAGACTTCACCCTCGATCCTAGACTTACATATCCTTCTTTCTGCCTGCTTAGCATTTCTACTTGGACGGTGTAAAGACACCGAAACACACTGTGCCCAAAACCAAGCTCGCTGTCGACCCGCTGCACCCATAGCCTTCTCTGACCAGGCTGTCAGCAACAGCATCTTGTGTGTCAGGCACCAAACTGTGGCCCCATGCTCAGTACCCCTTTCCTCTTATACTCCATGTTCAGTCCATCGGGAAATCCTGTGGACTCTGTGCTCAAAGTAGATCCAGAATCCTACCATTTCTCACCACCTGCCCAAGAGCCACCCTGGGCTGAGTCCCTACCGTTTGCCACTGGCCATTTGCAGTGGCTTCCTACCTTGTTTTTCTGCACCTGTCTTTACCCTATGCAATCTCTTCTCAACACATCAGCCAGGGGACTTCTTTTACCACAGCCACCATGTTACTCCTTGGCTCACAGCCCTCTAGTGACTCCTGTTTCACCCAAGTAAGGGCTGGAGACCTTCTAGTGGCCCCATGGCCTGACCTACTGCCTCTCTGAGGGACTCCCCACCACTCACGCCCATGCTTACTCCATATCCACCACCCAGCCCGGCCATTCCTCTAACTGCCCCACAATTCTTCTTTATAGCCTTTGTTCCAGCTGCTCCATTATTCTGGAAGGTTCTTCTCTCAGGTATTTAGTGGACTGACCTGTTGATCTTCTTCAAGGTTTTGGGTAAATTCTACCTTTTCAATTCAACCTTTCTGATCCCCCAATGAATGATGCAAACTAAGCCCCAACATGCATGGATCCTTCTTGCTCTGCAATACTTTTTTTTTTTTGAGGTTTATTTATTTATTTTGAGAGAGAGAGTGCATTCGCAAGTGGGGGGGGGGGGAGAGGGAATCCTAAAAAGGCTCTGAGCTGTCAGCACAGAGCCCAACATGGGGCTCAAACTCACAAATCGTGAGATCATGACCTGAGCCAAAGTCAGACACAACCGACTGAGCTACCCAGGGACACCTGCTGCACTTTCTTCCATAACACTTAACACCTAAATATATTTTATGGTAGACTTACTTATTAAGCTTATTTTTATTGTCTGTCCCTTGCTCTCCTTCCTCACTAGACTCTAAATTCCCAGTGCTTGGCAGACAGGAGGCCCTCAGTCAGTATTGGTTGAATGAATGAATTGTAGGTGCTTAACAAGGTCGTTCCAGTTCCCTTGACCTCAGAAAGGGGTCAGCTTCGTCCCAGATTCCACAGCTTTTAACAGCTGCTATGTAATCCTCTTGACCCACTGTTTTTCCACCTACTTTGAAAGGACTTCTAGAACATGCAGACTATTTTTAAGGGAGAAGTCTACAGGGGAAAGATGTTACTTTCACACCAAATATTTATTAGTCACCAAGTGTGTACCCAGCCCTGGGCGGGGCACACTTGAAGATAGGAAGGCTTTCCAAATAGCTGCATACAATGGCGTGATCAACTTTTTGGCTGTGAGATTAAGTGTGCAGGGAGACTGGAAAGCGGGTTAGTAGTACAGCAAATGAAATTTTAATTGGGTTAGGTCAAAGAGAAAGAAAAGCTTCTAAAAGTAGGAATGAACAAGTGGAAAGGTAGAGCAATGGAATCCAGCAGGAGGTCTGAGGAGATGGGGCTGACCATCCCGGAAGGGACGGGCCCCCGGCTAGCCAGGAAGCACAGATGCCACTTCTAAGCATTTCCCTTCAAGAACTAAGAACAAAACATTCTGTATAAATATGTTTATGGCAGTGCCACTTAAAATAATAAAAACAAGTGGACACGATCCACATATCTAACAAGGGACAACTGATTAAATAATTACTATGCAGTCATAGAATGAAACGGATACTCAACAGTAACTAAAACAAAACAAAAACATCATTTTTCAGAAATGCTGAAAGGAAATCTTTTGAGATATAATGTTATGAAGAACACGTTACATGCACATATTACATCAGCGCTCTCAGGAGCATGCATGCAAGCCCACAGAGAAAAAGTTGGAAGAACATCCAAATATTAGCAAGAATGCCCTCTGGGTATTATGGTATCGGGTTATTTTTACTTCCTTAAATGCCTGGGTAGTTTCCAAATTATCTGCAAGATTCTGTATCTACAGAATCTATTTCTAATTAAGAAAGTTACAAACACATTCACCCACACTCATACACACACACACACACACACACACACTTCCTTTTCAGTCGCATGAGTTCTGTAAAACCACTCATATCACCCTGTTTAAAATAGACGTGGTGTGTGTGTGTGTGTGCAAGAAAGATTTTAAAATATTGAGCATATTTGAATCAAAGAGGAAAATCTGAGAAAATATTCCCCAGACAAAGACAAGGAGGGACCACATATACAGAGAGCCACGGTTTGGGGGGTGGACCAGCCTGGCTCACATCCTGAATTCTTACTTCCTCCTAATGTGTAAGAGAAGCCATAGTCCTTCTCTGAGCCTCGGTCTCCTCAGGTAGAGTGGAGCAATGTGAAGATTGCGTAGGAGGAAAAGGCCGGGGTGTGACAGGTGCCTAGTGAATGGGAGCCTTGGTGATGGATGGTGATGGTGTCGCTTGTGAGTTGAGAGCCCCGATTTGCCTGGTGGCAGTTGCAGATGGAGGTGGGGGAGCACCGAGAAGCGCCCCACCACCTGCAGACATACGACTTAAGCGGGAGGCGGAGAGCCCAGTTTCCAGGCAGCCCCATGCTTGGCCATGCTGACAGTGGTGGTGGAGGAGGGGCAGGGGGAGGGAGCCATTCTTGTTCCCTCCAGAGATGTTCCCTCAGAGCCAGCCAGCCCTCCACTGCACTGAAAACCCTGATCAAGCACAGATGAGCATGATATGAAAACCACATGGCCTTTTATGTGTTGGTGGCCCAAACTATGATGCGATGTAGGGGAGGATATTTATTTAAAAAGTGGCTAACTTTTCTCCATCCAGAGGGGGAGGCCACTGGAAAGATCAGGGTCTAATTTTTAAAGGGATGCTGAGGTTACAGGGTGCAAAAGGGTGGTTTGGGGCTCATGGCTTGTATGTTAGGCACCTGTCTTTCAAAAATGCTGTGGCTTCTAATCTTATTTTTTTCTATAGACATATTTCCTGAATTCAGATTTCCCACTCCTCCTTGAGTCTTTATTGCGCTTGCTTGAAATCATTGCTGAACTATTCCGCACTGTCACCCCTTTTCTGACTTTAGGCAGATAGATATAACTTGCTGGAAATGGTAGGAAGAATGGCCATACTGACAGCCAGCAGCACTTGGTTTAGGGTGGGGCAGCTCTTTGGCATTTTCCAGATAGGGATGGTGCCCAGGTGGGAGGCATTTTGTCTGTTCCCTTCCTGTCGTGTATAAAAGTACTTAATAGAAGGCAGGCACTAACAGAAGCAGGGACCACAGAGGCTTTGAGGCCATTAGAACTGGGCTCCACCCCATCTTTACCGCCAGCCTGGTTTTAATCATGAGCTCAGTTTACTGGTCAGCGAAACGGGTCAGAAAATTGTAGGTTGTTTTGAAAAGTAAAGGTGGGGATGAGTATACATTGAGTGGCCAGTGTGGAGCAAATGCTAAGTGCCTTTATGATGGTAAATACTGTTAGATCTACCAAACAGCACCGTAGTGATTGCTTCTCTCCACTGAGTAGCCCTAGGACACTCCCACTAGTCATCAATACCAGGTGTAAGACTTGCGGAATGATCTTTGCAGATTCCCAAGGACAAAAGCCTTTGCAACCTTTTAAACACAAATGATTAATGATAATACTAATAATAAACGAAAAAACATAGCAACAATTAGAAGATACAATTATACCTTTGTCCACTTTTAACCTCTAGAGCCTGCTACAGCCCAAGCTACTCACTTGCCCATTCATTCATTCATTCATTCATTCAACACTTGTATTTGAGTCATTCTATAGGTCAAGGTCAGGTCGGAAGATACACAGTGAACAAGGCAGACATTGCTGTGTTTCTCATGAAATGACGATTTTCGGAGAAAGCAAGTCAATCAATAATAACAAAACAAAACCAAAAAGACTCGAGCTCAGTTCAGTTGGTGTAGATATTCTGCAAAAAATCAAACCTGGTAGATGTCAAAGGGAATGCCAAGGGTCGGGAAGAGAATATTAGGGAAGAGGTGGCCAAATTTAGACCGAGAAGGTCTCGGGGAAGTCATCTCAGGTGACATTTGAGGTGACACTCGATGAGGTCACATGGGAGGATTTGGAGAAGAGCACTGCAAAAAAGGTGCACTAGGTGCAAAGTCCTATGGGGGGAGGGCGGGGTGGGGGGGGGTGCTTGCGGTGTTTAAGAGAAAGGAGAAGCCAAGGGGGCTGGAGTACAGATAGAAAGAAGGTGCAAGATAACGACAGAGACCTGGCCAGGGGCTGCAGGGCTGCATGAGGTGGAGCATGTTGAAGTTTAGAGGCGTCACCCTGGCTGCTGGGAAGTCTGCAGAGGTAGGGAGGGAAGAGTAGACAAAGACAGCCACTTGCAGGCAGGAGAAGAAGGTGCTGTGCACCAAGGGGGTGGGCAGGAGGAGGACGGTGCATATTCGCCATATGTGGTGGGAGCAGAACCAATGGAAGGGTCTTCTGGGTCGCCTACGTGGGTCAAAGAGAAAAGGCAAGAGCAGGCTGGCATTTTGTATACATGTTTCTATACGTGTTGAGTGCTTATTTTATGTCCAAGGGCATCACATGTATTGTCTCATTTAATCCACCCATCCCACTTTACCGAGAAAGCACCTCGTGAGCCTCCAGAGCATGTCCCCTGTCACAGTCACATGCTGGTCAAGCAGAGCCAGTATCTGCTCAGTTTTCTTGTCTGAGGGCGGAACTGCCATTTGGCTTTTCCCTGAAAGTTTGATTTGACAATATCCTGTGATAAATTTGGCCCTCTGGGCCGACAAGAAAGCTGCTGACTCATCGTATTTTCCAGACACTAGCCTAAACTGAGCTGGAATCTGAGGGGACTTTCACTGCATTGAGGTTAAGCCCCATCCTTAAGACTCACTCCTCACAGCAAAGAAAGCCTGTGCGTGTTACCAGACCCAGCTCTGGGGCCGAGATGAGATCTATGATGTAGACTGGCAGGAAATTGGAGGTTGGCAACGAACTGAATTGGCCGTGGACGGAAAGCTGGCGATGGATGATGTGGCAGGGGAACCCGCCATGCCTGTTTGGAGGGGGGCATGTTTCAGTGCACACCTTGTGTTCTAGGGACACCAGGGACCAGGAAACATCACCTGGTTTGGCTTTCCCATCGCCCAGATGATGGGTGGATAGAGAAAGCACGCCCACCTCTTGTCAGCAACAGTAGGAGAACCTAGGATCCCCAAGAGGAAATTGAAGCCACCAAGCACTAGGCCCTAAAAATTGGTCTCTAGACAACCGTGGGGGTTCAGGTGCTCTGCAGAGTGGGCAGTGGCTGTCTCAGTACCTCCCTTCTCCTCTGCAGGCTGAGGTTCAAGCCCAGAAAACATATGAGTCACCCTGGCTTGGAGACCAGTCGCAGCTCTGTCTCTCCCTAGATATGTGACTTTGTACACATTTCCTAACCTTTCTGACTCCCCGTTTTATCCCAAGGAGTCAGCATTCAGTACTTGGTTCACATAACATCACATACGGTTCATAAATGTATTGAGAGCCTACTATGTGCCAGACCCTTTGCAAAGCAATGACACTGCATAGTTTTTAACACATTTGAAGTTTCTGCTTTCAGACTGTGTGTATGGATTATATTGACCACCTACTACGGGCCAGACATTTTACAGATATCCTAAGGAATTCTTAACAACCACCTGATGTACTGATCTTCATCTCCATGGGACATATGTGGGACTAAGGCTCAGAGAGGCCAAGTAGCCTGTCCAAAGTCACCTACCTTTTCCCATTTATGACATAAGGAATGTGTTCTAGTGTGTTCCTTGAAGAGTCTCTCCTCGAAAGGCCCAGCCCCACCTAGGACTTTACTTGTTAATGGATCCCAGTGTTCAGGATAACTTGTGGCAAGGGTTTGCCTCCAGACTTTTCAAAAGATGGATTGTGCTCCCAAAGCTACCACAGTCAGCAGTAATCAGGCTCCAGCCTCATGAGTGAAGAGAACCCCCACCGCAGTTTCTTTGAGGGGTCAGTCACCGGTTGGGTTCAGCAGCAGTTCAAACACTAGTCTCCCCTGCTGGTAGGAGCAGCAAATTTTACCTTCTCATTTCAGACTCAGACTTTGGCAAGAGACCCGAGCATGACTCCAAAGGCTCAGACTCACACACCGACCTAACCAAGCTGAGCCATGGCCCCAGGCACCCAAGAAAGCCCTGCTGGGTCCCCAGCTGGGTCCCCTACTAGCTGCCCTTCCTGCCTGGGGCTCAGGGCCAGCTTCCTCCTCTCCTAAATAATGAATTAGCTCGCGTCTGGGGTTTGTAAATAAAGCATACCTACCGGGAGAACCGGCCATTTCCAAAGTTGCTTACTCAAAGGAGGAAAGCAAAAAGCAGAGTTTGAAGCCGTGGGTTGTTGGGCAAAGTTCAAGTAAATCGATAAATGCAGGGCCATCACCAGAGAAAAACTTACCCTGTTCATGCCAGTTCCTCCTCCTCAACTGTGAAACTTTGTCACCAGGCAACAGGAGACCCGGGACCTGGAGTTAATTAGCATAATCTTGAGGCCAGCCTGCAAAGTGGGAACACAATAGCTGAAACCAGACACCCCAAACTTCCAGGCCAGCTAGCTGTCCCAGAGGGACCCTGGCCTGGGCTCCCCTGGCTTTCTGCCTGGGGCTTTCCTCCTGGCCTCCCCCAGCAGCGCATGGGCCTTGGGGCACTTAGTTACCAGGCAGAGCAGGCTGTCCATGGCCACCCCCGGGAAGTGGCTGTCCCTGCTAACAGGGAACAAAAGCCATGTTTGCCTCTTTTAAGGGACAAATAATAATCTTACTTTTATATAAAGCATTGAGTGAGTCCCATGAAATATCATTTGATTTCCTTGTTGTTTGTCCAAATAGCTTTTCCAGCTCTTTGATTTGTGAGAGAGCGATCTTTTCCCTGTTTACTTGAATTTAATTAGTTCTTGTAGTTTTCTTTTTGTGCCCTTTTTACACTATTAAGTTACAACGACCATGCTCGGAAAAACCATACAATCCTATAGTCACTTTTTCCTCTATTAATATTACATCAAAGGCTGATGTGTAATTTCTAAAGTCTACCTTTCGACTGAATGTGGAAATACTGAACCTAGTGGACTTTGCTTTTCCTCTTGTTTCTGGCTTGGCACTATTGTGAATAAGGCTGCAATGAATGTATTTGTACATTTAAAATCTTTTTGTTTGTTTTTTCTTTAAATTACATTCCCAGAAATTGAGAAAATTGGCAACAAGTTTAAATATGAAAACTATTATGCAAATAATAACATTGTAGAAAAATTTGAAAATGCATACATAGAAATAAAGAAATAAACATCCTCTAAATTGTGCTACCCCAAAAAAGTTAAGAAATAAAGAAAATAATTAACAAATAAAAAATTGAAATGCAAAACTAATCCAACCACTATGCATTTTGAAAAGTACAAAAAAGCAAAATCAAACAGTTTAAAATAAAAATACAGTTAACCACAAAAACTTTAAATAGATGGATACCACCACTGTTTTGTTTACTGAAAAACCAAAAGAAAAAAGATCATTTACTTTCGACAATAAATGGGTTTAAAATAATTATCAAATGCAGATAAGTAGAAAATTAAAAATTACCTGAAGTTCTGCTACTCAGTCTATTTCCAGTTAGACTATTCGTAAAAGGACCTCATTTAAATTAGAAAATAAATAATATGAAAATCATAAAACACAGATAAGCAAAAACAAAATCAATATTTCTTTTAAATTTTTAACATTTATTCATTTTCGAGAGACAGAAGGAGGCCGAGCATGAGTGGGGGACGGGCAGAGAGAAAGGGAGACCGAATCCAAAGCAGGCTCCAGGCTCTGAGCTGTCAGCACAGAGCCCGATGTGGGGCTGGAACCCACGCTCTGCGAGATCATGACGTGAGCTGAGGCTGGACACTTAACCGAATGAGCTACCCGGGAGCCCCAAAATCAATATTTTAAGGAAGAAAATACAGAAGGAGATAAATACATTTTAAAATGCAGATTTGTAAAACCTTATGAAAGTAAAGCCACTCAATTTCAGCATCTCGAGGTAACTTCTGTTGGATATGCTTCCACTTTTAATACACGAACAGCTTCACGTTTATGCCATGGGTATGCAGTAATAACTTGGCTACCTTGCTAATGCTTACATTTTTAACTTCAAATTACACAAATTACTGGTTTTTCAGGTAAATGCCTTCTAAGTCAGCCAGAACTAAGGCTTTTGTTGTTATTGCTTTTTGGTTACTTTTGTTTTTTTTTCCCCTTCAGAGGAAAGAGCTTGTCTTCCGAGCCAGGGCCCTGGGTCAAGGTCTGATCCCGGCAGTGTGTCGGGTATTCACGGGACCTGCTCCGTGCCCGCTTGGGGTGTCTCCAGCAAGCTGTCATGAACTCCCCCTAGTCTGCAGGCTACCCCCTCGCTGCACACGTCCATTCTTCATCTGTAAATGGAAGTTATGGCTACTACATGGGGTCTTTGTGGAAATTAGACAACGGGTAAAACGTCTTTGCAATCTGTAATGCGTTTGACAGTTACTGGTATTTTTAGGTCTGTGGGTGAAGGGGGTGGGAGATACAGGCTTCCACTTATGGCAAGAATAAGTCACGAGAATAAAAGGCACAATGTAGGGAACCCAGTCAATGGCATTGTACTAGCGTTGTATGGGGTCGGACGGCAGCCACACATGGGGCATAACGTATACAGATGTTGAATCACTATGTTGTACCCCTGAAACTAACGTAACATCATGTGTCAACTATATTCAAGTAAAAAAAATATATAAAAATTTTAAAAAAGAAGAAAAAAACGGTGTAGGAGTATACACAAATTCTCAAGTTAAATGAAATAATAAGTCAGAAGTGGAAAAATAAAAGACAACTAAGTAAGACAAGCACATAAACAAATAAAAAGCTAAAAACCATGGCTCACCTTTGGTTAGGTGTCTTGGCACCACGGGTAATGGCGTCCTTGGCTGATGGCAATGAAATGATGGATCTTCCTTGGAGCTCATAGCCGATGAAATGAGAAATGGGACACTGACATGCCTTTGTCTTCTGCACACCATTCCACCTGGTGGCAATGTCACAAAAGACCACCGGTAAAATTCTAGAACACTTTGTGAAATGGAAAATGACAGAGGCTGTCTCTTATTTCCTGAACTATAATAAGTACCTTTTGTTTCCTTCTTCCTGCTCCCTGCCCCAACCCCCTGTCAAACTTACACAATACAGTAGCAAGACGAGCAAGCTTGGCCGTACTAACTTCACATCCTTGTAACTCCACTGCCTCAGGAAGGTTCAGCACATGTCCTTTTCAAGGTGGTGGCCCTCACTGTCTCCAGCCTGGGCTCTGCCCGTGTTTGCAGCCTTCGAGGCGGCCTGTCTTCCAGAACTAGGATAGGTGGCAGGCTCACAGACTGAGCCAGAGAACCAAATCTTCGCCTGAGCCTTTGCAACCTAAAGCAATGAATCCGACCATGTTTTGCTTTTGTTCACTGTTATTGTTGTCTGCAGGGATAACATAGACCAAAAAGATGATTTCTCTATGGGGAGTGGGAGAGGAGAGGTAAAGCCCAGCCTGGGAGTTGCTTTCTGTTGATAAAACACCTAGCTAGGAAAGAATTGAATGAAAAGGGTTGGGAAGCCTAAAACAGAGTATATGATGGCCGCGGTGTGTGGTGGGAAGAGGAAGGGGCACTCGGGCAGCCTTGTCCAGAAGGATCCTGGTGCAGTGCATGGGGCTGGAGCAGAGAATTCATGTGGTGTCTGTGGGCACCTGAACGGGACTGAGGAAGAGGGAATGGCCGGAAAGAGGAGACATTATTTGGTTTGCTTTGGTGAAACATCTTGAGCAAGGTCTTGAGAGTACGGGGAGAGTCTAAAGGACACAGAGGGGAAAAGAAATCAGAGCCAGAAAAGGAACCAAGGTTTACCACAGAGGCCAAGGAGCCGGGCTCCACAAACCCCTGCTGTGCAGAAGAAGAGGTGTTTCATGTGGCGAAAGCCTCCTCCCCACGCCCTTCCCAGCACCGGCCTCCTGTTGCACGTTTAAACTCTTTCCCCCTACATTGGTCAAAATCGTATTTCTTTGGTTCGATTTGTATTTCTTCCTAATTGTATTTGTAGAAACATAAATCAGTCCAGCCTTTTAAGAGGACTATTTGGCAATATGTAGCAAACTTTAAAAAAAAAAAAAAAATGCTCATACTTTTTATCCCAGTAGTACGGCTGCCAAAACTTTCTCTCTTGGGTACACTCACAAAGTATGCAGAGATTTATGTCCAGAAGTGGTCACAGAGAGGTCATGTGTGAGGACAAAGCCCACCACAGAGTCAGGCTCAACCAGTTCTGATCCATGTGTGCAATGGCGTCCTGATGCTGTAGAAATGAATGCCACAGAACAATGCGAGGTGACTCCACAGTGCTGGGAAGCCAGTGACAAGGCGCAAATAAGATTATCCACGTATCGTCAATTAAAAAAAATACCAGGGGCGCCTGGGTGGCTCAGTCGGTTAAGCATCGGACTTCAGCTCAGGTCATGATCTCATGGTTTGTGAGTCTGAGCCCTGAATCGGAGCTCAAACAGCTCAGAGCCTGGAGCCTTCTTCAGATTCTGTGTCCCTGACTCTCTCTGCCCCTCCCCCGCTCACCCTCTGTCTCTCTCTCTCTCTCTCTCTCTCTCTCAAAAACAAGCACTAAAAAAAATTTTTTTAAATACAGTGGGCATGCCTGGGTGGCTTAGTTGGTTAAGCACCTGACTCTTGATTTTGGCTCAGGTCATAAGCTCATGGTTCGTGAGTTCGGGCCCTGCATAGGGCTCTGCACTGACAATGTGGAGCCTGCTTGAGATCCTCTCTCTCCCTCTTCCTCTGCCCCTCCCCTGCTTGTGTTCTCTCTCTCTCTCTCTCTCTCTCTCTCTCTCTCTCTCTCTCTCAAAGTAAATAAACTTAAAAAAGCAATGTAAGCAATAGACAGGCATGGGATAAAACTATTCTGGAAACTGTTAACTGTGGCTACTTCTTGAGTGGGAGCAGCAGTGCAGAGACTCTTACATCTTGTGGCCTTCCATATATTATTTTAATTTTTTAATTTTATTGATTTTAACAGAGAGAGAGAATGGGGAGGGGCAGGGAGCGAGGGAGAGGGAGAATCCCAAGCAGGCTCTGCACTGTCAGCACAGAGCCCGATGCAGGTCTTGATCCCACGAACTATGAGATCATGACCTAAGCCGAGATCAAGACTGAGCCACCCAGGTGCCCCTATTATTTGCATTTTTAAAACTATATACATAAGTTATAGTCACATGTCAGTATATAATAATCACATATATTATACTTACATGGGTAAGGAAGGCTGACACGTGCCCATGGGAAATCTAGTGTGGGGTAGCGAGGCCTCTGAGCCTGCTTCTGCATGGCCCTATGACTTCTCCACAGACCACACTAAAGCAGTAGAATATTCTAGCATCACAGCAGAACCAAAGTGACAGGGTGGTGTGGGGGCAAGAAGAACTTAGATAACAATCTTGTTATTATTATCCTGCCAGGAGAGCTGCTGTGTGCCCTGGAAGTCTGTGGCTTTCCTGGCCCCATAGATCCCCAGAAATTGCCACCTCTCCCCTCATCCATGCCTTGAGATATTTGGTCACCACTATTGTTTTCTGTTCCACAGGCGATACCCCGGCTCTGACAGGACCATGCTACAGAGGTGGCAGGTACAGTGACCCCCTTAGAGGACCGGAGGTCTGGGAAAACCCTCTGGGCACACAAATCAGAAAATAGCTCAGATCCCAGCAGTTGGAGAGACAAAGCAAGCATGTGGATGAATCAGAAGGGGTCTTATTTTCTAATTTATCAAAATGTCCCAAATATTTCCCTCAAAAGATCTCAGTGATCAAAAGCGGTACCTGAGGCTTGGAGTCAGAGCTGGGTAGTGTATGTGTGCATATGTGTGTGTGTGTGTGTGTGTGTGTGTGCATGTACACATGTCCCATGTGCACGCACACGCTCCACCCATGCAGATATACACATATGTGTAAATGGACACAATCTAGAGGGGCACACACGTTCACTTCTTGTTCTGAGAAGACACATGTGATTCCCAGCTTGAATGGACTCACATTTGGCCTCTGGTTCTCGTGAAAGGCAGGGGCCTCAAGAAGGCCAGTCCTAGACATCATGTGGCAACAAGAAGTGAATGCTTGGTCACTCCTGTCCAAAACCCTTTTCCAACGAGAGGGTCAAGAGAGACTACAGAATGCGGGTCCCAAATAAGAGGTGGGTGGTTCATTCACCCATTGGCCTTGGTAAAGTTTTCCCAAATACAGTCCCTGATTCCACCTTGACTGTACGTTTTAAGGCCCTAAAAATGAGTGTTATCCCAATAGGCAGGGACAGAACAGAAAGTCTTCTTCCCAGAGGAAGACCGATCATTCAGCCTCTCAGCGAGGGCTTCTTTCTCTGTGACCGCAAGGTCCCCTCAGCTAATTTTTTTAAATCATAAAAAGGCCAGCAGTAAGTTTACCCACAGCATCTGTGCTCTTGTTTTAATCAACTTTTGAGTTTCACACCCAACAGTTAACTGAAAAGATGGCTTTATCCTGGGCTAGCGACTGCTGAGCTATATATTTTTTTCTGGTTGACTTTGCTTCCTGAGTATATTCGCTTCAGTTCCCTTTGCAATTAGCACAGTCTCTGGGATCGGGCCTGGCTTGTGCACGGGGAGCAGTGGACATGTGTGCTGCCTGCTCTCACCCACACAGTGAGGGCTGCAGAAGACTAGGGATTGACCTCCCGTGGCCCTTAGGAAGATGGCAATCGTGTTTGCTTTATCTCTTCTTCGTCTCTTCTGGTAGAAAAGGGACATCAGCAATTTTGAGTATCTCATGCACCTCAACACCATGGCTGGAAGGACCTACAATGACTATATGCAGTATCCCGTGTTTCCCTGGGTCCTGGCCGACTACACCTCACAGGTACAGTATTCACATGGATGCTGTTCAAATGTCCTGAGGCTTTCTGACCGTGAAGACCAGAGCATACTAAATCAGCACGCAGAGCCCCCACTGCAAGGTTCAGTCCACCTGGCCCTGAGGGTTGCTCTGTGCTCGGCCCCTCACCCCAGAGGAGGCCTTTGGAATCTGGCTGCTTGGGTTTCTGTCCAGGCCCACCTGTGGGAAGGTGACCCCACATATGGGATGATCAACATGATGAGGACAGTTGCTAACATGTGCCCCAGAGGGCTTCCCGGCTGACTCACTGCTATCAAGGCAACTGATCCCCACCTGCTGAGACACTGCCATGGAC
Source organism: Panthera tigris (assembly GCF_018350195.1). Taxonomy (NCBI): domain Eukaryota; kingdom Metazoa; phylum Chordata; class Mammalia; order Carnivora; family Felidae; genus Panthera; species Panthera tigris. The sequence continues at coordinate 46,103,763 of NC_056670.1, forward strand.
CAACACTAGTCCTTCAAGGGCAGTAGGCCATGGAACTTGTTCCTTGAATCAACACGTGTATTTGGGCGGGGGTGGGGGGCGCGGGTAGAGGAGTGGAGAGAGACAGAGAGAGACCCAAAGAGAAGAAATCACTGCCCAGTAGCCCGACCTCAGCAACTGAGATGTTGGTATGTAGATTTCACCCAGGATCTAGACTGAGACACAAAGGGTTGGGTAAGGCTGATGGCAATACCAGATAATTTCTGCTTCGGGCCTGTGTCCCTGGACCTCAGCAGGCAAGGGAGGGGAGGAGGACAGCTCGCATAGCTGGGCCAAGGTGATGTTGCTGGGAACGACCTGGCGATGAAGCTCTGTCCCAACCAGCTGAGCTCTGGCCGTCCAGAGGGTTGTAGTGTCTAAAGCACGGAAGGTGGCTGGGTCCTGTTCAGGCAAGCCCTGGCCAGTCCTGCCTAGGGGTGTTTGGATGGCTGATAGCCAGGCTTTGGGAGAGGGAGCCTCAGTCTTTTATGACCTCCCATTCCCGCTTAAGACACTTAACACAAAACTTTTCTCACCAGCCATATGTTGCCTTTTATTTCCCTAATGATCCACTTGGGGCTGAGGTATTTCAAAAATGAAACATGCAAACCCCAGCTTTAACTCACATGTTGCAAAGTGGGGGTTTACGAGCTCCTTTTGTTTAGCCCCAAATTTTGATTACTTACCCATATTTAATAATTGGGAGGTTTCTCCTAAAAAATCTGGATTTACACTATCTTTTGGAGAATCTGGAGATCTAGTGGCTATGAACCCCCATTCTGTCCTGGCAAAATCAGCAGTCGCTGGGCATGGATCTCCACATGTGCCATCTATCTGTCATAGGGGTCTGAGAAGTGCCTGCTTCGCTTTGCCCCCACCCCCTGGCTCTGCAGGTGTGAGATGGGGACTGGCCCTGCCTCCCTAGGGGGACTGCAGGTTCAAAGAACACTGCAGCTTCAAAGAAACACCTGCCTCCCTAGGGGGACTGCAGGTTCAAAGAAACACTTTCTATAAGACATGCAAATCCTGGGGAATGCATAGCTCCTCTCCTAACACATAGAACACCTCTGCTGAAAGCAAACATCTCCAAGGACACCTAGCCTTAAAAACTTCAGGTCTCCACTGCTGTGTATTATATTCCCTGGGGCAGGGGAAGGGACGACATTTCACTACCCGGAAGGGAGTGGGCTCTGGAAGAAATGAGGCCGTTCCTTACATCTCCTCCCCAAATGAGGACTTCTAACTTCCTAGAGAATCCATTTGATTCTAAGGAAGGACCGTGAACTACGGAAGCATCCTGCTCTCCTGTGAGGGCTGGAGCCAAGGGATACATAGACAACAGGGATTCTTTTGAAAGTCTCTTTTCAGTCACTGGTGGCGATGTTCTGATTTGGGTCAACTTGGAACAGGTTCAGTGTGAACTCAATCTTCCCCTCCTCTTATTTTCCATCTCTCCCCTATTAAGTCTTTGTGGATCACTGGCTCTGGGGCCATAAAACCCCAGCACGCCTGCTAATCACCAAAGGGGGGCCAGACCAAACGACAATAAACCAATAAAGAGAACTATAAAACTAAAGAGCGTGGCTCCTGAAGTCTCGCTGGGTCACAAGAGGGTCTGAGGGGAGTTAACTCCAGCCATACATCTGCCTTCTAGACATTGAACTTGACGAATCCCAAGACTTTCCGCGATCTCTCAAGGCCCATGGGGGCTCAGACCAAGGAAAGGAAGCTGAAATTTATCCAGAGGTTTAAAGAAGTTGAGAAAACTGAAGGTGGGTAGATCCCAGCTTGACTTTTTTCTGCAGTGTTTTTCATCTGAATGCTCTGAAATGATCCTTGGTAACTATTTAGGCTGTCCCTTAGCCTGGAAACAATTATGTTAGGCTAGAGAACAGCTCAAATCCACTGGCCTGCACCCGGGCTGTGTGGAAGAATCACCTGGACCTGGGGGTGGGGAGTGTTAAAAATACTGATGTCTGGGCCCCAGCTCTAAAAATTCTGGTGAGGTGCAGCCCGGACTGAGAACTGCTGTGCTGAGAGCTGATACCTCCATACCCAGGGGCCAGCAGAGGCAGAGGGAGGTAGCATTCATTCAGCACTTTCTATATTCCTGGCACAGGCCAGCCTACGTGCAGAAATACAATGGCCCATTTCAAAGAGAAAGGAATTGAAACTTGGAGAGTTCAGGCAATGAGTTCAAGATCACAGCTTCTAAATGGCAGAGCCTGTATCTAGGCTCCAGAACCTAGTTCCCAAACTTTGTTCATCTGCATATCACCTTTACAATTTTTAAATTTTTTTTTTAATGTTTATTTATTTTTGAGACAGAGACAGAGCATGAATGGGGGAGGGTCAGAGAGAGGGAAACACAGAATCTGAAGCAGGCTCCTAGCTCCAAGCTGTCAGCACAGAGCCCGACACGAGGCTCGAACTCATGGGCCGCTAGATCATGACCTGAGCCGAAGTCGGACGCTTAACGGACTGAGCCACCCAGGCGCCCCCACCTTTACAATTTTTGCCACATTCACATGCGTCTGGAACTCCTATTGCCTTAATTTTTTTCCTTAGACCTATTCACTTCTTAAACTTCAATGAATATGTAGTTTTTAAGTTTATTTATTGAGAGAGAGAGAGAGAGAGAGAGAGAGAGAGAGAGAGAGAGAGTGTGTGTGTGTGTGTGTGTGTGTGTATCAGAGAGAGAATCCCAAACAGGCATAGAGCCCGATGCAGGGCTTGAACTCACCAACTGTGAGATTATGACCTAAGCTGAAATCAAGAGTCGGACGCTTAACTGACTGAGCCACCCAGGAGCCCTGAATGTATTTTAAAAATAAATTTTTCTACCATGCATTTGATGCTAGCTACATTGGTTTGGTCAAACGCTTTGCAATAAATGTGTAATTTAAAATAAGAAGCAGCCATCCAGGAACCATGACAAGTTCCCTTGGGACCCAGAGGTGGCATACTTTGGAAAGGCTTATGGCCTAGAGGCCCTGTTTTTAGTGAGCAATTCTCAGCAGGAGAGGGAGGCTCCTGCTGCATCCTGCACAGCCCGTGGAGGCCTGCCTGGGACCCCTGCTCCGCATGGGACTGGCTCTCAGACTTGCTGGGGGCAGACGGGAGGATGTGGAAGGTTGGGCAAGCCCTTCTTGCCCTGCTGTTCCTCCGACTGCCAGGTGTCGCTGAGTTGTTTCCACAGAAGCAGGCCAGGAGAGTACTCTATCCCACTGGCTTTGGCCCCGTTCTCTCCCATCTCACTCTGGGTGTGCATTTGAGCTGCCCTTTGGGTTTGGGACCTCGTACCAGTTCCTGCAACCACCTCCCAGACAACTGTGACTTAGGGAACTCCTGCTTGGCACAAGGGAGGGCTTCAGGCCAGGCCTGGGGCTGGAAGCAAGATGACTGCGCAGTCATTGTAGGGAGCTGGTTCAGGCCTTTGCTGGTTGTGCTGCTGGGATCGTAGGCTTTCTAGGTACCCCTTAAGTCAGAAGACCAATGCACTGTCTCCCCATGAATCCTGACTACTGCCTTCCTAGAGCCTGGCTCTGCCCACATTCTTGAGAGTAGAACCCTGAGGTCTTGAGGGGTGCAGCTGAGGGTCTTGAATGTGCTTTTCACCATGGGTGGCTCCTGGCCAAATTATAATGACATCTGTGAGCAGAACCAAGGCTCCACTGGCCTGCAGGTGCTCTCTTGAGCAGGGCTTATGCTCGCTGCTCATGCCTGAGCACTGTAGAGCCTGTGTGTCTGTAGTCTGCCCCAGTCCAGGTGAGAAATCCATCCCAGGCATGTCCTTTCATTGCAGGAGACATGACCGCCCAGTGTCACTACTACACTCACTACTCCTCGGCCATCATTGTCGCCTCCTACCTGGTCCGGATGCCACCCTATACCCAGGCCTTCTGCTCTCTGCAGGTGAGTTCCTCTACTCACCCCCCCCCCCAACACACACACGCACACACACACGCACACGCACACACCTATATCTCACCGACTAAGAGCTGGGCTTGGGTGAAATAGGGATCTCCCTGGTACAAATCCAGTCTTCAGCCAGTGATTCCCACTTGATGCTGGCTCCAGGATTCTGGACGGTCCAACCAAGGCAGGCTGCTCATTATCAGTGACACCTGCAATGTCTGCCCAGTAGTCTTGCAAAAAGACTCTAAAAATAAGGAATGAGAGATATGGGCAAAAACATACTTAACATAAGTAGGTTTTAGTGGAAAAGGAAGAGCAGAAAGCTTGAGGACTTCCTTGAAGGTAGGTGGTCAAAACTCGGAAAAAGAAACACAAAGAAGGGAGAGTGAAAAGAATATCACTGTGACATCAGAATGCAGACAGCTATGCTAAGTACAGGTTGAAAGGCTTAAAAGGACAAAGCATTTGAATAAGGAGTAGCTGAACCAGAGAGAAACTAACCAACTTACCCACCCATAAACTAATAGATCATTCATCATGCCAGCTTAGGGTTGCCAGACTTCACAAATAAAAATACAGGATGCCCAGGTAAATTCGAATTTCAGATAAAGTGACTCCTACTAAAAAAATTATTTGTTGTTTATCTGCAATTTAAATATATATCTGGGCCTCCTTGTGTTTTCCTTGGTGGCCCTGTACACCGTGAGGTGAGCAAGTCTGGCTCTCGGTGGGTGGTGCTGTCCAAGGCAGGTGGGATTGCTGGGACAGAGTCCTTTGCAGGCAGCTGAGAAGTTTATTTTCTCCCTTTCCCTTCTGACCTTATCACTGGGATCCTGCTTCCCAGGTTGTCCCAGGGGCACAGTTTTTGACTGGGGAGAGCCACTGGGTAGCCCAGCTGCAGCCAGTTGGCTCAGTCAACTCCAAAGTGAATGCAGCACACAGCCCAAGTGTAAAGCCTCACCTGCTCTGGGCCTTACAAGTGTCCTATGGAGAGGAAGGCTCGAGCCATGGTGGGCAGCAGGCCACTGAAAATGCACAGACTTACTCGGATAGCAAAGTTCATCAGAGAGAAACCACGAGTATTCCAGGAACTGTGGTTTTTGGTCTGACCTCACCAACAAGGTCGCTCTTGTGCTCAGGTGACCTTGCCCCTGAGAGACCAAAGGCTACCTTGGGTCAGCACTAAATCTAACTCCTGAGCCCCGGGCAGGAACGGGTTAGGCAAGGTCAAGGTGATTTCTCCCATAAGGAGCAAAATCCCTCCTGTCTGGTTTGTTGGCTCAGTGCTCGTTCTCCTTAAAGGCATGGATTGTCTAGACATTGTATAACCTCCTCTCCCTGGAAATTCACTCAAAAATAATAAGTGTGCTTCCCCTGAGCCTTTCTCAGGCAACAAGCATTTTAAGTAAGTTTGGTTTGGAGAACAAACGGTCCCAGAGCTCTAGCCCATGCCAGGAATCCCATCCAGATGTTGCTCATTAATCCACAAGAAGCAATGATCACTGTCGATGATGATGGTGATGCATGCCCTTACGGCGTTCCCTCCAGGCAGTTCTGGATGCTTTAAAAGCTTTCTTTTGTCCCTTCAGCCTAATGCGCTAAATCCCCATCCCTACCTGTTACTAAGGGTCCTTTCAATGGAGAGGGGGCACAGTGAAATAGAAAAGGTGTCAGCTCTGATTTATACGCCAGCTCTACTGCTTAACAGATACAGAATCTTCTGCAAGTTATTTTACCCCTGAAAATGAGGGTTAATTATGCACAGCTCCCTGAGCAGTTGAGATTGAATAAGGAAATGGGGGTAAACCCCCTAGCTCAGGGCCTGACACTACGTAGGTGATCAATCACTGTTACTTCCCTTCTTCTCCCTGCGATCAGCCAGATGTAGTGTGAGCAAGCCTGAACTTGTTCAAGCTGGTCCCCTCTGGGCTAAGCTAACTCAAGACAGTCTGGACCACATAGAAGCATTCGGAGATGGCATGAGCCAGGTGAAACAGGTGTGCTGCGAACCCACAAAGATACTGGGTTAAGACCACTTTGAAGTTAGTCACGACTAGTTTGACTTTTTTTAAAAAAAAAAGGTTTTTTTTTAATGTTCATTTATTTTTGAGGCAAGAGAGACAGAGCATGAGCAGGGGAGGGACAGAGAGAGAGGGAGAAACAGAATCCATAGCAGGCTCCAGGCTCTGAGCTGTCAGCACAGAGCCCGACGCGGGGCTCGAACTCCTCAATCGCGAAATCATGACCTGAACCAAAGTCAGGGCCGACTGAGCCACCCAGGTGCCCCTAGTTTGACCTTTTTAAGCTGATTTGGTCCGTTGGTGACCGTATCAAACCGGTTTGAGATGGTCTAAACCAGTGCAAGATAGAACGGATTTTATATGCTTTTGGGTGGCACACATGTAGCCATGTTAGTTTCAGCCCTTTGACTCTTGCGTTGAAGTCCGATGTGAATCCCGGTTTTTCCTGGTTCAAATCTATCTGTGGCATGTTGGCCCATGTGAGTTGAAATCATTTAGGTTCTCCATGTGTGCTACTTTTAACTGACTCTTCTAGTGGGTCATAAGAAGAACCCACCATCTGCTTTTTCCTTAGAATAAAAGACCAATTTTAGCTCCCAAGGGAATGAGTGGAAGGCTACACCGGGGGGGGGGGGGCGGGGTGCACCTGGTTCTCCTTTGGGAATCTTAGGGCCTTCACAGACCTCCTTAGGAATGTTCTGGCATCTTCCTGAAGTCCAGCTCTTTCCTCTGGCCCACCCTGCCTCCTAGGGACAGGCTCATTTCTTCTCAAGAGACCTTTGTTCCACCCCTGTGTAGTGACAAGTAAACGAGCCTGATCATATTCTCAGTGACCTAGACCTCCATCCCCAGCATGGACCATGGGGTAGGGAAGACTACGAAAGGTGGAGAAGGTGCAGAATCCAGGCACGATTCTTTGTTTATTTATCTGGAGGGCAGGGAACCGAGGATGTTGGACATTTCCAGAGCCAGGTGAACATACAAAAGTCAGTATGAGAAGGTGCATGCTTCCCCCTTATGCATTAGGCCAACTCTGCCTCTTCCTAGTAGCATGAATAAGCCAGAGTGGCTTGCTTGCCCGCTTGATGGCTTGGCGAGGGTAGCACCTCTGGCGTGGGGAGCCATGTGTCCACGCGCTGCCCCCAGTGCGGGCTGGTGCACTATCAAGGGGCAAATGCAGCGTGTTCCTTGGGCTCCGTGTCCTGCCCCCTGAGCGGGGCTGTGGGCAGAGGCAAGGGCCCTCCCGCACAGCCTAGAACTGCTGTGCAGCGTATTCTGATCCCCGAAGGTGAGGGGTGCTTTGTTCCCTTCATGTTTACGTCTCACTGACTTTGGGCTGGCCTTGGACTCGATGCCTTCCTCACTGTTGCTGTGTTTGGTTTTCTGCCTCAAACTCGGTATTCCAATGCTAGAGTCTTACGATCCAGAAAATACGGCAGATGGGTGGTACAATGGGAGCCGGTGCCGCAAGCCAGTTGTGTGCTGCTGACCCCACTCCCTTGCAGGTATGACGCCGCTGTCTGCCAGAGCTGGGGGCTTGGCTCCTGGGATGCTGTCATTCTCGGGCGCCTCACCCGCCTGGCGCCCGTGCCCGTGAGCCTCCGACAGTCGAGCAAGCGGGAGGCCAGGCCGCCGCCACGGCCATGCCCTGTTCATGCCCTGACGAGAGTGCAGGTTGCGCTGGGGCCGAGATGAGGCCAGCCCGGGCAGGGCAGAGCAAGGCAGCCACGCCCCAGCGAGGGCACAGTGGCCCCGCTGCTGCTGCTGTTACATTTAATAAGAAACTGAAATAAAGTGCTGTGTTAATTAAGTCACAGCCCGTGTGAAGGCAGCTGTTACCAGCGGTGGGGAAGGGTTTTCTGAACCACCTGAGGCGAGATGGCTGGTGTTTGTGGAAGACATATGCTAACTGCAGAGAGAACAGAGAACCGCCCGGGAGCAACACCTGGGAACTCCGTGGGTGCAGGGCCGTGGGTCCGGGTGCACTTGTGTCCAAAAAAAGGTGTAATTATCATTATACCGACCTAACAAGGAGCATCAGAAAGGGCACATGTAGACCTGGGGCAAAGTCCTGGCTCTGGAACTTTCTAATTGGTAGTGTTGAATAACTGATCCTCTGTCCCCCACTCCTTTAAAATAACCTCTGACATGGTAGGTGCTGGCGATTAGGGGAGATACAGTGGGGGAACCCTTTGGCTGTTTCTTTCTTTTTTTTTTTGATATTTATTTATTGAGAGAGAGGGCACAGGCGGGAGAAGAGCAGAGAAAGAGGGAGACACAGAATCCGAAGCAGGCTCCAGGCTCTGAGCTGTCAGCACAGAGCCCGATGCGGGTCTCAAACCCACAAGCCATGAGATCATGACCTGAGCTGAAGGTGGACGCTTAACTGACTGAGCCACCCAGGCGCCCCCCATTTGGCTGTTTCTAAGTGCTTTGTATATGTCCACCCTCGTCCCTGTAAGAGTAGGCAGCAGGTTTTTCAAAATGCCTTTGTGGGTTTTGTTTATTGAGTAAAGAGCCACATCCTACAGGAAGAAAAGCTAATGGCTTCTCTGGGGTCAGCCCACCCGCAGTCAAGAGCAAGGCTGATGAGGCAGCCCGGCTGGTACACAGGCTTTCCAAATTCTCTGCCAGACCTATAGCTCAGCTCACTGAGTGGGGTGTTAGAGACTGGCATCTTCCTCTTTTTTTGTTGTTAAAGTTTATTTCTTTTTGAGAGAGAAAGAGGGACAGCACAAGTGGGGGAGGGGCAGAGCGAGAGGGAGACACAGAATCTGAAGCAGGCTCCACATTGTCAGCACAGAGCCTGTCGTGGGGCTCGAACTCATGAACTGTGAGATCATGACCTGAGCCTGACCTGAGCATAAACTGAATGAGCCACCCAGGCACCCCAAGCCTGGCATTTTTCTGAAGCAGCCTGCAGAAGGTCAAGCCCAGCTCTCTCTCAACTGCACACATTCACCCCTGCATTTCTTTGGAGGTGGTGGTGTCTCCAAATTGCCCTGATGATGTTCTTGCTCTTTTCCTCCTGCCCCTGTCCCAGGACCCCACCCCTCCTCACTTTCCCCTATATCCCACCTTCTGCTTCCAATAACTTTTACAGTCTTTTTCTTCTTCTTTTGAGCCCCTGGTTACCTTCCCCAAGCACACTGAGGTCAGGGCCCAAGCCCAGGATTGCTCCTTTGTTCCTAGTCTGTGAAGGGAAAGGGGTGTAGGGGTGGGGCTCTGTGGGCATCTCTTCCTGTGTCCCTGGCCCTGTGGGAGGCACCTCACACACACATACGCACACTCACACTCATGTGCTCACACATACATATCTTCACAACTATAACAGTCACCCAAGGTTGTGGAGAAGAGTGTGGTAGACATTAAGACTTTGAAAAACTCACTTCTGTGGGGTGCCTGGTGGTTCAGTCAGTTGTGTCCAACCCTTAATTTCGTCTTAGGTCATGATCCCAGGGTCATGGGATCGATCCCCATGTTGGCTTCCATTTGGGACACGGAGCCTATTTGGGATTCTCTCTCTCTCTCTCTCTCTCTCTCTCTCTCTCTCTCTCTCTCTCTCCATAATATAGATAACATGAGATGAGATGAGGTGAGATGAGATGAGATGAGATGAGATGAGATGAGATAAGATAAACTCGCTGGTGTTCATAGTGTAAGTAATGCTGAAATTCCAGGCAAGTCCGCCTGGTTCCACAGCTAGGGTGCTCTCTTCTCTTGCTGCACACTGCCCCTTTGATGGACAAAGGACAGCTGCTTAGATCAACTGATGTGCACACAGCGTCCTGTAAGTGATTTGTTTACATGGGACACTTTTAAATTACTGGAAAGGACATCTGTCACAAGAATGGGTTGTCAGCCAGCTCATAAAACCAATCCCATCATTTGGATGTGGCAGTGGGTTGATTTGGGTCAGTCCCATGGAAGAAAGGAAGAATAGACTTTCTATCATGTACAAATACCCCTGTGTAAGTATCCTTGAGTGCATGTAATTGCTGAACTTCCTGAGGGTGTTGGTCAAGAGTTGAATGGTTATTTTGCAACAGAGTTTCCCTATGCAGACTGGAGAATTTAAGAATGTAGCTATTGAAATGCTTACCCTGGGACACAGGTGCACACAGACTTCCTGGTCTCACACACAAGGAACACTCCTTTCAAGACTGTTTCCAGTTTTAATAGACATATCATAATCATGGACTTCTAATTTTAAATCATGTCCATTTCCAGCAGAAGTCCTTATTGTTCCTTTCTCTCCCCATTATTTTGTTTTCGATTTTGATTCGTCCTGGGTAGCAAAATTTTGCACCTCTTGACGTATTTTAATTGAGGAAAGATACCTAGGGTGATATTATTTTTGAGCCCTTTAAATATTTAGAATATCTTTCTGGCATCTTCATGAAGGAGTGATATCAGTTGGACATAAAATCCAAAGCCTGTAACTTTTGCCTCCGAAATCTCCAGCCTTGGCTGCCTTGCCTTCTAGCTTTAAAGTCACATGGGAAAAGTCTTCTGCCAATGTTAGAGGTTGTTCCTTCATAGATAATTATAATCTTACTATTGTTTTTTTCAGTATGTTGGATACACATAGGATTCATTGTTCTTGATATTCAAGAGTATCTGCAGAATCGATTTAGGAGCAAATCTTGGCACAGTAATTCTCTCTCATTCTTTTGTTTCCATCCAATCTCTAGACTTAATTTTGTTGTGGTTTTATTTTATTTTGTTTTGGGCTTTCCTGACGGCGGCACTCTGTAGAACTTCATGGTGCCTCTCTGCCTCGCTGCTTCTCTCCCTTCCTTTTTGCTACCTTCTCTTCCTTTTCTCCTTCCTTCCTTTCCTGAAAGTCTAGTCCTGGCTGGGACTCATTGCTGGAAGCCACCAGAGTTTGTATCAACCCACAGACTTATAGTACAAGAAACAAAGCAGCTGTACTTTTTCTTCTAGGGAATTTGGCATTTCTTTTGTATTGCAGAGGGGAGAAAACCCATTAATTTTGAAACAAATGTATGCAAATGCATTTATTAATATAGGAAATAGGAAAATCAGTTATTGCTTCCTTTATAAATAATACAGGCTTAAGTTTTAAAGATATTACTTTTGCTAAAATGCATTAGACAGCTGTGAAAAAAATAACATTTTTCTTTGTGGTAATATCTTTAACCAGATTTGTAGCACTAACAATATTTCCTATGTATATATTATTTTTATTTAATACAGGTAATCTTTTTATTACCAAATCATATTGTTTCTCAGGAGATTACCATCAGCACTCATAAAAGCTGCAAAAGGAATACAGGAGGACGAGAAGGCATCAATCTCCTGCAGATGTTAAGACTCGGGCTGCAGATTAAATATACGAAGCTCTTAATATGTTTCAATGAGCGACTTGTTAGGTGCAGATTTATTTAAAAGCTCTCCCCCTATTTTGTTTCCATTTCAATTTGAATCTGATGGTGGGCACCATCCCCTAACGTCCACCAAGAGCAAAGTGACCTTGGAGAAAAGCCATATCCTGAAGCTGCCCAGGTACCGTGTTCAATTGTGACTCCAGGGGCAACTGGCTTTCTCGGTGTCCCTGTCCATGTGCAGAGAATGACCCATGGATCTCAATGGATCCTCAGGTATGACTCGGAAAACCGATCAGACCACCAAGATGCCCAAGTGTGGCCTGCTTCAGGCATGTGGCAGACTGTCCCTTTGCAGAAGGAGCTGAGACCCCTTGCCCCACACGTTGTAGATCACGTTTGCCCCAGACCCAGGGATTCCCCCAATAAACTGGCACAAGGGCAAAGAAAGTATATCCTCTGGTGTTGCATCCATGGGTTTGACCTGGTCCTGCCATTCATTGCTTTGATAGCCTTGGGAAAACCAGTAAACTTTCAGGAGTCTCAGTTTTCTGGTCTGCAAAATGGAAGTATAATTCCTTCCTCATACACCTGCTATGAAGATTAAGAACCATCCTCTCTGTTTGTATAAAGGACCTAACATAGAGTAGACTTGCCAAGAGAAAGCTTTGGCCCATCTTTACCCTTCATCTACTGCTGTAGCTGCTTACCCAAAAGCTTCCCTAGGTAAATGCTGACAAGAAACCTCAGCCTCTGAAAAGTGAAGGGACCTGATGGGGGCACAGGAGGGCACCGTCCTTCTGGGTTCTACCTGTTTGTTCTTGGGCCACAAGAACTCTGTAGAAGTTGGCAGAAGGAGGAGGAGTTCTGGTTGAACAAAGGCCCAGCTTGATGGGGACAAGTGAACTATTCAATCCCAGGGAGGTGTTTTCGGGGTGACCCTAAACTTCAGGAGACATAAAGCCTGGACGTTCTTCCTCTTCCCAGCCCCAAGGCCACCTGGTAAATAAGGGTAACATCAACTAAAGAGATTTAATGATTCAGGTGAGAAGAGCAGGGAATCCAAGGAAAGAATTTGCTTTAAGTCCTCCTGGTCCAATGCTAGTTTCCAAGACCAGGATGCATCAGGCCACCTGTGGAAATGGGCCTTGGAACCAGGGCTGGCCGTGGAGAGCATACAGACATCTTGACTTCACGGACCGGCTTCCGGTCTCTGGGAGGCTGCTGTGCCTCCAGCTCTTCATCCTCAGACCTGTTGTCTCTTGTTGGGCTGTTCTGTTAGATGTCAGCCGGGCCCTGACCTAGCCTGCTTTCTTCTGCTTCTGCTCCTGGCCTTGGCCTTGCCTCTCTGCCCGGAACACTCTGCCGTCTTCTCTCTCACCAGGCTTGCAAACTCACCAGGGGCCGGCTCCTCCAGGAACCTTGGAATCCCCACGTGGTATGGCTGGCCCCCTCTCTGGGGTGTAGTGGGGTCTTTGTATCCTGTCTGTGCCTGATTCAGAATGGGCCCTTTGCAAATGTGGGGAATGGGCAGAAGCAAGACCCCGGTTTTCCTGTCTCTGATCTGAGCCCAGCTCTGGGGAAGCCCGTTGTGCAAGGGTCCGGAGAATGGCTGAGTGAATAGATGCACGACGAACCCATGGCACGCATGCAAGGATGGTTGAACAAACATGTATGAACGTGAAAGGAAAGAAAGCTCCCATGGCGGAACCTGTGCCTCAGTGGCAGAGCAGACGAGTGAGGCACACACAGGCGGTGCCCACACAGTCTGAGTTCTCACTGCACACCAGCGATCACGTTGGCCCCTTTTCCTCGCAGGGTGGAAGCTTTGATGTGGCAGACAGAATGTTCCACAGCGTACAGAACGCATGGGAGTCGGCCTCCAGAGAGAACATGAGTGACGTCAGGGAGCTGACTCCAGAGTTCTTCTACCTCCCCGAGTTCCTAGTCAACTGCAATGCTGTGGAGTTCGGTGAGTGGAGGCTGGGGTGTGGCCAGGGTGGGCTGGGCAGTGCAGGGATCGCTCCCCTGAAGCTCATCAGTAATGACTAATTTCATCAATATCTTTGCTGAGCAACTAGACGAACAGGTCCTGCACCAGACCAGCGTGGTTGTTGTGAGGTCTCCCCTCCATGGCAGCACTCAGAGGCGAGGTGGGAACCAAGGAAGGACTCTGGGCCCCAGGCTGCTCTGAGCCCCAGCCCCACTCACGATCCTTCCTGTGGGCTGTCCCCAGGCCTCAGGCTACTGTGAGATGCCCTGCTAACAGCCAGTTCTAGCACTGCCCTACTACGTGACCTTGGGCAAGCCTCCACCCCTCTGTGGCCCTGTTTTCCTCCGTGGCCCACAAATGGGTTACCCTGGACTCCGTGAGTTGGACCCAGAGAAGCTGGGCCTCCTGGGACGGATTTCTTGCTAGATGGCATGTAAGGGTGGTTGTGTGGGGACGCTGGTGGCTTCTCCTCTTTCCTGTGCTTTGGGCCTCACCCCAGGATGAACTATGCCTTCTCACTTACTGGTTCAGAAGAGCAACAAAAATTTCAGGAAGCCCCAGCCAGCAGGCCCCCGGTGACTGTGTGTGTACCTTGGGAGAGCTCCGCTGCAGATATAAGGGTGACTTGTGGAAGGGGACGTGTGGTCAGAGCCCGGGGCAGGGGGTGGGCGACTCTCCCCACAGAGGAAAAATGATGGGGTCACTCCCCCTGTGGAGGGCACTCGTGAACTGTCACGAGCACACACCTGTGCTCCGGAGGTCCCCTTCCTCGGACCCTCCTTCCTCCAAACAGCACACAGGGGCATGCACCTCGAGCCAGGGCAGGGGCGGATGCCGGGGGGCGGGGGGTGGGGGGCGGGCGAGGGCGAGATGCGGCCACTGCCCTGGGTACTCACCTCTTCTGCTGTGTTTTGGGGCCAGAATACCTGTGGGGCATTGAAAACGTGCCCAGCCCAAGCCCACTCTCAGCAAGTTGGACCCCGTGGGACTCGGTGGCCTGAGCAGTGTTCAGAGTCTCAGATGTCTCACCTGCATCTGGGATGAGACCCTGACAGACATGAAGGGCGTTTCCCACAAGATGTGGGGAGCCCCACGAAAGGAGTCAGTCAGGGACGGAAGCCAGCCTGGGGTGAGGACGGTGCTCGAGGGACAGCACCACTCCTGCCCTGGAAAGGAAGATGAGGCTCTCTGCAGAGACGGACAGGAGCTCAGCTGCCGAAATGACACACGTGCCAATGACCAGGTGTCCTCAGGGAAGTCAGGAACAAGGGGCTATTGAGCACCTACTGTATGCAGAAACTTTTTCAGGCATTGGGGATTTAGTTGGGCCTCCTGGGACAGATTGTCCCGAAGGTGTTTACATTCTGTACGGGGATGAAGGAAGGGATAGAAAATATAGACAAATAAGGAAGCGAAATACTGTCTGATGCTGAGAATTTTTACGAGGAAACGAGGTAGGAAAACGGTTCAAGAGTGACTCAGAGAGCCCCGTGTTATGCTGGGCCCCAGGAAGGACCGCCTGAGTTGGTGACAGGTGAGCTGAGACTGGATGGTAAGAAAAGCCACGTCAGGCACAAATCTGTAGGCTAGAGAGAGGAGGAGAAGGTTTTATTCTTGTTGCACCGTGAAGGCCCTGCAGCGTTTAAGCAAGACCATAATTAGTATTTACTGGGCGACCATCGTCTGCCTGGAGTTTTTCTGAGCACATTGTGAGCATTTCTCTACCAGCCTTGGGTGGAGAGGGGGGAGGTTTGGTAACAGGTAGGAAAAGTGAATCCCAAAGAGGTTAAGCAACACGCTCAAGGTTGTGCAGCTAATGGGTAGGAGAGAGACTTGGGCTTGGATCCAGACTCCTCTTTCTAATGTCTGGGGAAGCTGCCTCTAAAAAACCTTGCTGTCCTCACTTTAAAAATGGAGAGAAAATGCATAAATTATAACGTTAAATGAAGATTCAATAAGATGATGTGTGCCAAGCACCTAGCATAGTGCCCTGGAATAGTTAGGTGCTCAAAATACGATAGCTTTTACTGTTATTGTTATGATCTCCTTACTGTTTTAGCAATGGATAAAAAGCGCCCAGATGAAAAGGTAGAGAGTAGCAGGAAGGAAGACATACAAACAATGACGACACTACTGTCATTTTATAGGACTTGTGAGTCACGCACAAACCTGTCTGGGAAGTAAGGAGGGTCTTATGGATGGCTGAGGTCTTGGAGACCAAGAAGGAATATTCCAAGCAGATAAGGGTGGGGACACACAGACAGAAGAAGCAGGAAGCAGTAAGGCCTGTGCAGGACTGATCTACGTGGAATCAGCAGTCCTGGACAGCACAGTGTGTGTATCCCCTGGTTGTTAGCCCAGTTCGGGCTCCCATTTACCCAAAGTCCTGTTGTTTCTCACCCCACTCAGGCTGCATGCAGGATGGGACAGCCCTGGGGGACGTGCAACTCCCTCCCTGGGCTGATGGGGACCCTCGGAAATTCATCAGCCTGCACAGACAGGTGAGTTGACCAGGGTCACACCAGAACCCCTGGAATCCTGAATAAAGACCGCAGTATCCTCTCAATCTCCACGAAGGCTTTCTTTGCAAGCAGAGGGCTAATGACAAGCACTTCTGGGGCTCTTAGGTCCAGAGAGCTCAAAGAATGTGCTAGGCTCCATGCTCCAGGTTAACAGGAAAAAGCTTGTGTTCTGGGCTCTGGAGCAGGGAATGATGGAAAAGGAGTACAAGAGAACATTTCAAATTGATGTAAAGGTCCTGTATCTTGGTTATGGTGGTGGTTACATGATTGAATGCATTTGTCAGAACACATTGAGCGGTCTGTTTAAAATGGGTGAAATTTATTGTGTGTAAATTGTACCTGAAAAGAAAAAAAGAATCTGTGGTGGGCCTGACTGGTAACAACAAAGCCATACCTTTTCCTCTCTCCTTCTCCCTTGGCGAGGAAAAAGTTCTTCCCTGGTTTATCCTTGCCTCCGGAAATGTAGTAATGGTAGTCATCTATCCCACAAGTCACTGGTTTTGCGTAGTTGGACCAGAAATGAACTTGACCTTTAGGTGGCAGCAGCCCTCTGCTAAGATGTTCTCAGAAAAGTTATTGGCTTGGAGTGAGTGAGCAGGTTCACTCTACAGGCCCGACTGCAGATGCTAATAGTCTAGTGGGGAGACAGCTTGATTAAATAACCACACGAATAAGAGGGAAATTATAACTTCACAAAGTGCTACACAGGATAGACATTAAGTGCCATCAGATGTAGATTAGAGGTGTGACCCAGGGGAACTGGGTGGTAACAACAAGGGGGAGACCTCTTTTGGTGGAGTAAAGATTAAATTAGAGTGGGTTAGGATGTTAACGATCAATGTCATTGAAAACATCAGAGTAGGAATCTCTGAAAATCTTTTACTCCATAAAAGCAATAAGAATCATGGCAAAGATTGTCACAACAAACTTTTCAGAACCCTTGAAATTAACCAGAAGCTTGGAAAGATCAGGAGAATATTCCTTTGAGGAAAAAAATGACTGAATCTTTGTAAGAATAGCAAGCTTTGGATGTTTTAACTTAACACTATTCTCATTTCTCCTCTTCAGCTCCATAGTAGCCTTGAAAACCAATAGCCCACAATAACAGTGGAAGCCAACAGCCTAGGAGTCCATTGGAAGGGGAAGAATGGAGCTGGCGCTCCTTCAAAACCCCATACCCAGAGAACTGTCATTATTTGACCTGTCAATGGTTCCCTGAAAGACCCCACCAGCAAGGCTGTCTTTATTTGACCTCAGAGCCTGCATAATGCAAAAGCCTTTACTTTAGTGGCGTTTGTGAAAAAAGAAACCAGAGACAATTGTTTAACACTCTTGCTTCCAGAGGCAGTGGATATAATTGGGAAAACAATAAGCTAACCAAAAAGCCTAAGTGGAAAAACTAGGGAATGAGGTCTTTATAGGAGGCCTTGAAAAAACTTCAAAATATTCCTGGAACCTAGAAGAACACACACATCCGTAGGGACGTTTTCATGCATAACGCTGTGTTCATGCTTCGAAGGGCCTAGCCTTCACTTCTGGCCAACAGTGAGGCTCTGTGCAAGCAGGATATGAGAGATAAAGGCAGTGTTTACCAGGCAGCTGCTGGCTCTGAAGCCATGCCCTAGCATGCACACAGAGCCCCTCCCTGGACAAAGACTGTAAGACTTACTGGTTCTAGGCATTTAAAGAAATCTTTATCCAGTCAGAAGATGACCATTAAACTAACAGAGGAGAGATGTTAGTGGCCATCTACACCACCACCACCACCAACAACAAAAAACAGACTTTATAGAACTAGTTCAGTAAAGTCACTAAACAAACAACAACAAACAGTAACAATAGCAACAAACCCTGGGGAAAGAGGAACATCTGATTTCCAGAGTTGACACATCATATTATCTAAAATATCCAGTTTTCCATAAAAATTATGAGACATACAAAGAAAAAGAAAGTGTGACCCATACAGAGGGGAAAAAAAGCAGTCAACAGAAACTGTCCCTGAGGAAGCCTAAACTTTGGACTTCTTAGACAAAGATTTTCAATCAGCTATTGTAAATATGTTCAAATAATTAAAACCACATTTAAAGACCTAAAGGAAAGTATGACTGTGATGAAAATATAAATAAAGACATAGAAATTGTGCAGAGGAACCAAATAGAAATTGTGGAGATGAAAAGCACAGTAACTGAGATGACAAATTCACTAGAAGGGATCAATAGCAGGTAGAATAAAGAATCAACAAACTTGGAAGATAGATCAATTGGGACTATCCAGTATGGGGAACAGGAGGAGATTATGAAGAAAAATGAACAGAGCCTTGGCACCTGTAGAACACCAACCTACCCAAAATGGAAGTACCAGAAAGAGAGGAGACAAAGGGGTACAAAGAATATTTGAAGAAATAATGTTCACAAACATCCCAGTTTTGATGCAAAGTATTAATTTATACATCCAAGACACCCAATAAATTCCAAGTAGGATAAACTCAAAGAGATCTGCACTTAAATACATCATAATCAAACTTTTGAAAAGGAAATCAGAGGAAGAGTCTTGAAAGCAACAAAGCATTCATGACTTACAAGATATCTTTGGTAAGATTAACAGTTAATATTTCATCAGAAATCATAGAGGCAAGAAGGCAGTGGTATGAAATATTCAAAGTGCTCAAAGACTATCAGCCAAGAATTTTATAGCCAGCAAAACTATTCTTAACAAATGAAGAAATTAAGACATTCACAGATAAATAAAACTAAAAGAATTTATCACTAGCAGATCTGCCCTACAAGAAATACTAAAAGGAGTTCTTTATCCTAAAATAAAAGACAGTAACTCAAGTCCATGTGAAGAAATAGAGGAAATGAATGATAATAAGGAAACAAATGATAAGGTTGGGTAATGAAAACCCTTGTTGTGAAGGAGAGAATAAAGACAGAGAATAGTACCTGGAGGAGATGGAAAGTTGAGGAAATATTACGGTGTTCTTTTTTTTTATTTTAAGAAGCAAGTTTAAAAGGTAGTGGGAAAGAGAGGTTGGGTGTACAAGGAAAGGAATAATACATTCTTGAGAAAGCAGGAGTATTTGGAATCCAAACCACAGGTAGAGGGTTAGCTTTAGATAAAATGTGGGTCAGATTCCTGAGTTAAGTAGGAGGGAAAGCGGTCAGGGGTTGCAGATGAAAGTTAGTTTATATGTATTGTCACAAAGATGTGGGAATTTCCAACTGGTGTCTGTGCTTTTCTCTGGAAAGTAGGAGGTATGGCCGGTGGCTGAAAATAGACAGTGGAAGAGGGTCACAGGTAAGGAGAGAGTAGGAAATGTGAACTAGTCATCTTAAGTGATTAAGCATGAGTTGACTAGAGAAACATTCCTAGGTTTTCTGGCAATGTTCAGTGTGCATTTGAAATTGGTGACCAAAGATTATGGGATAATCAGTGTGCCCTCTTGTGTGATGATACTCTGGTGTAAGCACGAAGACAGAAAATATTTGAGTTGGTTCAGAGTGCTGCGAAAAAACAGTACACACAATTCAATAGCATAACAAGATGCATTGAACAGAATGTTATTGAAATGATAAACTGCTAAATCTAAGCTGCATCAGGGTGTTGCTGAAGATAAGGGAGTGTTGATAGATTGCAAAGAAGTAAAAGAGTGAGGAGACTAGAAGTTTTGACAAAGCAGAAGAATAGTCTTAGGGAGTAGTTAAATGATCAGCAAGGCGAAGAGGTGGCTTTCACCAACAGGGATGTTTGAATGAGAGATTCTGAAGAGAGAGCACTTATGGATACTGACATGAGTTAAGATGTGTCTGTAGGAGTAAGTAGCTTTAGGAGTGGAGGCAAAGTCATTGGAGAAGTATCACTTAAGGAACTGAGATGTGAAATGTTGAAATCAGTGAGGGAGAAGAAGGGAGGGCATGACCAGGAGTCACCATGTTTGATGAGTGAGACAAAGAGTTGGCAGATGGCAGCAGTGATGATGAGGAAGGGGGCAGAGTTCAATTTCGTAAACCACAGAGGAGCAGACTGTTCTTTTAGCAAGAAGGTAGAGGAACAATGGTCCGCAGGTGGCGATGTGGATCAGGGAGGACACCAACACCACCTCCAGGCCCCAAGACACATGGCATGTAACTCAGCAAGCAGCTGCCACTGGAATCTTGGGGAGAGCCAGGCTTCATCTAAAGAAAGGAGGTGGAAAAGATGCTCTAGAAGAGCTTAAAGATATGGGCTATGTGTTGGTTATAGTGATAGGAAAAAATGTCCAGAGGAAAGGTCAGATGTCCTGGCCTGTGGCCTTCTTGAAGCCACTTTGGCCATATACCTCAGAAAACTAATGTGGCATGTCCACCCAGAGGATCAATGAAGGGGTACTTAGACAATCCCAAACGAATGGCTTTGGGTCTGGGGACCCAGCCCTGAAGTTGGGCTCTGCTTAGCAGATAAAAGTGCCATCTTTCAGGTGAACTGGGAAATCTACATACTGGCCCACATTTCCTCTTGCTCATGTGTGGCAACTGTTGAAGAATATTGACAACCTGGGTGCCCTAATCTGAGCTGGCATCATTCATCTGGGCTGTACCCTTGCAGGATGGAGCATGCTTGGGCACCCCCGCTAAACTTCTTTGTGCTTCCTGTCAGATGGCACCTTTAGTTGAAGAGAGATATTGCTGACTTTCAACAGGAGCCATGTTCCTGAGTGGGCTGAGGTTTAGGTCCCATTCAGAGGATGTAAGCTCAGAGTAATTCTTCATGGCTGAGTCTGGAAACTCTTCTGTCTACCTTCCTTGGAGATGGGAAGGCTGCACATGGGCAGATGTTCCTCAAGGTCATCATAGACTTACCCTTTAGGTGTGTGGATGAAATGCTCTTGCCCATTGCATGCTTTGGACTGGACAGAAGTGCCCCAGTCAGGGAAGCTCACATTCCTGGGGACTGAGTTGTCTCTCAAAGGTAGATTCTATCCTTTTCTTTTCAGATATGATTGAGAAAGAGCTTCATACCCAATATGTCAATAATTTCTAGGTACTTGGGTGCAGTGAGATGTGCTCAGTGAGGTTGGATATCCCCTGTGGGGTTCTGAGGCCTGGGAGTCGGGGACTGAGACAGTAGGTTCAAAAACCACACCTGAACCTGCCCCAGAAGTGGGGTAATGATATCTACCAATGAAAGGTGGTGTTAACGGGAAGAGACAATACACATCAAACCCCAAGCCAGTGCCTGGCACCTTGTAGGTGCTCACTGCCATCACTGTAGTCAACATTATTACATGGAGCTCGCTCTGCACCAGCCGTGGACACATACCAAACCTCACATAATTCCACAGAGAAAGTACAGTTCTTGTCCCCATTTTTTAGAAGAAGAAGATGAAGAAACTGAGGACATAGATGTGAAGGAATATCTATGGCAGTGCTGGGGTCCAGTGTGCTCCAGAGCATGTTCGCCTACCTGGTATACTTAGTTTCAAACTCCTGACGTCTCTGGTCAGAATCAGCTCTCCCTTTTTCTTATATCGAGATCAACAGGACCCCAACACTTATTTTCAGTCTGGTCTCTTCCATTTAGATATCAATGCAAGACAGGTATTCCGTGCCTCCTGGTTATATCATAGAGTGAATGCACTAGGTGATTGGGAACAGTTAGATCTGTTTTCCCACTAGCTGGAGGCCAGAATTGGGTGGTCCTTGGGTGGCCTGTATGTCTGCCCACTTAGTGCTCCTCAAACTCTGGGAGATGTCACATCTTTCCTGATGCATCTGTGCCCTCCTGATCTGTGCAGAGGGCTCACAAGTCCAAGGGAGACCTGCATTTTTCATGCTCTTTGGGTTTTGGTTCCAGGCTCTGGAAAGTGACTTTGTCAGTGCCAACCTCCACCACTGGATAGACCTCATTTTTGGGTACAAGCAGCAGGGGTCAGCCGCAGTAGAAGCTGTTAATACCTTCCACCCCTACTTCTATGGTGACAGAATGGACCTCAGCAGCATCAGTGACCCTTTGATCAGGAGCACCATCCTGGGGTTTGTCAGCAACTTTGGACAGGTACCCAAACAGGTACAGTATCCGTGTTGTTAGTCTTGCTTTCTCAGAAGAGTGTATGCACTGTAAGCTTTGAAGTGATAGTGAGGACATTTTCTCCTGGATAGGAACAAGAGAGAGGGCTGCGGATGGGAAATGGTCTTCCTACACCCCTCAGTATTGGGGCTTAGCCCTCTGTTACCATCTGGTGTTGATGAAGGTGATGACATCATTAACGATACAGTGAACACTCCATTCACCTGTGATATATGTAATGGACACTACAATAAATCCACAGGATTTAATTTTCTATATGTGTGTCTAGCTACAGAGCTGTTGTGGAGAGCCAATGAATTAAGACCTCAAGTGCGTGAAACACCTGAAATATAATGGGCACTCAACAAATGGTAGACATTAGTGTGATTCCCTCATTGAATCCCCTCATAAGCTCTGGGTATAGAAATTATTCTTTTACAGATCAGGAAGCTGAGGCTCAGAGAGTCTAAATAAATAACTGGCCTACGATTGCACGTTAGCAGATGACAGAGGTAGAGTTCTAGCCCCGTCTGGTTGGCCCCAAAGCCATATTGCCAACAGTGCGACAGTATCTAAGTTCTGCCCTTGGGGCCTCTGGTGAAATTGCAGGGGTCTCATGTGGGCCTTTCGCTCCACTGGCCCCACCCCCCATCAGGATAGTCATGTAGCAACGTGAGGCTATGGGCTCATGGTGACATCCTGGTGAATGGTGTGCAAGAGAAACACTTATTTAACTGATCCCGGCCCCATTGATCCTCAAGCCTCAGTGCAATGTGGAGAACTTTTATTCCTAAGTACAGCCATCTGGGCTATTATCCTGGCCCCATGGGCTGGGCTCTCAGCCTGGATGGACATTCAGGAGCCATGCTGGGAAGTGAGTGCCTAAGCCCAGCCAATTCCAGGGCCATCTTGGGTAACAGCCTTCTCCATATGTAACCATGAGGCTTGGACGGGCTCATCTCAACAGTACAAAACAAGTAACATCTTTTCTACCTGGTCTTATGTGACATGCTCCAAGTTTGCTCAGCTCCCAGGTGAGGGGAGCGTGAGAAGTGCCTAAGGGTGACTTGGAGAATGAACAGCACATCCAAATGTGGGTTCGGCCAGGGAAGGCTTTGTAGGAAGGAGAGAATTTCAGGAAAGAAGCTTGGGTAGCCTAATAATACAGATAAAGCAATTAAATAATTCAAAGTAGTAGCCACCACCATCCAGTTGTGTCCTGGGTTACATTCTCACAGTTCTTGTCCCCACGCAAAAATATTTTCACATCAGTGTGATCATGGAGTGCACACGATTTTAGATTCTGATTTTACTTAGTGAGGTATTGGATGAGCTTTAAAAAAAGGTATTTCTAAGTAATCGTCAGAATTAGAATTCTTCCAGTGGTCCCAACCTAGAGACAAGATTAAAAGACTTCAGGACCACGCACTGTGCCATCAAGGCGCTGTGCCTGCTGAAGTTATTACAGGCACCAGGCCTGCGATGCTTTAGTCATTCTGTCGGGAAAGAAAGGATGTTCTTTATTAATGCTCCTTTAGAAATCATCATTCTGATCTCCGTTTGTATTGATCACCCACCCAGCTTTACTAGGTAGTCCAGTATTTGATTAAAGGCTGTAACTGAGCCTAGGCTGCTGTGAGACCCCTCCCAGCTGCCTGCTGAACCTCACTTCTACCCGTGTGCCCACCTGTGGCCCACCGTCACACCTCCATCATGGTACCCAGCGGATGTTTCCATCAGGGAGCAGAAGAATGGGCCTGATGGCTGGAAAAAACAGCCTAGTTGGGAAGGGGGGAGGGTGGAGAGCCGGAGCTGGCCTCAGCTGCCCTCTGTGGCAGCAGCAAGATTCTGCCAAGCAGCACGGCCTTGGGCTTCATATTTTGCCTGGTTATGCAAAAAGTTTGGCATTGGGGACACTTTGACAGCAGAGATCTAAGAAAAGTGAAAATAAGAAAGGCCACTAATGGGGTTTGCCTGTGCTCTTTGGAACGTTTGAATGGATGCTATTAAAGAATTCTGTCTTGATGCCCAGATGGACGTGCCTGCAGAGTTTGTAAAGGAAGGGGGGAGAAAAATGTGAGAAATAGCTCAAGCAAATGAAGAGAGACATGTGATCTAGAGAGAGAAGAGGGTCATTCTGACCCATGATTTGAGAGGCAGCTCTGCCAGGGACCAAAGCCTCCTCAATGAGGTCATCCTTTTCCCAAGCAGCGTGGAGAAGATGACAGTTGGACAGCCAGGAAGGCTATTTCTGCTAGTCACGCACCATGACCTGGAAAAAGCAGTGGGCCCTCTCTGAGCCCAAGCCCCTCATCGACAACATCCGAGGGCTGAACCAGATAGTTCTGTTTTTGTTTATCTCAGTCAGAAGCGAGCCCAGCTCAGGCAGCACTCAGAGCGGAGGTACCGCTGTGGCTTGACTGGAGAGGACTCCTCCTCCGGCCGTCTGTCCCTAATGACTTGTGCGGTATACGTCTGTCCCCTTGCCTCTCCAGCTCTTTACGAAACCCCACCCAGCCAGGACCACTGCAGGGAAGGCTTCACCCGGAAAGGATGCCGTCATACCTGCGAGCCTCCCCAGCCACCCACAGCCCTTTTTCTACAATCTGCAGTCACTGCGGCCCTCCCAGGTCACAGTCAAAGGTAACCACCTGGTCAGCTCTGTTTGGCGCCCTGTCCCACAGATGTCCCTTTAGTGACTGGTGTTCCTTTGGAGACTCAGGGGCACAGACCCTTCAGGGTCTTGGGGTCTGACTTTGGATGGCTGTGTCTCTAGTCACAGCAGGAATCTGGGGAGGCCTGTGCCCTGGAAGTGTCCGGAACCACCTCTGTTAGATCCTGACAGACTCACCTGTCTGCCTGTCTATCTAAGACACACATTCCCCTCCTTCTTTCATATATGTGTGTGCGCACATACACACACACCCCTTTCTCTTTCTTTCTCTTTCTCTCTCTTTCCTGCACACACACACACATACACCCCTCCTCACCTCCAAAGCCAGATTTCCCGAGGGGAGAGAGGGTTGCAGCCTCTGTTCCTTAGTACCCACAGTCACCGTTGCTCCTAAGCACCCACGCGGGCCTGCAGCCACTAGCCAGGAGCAGCTGACCTGGGGCACACAGCCCAGTGTGAGTTCCAGCCCTGCTGCTTCTTAGGGAAACTGTGGGTGAAGTCTGATGTCTGGGCCATCTGGGGCATGCATTGCTTTTGGGAAATCCCAAGACAAAGGGCAACATTCTGGAGTTCTATAAGGAGTACAAGGCCAGGTTTGTTGGGGGTTTTTGGTGTGTCCTTTTTTTCCTTCAACTCCAAGAACAGTGCCTGTGGCACACCCATCCCTACCAGATAAGGTGTCTGGGAGGGACAGGAAGGGCAGAGCCCCCCAAGGCTCCTGTGGCTTTGTGCCACCTGCACCGACAGCCTCAGCCACTCCTCCCCTGATATCAGCCCTTTAGAGACACTGAAAACCTGTGGCCACGTGCAAGCTTAACGTATGTGCTAAAACAGGGGAGGAACCCAGGGCCAGGGGACCCAGCTCGGGGCCAGGGTCTAACACAGTCCCTGGAGTGAGGCCCTGGAGTGAGGTGACTTGACGAGCAAGTGGCTACTGCCCAGGCTTGTGCTTTGCCAAGTCCAGGTCACCTGCCCATGGCTCCTCCCTGGGCACAGAGAAAGGGGGTGTTGCCTCTTGGCGGGTAAGCTCCACCATACTAACTGGGGGGTAGATATGTACCTTTTCTCTCTAGGCTCAGAATCCCCCAAAGGAGCCATTGGCCACATCGTCCCTACCGAGAAGACCATCCTGGCTGTGGAAAAGAACAAGATGCTGCTGCCTCCGCTCTGGAACAGGACCTTCAGCTGGGGCTTTGATGACTTCAGCTGCTGCCTGGGGAACTATGGCTCTGACAAGGTGGGCGGGTGTGGGGTGCAGGCATGGGGCACGCGGGCAGGCGGGGCACAGGGTGGTCACCGTTGAGGCAGAAGCAGTCAGAGGACGAGTCCAAAGCAGGCACAGCTGCCCCACTTCCTCCTTGTGCCTGTGCCCCCTGCCTGAGAGGGAGACGGCTTGTGCGGCCCGGCTGAGGGCCCTTGTGGGCCAAGCCTCCAACCCATATTCTAAGGAGGGGAGCTTACAAGTTCACAGTGCACGCTGTCACTTCACAGCAGTCTCTGCCACCAGCTGGTCACTTGGCTGCGTGGAGGCCACTCAGACTCAGTCTGGGTGTGGAGTCTTTGGGTTCCCCTGGCATTTGCTCACGGCTCAGACTCTGAGGACACTCACTGAGCATTGAGCCAGTGCCAGAAGCGAGCCGTCTGGTTGCCCTTCATCCACCCTTGACTCAGGCCACAAAGTTACTTCACATCTTGCTGTGGCCCTGGCCACCTCCAGCCTCCTTTCCTAGCCCAACTTCCCTCCTACCCTACATCCCACGCACCGATCACATGACATGAACTCCCTGCCCACCGAGCTCTCCCTTGCCACCCCCAGCCTTCCCTACCACTTCATGAGGCAGCCAGGTGTTTACAACGTCGCCCTAACTCCCTGCTCGCTTGTGTCTCCCCACTCACTAGAGTATGAGCTCCTTGGGGACAGGCTTGGATTGCCTGGATTGGGTCACTAGTGCCAGCCTCCAGAACACATGACATGTCCTGCAGTTCCCATGGCACACAAGCAAGCCAGCAGCATCCAGACCTGCCCTTGTCCCTCTGTCACCCTGTCCGGGCTCTCGGCCCTGTGCTGGCTGGGGCACCAGTGCTCACCCCACTTGTCTCCCATAGATCCTGACGACATTCGAGAACCTGGCTGCCTGGGGCCGCTGCCTGTGTACCGTGTGCCCAGCCCCCACAACGATCATCACCTCTGGGGCCAGTGCGGTGGTCTGTGTATGGGAGCTCAGCATAGCCAGAGGCCGCCCGAAAGGCCTGCACCTCAAGCAGGTACCATACCTCAGGTGGGGATTTTACCTCAGGCGGGGATGGTGCCTCAGGTGGAGATCGTGACTGTGGCATGTGTGGTGCCTCAGGCAGGTATAGTGCCCTAGCGCCATCTAATTCCCTGCGCACCAAAAGCCCTGCCTCCCTCAGGAGCCGAGAACACAGAGAGGCACTGGTGACGGCACATGGCTGTTTGCTGTTAGAAGGCCACGGTTTCATGCCCACGGTGATTTTGACAGGCCCACAGGGCAGGTGGCCCCATGGGACCCATCCCTCAATGAGAGATGCCACTTACGCGTCAGAGCCAGTGAAAGCAGTTTCCTTGCACTTGAGAACATTTTTGATCATGTGCCGTGGGCACTTGTGCGGATAGCCTCCTTTTACCTTCTCAACAACACTGTAAACTAGGTGCTATTCTTATCCTTACTTTACCGGTGGAAAAAACAGGTGCGAAGAAGTTAAGTGACTCGTCGTGGAGCCGGAAATTGAAAGGCTATTTCAGAACAGCAGTGGAGTAGAGCAAAAGCAGGCGGGGGCAGTGGGCTCCTTCCAGTCCCGCCTCAGGAATCACCGCCGCTCTCGTAACAAGCAGAGTGTACTCACTGTTTGCTTGAGACTCTGTACATTCGTTTCAGTCTGGCGAATCCGGCACTGTTATTCCCACTTCCACACAAGGAAACTGAAGCTCAGAGAGAGCGAGTTTGCGTTTTAATCTGGGTCGATCTAACTCTAAACCCACGCTTCCTGCCTGTGCATCCTTGAACCTGCCCAGAATACCACTAGGGTACGCTTCCAACTCTAAAATGCAGCTCATTTTTACATCTGTATTCGTAGTTAGCCATATAGACCCAAGATGACAACCACCAAAATTAATCATACAAAACTCACCATGGATCAGATTTCCTAAACCGCACATGTTCCACTGAAACTGCTCCGCGGTTTCTCTGGATGCTTTTCAAGCCCTCCCCTGACCACCCTACCACCCCCTGCAGCACACGTGTGGTGCAAGGTAGGCACTCAGTAGACGTGAGGTAAAGAACGACTGGGTCAGTGCTGAGGGGGCCGATTACTCCTGTGGAGCAGTGGCACCTGCTGAGGGAGCTGTGCAGGCCAAGTGCAGGCTGCCTTCCCCAGACTCTCAAAGCCAGCCTCGGAGTGCCCTGCCTTTTCACCTTTTCACCCTGTTCTAGGTTTCCTTCTCCTTCCATGGACTGCGGGCAGGGGGCTACGTTCTTACTCCTGACCTGTGTGAAGAGACCGCACATTATTATTACTCTATGGAGTGCTCCCTTATCCCAGGCCCCACTTTAGGGACACCCTAGATCCAGCCTGACTGCAGAGCCGGCCTTGGGGAGTCGGGGAAGCGGCCTCCCGCTACCGCTCCCAGGTCCCTTTTCGAAATGAAGATGTGCTATATAAAAGCCCTGTATTGACAGCATAAAAATGTAATTCATCATCCTCTCCTAGTTATAAATCAAGAGGAAAAGGTAAGGGGAATCCCACACGCTCTTATTTCCTACGCAGAATAAAATCCTTTATCATTTACCTGTAGTGGCTGACATGGCCTTGGGGATCCCCCAGACCACCAGCTGCTCAGCGAGGGGGTCTGTCCCTGACTTGCCGGCAAAGACATCATTAAATAGTTTCATACACAGTTTTTTTTAAGTGTTTCATTTTTTAAAGATATTACAACATTAAAGACAAATTTCAAATTCACTTCAAAGTTGAATAATTCTCTATAATCTCTATAAAAGTTTCCATTGTCACATACTGCCATCCCCAGATATACATATTTATACCATTCTGATCATTGTGTAGATATGTTTATTCTGTTTCCACCCAGCCTATCAAATTGTTTCTGCTTCTCCACAGTCTGTAATTTACATTTCAATTGTTCTGTATTATTCCATTTCCATAAAATTACATTTCAATTGTTTTGTTATGTCAGTGCTCCGCGGTTTAATAAACCGTTTCTCCTCAAACTAGACAATTACATTACTTCCAAATTTTAACTATTTTAAATAATGTTGCAGACAACAGCTTATCTAGATTGCTGTTTGCTTCTGATTAATTGTTGCCTTAAAATAAATTTCAAGAAGTAGAACTACCAAGCAGGGACATCGTGCTTTCGATAGTGGTTCTGTAACATTACATTGCCACCGCGATTAATTAAGAGTGCCCATCTCACCACAAGTGTCCAGCATGAGCAGTTATTTCCACAGGCTTTTGTTTTGTTTTATTTTATTTTATTTTATTTTATTTTATTTTATTTTATTTTATTTTATTATTTTATTTTCTTTATTTTTTGCTGCTTTATTTAGGCATGATGACAGTGAAGTCATTTTAATTGGCCACGTAGAGAGGTACTGTGACAGTACCCCCTGATTCATGGTTTCACGTGCCATGGTTTCAGTCACCTGTGGTCAACCGTGGCCCAAAACCAGATAATCCTCCTTCTGACTCATCATCAGAAGGTCAGTAGTAGCCTCGGGCCACGTCACAGTGCCTATGACATTCACCTCATGTCATCACAGGAAGGACGAGTAGCGTCCAATAACACATTCTGAGAGAGAGAGGCCACACTCACATAACTTTCATTGCAGTACGTTGTTATAACAGTTCTAGTTTATTACTAGTTATTGCTTTTAATCTGTTACTGTGCCTAATTTATAAATTAAATTTTTTCATAGCTATGTATGTACAGGAAAAAAACAGTACACACAGGGTTTGGTACCACCCACGGTTTCAAGCATCTACTGAGGGTTTTGGAACATGTCCTCCATGGATAAGGGGGACTACTGTATTCTTATTTTATTTATTTATTTATTTATTTATTTATTTATTTATTTTAAAATATAATTTATTGTCAAGTTGGTTTCCATACAACACCCAGTGCTCATCCCAACAAAGAGCCAGTAGACAGCACATTGACATCTGCTGTCCTCCTTCACTGATGTCCTCAGCCTTTCCAGATGGGGGTGGCTACGTGCCTCGTGATGAGAGGCAGTGAGCCTTACACGGGTGGTCAGTGCCTGCACGCAGACTGGCCCCCCTCACTCTCCAGTGCCTCCCTTTGCAAAGCAGTAGATTTGGCTCCATTCATGGACAGCACATGGGGACACTTGGGCTCAGAGCTTCTCTCTCTGAATCCCCAGCCTTTAGTCCAGCATCCCCTGGCTTGCACTCTTTGGAGTCACCATGTCCCTCTATGGTCAGAACTCAGTCATCAGAGCTCCTGTCGGATCCTCTGCTTTTCTCTTCATGTGGACAGCTTCCAGTTTCCTGAGATGACCCCAGTCATCTTCTGTGGGTCACGTCCGGAACCTTGCCAGCCCCATCTGCTTGGTGCCACATTAAGATCTACCGAAAACAAACAGGAATCCCTGGCAGAACTCTTCCTGGCTGTGACCAGGCAAAGTGACAGCTTTGAAAAATGATGCTCAGACTCATTGACCCAAATGAGCGAGCAGTCATCCATCCTGAGGGTGGAGGTTTACCACTAGGTAAGCCAGGGTAATCACATTTCAGAACGCCATCTCTGCACTTCTCTGGCTCATTCCAGAAGACAGCTGCCCGTGTGGATGCAGCAGCTCTCAGATCAGGCTTACCTGGCAGCTTCTGGGACCATTGTGATGGAAACCACACTGTGGCCAGCGGCCGTGGACCTGGGAACACCAGGCCACCCCAGCCCCTCCGGCACGTGTCCCTGGGGAGCAAGGCCTCTGGCCATATCTGGATACATAACCATCTGTGAACCAGGCAAGACCCAGCACAGGCCAAACTGAGGGCCAAGACCAAGGCCCTGAGTCACCTGCTGCCACGTGGCCAGACAGGCTATGAACCCAGATCCATCAGACTTGAAAAGTCACATCTTTTTTCATAATGACCTGACAGCCCCCCCACCGCCTCCCTTCCATTTTAGTTGGCAGAGGCATGTTTGTTTCTGAGGTTCTCCTGGGGTAATGCTCAAACTGGAGCGTGCATGAAAATTTCCTGGAGAGCTTGTGAAAACCCATGGTTTTCATCATAGCCCCGCCCCCAGAGTTTCTGACTCAGTCGGTCTTGGATAGGGCCCAAGAATTTGCATTTGAATTTCTAGCTGATGTTTATGCACCTGGTTGGGACACTACACTTGGTAAATCAGTGTCCTTGCATGTGACTAGTGGTACGTGCATCTTCAACACGCAAGGCCAAGTGTAGGTGAGCTCACAGCGTGTGAGGGTGCTACTGGCCTGTTTCAGTTATGATAAAAGGGCTGCAGATCCACCCTGGCTGAGCCTCAACTCCCAGAAATGGATGGAACTGAGAGGCCAGCATAGACTCATGTACAAACACACACATGGAAACACATGCACACACATACCACAGACTTTGGAATCATGGAATCACCCTGAATCTCTGTTTCCTCATCTGGAGCCCAACAGTAAGTGGGAAGGCAGGAAATCTCCCCAGGTACCTAGATTGAGGGCCCCTCCCATAATCTGTGGATCTGCTTCTTGTCCCCAGGCCTTATATGGACACACACAGGCTGTCACATGCCTGGCAGCATCAGTCACCTTCAGCCTCCTGGTGAGTGGCTCCCAAGACTGTACTTGCATCCTGTGGGACCTAGACCATCTCACCCACGTGGCCCGCCTGCCTGCCCACCGGGAGGGTATCTCTGCTCTTGCCATCAGTGACGTCTCGGTGAGTCCTCACTTTCTCCATGTCTATGAGCCTGCCTGGAAGCATGGTGCAGTGTCCCAAGAAAAAACCCAGGAACAAAGAGAGGCTGATCTCCCAAGAATGTTGAGAAATGTCCCAAATATGTGGAGTATTCTTTGCCCAGGCAGAGTGGAGCCATCAACATGTGCAGCATCTGGTTCTAGATTTTATTTTTTCCTTTTTTATTTTTCTCCCTCAGGGTGGTGAGAGTGGTGGGAGGTGTCTGTTCTGGCACAGGCATGAGGGAATTGGGGCAGGAAGTTGGCTTTGGTAAGAGATCTTCTGGGCTTGGCGGACTAATTCAGTTCGCTGATGTTAAGTCAGTGCTAACTCATCAGGTGCTTCTGGTCTCCATGGCAGGAAGTGCTTCTGTTTGTCCCTCCAAGCTGCTACCAAAGATAAGCCTGTCAGGAACGTGTGTGTGTGTGTGTGTGTGTGTGTGTGTGTGTGTGTGTGTGTGTTATGTCTGAGTGAAACAGAGAGAGACAGACAGACAGACAGAGACCGAGACAGAGAGAACAGAAAGAGTTAGAGAACTATATATCTAAATCTCAGTGTGGAATTTCTCCCAGGCTGGGATCCTCATCATAGGGCATGGGGTTCCGTGAGGATTCAAAGGCTCTGCATCTTCTCACAGAAAACCCTAGGAGTCCAGGGCATGGATAGAGTGGCAAAGGGATAATAGAAAGAGGGGGAGATAATGAAGAAGGCTCCTCGTCCCAACTTTAGCCAAACATGGTGTTCCAGGTAGACTTGAATCTAGGATGAATCTTACATGGGCAGAACAGAGGATGGATGGATGGATGGATGGATGGATGGATGGATGAATAGGTATGTGGCTGGATGGATATTTGGGTGAATTAATGGGCAGATAGGTAAGTGGGCAGATGGAGGGTGGATGGATGGATGGATGGGAGGATGGTGAGTGAATGGACAAATTGGTGGATGTATTGGGAAAGGCACCAAGCCCTGATCTGAGAGAGCATTATAAAGAATAATGTCCTCAGATCTCAGAGGAGACATAGCGTGACCAACAACTTGTTGAATTCAACTTGTCCTGGAGCCAACTGAATTCACTAAGTGCCTACTGGGCTCAGGGTTGGGTGCTTGGCAGAGATGTATCAGACATGGTCCTCAGCCTCAAGCAGACTCTAACAGAGTCAGACAATTCAGAAAGGGATATGATGGAGCCCAGAGGGCTATGGAAGGGCACTGAGTTCCCTACGTCCTTTCTGTGGTTAGGGCAAGGCTCAAGGGCATGGCTCCAGCTGGTTTTATGAGTCCTCAGTGACAGTGACCACTATACCATTGGCCATAATATTGACAAGGACTTGACAAGAAAACTCTAGACATAAACATTTCAGGAGGTTCAATGGGGACATTTCTCCTCAGAAATTCCCTTCAGAGAGACACCGCCAATTCTTTGAGCCATATACAATCATTCAAACCTCTGTACTCTGCCCTCTACCAAGTGATATCCAAATCTTCTTCATGGGGACAGGGCTGGCCTGCCTGCCATGTCCAGGCCCCATGTCTGGAGCCAGAGGCAGTCTCCAGGCTGTGGAAGGAGTCCAAAGGGTAAGTCAGCCAGTTTGTGTCAGAGAAAGCAGTATCCAAACACATGACTGCAGTATGCAAATAGCCAGGAATTTGTAGTTGTGTGAAAACACAAGAGACCTATGAGCCATCTAATAAGAAGTGGGTATCTTAGGTCTTGGAGTACCTTCATTAGTCTTCAGAAGATAACAGGTTAAGGGTGCTTGGGTGTGCAAACTCTGGCTGAGCAAATGCGGATGGGCAGGCAGTGACCTCAGCGTGGAGTGAAATCAGTTTTTATTGCTGCAGGGCACCATTGTCTCCTGTGCGGGAGCCCACTTGTCTCTGTGGAATGTCAACGGACAGCCACTGGCCAGCATCACCACGGCCTGGGGCCCTGAAGGAGTCATAACCTGCTGCTACATGATGGAAGGGCCAGCATGGGACACAAACCATGTCATCATCACTGGGAGTCAAGACGGCATGGTTCGGGTAGGTGTGACTTGGGCAGAAGGAAGGCAGAATGAAGGCAGAATGAGTACAAGAAAGTGGTCTTTGTTCTCACTTCCTCCAAGAGCCCAAATCTATAGGCTGCATTTGAGACCAAATGGTATGCCAGACTAGGTCTTCATGGCAAGTGAGGGCAAAGGCAAGGCTCTCTCCAGGCAAAACGTAGATAGATAGATAGATAGATAGATAGATAGATAGATAGATAGATAGAAGATAGATAGAATTATATATATAATCGTATACACACATATACTCATGAAATGAAATAAACATTTATCAGCACAAGGTGTGAAAGCTGAATGGTCAAATGTGTAAGAACATAGCCCAGTGCTGAAAAGAAATATTTGGGCGATCCATTCACACACTTGCCCATCCATCATCCACCCATCTGTTCACCCACTAATCCATCCAACTATTTATCTCTATACCTATTCATCCATTCATCCATCCTTTCATCCATCCTTCCAATAATACATCTACCTACCTACCCAACTATTTATCTCTCTACCATTCCTTCCTTCCTTCTCTCCCTCCTCCCTCCCTCTCTCCATCCCTCCCTTCCTCCTTTCCTTCCTTCCTCCATTCCTTTCCTCCTATACAATGATCTGTCCTTCCATATACCTATCAATTTACCCATGAATCCATCTATACATCCAAATATTTTTTATCTGTCCATCACCCTAACTCTGGCTCTGTACCAAACTCATCATACAAGCCACAGGGAACACAGAAATTAATAATAGGCCATTATCCTCCAGCTGATCATATCCTAGAAGAGAATATAAACAGAAAATACATGTATGCAATGCATGCTATGACCATGATAATCAGAGTGCCATGGACCCTCTGAGGAAGGCCATGGAGAGGGAAAGCATCAATAAACCAGGAAGAGAACGAAACAGAAACATTGAAGTGTGAGGATTAGCCTGGGAAGAACAAGGTAAGCTTTCTGAGACTGACAGGAGGGATGAAGGAATGAGTAAAGATAAGGAATAATTCAGAGGCTTACTTAAGAAACTGTCAACTGAATTCCGCAGTTTAAAGGAAATGTTGACTGAAGGCCATAATGTATTCAAGAAAATGTCCATTGAATGCTTCAAACGTTATGAAAGCTTGCTGAGTGCCATCATGGCTAAAACTTGGCCTTGCTTTGCATGGGTGTCCATGCGCCAAGGCTCAGAATAATCATGGAGATAATACTTGCTGAATAAATATGTGGTGAGGGTCCAAAGGGAGTATGGATTTATTTCTAACAGAGAGACATGAGAGGAGATGGCAGTATAGCTGAGTCCCAAGGATAAAGAAAAGTTACAGCATATGGAGAGGCCATGCAGGCTGAGGGGTCACTGTGTGTGGGTGGGAAAGACAAGGCTGAGGAGGGTCCCTTGAGAAGCCCCATTTGTGGGCTAGGAGGGGTACCTCATCTCTGCAGAGAGCAGGGCATCCTGGGCTAGCCAGAACATGAGTAGGTCAGGGAGGCCTGGGCTTGGTGGGGTGACTCACACTGTGGGTCAGTCAGAGGAGCCCAGGCTGGCCAAGCAGCAGGTACATTTTTTTTTGTGGGCCCCCAAGTCATGAGTGAGAGACTTTCATGCACTCAGCACTCATTCATCCAACATGGCAATTGAGCTCCTGGAATGTCCCAGGGCTGGGTTAGGCCTGGTGTGGAGTTCAAAAAATCATTAAGAGGAGGCTGATCCTTGCCCTTTGTCAACATAACATCTGGATTCAGCAAGTGAGAAGCCATATGCAGTCAGCATGAGGACATTAATAGAAGGGCTTGGGACCAAGAGCCAGACACAGAGAATGGGGAGGCCTAGCTGCTAAGTGGTGAGGGAGGCATCCAGGGATGGCGGCAGTGGGGTGAGAGGGCATTAGCTAAGTAAAATGACAATAAACTAGCTGCTGGGTCTCATCCCTGCAGGTGAGAGGTTGAGGACGGAGGCACTATGGTCACAGGAGGGCAGAGTAAACCCACCTAAGCTTCAACAGTGCTCTACTGAAGCCTAAGTAATTTTTTGTCCCCGAGAATACATTAGTGTTGGAAGTGAAAGGGGACCATATTCCCATCCCTTCCCTCAGGGTCTGTTGGATGTGAGGGAATGGAATGGGCCCGAGGCCACAGACAGGATCATTTCCCCAGCCATTGGCCCTTTCTCTTTTCTGGACAGATTTGGAAGACTGAGGACATGAAGACATCTGTTCCCGGGCTGGTAGCACCAGAGGATCCCTCAGCTCAACCTCTGAGCCCAAGAGGTACCTGCCCTGCTAAGGGTGTGGGGCCTTCGCCTTGCTGTCTTCACTCCCCCCTCCCCTCCCATAGCTCCATTCAGTCCTACGGAGTCCAGGGAAGCCATTGAATCTCTCTGGATGTTGTCAAGTTGGGGGGACAGAGCACAGTTTTACTGCAAGCTGCCGGCAGAACGTGAAGCAGCGTGGAGTAGTCCCATTGCATCCTAGCCCCGTCATGCAGGGACCAGCAAGCTCTGGGATGCTCCCTGGACATGTGAACAGTCGTGGCGGTTTTCAGGGGCTTCTGAGCCTCAGAACCTTACAGAGTTTAGTTTGATGTTCTCCATCTGCCTGGATGACTCCTCAATGCCACACTTCCCAGCCCAGGGCCTGGGTCCAAATGCCTACTTGCCTGGACAGCCATGCTGCAGAAAGGGGCAAGGAGGGGCCAGGGAGGGGCCTTGCCATATGCCTGGAGAGAGGAAGTGGTTCCATAGCGCCCCGGCCTGCCCTGGTGATCCTGGCTCCCTCCACCCAACTCCCCATGGCAAGTTCCTCAGAGTGGGTCTGGAGGTCCTCTACATCCGCAATTCCCAGGAGCCTTATTAAAAATGTAGATCTGGGTCCTGTTTTTACCTTAAGCCCTGGCAAAAGATTGGGGGTTGCTAGATTTCCATGTCTAACAGGTCCCCAGTTGAGTGTGGTGTGTACCAAGGTAAAAGAATGACTGTTCTGGAGCCCTCTTTGGTTTGTGGCAGATGGGACTGATGTAAGAAAATCTGCTCTCTATTCTGCCATCATGGCCTCTGGTACCATCACCACCATGGCCACCACTGCTCAGCTTGCAGGGAGACGGCTGACCCTGAGCAGTCTCCATCATGCATACTTGCCGTGTATTCTCTAATTTGTCACGACAACCCCGTGAGATAGATTTTATTATGCCACCCATATGAAGGATTAGGACATTGAAGCACAGAGGCCTAGGAGCTTTCCCAGAGTTACCCAGAAGCGTAGGATTACCATCATTCTCACTTCTGTCCCCAGAGCGGACATAAGCAACCTCAGACCAACTTCAGACTGCCAGGCGAACCTCAACCGCGGATACTGCCATGCATCATCAACAATAGCACCACCCCTGATCACAGGCACAAAGATCACCAGCAAAGCCATCGCCTCCTTCTCTTCCACCACAGCTGTCCCAATAGCCCCCAGCCATCACCTCCTCCAGCGCAGCCAGCCTTCTTTCTCAGCTCCGTCTTCATCAAAGATTTTGGCCCAGAACCGAGACATTTTTCTTGGTGCCGCCCATGATGAAAGGAAACATGTTACCATGAAGTGTGACTTCTGTCATCATGAGTTCTGGTTTACTCGTATCCCAAGACCCATGATCATTCACGGGAGAGAATTTATTAGAGTGCTAAGGGCTGCCTTCTAAAAAGAGTAGCCATCTTCAGTTAGTTCCTTTCTAGAATATACTCCACACCTTCCTGATTCATTTAATCATCCATTTATTGTTCTTTCTTCACACAAACATGCACAGACATCTGATCAGCCCTTACTGCCCTTACTGGGTCCCAGGCTCTACACTGAGCATCCCTTCCTTCAAAATAACACCATCTGGGCACCCTTGTCAATAATGTGGGCAGACCCAAAGCAGTGACCTCAGAAGGATCTACAACCACATTCACTTCATTGTTCCTAGTACCTTGAGGGTCCTTTGGGACTCCAAGGAATCACCCCATCTCAGGGTAAAAAGAAAGATGTGTGGGGTTTGTACATTCTAAAAAAACTCACAACAGTTCTTTGAAGAACGGGGGTCAGACTTTCTCCCCTATTTCTCCCACCCAGTTGGAAGAGAGCTAGCATAGAATCCTGTTCCCCAGCCTCATTATGAACAATTCTGTGGTACACCTGCACGAAAGGATGCCAGTTCAGTCCGTGGCTCCGCTGCCCATTTCTGAAGCTATGGAGGTCCCATGAGGCAAAGGTTGATAAATGGATGTCTGAACAAGAATGCTGGATGGATGGAAAGACCGATGAATGAAGAGCACCTCAAAGACCTTCCACTGGTTCTGGAAGTGCCAGTGCATTCATGGGTTTCTGTTCAGGGTCAACAGTTGTGCTGAGATTGTACTCATTGGGAATGGGGTCCAAAGAAATGGGAAGTGACATGAAAAGCAAGAGGCAGGGCTCTAGACCTAGTTCTGTGCCCAACAATTACTCTGTCCCTCGGTTCCCCTGCCCCTGACATGTCAGGATGTGCAGGAAGTACCTAACATGAAAAATAACAGGCATAGACAAGAATCTGCTCAACAAAATGCAGGTTGTGCTTATCATTTTTATAGGCTGGTAAGAGCCTTCTCCCTTCATATACCGGCCGATGACATTACGGAGCTCACAAGGCTGTTTCGGGCTGGCAGCAGCCCCATCACACCTGGGTCCACATCCTTCCCCTGCCGTTTGTCCCGACCTGTCTGAGGTCACCACCGCCAAATAGAAAACAAGTGCCAGGGTTGTGATTACAGTTTAAGGGAGGATTCAGGTGAAATGGCACGAGGGCACGGATGTATTCGTGAAAATCAGGCTGGACCACAGTGTAGAAATAGAAAATCCATTTGCAGGCTTACAAACCTCAGCCTGTGGAGGTCTCGTTGTTCTCCGAATATTGCTCAAACCCGTTTTGCTGGAAGGTGACAGAATCAGGCATGACACGTGGATGTCTGTACCTGTGTCCTGTTGGTGTGCATGTTGCTATATCCCTCAGATGTCTTAAGGGGCAAGAAAGGAGAGCTTTGGAGATATTGAGGATGCCTCGTTTGTGTACAGACATGATCTAATTTCGGCCCGGAATTCACTTATTTGTCATTTGAAACAAAGACCAACCCAGTCAGAGCACAACGTATTTTAGGAATCACCTCGTAGACTTGGACTTGACCTGGAACACAAAAAGGGCTCCGGGAAGGCTTGTAGTGTGGCCTTTTGCACACACACAAAATGTGCACGCATTTCCCGGTGCACAGGCCTCTCCGCGCACGTAGGAGGACACCCTGGGACAGCTGGGACAGCTGTGTCGTTCCTGCCCTGACTCTGAGTGACTTCGCAGGGATGTACCCAGCTGATGTCTCTCCATCTCGCCCTCCATGTTGAAGGAATTACTGTCTGCCCCCAAATGCAGTCATTAAAATGAGTGAAGTAACAATCATTGAGTTATATTTTTTGAAAAAACGTTCTCAGCATTTAATTATTGGTTGTGGCGTGAGAGGATTTAGATAAGTTGATAATGCCGACTTTATGTAATTTATTTTTACTAGGCAATTACGGGCTGTGTTACATCCTGGCAGCAAGGTATTGTGGGGCATCTTATTAAGCATAAAGCCAGTAAACACTGATGAACAATTTTGCTGAACTAGGCATGCAATTTAGAAAGCAATAATACACAAATCCAATTTGGTACACAATGGATACCGCAGCCCGTCAGCACATGTAACTATCACAGCCTGCAAATTAAATTGGGACGGCCCTTTTTGCAACGGCACAGGCCAAGATTAAATATATTTTCCCCTCAATTTAACAAGTTGCTGACCACAAATATAAATATGTGTGTATGTGTTTGTGGCTCTGCCCGTGGACATCCACGTGCATGCATGGGTTTCCTAATCGTTCTCTCGCACGATCCCCACAGGTCACAGGTGGGA
Source organism: Panthera tigris (assembly GCF_018350195.1). Lineage (NCBI taxonomy): Eukaryota > Metazoa > Chordata > Mammalia > Carnivora > Felidae > Panthera > Panthera tigris. The sequence goes on from NC_056670.1 coordinate 46,143,241, forward strand.
GAAGAATCTTGCCCTCTGTCGAGAGCTGGATGTCAGCCTTGCTTTGACAGGGAAGCCCAGCAAGACCAGCCCTGCGGTGACAGCCCTAGCCGTGTCCAGGTAACCAAGGCCTGGCTCCTTCGGGCCTCCAGCAGCTCAGGGCTCAGGTGGCCTGGCCCTGGAAAGTCGCCTCACTGCTGTAGGCACCAGGGAGGGCCCACCTTGCACAAGAGGCAAATGAGGAGCCCACGTAGGGCCCTAGGAAATGTGTTTTAACACACACATGTTCGTGCTCTCTCTCTCTTTCAAATACCCGTGGATTCATAAAGAAATGTAAAAGGGTGTAGCTTTGTAACTTCATGCTGGGGAGGCACTGTTTTCCTGAGGCCCGCTACTGATGCTAACATTTGGCGTGATGAGTATCGTACACTAAAAAAAAAAAAGCGCCTTTTGAGAGCTCTAAGCCAGTGCAGAATAGAATAGCCAAGTGTCAGCCACTACACTTGATAGACATTATTTGATTCTTCATAATTACCCAGTGGAGGGAAGTGGTCCTTTCTGTCATTAACCCATTGCTCACACTAGGAAGTGGAGTCTCCGGAGGCCGCGGGCCTTGGAGAGGCCCTTCCCTTCCTCCCTCACTGCCCTGCAGTTGCTGGCTCAGGATCTGTGGTGGTGGGAACCACACAGTGTTCCAGAAGCCAGGCTGAAATGAAGTGGGCTAGTGTAGGACATGGGAAAAGGGGGCCGGAGAGTCCGGAGCCCGAACTCTGCTGGAAAACTTGCCATTCGTTTGTAGGGGGGCCAGACTGTCTCTTCACAGGACAAAAGGCACACCTGGAGATGCTGGGGAGAAAAGGCAGGGCCTCACCCTGCTGCCAGGAGCCTGGGCATCTTGGGGAGTCCCCCCATACTCATGAGGGGTGCCACAATCCTCAGAGTTCAGAAGTTCCCCCTCTTCGGGGTCAAAGCATTCTCCAATTCTCCCAGGCCCCACCCCTGCCTCAGGTGGAGGTCAGGTGCAGGCCCCACGGGGTCCTGGACCGAACCCGCCATGTCGCAGCGTCCTGAGTGCCGGCTGGGATGAGTGGGACCCACAGGCTTGGCTCTAACACTCCTGTCTATTCCTTCTCTTCCCAAGAAACCAGACCAAACTCCTGGTCGGCGATGAGAAGGGGAGAATATTCTGCTGGTCTGCAGAAGGGTAGGAAGAAAGACAGTGGAGGTCAGGTGGAGTGAGCGGCAGGTGCCCTGAGTGGCAGCAGCAGCACCAGCAAAGGGAGGCTGTCGCAGTGCCTGGGGCACAGAAGACTCTCCCCTGAGGAAGGGGCTGCTGGCCATCAGAGCTGCACACCCCGAGCCACTCCATGGCCCATGCGACTTTGGCCTTGGGTTGCCCAAGGACACACTCCATAAAAAGGAGAAGAACACCTGGGAGCAGCGATCTGGAAACTGTGACTCACTCACAAGCTGCCCACGAACTCACAAGACCCACCTTTTCAAAGGGCTTATTACACTGAAAAAAATTGGGTCACTTGCTGGAAACTAATGGGAAATATTGGATTGTCTTTATTTTATTAAAACGACCGTTTTCAAAATGCAAGAGGGCTCGTGAGTGTAAGATCACCACCCTTTTCCACTCAGGTGTTTGCATCCCATACCTAGAAAGGCAGGAAGGCCTCAGAGAAGCACAGCCCGCCCTCAGAGTGTTTCTCAGGCCCTCCTGCCTCCCTCCCTGGAATCTGGCTTTCCTGCAGGCTTGCCTGCCAGACAAGGGTTCATGGGGAGCGAGGGGCTATGCTCAGGAGGCCCGGCTAACATGGCTGACAGGACGTGAACGTGAGTCCTCTGGCAGGCATAGGGAAGTCAACCTGGGGGTGAGGGAGAGGCACGCTGCCGAGGTGTGCCTACCCTATCTCTGTGCCCCAGAGAAGACTTGGGCTTGGCAGGCTTTTCCCAGGGCCTGACCTTTCATGAGGGGCAAGGACCCCCGTCCACATGTTGATTTGGAGCTGGAGCTCCTCCTGGGAAAATTCGGGCTGCTACGTGACTTGTGCTCTCCATCTGAGAAGATGGCAGGTACGGAGTCAGCTGAGCCCCTCTGAGGAATTCCAGTGCCTTCCAAGGCACCAGTCATTCTCAGTCCTGTTGTTGGGCACTGAAGGCATCATCCGATTCCAATGCCTTCTCTCCACCCCCAGACTTTCAGAGCTCCTTGAAAGGCAATTCACCTGCCTCTTCAGTGAAATCAAGTCCGGGCGGGTGCACGGGGATTTGGGGCGGCAAATCTCCTTAGCAACTCCCCTCCCTGAGACTTTTCCCTCCAGGGAACACAATCCTTTCCATATTTCTGCAAGCCCTGCAGAGGCCCTGATGAGTGTCCCCATTCAGCGTAGCTCAGGCCTGGGAATGGCAAGAAAATGGACTTGATGTCTTATGGCCTGGGTCGCCTGGCTTCCAGGGGCAGTGAATCAATTTAAAGATAAATCTTCAGAACGGACAGGTGGTACGCAGCTATGTCAAAGATAGTGAATGAGGGATGGTTAGGAAACAGTGAGCTATCTGTAAACTTTGAGGTCTTTGCAAAGGGCAAGACAGAGGACGAGGTGCTTCTCAGGTCCACTGCCCCCCTCCCTGGGTGAGAAGGGCCTGTGTCTGACCCCAGGGCCAAGGATCTCGCCTGTCTGCATGTGCTCTTAGCAGACGCCCCGTTTGCAATCCCCTCGTCAGTCTGGGGCTGCACGGAAGGGCCATAAATTGAAGAGTGGAGAGCGCCACTCCCCAGGAAGGCAAAGAAGCAAGTCATAAATATCAAGGCTGGGCGTGCTGTCATGTTTCAAACACCATCCATAGCATTTACCTGAGGCTGAAAGGTCTGCTGGCCCAAAGGCTGTCTTGGGCACATTCACTTGACAAATATTTCCTGGACGCTGCCTTTTGCTTGCCCACATCACTAGGAAAAGGGAGGGGTGGGGGTCAGGTCTTGTTGGAGTCTTGGTGATAAGATATCTGTGCAAACAAATGTGACTAGGGGTGGAAGGGCTAAAAGAGAGACATCCCATGCCTTAGGGAGGACCTGGGCGATATTGTGGCTGCAGTAGTCTGCTCAGGCTTCCAGAACAAAGTACCATAGGCTGGGGAGCTTAAACACAAAGATTTTTCGGTTCTGGAGCCTGGAAGTTCAAGATCAAGGTCAGCAAGGTTGGTTTCTCCCGAGGCCTCTCTCCGTGGCTTGTAGATGGCTCTGTCTCTCCCTGTGTCCTCACATGGATCTGTGTGTGTGTGTGTGTGTGTGTGCGCGCACATGTGTGTGCGCGTGTGTGCATGCGCGCTAATCTCTTCTCATAAAGATACCAGCCATGTTGGATTAGGGTCCATCCTAATGACCTCATTTTACCTTACTTATCTCTCTAAAGATGTTATCTGCCCAAATTGTCACATTCGGAGGTACTGGGGAACAGGACTTCAGCATAGGGATTTTGGTGAGACACAGGTCAGCCCATAACACCGGCTGAAGTAGATGGCCCTGGAGCAAAACTTGGAAGGGCAGATAGGACTTAGCCTTGTCCAGCTGGAGAGCGGGATGTTGTAGGAAGAGGAGGCAGCCTTGGCGAAGGCACAGGGCATGCCAGGCTGGAGCTAGAAAGAAGGAGCAGGAAAAGATAGAGGTCTCAAGACAGGTAGTGAGGGGCTTCCTTAGCCTCTGGGGACAGAGACCCCCGTGTTGGGCTCACTTTCACTGGCTCAGCTGGAGACAGTAGCTGTGCCCAGCTCTTGCAAAGTTAAGCTCCTCCCCATGACAATTGTTTAATAACTGTGAGACCAGCCCCCACCCCCAGCCCCATCACTGCGATAACCCGGGTCTCCCACACTCCCATCCTGGGAAGGTCTCAGCTCTGTTCACCATTCCAAATAAATGCTGCTTTCCCACCCATTAATCACAGTAATTCTTGCCCTGACCTTTTTCGGCTCTCCCTCTCTGCTGAGAGGCCAGGGAAGAGAACCCAGTGCCATGGACATGCCTCCAATTGCAGAGAGGAAAGCAGGTTTCCCAGTTCAGTCTTCAAAAGTGCAAGATCAGGGTGTGCATTTGAATCAACCCTCCGGGAGATAGCTTTACCCACTGTGGGCGCCAGCAAGGCTCGAGCCGTGCCCACGTCTCTATCTGGATGGGCCTGGGCTCACCTGGGACAGCCTTACATTAAAGAGTATTCATTGTTTATCAGAAGTTTAAATTTAACTGGATGTCTCGTATGTGTATTTGTTAAGTCCCAGTGCCCTGCTCCCTGGACGTTCTAGAGACAGGGAAGGATGGTAGCCTGCCCAAGGACCTGATGCCCCATAAGTACTCAGTGCATGATGGGTGAATTGCTTCTGTGAATTGCTGGGAACTGATGGGGAGACTGCAAGGGGTTCTTTGTGCCACTGACCAAGTTTCCAGGACCCTGTGGGTCTCTGGCCCTCGTTCTTCATGGGCACAGTCTCCTGCCTGACACTGACCCTTTGTTTTTGTTCCTTTATGCTCTGCGCTCCAAGGAGAGAAGCCCAGTCCCCAGAAGCCACTCAGGACAGCAACTGCTTCCCCCAGGCTCAGCCAGCAGCCAGGAGCCGAGTCCTGAGAACCCAGTCACGGGGCCTGCAGAGAACTCAGAGATTGGATTTGACCACATTAGCATGCAGCCGAGCAGGGCACATTTGGGGAGGAATAGACTCTTCATATGAAAATCCTGATGAAATTTGTTTAGCATAAAATCAAATCTCTCTAAGCCCAAATCAGTTTTGCTTTAGTAAGTTCTGGGTACATATCGCATGTGCAGATCCAGGGTACGTGTGTGCGTGTGTGTGTATGTGTAATTGCTTACACGAGTGTGTCGTTTCCATTTCACTCTTAAGGGCTGCTGCCCATAGCACCTTCATAGTCTTCTTAGTAAACAGGAGGATTTTCCAAATTGTCTCTTTCCCCCAAATCCCCAAAGGCGAGAAACTGTGTTGCCCCAGGCTGAGATCTCTGTCTCCCAACTGGTTGATACAGACACCCCTTGTCTAAGACCCACTATTGCCAGTTGTCAAAAATGATTATCTTAAATGCACCACCCTGCAAGAACTCCAGGTCACCTGTGCCCCAGTCCTGTGCAGGACACGCTGGGCAGCCCTCCGTCTTCACTCAGGAAGTAGGCACTGACGAGTTCTCACTGACATCAGAGTGATGGCTGACGTTAACTATCCACCCGGGCAATTGTTCATTCGTTCATTCATTCATTCATTCACTAGCATTGCCCAAGGGACCACTGAGTGTCTGTTCCAAGCCAGGCTGGGACCTGATGGAGAGAGGCTGAGTCTGGACACGGATGCCTGAAACCGAACCCCTAAGAGCCCGGAGACGTCAGTGGTCACACAGCCCCTCTAATTCTGCTATTTTACAGGTAGGGAAACCGGGGCCCAAGAAAAGGAAGGGACTTAACTAAGGTCGTGTAGCAGGTCAGTGGCAGAACCTGGTCAGGGCTCCAGACGCGAGTAGCCCCTCTGATGTACCACACGGCCTTGTGTTCCTTCAAGGGCTGGGGGCGCATGGGCAAACAGAAGCCTAAATAGCCTGCCTCCAGGCCCTGGAACCTTGGCGCCCTACCTTCTCTCCAGTGCCTGGGTTTCCAAGAATAGCTGCCCTACCCCACCTCGTGACAAAACACAGGATGAAGAATGTGAGTAAATGCTTTGGGAAGAATAAAAAAAAAATGGTTTGGACATTTTGTATCAGAAGAGACCAGCTTGGATACCCCCTGCAGTGAGGAACTCACTGCCCCAAACAGCAGCTCTCTGGGACCTCGAAGTTCATCCTTCCCACTTGGAGCACAAGTCACCGGAGGCCCCTGCACTGGGTAGCCCGCCCCTGGGAGCAGAGGCTGTGAGATGGCACTTTCTGACCCCACGCCACTTCTCGGGCTCGGTGTCCCTCCTCCCCAGTTGTCCTTCTTTCCTGTTGTTCTGTAAGATCGGACTGACAATTACAGATTAAATGAGGTACTGATTAAGACTAAGATTAAATGAGGTAATGTGTGTAAAGCTCTTACCACACAGCGGGAGCTTAGGAAATGCTTATTATTGTGGTTAGGATTGTTAATGTGGTTTCTCACACCGGGCCTGATAGGAGGCAAATGGCTTTCCTTTTCTTCTCTCTCCTCTCTGGGGCATTATCCCCTCATTCCTAAGCTTCCAGAATGTTTCTCATTCCTGTTTGTGATTTCTCTACACCACCTGTATCAACTACAATCACTTTCATGCTGTCTTTAACTGCACTCGTTTTGTGAACTTGAACCTTATTTAAGCATTAATGTCTGTGAAATCACAGGTGTGATGTACAGTCTCTATTTTTTTCTAATTACATAACAAACGCAAAAAAGAACTCTTGTCCATGTACCTCCTACAACCACCTCCCGGTCCTGGGTCTCTTAGATACAACGTCGAAAGTATAATCCATCAAAGAAAAAGTAGGTAGACCAGACTTTGTCCAATTCAAGATCTTCTGTTCTTTGAAGGATACTGTTAAACAAAATAAAAGACAAGCCACAGATTGAGAGAAAATACTGGCAAGCCACACATCTGACCCAGGACTTGTATCCAGAGTACATTTTAAAACTCCCAGAATTCGGGGCGCCTGGGTGGCTCAGTTGGTTGGGCGTCCGACTTCGGCTCAGGTCATGATCTCACGGTCTGTGGGTTCGAGCCCCGAGTCGGGCTCTGTGCCGACGGCTCAGAGCCTGGAGCCTGTTTCAGATTCTGTGTCTCCCTCTCCCTGACCCTCCCCCGTTCATGCTCTGTCTCTCTCTGTCTCAAAAATAAATAACCATTAAAAAAAATAAAAAATAAAATAAAAATAAAACTCCCAGAATTCAATAAAAAGGAAATAAACAACCCAGTAAAAAAAAAAATGGAAAAGATTTGAACAGACACTTCAAAGAAGACACCTGGCAAGCAAGTATGCCCATGAAAAGATGTCAGTGTCATTATCATTAGGCATATGCAAATTACAGCCAGATGCCAGACCACAACATTGTAAACATGGCTAACGCTAAAAAGACTGACCAAACCAAGTATTAGGAAGGATGCCACTCCCACACGGCGGGGGCGGGGGGGCGGGATATAAAATGGCACAACCACTTTGGACAACAGTTAGGCAGTTTCTAGAAACATAAACTCTTTCTTCCCTTACGGTATGAAAGCAGCTAGAGACAATTCATAAACCCATAAAAGAATGAGTGTACCTGTTCTTACATGATTTTATTTATGGATGCTAAAATTTGAAGTTTATGTAATTTTCACACCATGAAGTATTATGACTATGTTGACTTTTTTTTTAAACATCAAAAAATGTAAAGCGGCACCTGGGTGGCTCAGCCGGCTGAGCGTCCCGACTCCCTGATTTCAACTTGGGTCGTGATCTCGTGGTTCATGAGATCAAGCCCCAAGCCGGGCTCTGCGCTGACAGCGCGGAGCCTGTTTGGGATTCTCTCTCTCTCTCCTTCTGTCTCTGCCCCTCCCCTGCTCATGCTGTCTCCCTGACTCTCTAAAAATAAATAAACTTAAAAAAAAAAAAAGTAAAAATCACTCTTGGCCTGCAGGCTGTATTCAAACAGGGCTGCAGTTTGCCCATCTTGCTCTTGGGCTAAGTACCCACGGCCGTTTCCATGATGAATGTGAAGAGGCTTTAGGGATAAGGCTGCAAAGACTGGAGGCAGCAAAACCAGCCCCAGGTTGGGAGGGACACCTTCTCCCCATTGCTGTGTGAAACACAGTGTGATTGGCGTCAGGGAGCCTGAGGGGCACGAGCTACCCAGGTGGCCCGTGGAGCACAGGTGAGAGAAGGGGAGGAAGGTGGGGAACCCTCCAGGGGCTGGAGGTGATACCCACAGGGCAGCTGGAGCTGGGGAAGCCGTGGAGTCAGCTCCTGAAGGCACCTGACACCCCCAGGCAACTTCTTGAAATAACTGAGCCGTCTTCCATTCCCCTTGGATGACCGGCATTGTGCGGCAGAGAGCTCGGCCCATGGAGGAGGGGCATTCCCACTCCTCACCTGAACCACATGCTGGAGAAGCCCGGGGGCTGAGGGGTCCCAGGGTGAAGAGTGAGCACACCCCTCCTCACCGGTGTTAGCGGCTTGGGCTCTTCAGAAGCCCGCAGTGACCAGGGGAAGGGCCGGTTGTGCTCCTGGCCTCTCATTGCTCAGAGTAGTGAATTGTAATTACCCCCAGCCGCCTAGGGGAGGGTGTGCCCGTCTTCACAGTCTCCCTATTAGTGATCTCTGGGGCCTTGGGACCCTGGCAGGGGCACAAGCCAGTGGTTTGAGGAAGCAGGTAGAGCCTGCAGGTGTCTCCTGTTTGGGCGGTTCAGAGCTAATCATTGTTTTGAGTCCGAAAGCCTTGGGGAAGTTTGGGGAGCGCATCCAGTTTGTAGCGCCCCCCGCTGCTTCCTACCGCTTTGGTTTTGCAAAGCCGCATCAGGCATTCGCATTAGCGGACTGGCCCCAGGACCCAGTTCAATTTGCAACCACTGGACTAGCATCTTGGGGTAGACTCAGAGCCGGGGAAATGCACTGACGTCCCCGTGTCACTGCACCCAGGGGCAAAAGAACACACCGTCTAGTGGCCCATGAACCCAGACCCCTCAGAATCAATAAGTGGCTTGCAAGAATTTCTCAGCAATGCGCTGGGGTGATGCCTCCTCGGGGCACCTCCGCATTTATTCATAATTACTTATCCAGCACCGACTCTTCTCAGCCCCATGATGCAATGGTGAACCAGACAGATAAGGTCCCTGCACCGGGGAGTTTAGAGTCCAGTCGCGGAGACGGACGAGGACAAAGAAAAGATCACAGCTAGCGGGGAGTTGGGACATCAGGGAACGCTCAAGGTAGAGCAGCCGAGACCCACCCTTCAGAGAGTTGGTTGCTGAAGAGCAAAAGGCCCCGGACACATGTTGTCTCATGTTATCTCGTATCTCACAGTGAAGGAAACTGAGGCTCGGAGAGGCCGAGTGCCCAGCCCCACCGCCCGACCCTGCATTGCAACGAAGAGACAGAGGAGGTCCTTGTCAGACAGCACTGAGCCTCTCTGGGCCTCCTCCAGTGTCCTTTCCTTGGCTCTAAGACGTGGCCCAACTTGTCCCTCCCCTGATGTTCCTTCCAGGGCACATCGTGGCTCGCTCTCTCTCACCTGTGCTCCACAGGCCACCTGGGCAGCACGTGGCTGGGAGGGGCGGGTGCTTCCATGCTGTCTGCCTCCATCTGGATGGCACCATCACCAATAGAGGAGCCGGTGACTGCGTCCTCTCGGAGCACTAGTGCCTAGCCCAGGGCTTGCTGCAGGGGACGGGGACACACTGCTGCGAAAGGGACCCAGGGCGGGCACCTTGAGGCTGGCTCAGGAGTGCCCTGGCTCTGGGTGAGGCGGCACCCTCTGGGTGGTAGAGGGAAGCATATGAATTTGGGCGTCCTCTTCCTGTAATGACCCCAGGGAAGGCTCTTTTTCCCACCTGGGTTGCAGGAGAAGAGGTTTCCGGGGAGGAGAGAGCCTGAACCGAAGCACCAGCTAGCCCACACCTGGACCCTTCCGTGGCCCACCTTCCCCCTGCTGCTTCCATCCCAGCCCATCACTCTGGACTGAAATTTCACCTTTCCTGGCCAACACACTAAGCACCTGTGAGGTCCTGAGGATCAGCGATGCACGTCCTTCCTGTGTGTTTACATCTGTCTGTACTGCCTAGAGGGGCTGGTCCCACATGGGTACTCCAGGAAGGCGTGAATGAGCGAATAGATGAATGAGTGATTGATGAACCGAAAGGAGCCCTCGAAAGTTCTACATATATGTTTTCCCGGTGTCTTGCCAGACCCTAATAAACCATCATCGCAGAGAGCGGCCCTGGGGCTGGGGGGCGGGGGCTGAGCTCTGGCAGGAGGACCGCCTGCCTGGTTGTGCCACGGCCACCTCGGCCTGGGGACCGGCAGACACTTGGCTGGGGACTAAAACACTGAGGACTGGAGCTGGAAAACAGAGGCAAAAAGGGGCGTGAGCAACAAAGAGAAAGAGCCGGCAATACCATGGGAACAGGGTCTCCCCTTGGAATAGTGCCTGGGCAGGGGGCAGGACGCCTGGTAATCGGCTAACCACAGCCGGACCTTCCCAAGATGGGCAGCCTCAGTGCAGCTGCCACAGGTGGGAACAACCCACCCTGGCTAAAATGTGGCTTTGAAGTAGGACCGACTATGGCTAATATCCCAGCTCCGCTGAAGAACTCGAGGAACCTTACACAACCTCTCCGAGCCTCGTTTCCAAAATCTGTGAAATGTCAGGGATCATACCCAGTCCTGTTGGAGGATTAACATGCCTACTGGGCAGTTCACACATTCCCGTAACCGGGGTCCTGTCACCGCTGCTAAGTGGCGAAGCTGGCCTTTCGGAGCCTGCTTGTCAACCAGCCCAGAGCCGTGGGCTGCCCATCCCCTCCGTGGACCTTCTGTTCTCCTGGCCTGCCACCCGCTCACGCATTCATCGAACACTGAACCCTCGTCACCAAGTGATCACTGTGTGTCCAGTGCCAATCGAGGCCCTGGTGATGCAGCAATGACTGATAAACAAAACCCAAGCCCGCAAGGCCCTTGCACTCTACTCTGGGAGATAAACAACAGATACATAAAGAAAACACCTAGTAAGTAAGGTGCTCCTCCAAGGAGAGAGAAAGAAACAGGTAGGAAAGGGGCAGGGAAGAGGGAGGAGAAACGTGACAGGGCACCCGGGGACCGCTGCCCCAGCAAGGTGACATCTGAGAGCTGACGCAAGCAAGGGAGTGAGCCAAGTAGGGGTCGGGGCAGAACATTCCAGCACAGGGATGAACAAGTGCAAGTATCTGCTTCTCTGAGAAACAACAGGGAAGAGACTTTGATTTGGGGCAGAGTGATGGAGAGAAGCAGGGACAGGGGCAGAGTGGAAATGAGGAGAGGGTCACAGAGAGCCCGTCACCCAGGAAGGTCAGGGGTCTTTGGGCTACAGACCTGGAGAAAGAAGGGTAACTTACAAAAAGTGGCAGCAGAAGGTATCAGTCTGGCCAAGTCTGGCCAGGCGAACCTGGCCTCATACCACCCACATCGTAGGAAGGTCCCTCCCGGCTTTGCTTGAAGAGGGAGAGCGCTCACCCCCAGCAGCTCTGATTGGCCGTGACTTCCCGCTCCCGTGGCCCTGGCATCTCACATCCACGGGAGCTGTCTCTGGAGACTGGGCACAATGCCGTGGGCCTTAACCAAACCGGGAAGCCCACATCAACCTCCTGTCCCCGCTTGGCTGAGGCCAGGCTACTGGTCCCCGGCCCCCAGCAGAGACCCGCTCAACGTCTGCTCCCAGAACAGCGCATCCTGTGCCGGGGAGGAATCCGGCTACCAGACTCCAGGCAGAGCCCAGGGCCATGCGTGGGGATCGCTGTGAAAAATAACACAGATGGTGAGCATCGCCATTTCCTGTACAACACATAATTAGGTTAGATAAGAAACTGGCTGTGTCTAAGTGCTATAAATGTCTATATTAAGCTATTTTGAAAGTGCCGAGCACTTTGACATTTCAGAGTTCAGAGTAATTGAGGTATTGAAATAAAATTGCTTCTGTTATTTAAAAGGTCATTATCGTCTTCAGCTAGATATATGAGGACTATTTTCCACTCTAGTGAGCCGTTCTCCCTGGCACAATTAGCGTCGCTTGAGCAGAGGCCTGCTGGGGGACTCCCAGCCGCAGCCCCCGCCAGAGCCCGCGGCAGCCGTTAGGACACACGGAGCAGGAGGAAAGCAGAGGAAAGCCTCCATCACCGTGGACGCCACCTACGGTGCGCCGGGGTGGGGTGGGGGGGCTGCACCCCTCCTTCTTCCTGCGCGGTTCTGTCCCATCCTTACACAATCTCGAAGGACTTGGTTGCTGTCAGAGCGCTGCGGACGAGATGCTGAGGCCATCTGCGGTAACGGACCAGGGTGCAGCTGGGGGCCCGAAGGGCGGTGAGCACGGGCCACTGTTTCCTGAGCACTCGGCATGCTCGTGGGAGTCCGCCAGCCCTTACTCTCCTGGCTTCTTTGAGCCTTGGAACTCTCCCTGGAGGAGACGTCTCCATTTCAAAGATGAGAAAACTGATCCCCAGAGAGGTTGAGAAGCTGGAAACAGCAAGAAGGTGGCAGGAAATGCTGTAAGACTCAAGAACGTGAAGACGGTCACTTAGTGCCTCACTCCACTGCCTGTCGCGCAGACAGCTCAGGCCTCTCTCCACCCCCTCCCCCCGAAACCTCCAGCGGTGGGCCTCGTTCCTTGAGGGCTCCTCTTGAAGAGCAGGAACAAGAGTGGCCTCAGCTGGACTACTCAGCAGGACAAGCTCAGACCAGCAGTTTCTGGGAGGGAGGCTCTACTGACTCAGGGTGTTGGCTTACGGGAGAGCTGGGTACCAGCACACAGGAGGCCTGATGGGTCCTGGTCACCCTCACAAGGCCTCATCAGTCACATGGTGCTCCTGAGAGGACCCAAATCCGGTACAAGTCTCAAACTACCCTCTGCAAGCACGACTACCAGAACATTCCACCATAAAAGCCAAACATCGCAGCTTCTCTCCAATTCTCATTTGAGCCACTCACCACCCCCACCCCTGATTGTTAAGTGCAATAAATGGCATGTTCTTAACTACAGATTAGATACCTAATTTAGTGCTAAATTATATTCTTGGTTATTGTGGATTTAATATATCACAATTTCTAAATGTCCCTCAAAGGGACTCTTGACTTCCAAAGCCCTCTTCATCTCAACAGTGTGCAACCCACTGCTGCAGGGAGGGGATAAGTGATATAAAGTCAGCCCGGGGCATGTCTGTTGGGTGGTCCGTGAGTGTGGGGCCCTGCGCTGGGCGATGGTGAAAACCTTCAGAAAATGCATGCTCTCTGAAAGCGGGGACTCAAACAGATATTCGTACACCCACATTCACAGCAACGCCCATCACAGTGGCCAAAGAGTGGAAACAACTCAAGGGCCATGGACGGACGGGTGGATAAGCAAAACCAGGTATAAACATGCAACGCAACATCGTACAGCCTTATAAAGGCAGGAGGTTCTGACACGTGCCACCATATGGATGCCCTTTGAGGACATTCTGATAAGTGAAGTAAGCCAGTCACACGAAAGACGAATACTGAAGGATTCTGCTTATGTGAGGTACCTAGAATGGTCGAATAGAGACCGAGAGTAGAATGGTGACGGCCAGGGACTCAGGAGAGAGGGGGTACTGGGGAGTTATTGTTCAATGGGAGTAGCTTCACTTTGGGAAGGTGAAAAAGTTCTGGAGGTGGATGGTGGAGTTCCCCAGCAATGCAAGTGCACTAATGTCATTGGACTGTATACTTAAAAACAGTTAAGATGTAAGGGCGCCTGGGTGGCTCAATTAGTTAAGCATCTGACTTTGGCTCAGGTCATGGTCTCATGGTCTGTGAGTTCAAGCCCCGCGTCGGGCTCTGTGTTGACAGCTCAGAGCCTGAAGCCTGCTTCAGATTCTATGTCTCCTTCTCTCTCTGCCCCTCCTCTGCTCGTGCTCTGTCTCTGTCTCTCTCTCTCAAAAAAAAATAACCGTTTAAAAAATGTAAAAAAAAAAAACTAAAACAAAAACAGTTAAGATGTGTCTTTTGGGGGGGATGGGTTCAATGGGTGACGGGCATTAAGGAGGCCCTTGTTGGGATGAGCACTAGGCGTCATATGTAACAGATGAATCACTGGGTTCTACTCCTGAAGCCAAGACAACACTGAATGTTAATTAACATGAATTTAAATAAAAACGACAACAACAAAAAGGGTTAAGATGGTCGATTTAATGTTATGTACATTTTACTACAATAAAACAAATAAAAGTAAAAAGTAAAGAAACGCATCTTGATGGGGCCATTGATAGGGCAGATGACACAAGGTGGCCTTCAGGAAAGCTCAAGTGACAGGAGGCGGAGTCATCCATTTTACGTTGGGCTTCCTTGGGCACATCGGTGGGTAAAAGTTCTATTTGTCTCTGCTGCGCGATGTCAGTGTGTGGGCTGTAAGGTCACACTGAGTTTCTCAGAGGAGAAGCCAGCCCCCTGCACCGCGCAGGCAGCAGGGTGGACGGTGGCGAGTGTCGCTGGGGTATGAGCGTGAGCCCAGCCAAAGCACAGGGCGGTAGCGGCTGACCCCCCTGCTTTTGTTAAAGAGTGGGGAAGGGCTCGAGTGGCTGGAAATGAGATCAACCCTGGCCCTTCCTCAGAGAGAATACTAGAAGAATAGGTGTTGAATGGCGGGGAGAAACTCATCACATCCAGAACACTCTGTAAAGTGTAAGCAACTTACAAAGCTACGCTTCTCTCATTACTTTGTTTCAGAGTCGGAATTTTACCTGGGGAAATAAAATGTTGCCCAAGCCTCTACACGTTAGCCTATAACGTCTGGATACCGAAGCCAGTTATCCTCCTAGGGAGTCAAGGACTTTCCCCCAGACCCAAGCCCTCAGCTCCGGTCTGACTGGGGTGGCGTGGCTCCAGATGGTTCTCAGGCTGTGGGGCCAGCCCCGAGCCAGCCTCCTGGTCCGTCACGGTCCAGTGCTTCCCTGGGAAAAGGCACCACCTCCTTCTTGTCCCACAGGAGAGAAACCGCTGTCCCCTCCCGAGGTGGTAGACATGCCAGGATTCCCGTCAAGCCCCCCACCTCCCCAGGCCCGACCACAGCCAGAGTGTTGTCAGCCACCGCGGCCTCGTTACCCCCCAGACAGGCATGTTATTTCAGGCTGGTCTTTGATGGAAACTGGCAGAGGGGGCTGCCAGCGGGATAAATATAGCAGTGTCTTTTTGCTGAGTTGTGGAAACTCTGGATAATGTGGTTTGGGGCACAGGATTTGGATGCCTTAGGGAGGAATGAGATCTGTAGGAAAAAAGAATTCCCTCCGTGCGGGGTTGTGGTTTTTAGTTTTCAAAACACCTTCACTGTCCTTTTCCACCCTTTGTCCCCTTTCTAGGTATTGAGAAGCAGGTGGGTACTAGGCTCTGTGACAGTGTCCCTCAGGGACAGTGTGGTGACAAAGCGGACAGGGGCCTGCCCTCAGTGGGACTCACTGTGCCCTGGGGAGAAAAAGCCATCATTTCATTGCTCTGGTCCCCGACAGAGAGCAGTCGGAGGAAGAAGATGTGCTAGGGAAGCATAGCCAGGAGCAGGAGGCGAGTGCTGGTGTCCCGCGGAAAGTCCTGGGAGCAAGGAAGGAGGTGAGTCTGCGCCCCGGCCTGGTGCCCCGCATGTTCTTGTGGGTCAAAGAAATACCAGCAGACATTTTCCTCTGCAGTCAAAGTGAGAACCGGCTGATGGGACAGCCAGCCCTGGGGGCTAGAACTCCCTGCACTCGCTCCCCTCCCGGGCCTGTGGGGCGGCTCCTCCCTGGGCTGCAGCCCGGCTGGGAGCCCGCACCCCCTCCCAGAGGCTGACTTGTTCCTTACTGGAAGGTAACTCTTTTTTTTTCCTTAATGTTTATTTATTTTTGAAAGAGACAGAGTACGAGTGGGGGAGAGGCAGAGAGCGAGAGGGAGACACAGAATCCGAACCAGGTTCCAGGCTCTGAGCTGTCAGCACAGACCTGATACGGGGCTCAAACCCATGAACCATGAGATGATGAACTGAGCTGAAGTTGGATGCTTAAGTGAGTGAGCCACTCAGGCGCCCCTGGAAGGTAACTCTTTATTTTTTTAAACATTTAAAAAAAAATTTTTTTTTTAATTTATTTTTGAGAGAGAGAGACAGAGCATGAGGAGGGGAGAGGCAGGGAGAGAGGGAGACACACATTCTGAAGCAGGCTCCAGGCTCTGAGCTGCCAGCACAGAGCCCGACATGAGGTTTGAACCCTTGACCCGCGAAATCATGACCTGAGCCGAAGCTGGACACTGAACCGACTGAGCCACCCAGGCACCCCTCGAAGGTAACTCTTTAAACGTTATTGGCCCTGGCTCTCCTGAGTGGCTCAGTGGGTTAAGTGTCTGGCTTAGGCTCGTGTCATGATCTCACAGTCTGTGAGTTGGGTTCATGAATTTGAGCCCCGCATCAGCTCTCTGCTGTCAGTGCAGAGCCCCCTTCGCATCCTCTATCCCCCCTCTCTGTCTGCCCCTCCCCCTCTTGCTCTCACTCTCTCTCTCTCTCAAAAATAAATAAACATTAAATAAATAAATGTTATTGGCCCCTTTTTTTCACGTGAGGACTCTGAAGGCTGGAGAGCTCAAATAGCTTCTCAAAGACACATGGCAATGCAAAGGCAGACTCAGGATTTGGATCAGATCTTCTAACTAAATCCTGTGCTCATGCTACTGAGTGAGAAAAGCCAGGACACCAGCAAAAGTAAACGAAGTGTGTGTGAAGAGAAACAATGCCAGACACAGAACTCTGTTTGTAGGCTCTGGTCTGGGATCTGGCCCCTGGGCCAGAGAGAATGGCTGCATGTACGCGCTTGGTTCGTAGCCTGCTTATGGTGCATCCCAAATAACCACTTTCCTTGCAAGAGGAACAAGGGCATAAGGAGAGCGGGAAAGGGAGTGAACACGATAAGAAGAGCCAGAGCAGGATTTGGTCAAGGCTGGAGTAGGAAGAGCACACCTGGGAATGTAGGGGAGAGGCAGAAGGATCAGCCAGTGAAGACAGGTGGAGAGGTCAAAGCGAAGGCAGGTGGGGGCAAAGGAGGTCTGCAAGTTCTCAGTGGTGGCCACCAGGAGGCGCTGCCGACCCAGAGCAGTTGAGCTGCTGTCCAGTGTTGGTCAAAGAGGACAGGGAAGTGGGAGGAGCAGGTGGGGGAGGCCAGGGGAGGCCAGGGGAGCTGGGGGAGGCCAAGGAAACTGTGTCCCCACTGTGTCCCTGTCCGTGAACTCCAGAAATCACAAACCCTGAATGCATCCCTCATGATTGCCTTCCTCCCACTCATGACCAAGCTGGCCAAAAACAGGAGTTTGTGAAATTAGCAAAGGTCTCCTCTTTACTCATGTATCTGGAATAAGCAGGTGGACAGTTACATGCGTAAATTCCAGATCTGTCGAAATAAGAGAAGAAACCAAAGCCAAAAGTAACCAGGCCACCAAGCTCCCTCCCTTGGAGATGGGAGTGGGCAGAATTCCAGACTTTAAGGGATTTTAAGGTCTTTCCTCTGCAGTATTCTCTTTTTGCTTTTTCCGCCATCCCTCGGGCATACTAAATTATCTTTCTATGGCAGCTTCCCTCCTAATTTCTTCATGGCCTCAGTTTCCTCATGATTACATAAGCTGATCCCCACTGCTGGTTGTGAGGAAAAGCAGAGTGCCCGCATCCCTCTCAGCTCGCCCACTGTGGGCAATCCCGTGTGAAAGGCCCGTGGTCCATCTCACTTCCTGGCAGCCCTGGGTCCTTTCTACTGCAGTCCGCCAGGTGAGGCCTACGAGGAGCCTGATGCCCCCCGCTCTCTGGGCATGCACCTCCCCACCAGGAGCTCCCCACGCAGGGGGATATCTACAACCAAGGGAGCCTCCTGCCCCCCGCTTCCTGGCAGACACATGCCCCTCCACTAGGGCTCTGTTCAGATGGACGCTTTCCTCCTTCCGGTTTCCAGGGGCACTTTGGGATTATTTCCTTCTTGGTTCCTGTGCCAGACCACAATAGAAAGAGCACCAAATTAACACTGAGCAACCTTGACTTTCTTTTTTAAATATTTATATTGAGAGTGAGAGAGAGAGAGCAAGAGAGCACAAGTGGGGAGGAGCAGAGAGAGAGAGGTAGAGAGAGCTGCGTACTCTCAGTGTGGAGCCTGATGCGGGGCCTGAACTCATGAACCATGAGATCGGGACCCAAGCCAAAATCAAGAGTTGGATGCTTAACCGACGGAGCCACCCAGGCACCCCAAGCAACCTTGACTTTTAATCCAGCTCTGCAACTTATGATGCAGCCTTGGGCAGCTGCTTAGATGCTCTGAACCTCATTTCTCCCAGCGATAATATGGTCGTAAGGCCACCTCCTTTCAGGACTGCTGTGAAGCCCATAGCACCAGAAAACCATGCCCAGTGCACAGGAAGTACCTTGCCAACAGTAACCACCACAAGCATAACTTGCCCATTGGCTGTGCTTCTTCGTTCATGCCCCTGCACTCAATACTTGCCGCTCAGGACACATCTGTGGAACTGTTGACCTCTGGAATTTCCCTGGGGGTGCTAAGTTTGCCATATTTGATGATTCCGCCCCACTGCAACACTGACCTTGCTCATTTCGGCTGGAAGCCATTGGCTATCACCTTCCAGTGGGTGCTGCCCATCTGGGCCTCCTTGACAAGGCTGAGACGTTACTGACCTCTGGGGGAGGGGCAGGGCGGGAATGCACACAGGGTTGGGCAAGAGGAGTTATGGAAAGAAGAGGAGCCCTGTATTTTGATCCTGACGGAGCCACCACTGTGCTATCAAAGCCAGCAGCTGTGTCTGTGACTCTCAGGGAGCACGGTGACCCAGCCTGGGCTTCCTGGTCTTGGGGATCTTGCCTTAGATGCTGTGGAAGCTGAGGCTGCGCGGCTGCCCCTGGGGCTTTGGTCAGTGCCCGGAGGCATGGTCTCCGCTCCCCACACTCTGAGACCCTCCCCCAGCCAGAGGGGTGCAGGCCCTCCCCCAGCCAGAGCTGCCCCCTCTTGCAGCCCTGACACCCCACTTAGGCTGAGCAGATGGTGCAAGGGCAGGGGGCAGGCAGCAGAAAGAAACCGGCAAGGTAGGCGGGGCCGGGTCACGAGGAGCCTGGACTGTTCTAGGAGGCGGAGCTTCATTCTGAGTGTGGTTGGGAGCAGGATTCTAGGCAGGGGGCGACTCAGCCAGTCCACCCTCTAGAAGCATCCCTCAGGCAGCATTTTGAAGAATGGGTTAGAGGGCAGGAAGGTCAGGTGTGAATGTGGTGGCCCAGGAGGGAGATGCCCAGAGCTGATGGAAGGCAGGAACCCCGTGGATGGGGAGGAGGGGTAGGAGCTGGCAACGTGAGGAGATACTATGACGCCGGCTCTGTCCTCTTGAGCAAGCTAGCTGAGGTCTCTGAACCTCTGCTTCCTCGTCTGCAGATTGGGGTGGAAGAGTATTGGTTTAATGAGATAATACAGAAAACGTGCCCAGTATGGTGCCTGGCCCTGGTCAGTAAAAGTCAGCAACAATCCTGCTGCCGTTGCTGCTGCTAATGGCCTCCATCTCCAATGACAGCACGTCTTAGTTATAAGGTGAACGTTCTTAAGCAGCACGGCTAGGTGTTGAGGGGGGTGGGATGCTCGTGCTGTGGTCAGCAGTGGACATTGGCTTCCAAGAGACATGGGTGCTGCCCTGCGGGGGAAAGGGCTAGTGGGTAGGCATGGGGCTTAAGAGAAGGGTCCAACTGGAGCTCTGGAGGCCGCAGGCTGCAGCTGGAGAGTGGTCAGAGACATCGGTGTGGATGCAAAGAAAAAAGCTAAGGACAGAACCTTGTAAGGAGCCATCATGGAAGGGCCGAGTGGAGGAAAGGCCACTATGTAGATTATGCAAGACCCAAAGAGGTGCAGCTGGACGAGCGGTGTCATAGACATCAGGGAAGCAGTTTCAAAAAGCGCAAGGACACCTGTGGCAAATGGTGCAGAGAAAAATAAGATATTCCCTGCAATAGAACACATGCTCAGCAATGATCCCTGAAGGCCTTGAGCAGAGCCGAGTCCGGGGGAGGGGGAGGGAGGCCATGCAGTGAGTGGCGACTCCGGGAGGTGGAGGAAGAAACAAGAGAAGAGGGCTTGAGGGGTGGCCCGCACAGGTTGAGAAATGCATGTCGCTTCAGAGACTGAAACAGAAGCTGAAAAGTCCAAAGAGGGAAGGCCTGGTGAAGGGGCTTCCGGAGAACCAGAAAGTGGAATCCAGAAGAGGTGGAAGAATGAGCAGGAAAAACACAGTTTAAAGAATGCCGACTGACTGGGAGCAGTGCAGTCACAGGGCATTCAGACCTGGGGTCCCTGAGAAGCTGGGGACTGGCGGTGGGAATGGCAGGCTGCCTGGGGCCAGAGCTCAGTGGTGGAGTTGGGGGGTTTGGGCTGGGGTTTTGCCGGGGGTGGTCACCAGGCTTGGAGACAAAAGCTTGGTTCCAACCTGGCTTGGCCACCAAATATCAGGTCCCTTCCCAGTCCTTACTTCCCAGTCCTACCCCCCAGCTGTAAAGTGACAGATATCATCATGGCACTCCTAGGGGACCTTGCTGCTAGGACCCTGGCATAGAGTCTCTAAAAGTCCCCACTTGGGGTGCCCGGGTGGCTCAGTTGGTTAAGCCTCTGACTCTTGATTTTGGCCCAGGTCACGATCCCAGGGTCATGGGACTGAGTCCCACATCGGGCTCCCTGCTCAGCGTGGAGCCTGCTTGAGATTCTCTCACTCTGCCCTCTCTCTCCTCTGCTCACTCTCTCTCTTAAAAAAAAATCCCATCTTACATGGAGCATGGGCTCCTTCAGAAAAACTGAAGAGGGCATCAGACCCTCACACAAGCAACACAAGACTTCCGCGTAGAAATTCCTGGCTGTTCCTGGATTCCCTACGATCCCCCCGCAGACCTAGGAGTCTGAGGTCCTAATCGTACTCGCAAATAGGGAGCAATCCCATCCAACTGCCAGCTAGGAAGCTGTAATAAAGGAAAACCGAGTGCTGGAACTGTCAGCAGCAGCGCGGCCCCCACCCAGACCAGCTCCTAATGAGTTTTTCCCTGTTTGCTGATGGAGAACACTTGTAATAAAGTTTAATGTGGAAGAACAAGGTGCGTTTAACCAAAGCTGTAAACATCTCTAATCCTCTTTAAAACTACAGGGTCCAGTACATTAACGCTCGACAATCAGACGCTAAATTGGCATGAAGCTAATCGAGCTGGGTTTATTAGAAAGTAGACACCAAGCCGTCTTCTATCAATGACAACAGAAGGAGCGGAAAACAGCAGTGGCCGCCCCCACACCCCACCCTATGCATTAAGAGTCTTCCCCAAATCGCCACCCCACGGAAAGACGCTGATGGCTTGGGGGAAAATACACTCAGCGAGCACATGTGGCTCCAGACCAAAGCCGGGTAGCCTTGCGCACTTGGGGAATTGTTTTCCTGGGCAAAACAAACCATTTTTAAAAATGTGAAGTGTACGAATAATTCGGAACGAACGAAGGCTCAACCTCTATTCTGTCTGACCTCTGCAGAATGCACACTGCTGAGCCCTTCCTCCTTCGAGAAATTCCCAGACATGGCTTTGTCCAGCCCCTGCCATTCCTCTGATTGGTTGCTCTTCCCTGGCCTCCTTCAGGCTCCTCACCTGCTTCTGGAGCTGCCAGCAGAGAGCTCCCCACCGCTCGGGCCTCAGGCCAGGCGTCTTCCCTCTGCATGGGGCCACCTCTCCCTGGGGATTTTGCCCACTCTCAGGGCCTCAGCTGTGACCTATACTCTGAGGATAGCCCCCAACCCTCCAGGGGTTCCAGATCCACATTCCCCGACAGTTTACATCCATGCCCCTCAAACTGTGGTCCAGATTCAGAAGCATGGGCATTCCCTGGAAGCTTGTCAGAAACATAGACTCCCAGGCCCCCATCCAGACTTCCTGACCCAGGATCCACAGTTTAATAGGATCCGGTGATGTGTTACAGATTAGGGAGCACTAGTCTATCCTACCCATCTGGACACCTCCTCTGTAGCTCACACTCAAGCTGTCCACGCTGAAGGCCGGCCCTTCTTCTAAGCCATGACTTTCTTCTTTGTGTTCCTCCCAGTGAGTGAATAGCTTCTGTCCAGGGTGGGGTGGGGGCGGGACGGGATGGAGAGTCAACAGCCCCACCATGTGGCTGCCTCACCTAGTAATGGGCTAAACATGAGAACTCCCTCCCTCTCCAGGAAATATACGGATACTGAAAGACATCATGTCCTATAGAACATATATGGAAGCCACGCTAAACTTCACAGCCACACAAAAAGGTGCCCTCCAGCATCCATGTGATAGGGCTCATTTGAATCTCTGCCCTGTGCCCTTCCCCTGCTGTCCCCAGTGACGCTTAGTACCACTCCAAGCCTGCTGGTGTCTCTCCTCCAAACCAGAGGGTCCTTCCGTGAGGCCAATATCAGTCCTGAAGCCTGACAGTCCCTTTCCATCGAGAAGGGTGTCCTCAGGGCCCTGAGAGGTCCCACTCAGTGAGAAAGTGCAGAGCACGGCAGGGGCCCGTGGCTACAAGTACGTCATGGGACATAATGCAGGTGGAGTCCTTGGGTGGTGACACTCAGTGCAACTCTTTTGCTTCCTGAGCTGGGAAGCAACTTTGATGCATACCGTAATGGTCCGAATTCTCTCCATTGCAACATGATGCGCTCGAACAAAACTAGGATTTAGATGGTAGGAAAATGGAGTCATTAATGGAATCAAAGGAAGATCTGAAGGAAAGAGAAACGTCTGAGGAATTTTGGGTCTGGGAGCTTGGATTCTGTGCTCCCAAGACATTTTCCTCCTCACTTCTCAGAGTCTCCTTCATTTTTCAAGGCCTCCTTATTGCCAGAGACGTGGCCAGAGGCATAGCTGATAGGTGGCATCCCAGCTTCGCTCCCCAAGAGAAAGATGGTTTGTTTCTCCCAAGGATTCTGATCAGCCCAGAACAGGCCTCATGCACGCTTTGGGCCATTTTTTTTTTTTCGGCCTGGAGCATGACCCCATTCTTGGCCAAGCCTGGGTTGCGGTCATGCATATCGGAGGCTGAGTGGTGAACAAGGGGGTGGATAGTCCCTAAAAGCATCAACTGGTTTAGTGTTCTTATACAAGTGAGTCTTTGGGTTTCCTGATGTTCGGGACAACCCAGATGACCATGCACCAAAAAATACCAAGTGCCCCAATGTCATTTTCACTCCAGGAAATATCAGGAGGGGGGAGGCCTGGCTTTTTCTGACTTGCCCTGTGAACTAACAGGGTCACGATGCTTTAATGAAGATGCGATCCCAAAGAAATCCCAACCTTTTTCCCCCACCCCGGCTGCTTTAGTTCAGGGCTTGGGGATGCCCTTTTTTGCTGCCTTCCTTCCTGCCATGATTCCGTGCCATGCCTGGCCTAGGTCAAAATTCACCACCAAATCTGAGAGTGTCTACTGAGCAATGGATTCTTGCTTGTTTTGACTTCATGTAAACATACAAGCAATTGTCCCTTATGAAAACTGCTTATATAGGGGCACCCGGGTGGCTCAGTCAGTTAAGCCACTGACTTCGGCTCAGGTCATGATCTCATGGTTCACGAGTTCGAGCCCCGCATTGGGCTCCCTGCTGTCAGCTCAGAGCCTAGAACCTGCCTTGGATTCTGTGTCTCCCTCTTTCTCTGCCCCTCCCCCGCTCACACTCAGTCTCTCTCTCTCTTTCTCTCTCAAAACTAAACAAAAACATTAAATTTTTTTAAAAAACTGCATATATATAGTTGTTTCAATAGATGCCTGATAGTAAAAACAAGATGAAAAACTTTTCCTAATTTCTATTGGGATGAAATAGATGAGATAATTAGGAAAACTTTTCCTAATTTCTATTGGGATGATTCCCCTTACTCATCTTTAGAAATAAATGTTAAGGCATGGTTAGTGGTTTATTTGATAGGGAATAATTCACCCATTTTTTTGAAGGTTTACTATGACAATAACATCAAGATTTATCACCGCAAATAAGCACCAGGGACAGATCACCCATTGCTTCTAGTTGTGAGCAGAACTTGGATGTTTGGCTTCTGGACATAATGATGGGATGAGCTCTGCTTGGATGTTGACAGTAGCTTCCAGGATTCCTTTGGGAAGCGTTTTCAGTAGGAGGTGATGGTCTTTTAATACTCGAGGTCCAGCTGGTCCCCCAGCCACACAGTGTCGCGTGGGTTTGTGCAGCTATGAGCAGAATTCTGGAGCCAAAGTCTGAATTGAATCTAGAGCAATGACTTGTTACCCTAACTTGCAGCTGCCAGCTCTTCTTAGCGGAATGTGTTTCCACACGTCATGGCCCTCAGCTTTCACTAAATTTAAGGAGATGGGCTTGATGGGATTGAGTGCAGTTCACTTCTGCAGTAGCCTAGGGGCCCCCTACCCTCTTGCCTCTCCCCACAATCTCCTCTTCACACACTTCACACTCCATCCCCATCTGGCATCCTCGGGCCCCACTAGCCCACATGGTTCCTTGTGCAAACGAAGAAATCACCCTCCTTCCTCAAAACACCATAGAACCATGTTCTGTTGGAACATTGCCATGATAAGATAGGATACACTGCCTATGATAATTATGATATGAACTGAATGCCAACCATATAGTCTCCTCTCCTAAAGGATCCCCTGGAAAGTTCCAGACAATTCTTTCAAGTGGTATTTCTTCCCCCAAAGCTGCGTGGTTTATTCACTATCTTTGAAATCTGGCAGGCGGGAAGGGAATGAGATGCAGGTGTAGACCAGAGAGATCGACTTCCTGTCTGTAAAGTCAGGCTACTTCTGCTTCTAGAAAATCTACCTGCTCCCAATTTGGACCCTTTCCAATAAACCACAAGAGGTACTCATAAGCTATCATGGGTCTTTGGGAGTGTTACCGTAGAGCTAAGTTCACGGACACATTTATTTTTTGAAGCTATTGTAACGAGAGCCTTACACTGTAAAGAAACTTTCATTTCGAAAATACATAGACTGT
Organism: Panthera tigris; assembly: GCF_018350195.1. Classification (NCBI taxonomy): domain Eukaryota; kingdom Metazoa; phylum Chordata; class Mammalia; order Carnivora; family Felidae; genus Panthera; species Panthera tigris. Next base: position 46,167,914 of record NC_056670.1, read on the forward strand.
CACATGAATGTTAACACAGTGTAGTGTGAAGCAATTTTATAGTATCCAGAATCTTGAGGTATTCATCATCCCATTACAAGAATTCTATGAGAGGTTAAGTCACCTTACTATAAACGTGAGTCTGAGATAATTAGGGAGTGAGAAACTTGACCAAGTTCGCACAGCTATACAGAAGGGCACAACTCACACTCAAGGTTGTGTTTAAAATATATAATTTACCATATATACATGATCCGTTACAAAGCCAAACAATGTCTGCAGTGCGCAATGAATAACCGCCCAGAGCACACCCACCCAAGAAGTGTGACAGGATGGCTCTCTTCTAGAACGTTTCCATCTCCAGTGAGTTTCTGGGTGTTGTACCAGTCCTGCAGAGAAACTTCCACACAGATGTGTATACCATGCACCCCTGCCTGACCCCAACCCAAACACATTAGAAATCACCCATGAAGTTGAGTTGGACAAGGCACGTTCCAAGAGTAGGGTCTTTAAAACACATTTTCCCAACTCGGCTTGCACTTCTTACTCTCCTCCACTAGGGGAACCAGGCACAAAACTTTGCCCACATATGAGTGGACGTCCAATTAGAGCTGGTAACCTCGACACAGTTCCGAGGGGCCCGCTTCCTCCAGTGTGTCAATGGATGGCTAAGTCCCTCCCTTGCTCCTTTGGAGAAGAGTAGGACTTCTTGGAGGATGTAAGTTTCTATACCAATATAGGTGCACCCTGATGAGGGTTATGGAAGCCCTTTAAAATAGTGTGTGCTACTTGCCCTGTGGCCTTGGGCGATCACACCTGGGAGATGGGCACTGGGGTATTTACAGACGGCTGACTGTTAGCCCCACAATCTGCCTCTCCGCCCTTAAATCACCAGGGTCAGTGCATCTGTTTAAAACAAGAGATGCTACCTTGAGTGACCGTTTGCAATAAGCAGTCTGCTCTGCTCTAGGTGCCTTAGGAACGTTCTGTGACCTTCTGACAACCAACTAGTACATATCTGCCATCTCACACACTTTGGCCTATAATGGTATTTCTTCTAGCTATATGCTATGAGCTTGATATCACAAATACAGGAAGAACAGAAGATTAAAATAAGATTTTTAAAAGATTAAACCCCAAAGAAAGAAGAAGAAAACACGAAGGGGTTTGGCTCAGCAGAAACAATCTCCTTGGGTACTCTCAGAATCAGAGTCCACACTTCTCAGGGCTCAGACTCAGAAAATCTTGTCCTGGGAGGTTTGTCCAAGGTCTGTGGCCCCTAATCTTTTGTGGAGAGGAGCCCCGTACCTCGTGCCTCACACCTCTCCTCGAAGGCACCTGGAGCGCTGTTGGGAAGGGTCTCTCTGCCCCGCAGAAGGCACGAGTGAAAATACAAAAATAAGGACTTTGTTTCCAAAGTGTCATAAATAACCGGGATGGCAGGTATTAAATAGGACCACGGAAGAGGGCACAGCATTACAACTTGTTCTCTTCAAAGAGGATCTGGGCGTAGACGGTGCTGGTGGGGAGGCCTTTGGCGGCCCGGTGGGGTTTGACCAGCTCCAGCTCGGCGTAGGTCAGGTTCTCCTCAGCAATCTTTGGCTGGAAGACAAAACACAAAACAATTCCAGCTGACCACAGGAGTTCCGCATCATATATTCATTCATCAGGGGTGCATTTTCATCGCATTCTGGGGACCCAAAGGGAAACAAATGGACAAAAATTTTCCAAGGACGTATAAAAATTAAATAACATAACAATATAGATCTCATTGCCTTATAAAGAACACTATGCCCTATAAAGAGCCACTACGATTATTCTTTTTTTAATATATTTTTTAAGTTTATTTATTTATTTTGAGAGAAGAGAGAGGGAGAGAGCATGAGAGGGGCAGAGAGAGAGGGACAGAGAGACGGTCCCAAGTAGGCATCACCCTGGCAGCTTAGAGCCCAACACAGGCCTCCAACTCATGAACTGTGAGATCACGAGCTGGGCTGAAACCAAGAGTTTCATTCTCAACTGACGGAGCCACCAGGCGCCCTCACTATGATTTATTCTTGAGTCAACATAGAACACTAACAAAAAGCGATTAAACATTAGGTCACAAAGTAAACTTTAATTCTGAGAAGTAAAAATAATGTAACTAACAGTTTCTGATCAAAAGGAAAAAATAAAGATAGCGACAGAAACCCAAAATTCCAGAAATTAATAACAAAATTAGAATGGGCATTTTTCTCGAATGACTCAACCTGTATAAAACTAAAGTTTTGGAATATCTTGATAACAATGAAAAAAGAAAATATTACTTACCAGAGCCCAAAGAATGAAGTACTCACAGATAAATCATAGTCTTAAATATTTATGTTAATACTATGAATTAAATGGGTCGAGCATCCAATTGAAGAAGTTAGAAAAGAACAAAATAAATGGAAAAAAAAAAAAAAAGAAAGACCAATACAATTAGAACCAGACTCTATGAATCAGAAAGCAGAAACACAGGGGCGCCTGGGTGGCTCAGTCAGTTAAGTTCTGACTCTTGATTTCAGCTCAGGTCATGATCCCAGGTTTGTGGGATTGAGCCCCACACTGGGCTCTGTGCTGGGTGTGGAGTCTGCTTAAGATCCTCTCTCTCCATCTCCCTCTGCCCCTCCTCCCCTCAAAGAAAGAAAAGAAAGAAAGCAGAAAAACAGTAGAATTATAAAAATACCCAAAAGCCTGTGCTTGGAAAGCACCAATAAGATAAATAAACTGAAAAATAAATTAATCAAGATAAAAAGGTAAAAAGCACAAGTGAATAAAATAGGAAATGAGGAAGGGGATATAATGTAAATAAATTTTTGAATTAAAAAAAAAAAACTACTTTGCTCAACTCATTGCCCAAAATTATGAAATGCAGGATAAAGTAGGTAATGTTTCAACAAATATAAATTATAAACTCCAGAAAATATGAATGTACTAATTATCATCAAAAAAAGAAATAAAAGAAAGGAAAGGAAAGAAATAAGGAGGGAGGGAAAAAGGAAGGAAGAAAGGAAGAAAGGAAATATTGTCAAAGAGCTCTTTCTCAAAAACACCAGGCCCAGGCATTTTTATAGGAGACTTTCTAAAACAAATTCTTTTAAGGAAAAGATAATTCCAATGTAATTAAATTTATCCAGAGCATTAAAAGAGGAAGAAAAATTTCATGTATTTTATTTAAAAAAAATTTTTTTTTTTTACATTAGAGAGAAAGAGATCAGGGGAGAGGGGCAAAGGGAGAGAGAAAGAAAGAGAGAGAGAATCTCAAGAAGTCTCCATTCTCAGTGCGGAGCCTGACCTGGGGCTTGATCTCACAACCCTGGGATCATGACCTGAGATGAAATCAAGAATTGGGCGCTCAACTGATGGAGTCACCCAGATGCCCCTTCATGTATTTGAAAACAACCTCATTTATTAATGTAAATTTTAAATCAGATTGACTCAGAATGAAGAAGCAGATTAAAAGATACATAACCATGTTCCAGGAATGCAAAGATGGTTCAATATTAGAAAAATCTACCAGTATAATCCACTATAGCAACAGATGCAAAAAACCAATATGACTATCTCTATAGATGCTGAAAAAGCATTTAATAAAATTAAAAAGAATTTTTTTGCGAAAAACAACTTTTGAATAAAGGAGTCACCCATGTATATTTTCTTGCCATGATTAAGGAACATTATTAAAATAAAGAACAATTGGTGGCTTATTATGGAGTGATGTCAGGATCACAGCACCATGAACCATTCCTTTTTCTTTTCCTTTCCCCATCAATTTACAACTGATTGGACATCCACAACTGAAAAGAAAAGTGCCTGTGCACAGCATACCAAAAGACACCCGAGAGATCTGTCCATCTGTGCACTCAAAGGTGGGGGTCTGGACTGCAGAGGAGACTGCAGAGAGGGTGGGGGGGGGGGCAGCAGTGGCATTGGTGGTGATGACAGAGAAGGTGTGGGCTGGTCCAGAAACCAGCCAGCACCACCTTACTGATACAGGAGGTAGAGGGTGAAGGCAGTGATGGGGGGGGGGGGGGAGGAAGGGGAGGAGGGTCTGCCTGGCCATGTGCATTATAGCTGGAGGGAGCAGTTGCTCTCTCTGACTGACCACAGTGACTGGGGGAGGGAAAGGAACGGAAGGAAAGTGTCTCCTGCTGTCTGTCCCGGAAGGCAAGAAGCCCATCCTTGCGTCAGGATCCCCCTACGTAGCAGTGGGCACACCCAAAGCCCAAAGCACTAAGTACACACCTTCCCTCCTCACTCCTGCTCTGCCCACCGCCCCCCCATCGCCAGCACCTTTGTTTTTTCTAAATGCATAGTGCTCCCAACCTTAGCAGCCAGTCAGCTTCCTTAACAGAAGGCAAAAACTTGTGCTATAGCGCCACCTTCTGGAAAACAAAAGGAAAGCTCCTAACTACCAACCTGTTGAACTGTTGGAATCAATGTTAACAAAACCTCACCTACATGAAAAAGGGTGTTCGCTACTTCAAATGCAGTGGCAGAGCCACTTCTCATCAAACGCCATGAAAAATCATAGTAGTAGGTGAAAACCACAGTAATATTTAAAAAATCACAGTAACATGGTATCAGAAAAATAAAATGACAATTTTCCAGCAACCAAAGCCAAAGACATGGAATACTGTAATCTAAATGGTAATTCAAAATACTTGTAAAGAAGTTCAAAAGCCAAAAGAAAACTCAGAAGGACAGTACAGTGATTTCAGTAATCAAACTAATAAACAGAAGGCGTGCTTTATCAAAGAGGCTGAAATTCCAAAGCAGAACCAAACAGAAATTCTGGAGCTGAAGAACTGAATAAATGAGAGGAAGGATGCATTAGAACATACTGGAAATAGAGCAGATCAAAAGGAAGAGAGAATTAGTAAGCTCAAGGACAGAAATATAGAAATGATTCAGGTGGAAGAGGAGAGAGAGCTGAAATTTTTAAATAGTGAAGGAATTCTATGTGAATGATCTGACTCCATCAGAAAAGCCAAAATAAGGGGTGCTTGGGTGGCTCACTCAGTTAAGCGTCTGACTTCGGTTTGGGTCATGATCTCACGGTTTGTGAGTTCAAGCCCTGCATCGAGCTCTCTGCTATCAGCACAGAGCCCACTTCAGATCTTCTGTTCCCCTCTCTCTGTGCACCTCCCCCACTTGCTCTCACTCTTTCTCAAAAATAAGCATTTTAAAAAATTAAAAAAAAAAAAAGAAAAGAAAAGCCAACATTATGGGTATCCCAGAAGGAGGAGGGAAGAGAAGGGAAGAGAGCCTATTTAAAGAAATAATAGCTGAGAATTTTCTAGTCCCGGAGAAGGAACTGGGTATACGAGTCCACAAAGCTAATAGGACACCTTACTATCTCAATGCAAAAAGACCCTCTCCAAGTCACATTAGAGTAAAATTGTCAAAAGTCAACAATAAAGAATTTGAAAGGCAGCCAAGGGGGAAAAAATGATAGTAACCTAAAAAAGTACTCCCGTTAGGCTATCAGCAGATTTCTCAGCAGAAACTCTGCATCCCAGGAGAGAGAGGAATGACATATTATATGGGAAGATAAAAACTGTCAGCTAAGAATATCTGGCAAAGTTATCCTTCAAAAATGAAGGAGAAATAAAGGCTTTCCCAGATAAACAAAAGCTGAGAGGGTTCACCACCAGTAGACCTGCCTTACAAGAAATGTTGAAAGGTGATCCTCAAGCTGAAATGAAAAAATGAAAGTACACAAAACTCTGATTAAGGGGATAAACAGAATTAGAATATGGTAACTCTTCTTTAAAATAGTATATTAAACTCTTAACTATAGCATAAAGTTTAAAGGAAAAGAGCATTAAAAATAATGGGAACAACTTGATAACAAAATCACAGTATAAAGAGATAATTTGTGACATCAAAAATATAGAAGAGGCAGAGGAAAAGGATGGAACTTTCTCTTTTTTATTTATTTATTTATTTATTTATTTATTTATTATTTTTTTTTCAATATATGAAATTTATTGTCAAATTGGTTTCCATACAACACACAGTGCTCATCCCAAAAGATGCCCAAGGATGGAACCTTCATAGGCAAATGAAGATAAATTGCTATCACCAGAAAAAGAACTATTTTATCTATGAAATGTTTTATGTAAACTACAAAGCATATTTGGTAACTACAAAGCAAATATCTAGAGGATAGACACAAAACATCAAAAAAAGGGGAGGGGAGAGGCTGTGCCAATGTCCGTGCAAAACTACCTACTTACAAAGGTAGACAGAATCAGAAGGAAACAGAAACACGGGAAAGACAAAATAATCAGAAGGCAAAAGATAAAATGTACATATCAATAATCACCATAAATGTAAATGGATTAAAATCACCAATCAAAAGGCACAAAGTGGCTGGACAGATAAAAAAATAAGACCCAATTATATGCTGCTCACTTCAGCTCTAAAGGCACATATAGGCTCAGGAGACTCATTTCAGCTCTAAAGGCACATATAGGCTTAAAGTGAAAGAATGGAAGCCAAGCCAGCTGAAATAAAAAATTAAGTATAGCCATATTTATATCAGACAAAATAGACTTAAAGCTAAAAAGGGTATTCAGAGACAAAGGTCATTACATAATGATAAAGGGGTCAATCCATCAAGCAGATATAACGATTACAAACAAATACGTTCCCAAAATCTAAGCAATGAAATTAAGTATATATTAATTATATTAAGTAATCAATGTTACTTAAGCTTGTAAGTATATTATATATTGATTAACTAATAAAAGTAATTAAGTAATTAATAAAAGATCTTAAAGGAGAAATAGACAACAATACAATAATTGTAGGGGACTTCAATACCCCACTATCAGCAATGGATAGATCATTCAGATAGAAAAATCAACAAGGAAGAATTTAAATTGAAACACACTTTAGAATAAATGGACTTAACAGACATATACAGAACATTTCACCCAACAGCAGCAGAATACACAATTTCTCAAGTGCACATGGAACATTCTCCAGGATAGATCATATGTCAGGCCGCAAAACTAATCTTAGCAAATTTAAGAAGACTGAAATCATAACAGCTATCTTCTCTGACCACATGGTATGAAACTAGAAATCAACAAAAGGAAAGTGAGAAAATCTAAAAATATGTGGAAACTAAACAGCACACTTATAAACAACCATTGGATCAAAGAAAAAATCAAAAGGGAAATAAAAAGTATCTCATGAAAATGAAAACATAACATATCAAATATTGTGGGATGTATCAAAATCAGTTCTGAGAGGAAAGTTTATAACAATAATAATATATTAAGAAATTAGAAAGATTTCAAACAACCTAATTTTACACCACAAGGAACTACAAAAAGAAAACAAATGGAGCCCAAAGTTAACAGAAAGAAGGAAAAAGTAAGGATCAGAGTGCAAATAAATGAAATAGAAACCAGAAAAAAGAATAGAAAGGATCAGTGAAACTAAGAGCTAGTTCTTTGAAAAGATAAAATTGACAAAGCTTTAGCTAGATTAATTAAAAAAATAGAGAAGTCTCAAAAAAATTAGAAATGAAGAAGACATTAGAATAGATACTACAAAAATACACAGAATTGTAAGAGACTATGATGAACAATTATATGCCAACAACTTACATAACTGAGAAGAAATGTGTACATTCTAGAAACACACAACCTAAGAAGACTGAATCAGGGAGAAATACAAAAGCTAAACAGATAGTAATCAGTAATTACTAATCAGTAATAATAATAATAATAACTCCCAACACAAAAAAACTTCAAGGCTAGCGCTACTGGAAAATTTTACCAAACATGTAAAGAATAATTAATACCAATCCTCTTCAAACTCGTCCAAAGTATCAGGCAGGAGGGAATACTTACAAACTCATTCTATGCAGTCATCATCACTTTGATAACAGAAACCATACAGGGCCACCACAAGAAAAGAAAACTATAAACCAATATCCCTGATGACTATAGATGTAAAAATTCTCAAGACAATGTTAGAAAATCAAATTCAAGAACATATTAAAAGGATTATACACCATGACCAAGTGGGATTTATCCCTGGTATGCAAAGATGGTTCAACATACACAAATCAATAGATGTAATTCATCACACCAATAAAATGAAAGATAAAAATCACATGATCATCTCAATGATCAAAATACAATATCCTTTCATGATAAAAACCATTAACAGACTAGATACAGAAGAAACATATTCAACATAATAAAGGCCATATATGACAAACCCACAGCTAACATTATACTTAATGAAGAGAAACTGAAAGCACTTTTCCTAAGATCAGGAACAAGTCAAGGATGCCCACTCTCACCACTCATAATCAATATAATACTGGAAGTCCTAGCTGAAGCAATTAAGCAAGACAAAGCAATAAAAGGCATTCAAATGAGAAAGAAAGAAGTAAAATTGTCATTATTTGCTGATGATATGATTCCTATATAGAGCAAATCCCAAAGAATTAGTAAAAAAAAAAAAAAAAAAACTATTTCAGTAAAATGGCAAGATACAAAACCAGCATATAGAAATCAACTTTATTCCTTTACACTAATGATGAAGCATCCAAAAAAGAAATAAAGAAAATGAACCCATTCATGATAATATCAAAAAAAAAAAATACTTAGGAATAAATTTAACCAAGGAAGGGAAAGATCTATACAACAAAGACTACAATACTTTGCTGAAAGAAATTGAAGAAGACACAAGCAAACAGAAAGATATCCCATGTTCGTGGATTGGAAGAATTAATATTGTTAAGATGGCCTTACTATCTAAAGCCGTCTACAGATTCTACTTAATCCCGATCAAAATACCAAAGGCGTTCTTCACAGAAATAAAAGAAACAATCCTAAAATTTGTGTGGAACCACAAAAACAAACAAACAAACAAACAAACAAACAAAAAACAACCCAAATAGCTAAAGCAGTCCTGAGAAAAAGAACAAAGCCAGTGGTATTGTGCTTCCAGATTTCGAACTATACTACAAAGCCATAGTAATAAAAAACAGTATGACACTGGTACAAATATAGATAGATACATCAGCCAATTGAAAAACTCCAGCATATATGGTCAATTTATTTTTGACAAGGAAGCCAATAACACATAACAGTGAAAGGATAGTCTCTTCAACAAATGGTGCTGAGAACTGTAGAAACACATGCAGAATAATGAAACTGGACCACTATCACATATCACTCACAAAAATTAACTAGAAATGAACCAAAGATTTAAACATGAAGGTCTGATACCATGAAAGTTCTAGAAGAAAATGTTTGGAAGAAGCTCATTGATACTGATCTTGGCAATCATTTTTTGGAAATATCTCCAGAAGCACAAGCAACAAAGGAAAAAAATTAACAAATGGGACTACATCAAACTCAAAAGCCCCCACAGAGCAAAAGAAACAATTAACAAAATGAAAAGAACCTACAGAATGAGAGAACTTTTTGCAAACTGTATAATGGATAAGGGGTTGAAATACCCAAGTAATATCCAAAATGTACAAAGAATTCCATCAACTCAATAACAAGACAAAACAAAATCCAATTTAAAAATTGGCAAAAGAAGTAATTAGACATTTCTCCAAAGAAGACATCAAAAAGGTCAACAGACACATGAAAAGATGCTCAACATCACTCATCATCAGGGAAATGCAAATGAGATATCACCTCATATTTGTTAAAATGGCTATCATCAAGAAGACAAAGACCACGGGAGCTGGTGAGGATGTGGTAAAAAGGGAACCCTTAAACACCGTTGAGAAGAATGTAAATTGATCAAACCACTATGGAAAACAATGTGGAGGTTTCTCAAAAAATTAAAAATAGATCTACCACGTAATCCAGCAATTCCACTTCTGGGTATATATCCAAAGGAAACAAAAACAGGATTCCAATGAGATATATGCAATCCCATTTTTTTTTTCAAGATTTATTTATTTTGAGAGAGAGAGAGAGAGCATGAGCGCACTTAAGAGCCAGGGAGGGGCGGAGAGAAAGGGAGAGACAGAAACCCAAGCAGGCTCCACACTGTCAGCGTGGAGCCTGACTTTGAGCTGATCATGTGAGACCTGAGCTGAAATCAAGAGTCAGATGTGTAACCAAATGAGCCACCCAGAAGCCCCTTATACAATCTCATTTTATTGCATCATGATTCACAAAACCAAGCTATGGAAACCACCCAAATGCCCATCAATGAATAAATGGATAAAGAAGATGTGTTACATATATACAATGGGATATTTTTCAGCCATGAGAAAGGAAGACATTGTCCCATTTGTGACAACATGATGGACCTTGAGCACATTATGCTAATTAGGTAAGTCATAGAAAGACAAGACTGTGTGATATTACTTATACATGTGGAATCTAAAAAAATTAAACCTGTAAAAAAACAGAGAGTAAGATGGTAGTTACCAGGGGACTGAGAGGAGTCAGACAAGAGTGATGGTACTTAAGGGTAAAAACTTGTAACGAGTAGTAAATAAGGTACTGAGATCTAATGCGCAGGATAATACATGTAGACAATAATATTGTACTATAGTTATGTAGTGTGATAAATATCACTGCTTGGCAATCATAATCTATATATTATATATACATATATTATATATATTATATATGCTACAACATATAAAGGTATCAAAGTAGCCTGGTACATGTGTATGTGTAACTTACACAATGTTACACATCAAATTTATTCAATAACAAATATTCACTTATTTATTATATATATTATTAAATAAATATTCACTTATTTATTATAAAAAGAATAATTGGTAATCCAACTTGAGTGATACTAAAATCTAAGGCTGTAATAATTACAATACTGGGGTGTTGGCACAGGAATACACCTGTCTATCAGTGCAACTCATGAGAAAGTCCAGAAATTACCCTGGAATAATAAAATAAAATATTATTTTTCAATACATAGTGTTAGGTCACTTGGGTAGTCCCTTGAAAAATAAATAAATCAAATCCCTACATCATTCTTTATACCAAATTCCAGATAAATTACACATTTTTAATGTGGAAAAGAAACTCATAAAAGTGCTAGAAGAAAGTGTGGCGAAATAAAAAAAAAATTTTTTTTAATAACCTCTGTGTATGGAAGGTATTTTATAGAAAAATCCAGGAGCAATGCAAAAAGATATGTATATCTTCATGCCATATACGGCATAGTATTCTCTAAATAAAGTCAAAGGACAACTGACAAAGTGGAGAAAATATTTGCAACTCATACCAAAGGGCTTTACAATTCAACAAAGATAACGGCCAATAACCCATTAGAAAATTAAACAAAGGGGGCGCCTGGGTGGCTCAGTCGGTTAAGCGTCCGACTTCGGCTCAGGTCATGATCTCACAGTCTGTGAGTTCGAGCCCCGCATCGGGCTCTGGGCTGATGGCTCAGAGCCTGGAGCCTGCTTCCGATTCTGTGTCTCCCTCTCTCTCTGCCCCTCCCCCATTCATGCTCTGTCTCTCTCTGTCTCAAAAATAAATAAAAACGTTAAAAAAAAAAAAAAAGAAAATTAAACAAAGAACAACAGACTGGACCAGAGTGTTCATAGGGGAGGAAATACATAGGCTCTTACACGTACAAATGAGACTGAACCTGTAGCAACAAGAGAATCTCAATTGAAAATCAGACATCAGGGAATGCCTGGGCGGTTCAGTCAGTTAAGAGTCAGTGACACTTGATTTCAGCTCCAGTCATGATATCAGAGTTCATGAGATCGAACCCATGCACTATCAGTGCAGAGTCTGCTTGGGATTCTCTCTCTCCTCTGCCCCTCCCCCACTCACACTCATTCTCTCTCTCTCAAAATAAATAAATAAACTTAAAAAAATAAAATCAGACATCAGGTTTTGTCTTTCGAATTAACAAACCTTAAAGAAAGGTTGTCAAAAGAAACAGAAGAAACAGGTCCTCTTGTATATTGTTTGTTGGTACAAGCAAAATCTGGAAACACTTCAATGGACATCAGCGGGAGACTGGTATATTCATACAATGGAGTATATGGAGTATATTCCTTAAAAAGAATGATGGAACCATACGTGTCTGTGTTACCATCATTTGTGTAAATATGTGTGTATATATGTTATACGCTTAGAAAACCCTTGGAACCTGCTTGAAAAATCAAGCACCTGATATCTATGGTTCCCTCTGGTAAAGTAAACTGGGTGGCTGAAGGGAGGATATACCTTTGTGGATACCTTTTAAATTTTCTAGTAGGCGCACGTATTTAAACAACACATTAATTAATTTTAATTCATAATCAGAAAAATAAAAGTCAGTCACTAATTTCTAGCCATGAAAGACACGTGACTTTCATTTAAGCAGCCTGCTTTTGGTTTTTGTTTTTCGGCTTTGGTTTGTGCTATGGTTTTGTTTTGATTTTTTTATTTTTTGTGCTTACACCTTGGATTATCTCGCCAAAATTCAGGACAAATAAACCATTCACATTCAATTTAAGTTTCTTAAAAAGAATGCCTAAAGCAAAAAGCCTCTTTTCTTTCGAAATGAAGCGTCATCATAGAGACAGGGAGCAAGAGTATCTAAACTACAGCCAGTACCTACTCGTCAGGGGCGACTAACCAGCAACCTTCACAAACTGGTCATTTTTCCATTTCAAAGTTAAGGACATTTATAGGGATGAGAGCCTCCTGCCTGTCTTTTGACATCAAAAGTCTTCACATTGCTTCTTAGTTGTCCATATATTACAAGCCAACAAAAATCCCGTTTACCTCTTGCCTTACAGTTTAATTACATTTCACATTACAACGATTCCATTTAGAAATGCCATGTGTCCTCAAATAAGCACGCAAAACCCAACTCATGTAAATTTTAGAACTAGGATTTATGAAATCATATTGTCCAGGTGTTTTATTACATTACCTTGAAATTGCATTGTTTTCTAGTGTAGATTATCTGTTTATTCTTAAGTTATTCCATTACGTTTGGATATGAAAAATAACACTAGCTTTCTCAATACAGGTCACCAGGCTGGCTGGGCTGATGTGTTGTTTTCATACATTTTTATGATGTTCCTATAGTAAACATAATTCAATAAAGCCAAAGCACACTAAATAAATAATTGCATCTAGAAAAGCAATAAAAACAAATAAAATTAGTACTTTCATAAGTGGAAAGGTACTTCAATTACTGCTACAAGCAACAACCCACCATAAAATGTGTAGAATCATTTCCCTTATGCATATTTCTGGGATATAATAATTTGATTGAAGACACGAGGCAGCACACAGGAGCCTCCGAATTGTGAAGTGTATACAGTTTCCAACAGAAGATGCATAATATCAGTCCTTGGCACCTTTAAAGAACCTATTGTTTTTCTGGCATGCACAGTTGGCTGTCACCATCAACCATGTGCTTAATTACATTTCCCAGCTTGTTTAACTGGAAATAAATTCCTAATGGCCAATGAAAGGGAGTAAATGCAGACTCCTCACCAGTTCTTATCAAGCTACCTTTTTTTTTTTTTTTTTTTTTTTTTGCACTGATGCTTTAGTGGAAGGTTTAGGTGCATTGAGAAGTAGCTTAGAGAAAATTATTGGAATAATCAGTTACTGGTAAAACTATACAACTGGTGGTAAAACCAGGGGCCAGGAGCAGAATGTAAAGGCTAAAGCAGATGATGCAATGGGGCAGAGCCAAGGGTAGGACCCCACAGCAGGGCCCCACGTGTATTTCCGGTGATGTCTGTGATCTTAACAATTCGAATGTGGCCTGGGTATAAGCTGAAGATTCACTCCCAACATCTACGGCAGTTGGAAAACTGGAGCACATCAAGTGAGTCTCTGAAGATGAATCGAGAAGCACCTCTGTTCCCTGTGAGCTGCTGGCCTTCAAAATGACCCTCTTCAAGACCCCATTCCTGCTCTTGGGGGTGAAGGGAGTACAGAAGTGCATGGGCACTCTAGTACAAGCTTCAACGATCTTGAACTAGTGGTTCACAAACACTCTCGCAAATGCTTTAGGCTGTACTCAGACACAAAGGAAAGTCCTGGAAGCAGGATTTCCAGGCCTCAGACACCTAGGTCTGATGTCGCCGTGTTCGCTGAAAAGCAGGAGCAGGAGGAAACAGGGGGGATGGGAAGCGGACCAACTGCTGGGAAGTTCTGACAGTGTCCCTTAGAAAAGGCCCTACAGGGGCACCTGGGTGGCTCAGTCAGTTGGGCGTCCGACTTTGGCTCAGGTCATGATCTCATGGCTCACGAGTCTGAGGCCCTTATAGGACTCTGTGCTGACAGCTCAGAGCCTGGAACCTGCTTCAGATTCTGTGTCTCCCTCTCTCTCTCTGCCCCTCCCCAGCTTGCACTCTGTCTGTCCCTCTCAAAAATAAATGAAAACATTAAAAATAATTTTTTAAGTAAAAAAAAAAAAAGAAGAAGAAAAGGCCCTAGAACTTTCCAAACATGTGAGAAGCAAATGCAACTGTTTGGTTGTATCTTCTTTTCCCTCTCAGCCTGCAGAGACCCCTGGTCAGTTTCTCTATTTCTCCAATAAGGGCCTGGTATTTATGTTCAATGCTTGGGATCTTGTCTGTTCTAAACCTCTTTGTTTTACAGACCTGTAATCTCACTTTTGATACATTTCTTCCCAGCCAGGAAGAATCCATTCCTTAGTCTGGAAGGGGATTTGATGAGCAAAAGGGGATGGAGTTTCAGATACAGACACGTGTTGATGCATTAAAGAAAGGCTAGAATGGAATTTTTAAAAATTCTTCTAACTTTCAGTGGGTGGAAATACTCCTGGAGAGGAGGCAAGGAGAGTGGCCCTGCGGCCATCATCTCATGGCTGAATGCAGACCATGGGTACAGGGGTAATTTGGACCTTAGTTTAAACGTCAGCTGTGTGACCTTCCCGCTGTCCTTAAGGACCTCCCAGATCCTAGAGTTGAACTCAAGTGCTCCCTGACAGCCACTGAGCCAGATTAAATTCCTACATAGTAAAACCTCAGAAGAATTCAGAAAGCATTATCACACAGACCAGGTTTCTCATGCAGTGACAGAACCTTCTGGACTCCAACTGTAACAAAATCAGTTTGCAGTGAAATGCCATGTCTTCCACGGCCCATCTTTTCTGTTCTGCCAGTGGTGAGGCACTCAACAGCAGACGAGAACCCCCAGGTGGAGACCTCTCGCTTCTAACTTAAGCTCTTCTTTTTTAGAGTATCGGTTATGGGAAGTGGGCCTATGGGGAAGGACTTACTTGATACGGCTAACACTAGAAAAGTCAACCCCCAAGAATTCAGAAGTTGTGCACCTCTTGGGGACACACCACACTTTAAGCTCTTAATTTGGAAGTTTCTGAGTATTTCATTTGGTAGGTGTGTTTCCAGGATTCAAGCTAAAAGTTAACATTCCTACCAGGAGAGAGGAGAGAGAGAGAGGGGCAGAGAAGAAAAAGGAGAGAGAGACAGAGATTGATTTAACATTCTACTCCAACTCCTGCAAAACACCATTTTTTCGTAGAGATCACGGTTGGAAGTGCACGTTGAATTAAATTGCAGGAATAAAAGAAAAATACAATTGTAGCCACTGCAAATTCTCCAGTGTCAGAAGTTCAATTGGGTAATACCATTATCTGAGCAAAAGATCAATAACTAGGACATGGGGATGTTTATGCTAACTTCACCTTAGAGTTAAAAAATGCGATTGCATTTCTACGGGCTGCACTATCAGGAATCTATTTACCCAAGAGAGAATTACATATTATCGAGGGCAGACTTCCTCTCCCCCCTTCAAGATAAGTGCTCATTTTTTATTCAACAGAGGAGTACCTAGTAAAACAAATTCTCCCCTCCCCACGCCCACGCACATAGGACTATGGCCACCGAGGAGGTGGAGGCTGTATGATCAGCAAAGCTCTGTTTGATAGAGGGCCTTCGATGGGCACCCATAGGTCCAAACTCAGGAAAGAAAACTATGGCGTCACCTTTACTGTTCCTGTTGGAATCGACATGGCTTGGAAATGAACTTGACTTAATTTTGAGTTCCACAGGTCTACCGACTGGCCCACCCTGCCTTAGATGGGCTGTGCATGAGGTGGCAACAGACTCTTGGTTAGAGATATCTATTGGACAGGTAGAAATAGGAAGCTAAGCAGTGATAGGCTAGAGCTAGAGAAGGAGCTGCATGCCAGGGCTAGTCACGGTCTCCTTAGAGCTGAGACAGTTGGTCCACTGGGACCTCTGGCTTCAACAGCATAACTGATACCAGAATCCCCACCCAGAGGTGAGGGCTGGAATTCAGTTGCACTCCCCAAAGCCAGCATGCAGCTATGACTGCGGACATAGGCTCCTCTTGGCAATCTGAGCCAGGGGCTAGACACTGGGACCTTGGTCACCACACAGGAGGACACAGGCATGCTATGAGGCACCAAATGCCCACTTCCTCTGTTGCTTCAGACATCTATAAGCCTTGGGATTATATCTGCCCAAATTCCTACCCGCTTCCTGGCTTTCACGTGATTATTCAGTTAACTGATGGCCAATGAGCCAGTGTTCTCTACAGCTCTGGAAGGTTTGGAAAGGATCTGGAACTCAGGAGAGAAGTTTTGGATGGAGATTAAGATTTCAAAGTTGTATCCAGGTTTTTGGCACCGTGGGTTGGATGAGGTCACTTGGAACTCTTGAGCAGAGCAAATTTGCATCACGCTCTCGACTCTGGAGAATTCAAAGGATGTTTAGCAAAGCACATTCCCAGAATGAATTTGACATGATGGAAAGTCACATGCCCCTGGCTAATTGCTCTGAGGACACACAGAGGTGACCAGCCATAGGACCTGCTAAAGCCAGGCACAGAAAAGCCAGAGGCTTTATAAGTCATCAGACAGATGGAGGTCTCTAGATTTCACCAATGTATGTTTGGAAGCTAAAATGTGATTATAGATAAATCTCTTGGGGAGGGTCCTGACACATGAAACTTTTCATAGTGGCACAGTGATGGCAGTGAGAGCCCCGTGATCTAATATAGTCACTCATGTTCTCTTCCCCATGGACCAGAGATCTATGTTTTCCCAGCTTCCTTCCAAAAGTACTTTTCCTGGCAATATTATTCAAAAGAATACTTATGTGTAGAAAAAGAGAGGGCTTGGTAATCTCCTTCCATAAGAGTCTGCTCTGAGAATCTTCCATTTTGAACACTCAATCTTCTAATCAGCTACAATCTTTTTTTTTTTAATGTTTATTTCTCATTTTGAGAGAGAGAGTGTGAGCGGGGAATGGACAGAGAGAGAGGGAGACACAGAATCCGAAGCCAGCTCCAGGCTCCGAGCTGTCAGCACAGAGCCCGATGTGGGGCTCAAACTCACGTACCACAAGATCACGACCTGAGCTGAAGTCAGATGCTTAACCGACTGAGCCAGCCAGGTGTCCCTCACCTGCGATCTTTAACACTCTGACTCATCAGACTGTTCAAGGGTCTGTCTGGTATTACTTAAGAGCATGGATTCTCAGAGACAGGAAGACTGCCATTTACTAACTGTGTGACCTCAGACAAGTTTCTTACCTTCTTTGTGCCTCCATTTCCTTATCTGTAAAGTGAGACTCATAATGGTATCTATCCTACAGGGCTATTGCGAGGATTAAATCCATTAATACATGTAATGTACTTAGAAAATTACCTTGTAGGTAAACAGTAAATGCTACACAGGTGTTCAATTATTATTACTATGATTTTTATTATAGAGTACAGACAAGTGTTGTTTTGACAACTAGTCCCTTTGAAATACTTAGAGGCAGAGAGAAGAAGACGCTCAGAGATCATATGGAAAACATCACACACCAGATTCTGATGGATGCCACTGGGCCTCAGGCCAGTGTCAAATAAATCTAGTGATACGTGTTTTTCATAGTGGTAAAGTTAACCTTTCCTTTTTTTTTTTAACTTTTTAAAATAAAGTTCATTTATTTTGAGAGAGACAGAGAGCATGAGCAGGAGAGGGGCAGGGAGAGAGGGAGAGAGGCCTTTGCTCCAAGGGGGCGCCCTCCCCGTCAGTCTCTCCCTGGCTCCTATCTGCTCTATTGCTCTGCAGAGCACGTATCACCTCTTGGCCTTATAAAGTACGTTCATTTGGTTATCTTCTGCCTTCTCCCACTAGAATGAACCATAGCACCTAATACTTAGTGTACCAACAGTTCTAGGCAGAAAGTACTCTTATCATCAGCCTCATTTTGTACATGTAGAAACAAAGGCACAGAAACGGCAAGCTTGAGGTCAACAGCTAGTCAGTGGTGGGGCTGGTGCCAGAGCCAGCCTCTAGCCACACCGCTCAGCTCTGCAAAGGCAGTGGCTTTGTCAGACATTTGCTGCTGCATCCAGTAGTGTGCTGGGAAATTGCGAGCCACTGGCTGTCCAAGAAAAGCGTTCTGGTTTATAGCCTTTGCTGATTTACAACGTGTAAATTTCACGATGCCAAAGACATTTGTTCTCTCTCATGGGTATGAGTGGGCTGGAGCACGTCACTGGCTGTAGCTTCTAGGGAGACACCTGACTCAGGTGCTATCTGGCACACAGGAGATACTCAATGCACATTTTTAAATGAATGACTGAATGAGTTTAAGACACAGTGAAAGAAAACCAGTCTGACGCTGCACTGAAAATCTTCCTTTGAATATCCTTGGCCTCAGAAATGCAGGGAGGGGACGCTCTTGGGAAATCATGAGCTGAATCATGGGACTTTCTTCTCTTTCAGCCTATCCTGGGTTCTATGCAGACACTCTACCAAGAAGTAGGATACCTGGGTCCTATTGCTTGGAATCATATAAATCTGCATATGGCTTTAAACTTCATAGGTTAAACTAAAGGCATATGATAATATCAGATAGATTGATAGAAAGAAAGAAAGAAAGAAAGAAAGAAAGAAAGAAAGAAAGATGATAGATAATAGATAAACTATGATACTGTGACACTTTGAGTTATTAAAAGAATGGGATGGATCTATATGTACTGATGTAGAAATATAAGCCTGATATATTGTTAATGAGAAAACAATTCAATGTGTGAACATTTTGTTTAAGATCATTCTCATTTTGGGGCGCCTGGGTGGCTCAGTCGGTTGAGTGTCCGACTTCGGCTCAAGTCATGATCTCACAGCTTGTGAGTACAAGCCCCGTGTCAGGCTCTGTGCTGACAGCTCGGAGTCTGGAGCCTGCCTCTGATTCTGTGTCTCCCTCTCTCTCTGCCCCTAACCCATTTGCATTCTGTCTCTGTCTCTCTCAAAAACAAATAAACATTAAAAAAATTTTAAAAAAAAGATCATTCTCATTTTTAGAGAACTTGGCAGACAGAAGTGTATTTGTCATAATCCATAGCTGTGACCTACACTGACTGTGGGCTGACTGTGGATACACTTCAGGAATATATAGAGAGATGTAGATGTAAGTTTGCATATACACAGAAAACTGTTTAAAGAATAGAAGCTAGGGGCACATCAGTGGCTCAGTCGATTAAGTGTTGAACTTCGGCTAGGCCATGGTCTCATAGCTGGTGGGTTTGAGCCCTGCATCGGGCTCTGTGCTGTCAGTGCAAAGCCTGCTTTGGATCCTCTGTCTTCCTCTCTCTCTCTGTCCCTCCCCGCTTCAAAAATAAATAAGCATTAAAAAAAAAAAAAGATGTATTGGGGCACCTGGGTGGCTTGGTTGGTTAAGCATCAGACTTCGGCTCAGGTCATGACCTGGCCATTCCCAAGTTCGAGCCCTGTGTGTTCGAGCTCTGTGCTGACAGGTCAGAGCCTGGAGCCTGCTTCAGATTCTGTGTCTCCCTCTCTTTCTCTGCCCCTCCCCCAGTCACGCTCTGTCTCTCTCTCTCTCTCGCTCTAAAAAATAAACAAACATTTAAAAAATAAAAAAAATTTTTAAAAAGTTTAAAAAAGATGTATTAAGAAAAGAAAAAATAGAAGTTAAATTCCCAACAGCGGTAACTGCAGAGAAAGAAGAGCTTATGGAAGGAATTTCACTTTCTATTTTAACAAATGGATATTCTGAACCGCCAGCTCCACTCCTGCACCCCACTTGGAATCACCATCTGCAACTTTCATCATATAAAAACCCATCCAGCGAGGTCGAGACAGAAAACACTCCCAGGCCTGGTGAACTAGGACTATACGGAGAGCTTTCGATGACAGACAGCAGAGCCCAGAGACTGGTGGGGAAGAACAGGGACCCAAGGCCAAGTGCCGGATCAGACCCCACTCTGCCGCTCCCTGGTGGGGGAAGCCTGTGAGGGTACTTACCTCCCTGAAGCTCCTGCCTCATCTGGGAGGCGGAGACAACAGCCGTGCTTAGGCCAGGGTTGTCTCAGTGTTTCTTAGTGACAAGCACTGGGACGCTGCCTGCATGGGGGAGGGTCAGGGAAGTGAGTAGGTGGGTCCTCACCCTCAAGATCCCCTTCTTCACCATCGCTGTCACCATCTGCATCACATCACTACCACCACTGTCATCGCCATCATCACCACTAACATTACGTCACGGACACAGCACACAGGGCACCCCTGATCAATTCCCAAATCACCTTCCTCCTCAAAGCACAAAGTCACGTTATCCTTCTAGAAGGGGATGAAGCGGACTCCTTCTGCAGCCCTTCTGAAGTGGGATTCCCACTGTCTCCCAAAAGGGGGTTCCTAATGAGTGTTGAAGGTGCTACCAGTCTTAAAAGGCTCCTGGGAGGGGCACCTGAGTGGCTCAGTTGGTTAAGCATCTGACTTCAGCTCAGGTCATGATCTCACAGTTGGTGAGTTCGAGCCCCACGTCGGGCTCTGTACTGACAGCTCAGAGAACTTTGGACTCTGTGTCTCCCTCTCTCTCTCTGTCTCTTCCCCACTTGTGTTCTGTCTCTCTCACTCTCAAAAATAAATAATAAAAAAACATTTAAAAAATTTTTTAAAAAGACTCCTGGGGAGGAAGCGCTCCACTTGGCCCATCGTGAATGAAATCAGAGCCTCAATCAGCCTCCATTGGCCTCTGACACAGCTGAGAAGCATCCAACCTGGTAGCCGTCTGCGGACAGCACCAGGCAGCAAAGGGCCTCGGCACTGACCTAGTGGTGTGCCGGGAGATGACAGGTCTGTGACAGAGACCAGAGTCCCTAACACAAGACTAATACAATTCCACCTCCACTTGGGGGAAAGCGGGGGAGGGGATCTCCCTTCCCTGATGATGGCATCCCACTTATGAAAGGCCCAGTCGCTTGCTCTCTCCGGACTGGAGGAAGTCCATGAAACCAAACGACTTCTGTTTTCCCTACTCTCATCCCTTCTGAAGCTCGGCATCGATTCTTGCCTGCAGTCAACATACATAACTCCCCGTGACAATAATGGGATGTGCATGTGTACCGAGGGGAGCATAGAATTTTTATCTCTGTAAAAATGGTACTGGTGTGGTACAAGCAAAGTTTTTGTTTTTTTCCCAAGGCTTTTACTTGGGGCAATATATTGTACATGTGGTGGCGGGGTTTTTTTTCTTCTTTTTAATTTTAAATTGAGATTATGAACATATTTTATGCAGGTTAATATATCCTTTTCATGTAAAATTTAACTGAAACCGGTTCTAGCACATTAACGACAACAAGAGAAATTCTCCGGCTTATTATAAACATCCTTCAAGAAACCTGAAATGCATGTCCTCTGGAAATAATTTTGCTGGGATTTGGGTTATTATTAAAATCCTCTCAGAATTCTATCACTGGTGTCTAATGTGCCTCAAAGCCCTTTTCTGCTACTTATCAGAGAGAAACTCTGGTCTTGGCAGGATATTCTTGATAGTGAAATGAGGCCAGGAAAAGGGGCTCCTTTCCTGAGGCTGGGAAGACAATGGACAAGGCAAGGCATGTGGGTCCTGGGCTGACCACTCAATGGAAGGTAGGTTCCTAAGACAGGTTCCCTCTCAGCCATGATGGAATGAACCATGTCGTTCCTATTCATTCTGAGTGCTCTGATCTTTCAGCTTCCATGAGAAGAAGCAGGTTTATGGTAGTAGGCTTTAAAAACATTTTTAAATGTTTACTTATTTTTGAGAGAGTGACAGAGCACAAGCAAGGTGGGGGTAGTGGTGCAGAGAGAGAGGGAGACACACAATCTGAAGCAGGCTCCAGGCTCTGAGCTGTCAGCACAGAGCCCAAGGCAGGGCTCGAACTCACGAACCATGAGATCACGACCTGAGCCAAAGTCAGATGCTCAACCATCTGAGCCACCCAGGTGCCCCTTTGGTTTACTGTAGACTTTAAACTAGAGGGAATCGCAGGTGAGCCTATCTTGGTCACACACTCTCTACATGTCAGAACTCTACCTGTGAGGGGCATTAGGATGTCACAGGACAGAGCAAACCCCAGCTGACACAGGGATAAACCGTCCAGGAAACGTCCTCAGGAATGAAGGAAAGTCACCCTACCTTTTAGAAGCTGATTCTCATGTTTAATTTTCTCTTTGTTGATAAATAGGAAAATCCACCATTCTCCCACGTGGGGTCTGAATTCTTTACTAAAATGTAAAAACAGTCTTCTCCAGATGTGAAGGACTCTATCCTGTCGGCAATGACCCAACCAGAGATGTCTACTGAGTTTGATACGTCATTCAGAGCCATACTCAGACTTACAGGTTCATCAGATTCATCTGGAATCTTGTTGAACTGCTGATTCTAATTCACCAGGGTCAAGGGTGGGGTCTATTTGCCGACAAGCTCCTAGGTGATGCCCAGGCTGCTGGTCCATGGACTGCACTTTGAGCAGTGCAGACTCAGTCCAATCACACATCTTTGTCCTCAATCATTCATTCACTCCACACACACTCTGTAAGTTCCAGCTCTTTTACTGAGGACACAGTGATGAGGAGGACAAGTCCTTGATGACTTTAAAACTAGTGCTAACGAACATTTAACACCTCTGTGCAGGACACAATCAGCAGAGGGAAAAGGCAACCTACAGGATGGGTGAAAATATTTTCAAATTATTTATCTGATAAGAGGGTAATATCCAGAATATATAAAGAGCTCCTACAACTCAACAACAAAACAAACAACCTGATTTTAAAAAATGGGGAAAGGACTTGAATAGACACTTCTCCAAAGAAGATATACAAATGGCCAATAAGAACCTAAAAAGATGTCCAACATCACTGATTGTTAGGGAAGTGCAAATTAAAACCACCATGAGATACCACCCCACACCCATTAAGACGGTTACTAATAGGGCGCCTGGGTGGCTCAGTTGGTTGAGCGTCCGACTTCAGCTCAGGTCATGATCTCGCAGCTTGTGCGTTCGAGACCCACGTCGGGCTCTGTGCTGACAGCTCAGGGCCTGAAGCCTGTTTCAGATTCTGTGTCTCCCTCTCTCTCTGTCCCAACCCACTCACATTCTGTCTCTGTCTCTCTCAAAAATAAATAAACATTAAAAAAAAAATTAAAAAAAAAGATGGTTACTAACAACAACAACAAAACAAAACAACCCAGGAAATAACAGTGTTGGCAAAGATGTAGAGAAACTGAACCCTTGTATCCCTGTGCACTGTTGGTGGGAATGTAAAATGGTACAGCTGCTATGGAAAACCTATGGCAATTCCTCAAAACATTAAAAATAGAATTCCCATGTGACTCAGCAATTCCTGTTCTAGACATATATCCAAAAGAACTAAAACCAGGAGCTCAAAAAGATATTTGTATGTTCACGTGTTCACAGCAGCATCATTCACAACAGGTAACATGTGGAAGCCACTCAAGTGTCCACGGACAGATGAATGAATAAGCAAAATGTGGTATATGCATCCAAGGAAATATTATTCAGCTTTAAAAAAAAAAAAAAAAGAGGGGCGCCTGGGTGGCTCAGTTGGTTGAGCGTCCAAATTCGGCTCAGGTCATGATCTCATGGTTCATGGGTTTGAGCCCCGCATCGGGCTCTGTGCTGACAGCTCAGAGCCTGGAGCCTGCTTCGGATTCTGTGTCCCCCTCACTCTCTGCCCCTCCCCCACTCATCCTCTGTCTCTCTCTGTCTCAGAAATAAATAAACATTAAAAAAAATTAAAAAAAAAAAAAGAAATTCTGACACATGTTGCAACATGGACAATCCCTGACAATGTTATACTACGTGAAACAAGCCAGTCACAAAGAGATAAATGCCTCTTGCATGAGGTCCCTCATGTAATCAAACGTATAAAGACAAAATAGAAGGGGGGAGTTCATGGGCGAGGGGAGGGAGGAGTGTGGTTTAAAGAATATAGAGTTTTGCAAGATGAAAAGAGTTGTGGAGACTGCACGGCGATGAGAATGTACTACGGAACTATACGCTGAAAAATGGCTGATGGTACAACTTATGTTACGTGCACTTTGGCACAATGAAAAGAAAACAGCCCCCACCGTCTTCACTATCTAAGGTGTCTACAATGTATAGCCTTTGTAGTATAAGAAACGTAGAGGTCGCTTTGTAAAATGGGAACCACATGGTCCTAGTGGAGGGAAAAGTTAGATCAGGCAGGTAAGTACAACTTCGCTGTGGTGTGGGAAGTGCTAAAATACAGGTAAGGTGTTATGGAAGCCCCAAAGGCTGAAAATCAGATGGATGGGGAGGTGGTGGGCCTGCAAGCCAGCTGTGGCAGTGAGTGGGAGGAAAGGAACGAGCCCAGGCATCCTGGAAAGTAACAGACGGGCTTCAGGCACCAGTACATAGGGGTGAGGGAGAAGGCACCTACATTCTGGATGGGACAGCCATTCCCTGAGGCAGGGCTATCCCAGGTAGAGCAGGACTGGGGGGACGTGATGAGTCCCCTGTGTGCTGTGATGAACGGGCGGTGCATGTGGAGCCGCCAGAGGGAATGTACGTACCATAAACAGTCAGAACTAATCTGGAACTGACTCGAAGACGTAAGCGAGGGAACGGACGGGCTGCGCAGGTGCCTGCTGCCCCTGTGACAGTGTTGACTCTCCCAGGCAATCTGTTCAAGAAGAAGAGCATCCCAGAGACAGCCAGCATCCTGGACCGGTGGAGGAGGGGAAGCAGCCTACCCGTGTGGGGAAGGGCAAGAGCCAGGAAGGAGAGCGGTCAGCTGGGGGTGGTGGCAGATGACCCTTGTTTATCTCCAGGAACAAGGACATGGATGCGTTGAGGGGTCAGAAGTAACAAATTCACTGAAAAGGGCCATGAGAGTTGGCGATGGGGAGGTCATTGACTCGCAGAGGCATAACTGATGCCCAGAGAACTGGATTTGTGGGTAAGCAGGGCTCAAGGGGCAGGAGGACTCCAAAAGAAGGTTGTGGGGGAGCCACATCTCAGAGGTGAGTGGCAGCTCTGCGGGAGGATGAGGTGGGGCAGCGGGTGCAGGGCAGAGCCCCCCTGCCAGCGGGAGACAGCCCAGCCCAGCCTGTACTCATGTCGCTCACGGGAAGCCGTGCTTCATCCTGGAAGCAAGGGGGAGCCAGGAGAGTATTTTAAGCAGGGAAATGACATGGTTGGAGTTGTGTTTGGGAACAATCTCTAGGCAGCAACGTGGAGGATGGATCCGAGCGGGACAGACAGGATATAAGAGACCCACTGGGAAATCTGTGGTAATTAAGCCCATGACGTTCCTGATTTTTCTGTGTCTTAGGTCTTTTGCTCACAAGAGATCATTTTCTCCTTAGAGAAGAGAGGTGGCCTGAGCCTTCTGGCTACTGTGTACTACATACAAGTGCCGTAATTACAGAGGCTCAAGGGTGAGGAGGGTGTTGACTCAGAGGCAGGAGTGTATAAAAGTTCATTGAGCCCAGGGGTGCCTGGGTGGCTCAGTCGGTTAAGTGTCCGCCTCTTGGTTTTGGCTCAGGTCACGATCTCATGGTTCCTGGGTTCGAGGCCCACATTGGGCTCTGTGCTGACAGTGCGGAGCCTGCATGGGATTCTCTCTCCCTCTCTCTGCCCCTCCCCAACTTGCGCTCAAAATGAATAAATAAACCTTTTAAAAACAAAAAACAAAAAAAGGTCTTTGAGTCCAAAGAACTGTATTCTCGTTCTCTTTTCATTAGTTTTGGGGTCCTGACTACCCTCCTCTCAAATTTGTTATTTCCTGTTGCCCTTCTTTAAGCACTGAGGTCTTACCTCCACATCACAGAAACTGTTTCCTCTTCCTCCACTTGGCCTCCAAATCAATAACTGACCTGATGCAATAAAAATCAATCAAATGCACTGCTGCCTTTCTCTGTTTCTTCAGAAACAAGGAAGAAATGACAGCTTTTCCTGGAAGTATCTGCATTAGCCCCACAAGTCCTGGGGGCTCTGCTGTGGGGAAACTACACATTTTACATTTTGTCCAAGTACTCCCTTGCCCCCCAAAAGAAGAAAAAACACTGATGTAGAAACAATGACTCACTGTCAGTGTTTAAGGTTATTAGACAAAACGATCACATTGTCCGTCAGAGAGATGCTTCGTGATGGTGCGTGGCCTCATTAGGTGATTAGATAACTCTGAAAGCAGGCTATGTCGTGCTTGTGTTGTTAAAAAAGAGGAGGGTTGGTTTGCACAGCTTGATTACGAAATGTCTAAAATGCTTTGCTCCTCTCTTTTTTCTTCCTGAATCCTATCATTTTTTAAACCTCCCAACCACTCCCCGTCTCTGGAATACGTACTTCCCGCAAAATGCTATGTCGCCTTGGAAACATACAAAAAGGTTCCCGCTTTTATGCTTTGAGGGTGAAAACACAAGGAAACGCGTCTGTTATTTTTGCCTGCCAGAGTCTAGAGGGCCTACCAGGAGCTGGTAGTTAAGATTTATAATTAAGATGAGTGATATTGGGGGGGGGGGGGCGCCTGGGTGGCTTAGTCAGTTAAGTGTCCGACTTCGGCTCAGGTTATGATCTCGAGGTTCATGAGTTTGCGCGTCGGGCTCTGTGTTGTCAGTGCAGAGCCCGCTTCAGGTCCTCTGTCCCCTTTTCTTTCTGCCCCTCCCCCACTTGTTTTCCCTCTCTCTCTCTCTCTCAAAAATAAATAAACTTAATTAAAAAAAAAAGATGAGTAAGATGGAATCTAAGCCCCCAGCAGAGGAACTGGCACATAGTAGGTACTCAATAAATATTCCCTCTTGTCAATGCGGTGCCGGAGGCAGCAGGAAGCTTGACTTCTTGGGGTGAGCACGTGCTACCATCACTCTGGAGAGAGGGCTGTGTGTGCTCTGTGGCCTATAACCACCCGAGGAAGCTCCGTTTCGTGGTGATGGTAGCAAAATGGAGCAGTGACAGAATTGAAGACCTAAACTAGTGCCAGGCCTGAAAGAAAAGATGTCTCCAAGTTATTTTCTAAACTACCCACCAAGGCCTACATGAATCAACAGGTATCTATTGACTTTAGTTTTAGCTACCATCAAGACTTATTGATCGGAGAACTAAATATCGACCCATTGAGACCAAGGTCAATGCTGCCCTCCTGGGAAACTACATCTTAATATGAACTAAAACCTGCAGACGCTAGGCCTGATATTTTTGACTCTATACTGCTGGTCAGACAGAGTCTCATTCAAAGTCAGCTCTTTTCTTTATTGTATATTGTCATAGGTAGGAACTGGTTTCCAAACTGGCTTGTTTCTGGAAAATGAGGCATAGAAAATTTTAAATCTTTTCATCTTGTAAGCGATTAACAGACAATTTGGTACTTAAGAAATGTTTTTGGAGACACTTCTATAAAACAAGGAGTCCCTGTGATGCATATAATTAGATGCATGTA
Organism: Panthera tigris; assembly: GCF_018350195.1. Taxonomy (NCBI): domain Eukaryota; kingdom Metazoa; phylum Chordata; class Mammalia; order Carnivora; family Felidae; genus Panthera; species Panthera tigris. Next base: position 46,195,619 of record NC_056670.1, read on the forward strand.
AATCATATAACTGCCCCAATTAACTTTCTGTGAAGATTAAGAATGTCCAATGTTGAATCTGCATCGAAGCACACCAGCTCGAACAAACACACACACAAAATTCAACAACAAAAACTTGTGACTAAGACCAGAGTTATTTTTGAAAGTACTGTTCACTCCACTCTGTTTATAAGTGGCCCCCAAGGGATTACTGTAGCATTTTGTACCCCATAAGTGCACAGCTGATTTTTGTTCAATGGACAAATGAGAGGTGCCCCCCCCCCCACCAGGCTGTGGACTAGAGATAGTTGTCCAACTAGGTAAGACCAACAACACTGCAAAGGGGCCGTCCTCTAGGGCAGTGGGGTTGTCTTCACAGGAGAAGGATCAATACTCTTGTGAGTTGTGGGAACTCACTTTTCTTGAACAGAGTGTGTGTCCTCACATGCAAAACTGGGGATCGGGAGTAGGGAACTTATTAGGAGAGTTAACTACGGCAATATGCAAAAAGCACTTCTTTGGGGGGCACCTGGGTGGCTCAGTCAGTTGAGCGTCCGACTTTGGCTCAGGTCATGATCTCATGGTTCATGAGTTCAAGCCCCACATCGGGCTCTGTGCTGACAGCTCAGATCCTCTGTCGCCCTCTCTTTCTGCCCCTCCTCTGCTTACTCTCTCTCTCTATCAATAAAAGAAAAGGCACTGTTTTGGCTGTCTCTCTAGGATATATCCACAGAGTGTCAGTAAATAGCTGTTTCTGTTATTACCAGGGGTAAGATTCTGGATTAGAACCAATAGCTCCTGAACAACTCAGAGAGAAAGTAAGGTGGAAAATTTACAATGCATATCCTTTCTTGAGGTTGTTGATAAATATCAGAACATAGAGAAAAGATCTTGAAAAGATACACAGGTACACAAATGCGCAGTGATATGCACAGCTGAGGAGTGAGGGAAGTTGATAGGTTTAGCTTTTATGCTCAACTGAGTTTCCAAAAGCCCACCGAATGACCAGAGATCTATTTAAATCAACAAGCACTCTGCTGCTACATTTGAGGACAAGACAGGAGTAGGCAATAGAGGAAAGCCGGTGAGGAATTTTTGATGATATGAACCAGATGGAATCACACTGAATGAAAAGCCCATCAGGGCCCACAGTTCACTGCAGGCAAAAGAAGTCTTTCTCTGGAAAACAGTGAACCAGCCTCTCCAGTAGAACAGCATGAAACTTGGGCACAAAGCAGCAAGGGCAGGGGCAGGGCTGGGCCAGAAGAATATGTCAGAAGCCACCAGACCCAGGCTCCACTCTGAGGCAAGAATCCAAATGAGCTGGCTAAAACTTTATGTTTTGCATTCAGAAGGACCAGATTCAAGTCTGCGTGACCCTGGGTTCCATCTTGCGCCTTACTGACTTTGCATCTCACTGTGCCCATCTGTAAAAGCAGAATGACAGAACCAACTCTACTGAGCTGGTGCGCAGAGTCATTAACAAATCTCTATCATGCTAGACACTGCTCTGGGTATGGAGGATACAGCAGTGACCACAACAGACAAGCTCCCTGCCTTCATGGGCCGTACATTCTGGTAGAAGGGAGAGGCAACTAATAGATAAATATAAAACATGTCAGGCTGCCTCTCATAGGTGAGCAGTGTTTTATATAGGATTTCAAGAAGATTCTTCCATCAACGTGACATCTGGATAGAGAGCTGAGGGGGTGAATAGATAAGCCACAACTATATCCTGGGGAGAACGTTCCAGGCAGAGTGAACAACTGGTGCAAAGTTGCTTCCAGAACATTCTTGGTATGTTTAAGGACTGGCAAGGAGGCCGGTGTGGCCAGAAAGGAACAAGGAAGGGGGTCAGTGGCAAAAATGTTGTTAAAGAGGTAATGGGGGCCAGATCATATTCAGCTGAGCTTTCCAATATGGTAGCCACTAGTCAAATGTGGCTTTCAAGCACTTAAAATGTGGTTCTGAAACGAGATGTGTAGTAGGTATAAAATATACACTGTATTTTGAAGCCTTTGTAGAATAAAAAGCATGTAAAATATTTCATTAATAATTTTAGTATATATTACATGTTTAAATGATACTCTATTTGCTATATTGGGTCAAATAAACCATACTATTAAAATTGGTTTCACTTGTTTCTTTTTACTTCTTTACTGTGGCTACTAAAAAAATTAAATTACATATATGGCTTGCATGGTATAGGGCATTATAGGCCACAGTAAGGAATCTGGCATTTATATTGAGCAATATGGGAAGTAAATAGAAGTGCCCATAAAGTGCTTAGCATATTTCCTAGAACAGAGTGGAAAATTTTATGAAACTAGAATTCCACTCACAGAAAAATTGCTCAAATGTAAAGGCAAATGAAGATATTTGAGGGAAAGACATTAGATTCAACAAAGAATAATAACAGAACTAGTACATGTTTGGTTCAAATAATTGTTTAGAATACAGTGATGAATGGTAAAGAAGATGTGATAGATATAGATATAGATAGATACAGATATACAGTGGAATATTATTCGGGGATGAAAAAGAATGAAATCTTTCCATTTGCAACAACGTGGATGGAACTAGAGTATATTATGCTAAGCAAAATAAATGAGTCAGAGAAAGACACATATCATATGATTTCACTCATACGTAGAATTTAAGAAACAAAACAGATGAACATGGGAAGGGAAGGAAAAATAAGATAAAAACAGAGAGGGGATCAAACCATAAGAGACTGTTAAATACAGCGAACAAACTGAGGGTTGCTGGAGGGGAGGGGAGTGGGGAGAAAGGCTAAATGGGTGATGGGCATTAAGGAGGGCATTTGTTGGGATGAGCACTGGGTGTTATATGTGAATGAGGAATCACTGGGTTCTATTCCTGAAACCAATACTACACGCTATGCTAACTAACTTGAATTAAAATTTTTTTTAGTGTTTACTTACTTTTGAGAGAGAGAGAGAGACGGAATGCAAGTGGGAGAGGGACAGAGAGAGAAGGAGACACAGAATCTGAAGCAAGCTCCAGGCTCTGAGCTGTCAGCACAGAGCCCTCGAACTCATGAACCACGAGATCATGACCTGAGCCAAAGTCAGTTGCTTAACCGACTGAGCCATCCAGGTGCCCCAACCCAACCCACTTTCAATTTAAATAAATAATTTTTTTAAAAAAGAACGTAGTGATGAAGTTTAATGAAACTGACAATTAATGATTATTGAAATATGAAACATAAAGTAAATAAAAAAGGATCTGACAAACAGATAAAACTGCATACATTCCTAAATTCCCAGTGGGTCAGAGAAAAACAGGCAAAATAAAAAGAAACAAGTATTTCATTTTAGCCATCCTCATAGACGTGAACTTTCTTCTTTTTAATTTCCATTGCCATGATGCCAATGAAGTTAGATACTTTTCATGAACTATTTGTGTACCTCCTTTTGTGACATGCATGTTTCAGACTTCGTATTTTTTTTTGTAGTCTTGTCTTTTTATCTCCTATTGATTGGTAGGTGTTCAGACATTCTAAAAAAGAATCTTTTTTGATGTATGCATGACAGGTTAGACATGGATTAGACAAGTGCATGATCCTTGTCTAATTTTTGTAAATTAGGGGTTATGGAACATTTTTCATATGGATATCCAACAGACCCATCACCCTATATTGAAAAGTAATCCCTCCACTGCCCTGCAATGCCACTTTTGTCATAAATCAAGTGACAATGCATCCCTAGATCTGTTGGGGGCTCTTTATTCTGTTCCTTTGATCAATTTATCTATCTTTGGGCTAATACCATAGTTTATTAATTATTGTGGCTTTAAGATAAATCTTGAAAATTGGTATAGAAATTCTCCACTTTTTTCTTTTCCTTCAAGATTATCTTGGCCACATGTTAGAATAGGGTTGCCAATTTCTCTCCCTCTCTGTCTTTCCCTGTCTGTCTCTGTATCTCTCTCTGTCTCTCTTTCTCTCTCATACAAATATAAAACTGCTAAAAATACTGGAAACAAAGTAAATAACAATATAACTAGAAACTTAAAGTTGTTCATGTCCATGCACACATATTGATATAAATTAGTGAGTTAAATAAATAAGAGAAGGTGTCCAGCTCTTCTTTACAGAAGAATTTCAAGTAGTAAATGTACAGGGATTAAGGAAAATAGAAAATCACCATGAGTACACCATACTAATAACTGCTACAAGCAAAATCCATTGATGAATGGTAACATTGTGGCTAAAAGTTCAAGGAGAAATGGGATATTTGCTTAGACTTGACGTTATCACCCCTGAAATTTTTATTAATGGCTGTGGTGGTTAACAGCACAAATTATTTGATACTCCTCTCTCAGGACAGTGAGCTTCTTTCCTTCCCTTGGATATGACCCGGACTGAGTGACTGGCTTCTAACAAATAAAGTATGGAAAGCGAAAAACAGTAACTTTGGACGAAGAAGCCTGGCAACCACCCTAACCAAGCGATCACAATTAATGTCACTTTCATAAGTCATATCGACATCATGCATCCCTGAACAGATGCACTGAGAAGGAAATATCACCTCTGCATTCTACTCCATAATCCAGAACCTCATCTCATCTCTACTCCTCAGAAAACCTCAGGGAAAGCCAAGTCAGGGGGACATTGTAAAAAAATAACCGGTTACGACTCTTCAAAAGTGTCAAGGCCATGAAAGTAAAAGAATGACCAGGGAATGTCACAGATTGGAAGAAACTCAGGACGCATGACAACAAAATGCAATGTGATATCTTGGACTGGGTCCTGGAACAGAAAAAGAACATGAATGGAAAAACTGCTGAAATCTGGTCAGAGTCTGGGGTGTGGTTAATGGCAATGTGCTGACGATAATCTTACTTTTGACAAATACACCATGGCTACGTGAGATGCTAACATTAGGAGAAGCTAGGAAAGGGCAGATGGGAACTCTCCGTTTTTTTTTTTTTCCAACCCTTCTGTGATCCTAAAGTTATTTCAAAATAAAAAGCTATGACATATTTTCTGGAAGGTTCTTCAGCAGTCTCTCCAGAGTGGTTATCAGGTTAATGTATACAAGCAGGCCCATATTCCATTTTATACCTTCCTGAGTATGGCCTTTTTTTTTTTTCCTTTCTTTTTGAAAAATAGCGTTTATAATGAAACATATGTTCTATTTTGATTTTTAGAAAGCCACTCTGGGAACAAGATATGGGGAAAAGATGTCTCAAAAGCTGACCCAAGCAGAGAGAATGTCTTTGCTTGGGGATCAAGGCACTGAGAACTATCAGCGTGATTGGAGTCAGTAAAGCTACTACTTGGGCTCTGCAGCGTGTTGAAGGCTTGAGGGGACAACACCAAACAGAATAGGGTTACTCACCAGCGTGACTTTCCTCTGCGGTTTCAGCAGCTTCGGTTTATGGAACGTGGCGGCTATGGGGGCTGTGGAAGCATATGAAGAGTTTAGCTTCCAATTCTCCCCACACTTTTAACGTCCACATATCATGAGCAACACAGACATACTCTGTGGAGACTCATGGACCCCTTCCTGCCCCTATGGAAGAACTCCCGTTTCTGACCTAGATACCACTGGGTGCCCCTCGATGGAGAGCAATTCTCCCCTAGTCTTTAGCCATGTCATCCTTTCCCATCTTCAAGGTCAATGAAACAGCTCTGCATAAAACACTGCCAGCTACAAAGAGGTCAGGTGTGCAGGTGAGAACCAGGTGTGTTTGGTAAAGGCTGAGCCTGGGAACTTCCCTGGGGCTTCGTTCTAACTACACACTAACAGTGAAAGCAGTGACCTTGACCTGCACAGCAGCCCTGACAGGTCATCAGGGAGGGTCTTACTGTCCCCACTTAACAGAGGAGAAAACCAAGGCTCTTCCCCACCATGTCATGTAATGAGTATTTCAATGATTTGGAACTTAAACTTGACCTTCAAAGTCAGACAGACCTCACCTCCAAGCCAGACTCCATCACTTAGCTCTCTGAGTCTCACTTTTATCTTTGGTAAGGTAGGGTACTATCTACTCTGATTGAATGAGATGTTACGGCAGGGTTCTCTGCCCCCTTCCCTCCCCAGATCTGCACTTGTCATGCCTCCCAGAACGCCCAGGCCTTCCAGCCTTTCTGTCCACCCAACGTGTGTTCAGCCTGAGCACCAGTGGCATTCACCACACGACCCCAAGGGTCTCTAGGTGACAGCCTGTGAAGTCTCACCTGAGGGATAAAATGTATCTTGTCTTCTTATTTAAATTGTTTATCTGGGAGGTCCTAGTACTTCCAACTACATTTCAAATTATTTGAGGCATGAACGTCTCCCAAATTGGCCATGGTAATTTTAGGAACTGTCTGTAGATGGCCTTAGTTCTCCTAAGATATGAGCAGTTCTCTCCTCCAGAAACACCCATCTTTCTCACCCACGTTGCTCTACATTATAACTGGAATCAAAGACCAACCCTCATTTCACCCCCAGGGCCAATCCAAAATAAACTACATACCTGGTTTACATCTTTAGAAAAATCAGAGGCTTCTTTCCCTTGAATGAACCAAGATGTTGACACCCCTTGTCCCACCTCACTATGTGCCGAGCATGTTAATAGTTGAAATATATTTCAGTGTGGATGGAATATACTGTGGAATCAGTCTCTGCATGTTGGCTCCCCCACCCACCCACTAAAGCATGCTGAGCCGGTGCACCACCCCCAGCCCCACCTAGTAATGGGGCTCAGTTATGATCAGAATCTAGGTGGGGTTCTCCAAGCTATATAATCACTGGATGTCATGTCTTCCATCTGTCTACTCCCCCTGTCCTGGTCCCACTTCTAACCCCAGACCCACTCTGGATCAGTCGAGCTGGCTCCTGCGTGGGTAATTGTAAGCTAGCTTCTTACCTTTGGCAGGGACTGCAGGAGGAACGTCAGCCTTCTCCTTCCGCCTCTTGCCTTTCTTGGGTTGCAGCGGGGCCAAGCTGGTCACACTGGTAACGGTCTCCCCTGAACTATAGAAGAGAAGAGTCTTGGTGAAGGCAAAATCGTATTTGTTCCAGGGAAAGGGAAAGGAAGCAATAGTTTCTGTGTGCTTCCTGAGTACCTATCTAAGGTCAGGTTATCTTACAGCTGGATTGGGATCACTCTATGCTTATCTCCAGGGATGTCTGGAGGTCTGGGACTGACCTACAGCTAAGATAAGGATGTTGAGATGAGCTAGTTAGTGGTTTATAATGTGCTTTTTAAAGTTCACAGATCCCTGGAGAGATCCAGAACCAGCTTGTCTACACAGTTACAGATGTATGGATTGATAGTTTATACTGATTTCATGAATTATAGAGTTTGGCTTGGCCACATCACTAGTAGGGTATTGAGATACCTTTTGAAACTTCTGCTTGAGCTTCCGTAAAACCGAGATTCTTGGCACATATTTTTGTGGTTCCCAATCCAAAAACAGAGCCCCTCCTGTGCAAGGGAGAACAGAGCTTGGGAGCTGCACCTGGAAGTCTCCAGGGTCCCCCATGATGGTTCGTGCTTTTTTCTGGAAGTCTCCAGGGTCCCACATGATTGTTCATGCTTTCTTCTGGAAGTCTCCAGGGTCACCTATGATTGTCACACTTTCTTCTGGAAGTCTCCAGCGTCCCCCATGATTGTCACGCTTTCTCATGGAAGTCTCCAGGGTCCCCCATGATGGTTCGTGCTTTCTTCTGGAAGTCTCCAGGGTCCCCCATGATTGTTCACGCTTTCTTCTCCTGCTGTACCTTTACTGTTAGTAGCGGGTAAGTGGCTTCACCCTGAGGAGGGCTGTGGGTGTTTTCAGTTATCTGGCCCTGTGTATAATATCAGATTCTGTATCTATAATATCAGATTCCTGCATGTGTTACCCATGACAACCCAGAATGACGACACTGATAAATAAACCTTATATTACAGGTAAGACATAAAGGACCTAAGTGACAAAAGATACAAACACAGACTGGCTTGCTGTGAAATCTTGATCCTACATGTGGGATGAAGTGTATACACTTTATTGAATGGCTATCACTCTTATTTCAAGTGTGTCGTATTGGCTCCAGCAACCCATAGGGAAGCCCCTTTTAGAATCTCTTATCCTGAGGCACATCTCTTATCCAGGCAGGTGCAGTTACCAAGACAGACTATCTCCCTAATACATAAAGACTTTTTAGAAAGCCTTAAGCCTATGACCAACTGCCTAATAATCAAAATGAAGGAAGGCAGTAAACGGTTATCATGCAAGAGGAAAGGCTCTTACCTATGAAAACATGCTAAAGCTCCCTCACAAAAGAAATCCAAATTAAAACATACTGCACTTCCTTTCTCCACATATCAGAATGGCAATAATCACATTGGAGGCAAAGTGCTATTTTGCCAAGAATGCAGACAATTGGGCACTCAGATGTATGGCTGGTATGAGTGTAAACCCTTCCCAAAGGAGAATACTTGGCGATAAGAATAACTTGGCAATCAGAATAATTTGGCAATCAGAATTACAGAGGCTTCTACCCTGACCCAGCGATTTCACTTCCGGGAATTTCTTCTGTGGATATCCTTGCATGTGTATGAAATGTATGTATAAGATTTGTCCTTACGGTGCTGTTGTTAATAGCAATAAGAACCCAACTGTCCATCAGCAGGGGACTGGTTAAGGAAATGACAGTGAATCTACCGATCCACAAAGGGGGGGGGGGTTCTCTGTAGCTGCAAAGAGGAGTAAGAAGCTATTTATGTGTGATGAGAAAAGATACATCGTTAAGTGGTAAAGCTGGGTGTTGGCCAATGTGTAACACGTGCCCCTTTTGTATAAAAGCAGGGAAAAGTAAAAATAAATAAATATATATATATATATATATATATATATATATATATATATTAACATTTGCATACATGTGCACAAAGAAACTCTGGAAGTATTCACAAGAATTTTAAAATAGTGGTTCCTTACAATGGGGCTGCTGAGGAACTAAGCAGACAGGAGGCCGGGCAGGAAGAATTATCACTACACATTTTTTAGTCAATTATTTAAATTTTCAATTTTAATTATTAAACCATGTGACTGTATAATCACTGGCAAGCAATCAGTTAAACATGAAGAAATCTCTCTATATATTTAATAAAAGAAGGTTATTCTAACATTGTCCTAGGGTTTTAAAAATGAACAGAGAGGGGCGCCTGGGTGGCGCAGTCGGTTAAGCGTCCGACTTCAGCCAGGTCACGATCTCGCGGTCCGTGAGTTCGAGCCCCGCGTCAGGCTCTGGGCTGATGGCTCGGAGCCTGGAGCCTGTTTCCGATTCTGTGTCTCCCTCTCTCTCTGATCCTCCCCCATTCATGCTCTGTCTCTCTCTGTCCCAAAAATAAATAAAAAACGTTGAAAAAAATTAAAAAAAAAAATGAACAGAGATTGGGGCTACCTGGGTGGCTCAGTCGGTTAAGCCTAGGTCAAGATCTCACCATTCCTGAGTTCGAGCCCCGCATCGGGCTGTGTGCTGACAGCTCAGAGCCTGGAGCCTGCTTCGGATTCTGTGTCTCCCTCTCTCTCTGCCCCCTCCCCACTCGGGCTTTGTCTCTATCTCTCAAAAATAAATAAACATTTAAAAAAAATTTTTAAATGAACAAAGATTGACCCACACATTGTGGGAAAAATTCCAAGAATATAGATCACACTGAGTTTCCCCAAAGATGGCTTATTTTTACTGGGAACGGAAACTCTAACCAGCCATGAGTTTAGAGTGCAGGGTCAACTGTGTAAACTCACAGATATCCCAGAGGAATGTGCGTTTACAAAACGCTGACCACTAAGAGGAAACAAGGGATCAAAAACTCTCAGAATTGCTTAAATACACAACCACATGTACAGCTTCATCTCATAGCTTTAAACCCTTGAAACGTTTATTTTTTCTTCTTTCCATTATAAATTAATGCATGTTCATGTTTTCAAATGGTAATTACAGGCATGGAGGAAAAAAACGAAAATAAATAAGTCTATCCTAACCAAAACACAACCTTCTTAAATATTTCCAGTCTTTTTCCTGTTTCTTGTTTAATTTTTTTAATGGACTTTATTTTTTTTTTTTTTTAGAGAAGTTTTAGGTTCACAGCAAAACTGAGCAAAGGGTAAGAGATTTTTCATATGTCCCCCACCCCGCCCCCTGCACAGGCACAGCCTCCCCCATTAATCAACACCCCTCACCATGGTGGGACTTTGTTATAAGTGATGAACCTACATCAATATATCATTAGCACCCAAAGCCCATAATTTCTATTAGGGCTCACTTTGGTGAGTTCCATGGGTTTGGACAATGTATCCGCCACTGCGGTATCATAAAGAATAGTGGTACTGCCACAAACCCCTCCGTGTTCCACCTAGTCATTCCTCCTGCTCCCCGCCCCCCACCCAACCCTTGGCAACCGCTGATCTATTTACTGTCTCCATAGTTTTGTCTCCTCCAGAATGTCATATAGGTGCAATCATACATTATGTAGCCTTTTCAGATTGGCTTCTTTCACATAGTAATATGCACTTAAGTTTCCTCCATGTTTTTTCCTGGCTTGCTAGCTCATTCCTCTTTAGCGCTGAATGATATTCCATTGTCTAGACGTACCACGTCTTCCAAATCCAATCCCCTACCATAGGGTATGTTGGTTGCTTCCCAGTTTGGGCTATTATGAATAAAGCTTCCATAAACGTCCGTGTCCAGGCTTTTGTGTGAACACAAGTTTCAACTCTTCCTTGGTTTTTACACACTGTGTGTTACTGTCACACTGTTTCATAATTTTGCACCCTTCTTCTTACCTAATTTGTATTCTCCACATTGTGACATCTTGACAGTGTTCCGGTGAGAAGACAGGTAGGCCACGGTACTCAACTGTTCCCTGGCATCTCAGTAATACTTGACACGTGAGTAATGTTGTTATAAATGTATTTGTGCATAATGGTTTTCTACCCTTAGACTTTTGTGTTAGGTTAGATTCTTAGAGCTGGAATTACTAGTTCATGGAGGAGGACCATTTTAAAGGGTATTTAATTCGCACTGTCAGAATGATTTCCAACAAGTTAGCCCTACTTCATAGCCACTCGGTCAACGAATGAGGAGATTTCTGTTTTCATCCTCTTTAACACCTGGTTTATCAGCTTAAAAAAACTACTCAACGGATAACAACGGGATCTCCCTTTTCCTTGCATTTCTCTGACTTCGTGAGGATGAACATTTCCAGCATTTGTCTCCTCGCGTTTCCTCTTTTACGAATGATGTGTGGACATCTGTAATTATTTATTAGGGTCTCGAGTTTTCTTAAAGATTGGCACACACCTTTCACATCAGCCAGACGTATTTAGTGCAAACATTCCTCCCAATTCCCTTTGAATTTTGGCTTCCTATTAACGCACAGTGATCTGTTTCTTTTTGTTAAATTATTCAATATTTTTTTTTCTTGTCTACCGCCTCTGAGCTTGGATCGTCCTTGCCAGTTGTACCTCAAACCCTGCAGAATCAAATATTTCCTCCTTCCTCTTCTTTTTTCTTGGACTTAGTTCTTTAGCTCTTTAATATAAAGTGAAAGTTCGGGGACATCATTTATATAAATGTATGCCATCAGACCCAGGGCTTTCAGTAAGCTAAAAAAGATCTGCTTTGTCATCACCATTTTCCTTCAAAACAGCAAAACTGCAGTGAACTAAATTTAGCCCTAATTCATACTTCAACGGTGGGAATTCATATACAATGAGTCACCCCAGTGACGTGACAGATGATTTCTCTTGCAAAATATTATTTCTCCCAATGAGCCAGCAAGACTGGTCGAAATTTTCGACAAAGAAAAGTCCACTTTATGATTCACTTACAGGAAAGTTACTCTATACCTTAGGTTGGAACAGGACTGTGTTTTGTCCCAGACACGAGGGAGTGAGCATTGCTGGAGCCAGTCAAACCAAAACAGATAGAAAACGGGCCAGAAACTCCATCTAAATGAGAGAGGTGTGCGATTGGAAAGCAGTGCTATTTGTGGAAGACAGGGCTATCTTTCTGGTTCCCACAAGGGCTGCTTGGCTGGCACACGTGGGAGGTATTGTAACAGGTGCAAACATCTGGCCCAGACACCTCTCATAGGCGTCTCCCTCCCACGAAAGCTGGGCACCTCTGCTCTGTGGCACATGGTGGCCGGATCCGGGGAATGGGCACTGGACAAGGGGCAGAAGGCCTGCGCTACAGCAGGTTCCACTCTGACGAGAGAGGTGACCCTGGATAAGTCACTCACTTCCTGGGCCTCCATCCCCCAATCTGTAAAATGGGGAGAAGTACACTTGCAATCTAACTCACAGGGTTATTATTAGGGTCAGATTGGCTGGCACGGCCTAAAGTAGACAGGACGTGAAGCAGCTCAGGGGCACTGACCCAAATCTCTGGTGCATGAGTGCAGTGGGAGATGTTTCACAGTGTTACCCAGGGAGGATCATGTCGCCGCCTGGGTATCTCCTGGCACCATGTCTCGGCCCTGAGGTCTACCAGTTTCAACCTACACGTTGATCAAAAAACTTTCTGCCCAAAATAGTACAGCATGCTCTCCTGTTGCCACAGGTACAGCTGTGTTATCTAAGAACCAGCACAGCACACAGCAGGTGGGTAAGGAGGAGGGAGAAACTGTACCCCCAAGCAGCCCCAGGGCACCGGATGGAGCAGGCAACCTGGGTTTTGCTAGGTATCGAACAAATTGTGAGCAACTACACTTCGCTGAACTTCAGTTAATAAGAGCTACGTGTGTCTCTATCCCAGGCAAAGCACTGGGAAAAGTGCACAATATCCATAATCTCCGACCCTCCCAGATGGGAAAATGAAGCCTCAGAGAGGTCCAGGCGGGAGACGTGGGACCTGATCCAGGGCGGCCTGCCTCCTTGGCCCTGAAGCAAGGATTCTGGGCCCAGCCCAGACAACAGAGAAGAAGAAAACTAGGACAGGAAGAGGGTAAATCAAGCCAGATCCACGATGGCTGCTCTGGGCTTAAACCAGCTCCCTAAGGAGAAGGTACTGAAAGGCGATATCAGCATTCCATTGCATTTAAGTCTGTACTAAATCTGGGACTGTTACAGCAGCTAAAGCCCTGCCTGGGTGGGAGGAAGAGGGCCCAACCAGAGTGCTGGGGACTTGGAGGCAAGAGCTGTGGCTGGTGCCCAAGACCAAGGGCCGTCTTGGCCTAGGATTGGACAGAGGAGGAGGGGAGCACAATTCCTATACCTGGAATTCTCTGGAATAAGTGATGTCACCTGTCAAAATGGAGGGGGTAGGCTGGCCATGTGGAAATCCGGTGTCTCTACTCTATAGCTAAGAGTGTTGGGGAGTAGAAAAAAACAATACAATAGCACAAACTGAGCTGATCCCACCAAAGAACAAAATTATAACTAAGACCCAGCCACATCTTGCTTCCATAACTAAATGTGAGATCAAAGCACCCCTCATATTGAACCACAGTGCCTGTGGCATACGGGTCCTCACCCACACATCAGTGACTGTCCTAACACCCACCTGTCTCTGGGATAATACTAGAGGTACAGCTAACCATTCACGCTGAGGGACTTTCGTACATCCAACCCTCACGCGCCCAGAGGCCAAGTGTTTCCTTCCGTCCCGGGAAATCTTTGTGCCTCAAAATAGGAACTATGAATCAAAATGCTTCCTTAAGGTCTGTTTAATCTTGTTTCCTATTGAATGAGCAGGCACCCTCATCCCTGGGCACACAGCTGTCTGTCATGTGCTGCAAGGGGATTTGCTGCTCTCTGAACTCTCATGCCAAGTGTTGTCTGTCAGTCAAAAGAACTCAGCTCAGAAAGCCCTCCGTGAGTGGGGCTGAGGAAGGTGTTCGGGCTCTGGTCCTGCCCACACCTGCCCCAGGCCTGCTTCCTGGAGCCATTCTCCCCACCCCACCCCACCCCACCCCACCCCTCGAGCCCTTCTTCTCCACACCGTCTTTGAAAGTCATTGCTTTAGCTACCTGTTTTATCTGCAGAAATGTCCATGTGCTTCCTTTCCTCCTGCCCACATAGCTCTGTTTTGACAATGCCGATGCCTGATACGGGTCCCCAGAGGATCACGAGCTCCTTGCCAAGCAGCTCTGTGCTCCTTTTTCCAAGATTTCATGCAGCCCACCCGTCACCCCCTAACCCTGTACCCCGCAGCTTCAAGTGTAGAATCTTGAAGGAGGAACGCTGATCTTGACAACTATGGCGGCCACTCACTGTCATTATCAGTTACAGTCAATTATATCTCAATAAGCTGGGGGAGGGGGGAGGAGCACAATTACAGCCCCCCTCCTCAGGTTGGCTGCCACTGAGAAAGGCCAATGACTCGTGCAAATAGGGCAAATTTCCCAACCTCTCTCTCTAGGCTTTGGAGCGTGCTTTGTGGGTTTCCCATGCCACTGGACTACTCAAGGTTAATGGCCACCGCATGCCGGGAGCTGCTCAAAGCTGCAGAACTCCACTCTCAAGATGGACAAAGGGTACCACCCGCTCACGGTGACTCCCTTGAAATGACTCTTTTTTATATGACATGCCAAGAACATAAAACCATACGTAGTACACAATGAGCGTTTAATGGGCTTCACCTACTGCATTATCTTACCAGTATTATTACCATCATTATTATGGAATCTCTCTCAGAGTCCTTGAAGAGGGGGCCAGACATGACAGAGTTCTCTGTAACCTGAGCCAGAACCGGTGCACCTAGAAAAGAGCGGCAGACCCTTGGCGGTCACGGTGTATTCTTCTCTGCTGCTTCTACCCTACGGGGTTTTTGCATGCACGTTCCAAGTAGCATCAGAATAAAGCTGCTCCCTTGTGAGGGAGCTGCCAAAGCGCCTCCCTGTCCACAGCCTCCATGGCCTTTTATCATAAATGGCTTACACAACCTGAGAGGTTCTGCTGGGGCCCCGTTGTTAAAGCTCTCCGTTGCAGTCCCTGCCGGCTTTGTGAAGCCTGCACGGAAGCTTTGCCAGGCCACTGGTCTTGTTTGTGAATTTAAGATCTATGAATACGAACTGGTAAGATCATGCCTCATTAATATTTAGTGGTTCCATGCAGTGTTCTCGTCTTGGGTCATAAGAAAAATGGCAGAGAGGTCACTGGGGTTACATGCCCTGCATCTATCGCCCGCACCACTGAGGGTATGTGTTTGCGTGGGATTGGCCCCACCCATCCTCTGGCCACCATGCTCGGTTCAGGCCGGTCCCCTACCACCAGGGTGCGGTTGTATTTGCTGGTCAGGGAGTGAGACAATTCCTTCATTAGGCCAGGTGGGAAAGCACCTGCTCCCACCTTTCTCTTCCCAAGGGGAGCCAGCCTGGCCCGGGGATACGCCAATCCTTGAGGCAGCACTGCCCGGAGATAGGCTGGGAATAGACGCCATCACCCCAACAACACTGTGTCTCCCAGACCGAGCTTCCCTGGGGCCCAGCCACTGCAGCAGCCCTAGTCAGATGAGCCGGCCAAGTCCCTTCCTAGGTAACACCATCTGTGCTAGCTTCCTGTCACCTGGAATCAGAAGGTTCGTAAATAGTACAGAGGGCTAGCTATTTATCTAATAGTTGGCAGTTTTATTCCTGTTCTTAGTCTGGGGAGACTAATTTGTGCCTTGCAGGGTTTTATGAAGATTAGAAATAAATCCCATAAAGTGTTCACAAGTGGAGGTACACGGGCACACCGTGAGTAATTATGAGGAATTAGCCCACAGCCACTGCTATCTCACTGAATCCTCACGACCCTGAGCAAGAAGGACAAAAGCAAATTTGCACCCATTTTGTGGAGGGTGAAAAATTCTCGAGTGGCCCAAGGTCAAGCTGCTGGGTGGCATGGCTCCAGCTAACACCAAATCCAGGTGGGATTTTTTTTTTTAAATGTTTATTCATTTTTGAAAGAGTGAGCCTGAGATGGGGAGGGGCACATAGAAAGGGGGACAGAGGATCCAAAGCAGGCTCTGAGCTGACAACAGTGAGCCCGATGCGGGGCTCGAACTCACGAACCGTGAGATCATGACCTGAGCCAAAGTCGGTCGCTCAATCGACGGAGCCACCCAGGCGCCCCTGGGCGGAATGTTTTTTACATGATGCCAGGAATAACCACCAGGCTCCATCTCACAGGTCGGTCCTCCTCATGCCTTCTTCTGCCTGGGGACTAGGGAGGGACACCGAGCCTGAGAGCTGGGGTGGGGTGAGGATAAGAGGCACAGCAAGGATGTCAGGGATACAGGACGGGGGCCAGGAGCCACACGGCCGCATCTGCTATCCCGGCCCTCGCCACCTTGCTTGCTCAGGTGAACGTGGCCAGAGGGGAGGCATTTGGCACACGGGTGGGCTAAAACCCAAGCAAAGAACAATAATGGCTGGCACATCTGCAAATCGATGACTATGACCAGAGCACACTGGCTTCTCAAAGTCAGGGGGACACAGGGCAGCCACCGCCCTCCCCGGCATCTGTGGCTACACCCTTCCCACTCTGCTTCCACTGCCCTGACTCTCTCTAGTGTCTCCTCCTCGTTCACCTGTGTGCATGCCAACCCCGAAGTGCTCACAACCATGTCCGAGCTTCCTGGTGTGTCTGGGACAGTGCATTAGTCCTGGAGCCAGGTGGCCCCGGGCTGGCATCCTCGCGTCTCCACCTCTGCCTGGCAGAGACCTCACCATGAGCCACACTCTTCATGTCAGTTTTCATCTGGAGAATGGGACCATCACACCACCCACTCTTGGGGTTGTGGTGAGGAATGAAGACGATGGTATGTGTCGATGCTTAGCCCTGTGCCCATCCCCTGGCATCTGGCCCTGCCACCCCCTCCAGCCTCTCCTCCCTGCTGCTCTGCCCTGCACCTGCAAGGCTCCTCACCCTCATGGACCAAGTGACCTCATCCTCCCAGCCTCTCACCCACTCTCCCTCCCCACTTCTGCGTGCTGCCTCCCCCCCCCCCCCCCCCCCCCCCCGCCCAGCCCTTTTCTGAAACACTCTTCCTCCTCCTTCAATACTTGGCGTGAATTTCACCTCCAGGAAGCTTTCCCTACCAACCACAGAGCCCTGGGACGGGGTTAGGAGCGGCTTATCTGGGTGCCCGTGACAGCTTGGTGGGCACCACCTGCGTGCTGCCACGGTTTTGTTTCTCTAGGTCTCCCATTTGATGCGGCACTCAAGGGCATGGGCTGTGCGCTATTTCATCCTTGCCCTACGGGCCTTACAAGAAATCCCTTACAGAAGAATCACCCAAGTGTGACTGAATAATAACAAAAGCCAGTTGCATAGAGCTCACCATTTACCAGGACGGTCGGAAGCACTTCACACAGACTAACTCATCGAATCCTGCCAACAACACTATGCACCAGCTTTGTCCCTCCACCCCCCCTTTCATCAGAGAGGTGGCAAAGCTGGCCAAAGGCACACAGCAATCAGCGGCAGAGCCCGGATTTGAACCGAGGCAGCCTGGCCCCAGAATCTTTCAGCATCACAGAAGATTACCTTTCACAGAAGAAACAAATTCCATAATCCTACCACTATTCAGTATTATGGAAATGAAGCGAGTAGTTACACATCTAAGTTCAGAGCCGGTATCTTTAGATTCCCTTTGAAATCACCTCTGCCTTCACACTAAGGTTCTGAACCAGTCAATTATTAATTAAATCCCATACTTCGACTGTCAGGGTATGTTTAAAAAAAAAAAAATCTCTGATGGTTCAGAAAAAACTGAAAAGTGCTTTAAACAAAGCTCACAAACCAGAGTAATGCTATGCCTGTAACTTATCCAGCATATAAATAGTCTGTGCCCCTATTCATCCATGAGAGAGCACACACACCAGAGAACATGAAGAAAGCCTGGATATCTTCTGTCAGAACTGCTGTTGGCACAGGGAACATAATGTGCACTTCAATTTCTCCCATCTGCAAATACTTTGTTATCTCAAACCCGTAAGAAGAGGTCAAACAACAGATCAGGAAATCTACTGTCTGGGAACTGCCTTTTTGGTGCCCACGGCCATCCTCTTGGCAACTTTTCTTAAACTTGACCTACAGGAAAGAAGGCATCTGCATCCGTGGACAAGGTGTCATGGTGTGGGGCTCTATGCAATTGGTGGCATTTCATTTCAAATCTGCCTTTCTGGGACCTTTGGGGGCAGTATCATGCTCACTCCTCGAGCTGCTTTTAGGGAGCTGAAAAATCTTGCAGAACCCTGAGATGCTCCGGCCCAGCTTTCTGTTCCAGGAGAGCACTTAGCCATGGGAAGGAAACAGTTTCCCAACCCCCAAATCAGGGCCACCCCCTCCCAGGGGATAGCAACTTCCGACTTTGGGGATGACACATATTCAAAATGAGACGCGCTTTCCTTCAGTATGAACTTCTCGCAATAATCGCAATAAGTCATGGAATCCCTTAGAGCCTCCAGGTCTGTCCCAGTCACTTGGTAGGCCCTCCTCTTGGTGACCGCAGCCACAGTGCCAGCATGAGGCCTCTTCCTGAGGGTCCCTCCCCTGCCTAAGGGTTTCCGTTCCTGGCATCCTGCCCTGGTCCTGTGCTCTCTGCCCATTCTCCCTTAGGAGGAAGTGGTCAGAGGACAGAGAAGGACATTTATCCCAATAATAGCTTGAGACTCCAGGGGCCCAGCTGACCACTGCCATTGCACGGATGGAGCTGGGGTCGGGAGGCCCCAACACGACAGGGACAGAAGGAGCCTCTGTGTGGGCTGCAGAGGCAGAGCACAATTCAGGCCAAAACCAGTTGAAAGGCAAGGGACTGACCAGTTCACTAGCAAGGAATCTGGGCTGCACTGAGTCAAATCAGCCTGAGGTCCTAATCGGGAAGATGAATACAAGTCGGTGGGGCACCCCTACATGGTCCTGGGGTGCAGTGGAGTAAAGATAGGCTTTCCAGAGGTAGATCTGTGGCTGGCCCGACAGGAGACAAGCCCATGGAGAGAGCTTAACTCAGGCACTCACAGATTCACAGACAGCACCAGCTGGTAGAGGGGCGGCATCTGAATGGGACTCTGTGGTCATCACTGACCTCTGGTAGGTATCCCACGGCCGGGGGTGACCAAACTCTAAGGCCCACCAGACTAGGGTGACACCCTTACTATATGTCTAGCCTTGGTACCAGCTCAGAGTAGGAGCATGTCTTACCCCTATTACCAAAGGGAGAGGAAGGGAGGGGCCCAAATGGCACTCCTTGTTAGCGAGGCAAGGGACACAGTAGATCACAGCAGGCAAATCCTGAGAAGCACCGGCAGGCTGGCTCCTGACAAACTCTGGGCTCCCCAGCCATAACCTCCCCCCATATCTGAAATGCCAGTCCTTAGGGCTCTTGGGGGGGGGCACATACTTTTAAGAAGAAACAAATACTTTTATCGAGGCATAATTTACTCCCCATGAAAGTCATTGATCTCAAGTGTAGGACTCAACCATCACTACACTACAGTCTTGGAACATTTCTATTACCCCCCAAATTTCCCTCTTGCTCATTTAAAAAAAAATTTTTTTTCAACGTTTTTTATTTATTTTTGGGACAGAGAGAGACAGACCATGAACGGGGGAGGGGCAGAGAGAGAGGGAGACACAGAATCGGAAATAGGCTCCAGGCTCCGAGCCATCAGCCCAGAGCCCGACGCGGGGCTCGAACTCACGGACCGCGAGATCGTGACCTGGCTGAAGTCGGACGCTTAACCGACTGTGCCACCCAGGCGCCCCTCCCTCTTGCTCATTTATAGTTAATTCCTATGCCCACTCTCAGCCCTAAGCAACTATTTTCAGTTCCTATAAATTTATCCTTTTCTGGACATTTCAGATAATTGGTATCACGCAATACATATTTTTTCCATCTGGTTTAGTTCACTTAGCATAATGTTTCTGAAGTTCATCCATGTGCAGAATGTATCAGCAGTTTGTCCCTTTTTATTACCGCATTGTATTTCATCAAACGGATTACTAAATGTTGTTTATCCATTCATCAATTGATGGCTACATTCAGATTGTTTTCATCTCCTGGTTATTATGAACAAAGCTGCCGTGAACAACTGCATGGATGTCTTTGTGTGGACATACGCTTTCATTTCTCTTGGGCAGATACCTACGAGTAAAATCTCTGGGTAATCATATGGTAAGTTTATGTTGAATGTTTTAAGAAACTACCAAATTGATTTCCAAAGCAGCTACACCATTTTACATTCCCACCTGCAATGAACAGAGTTCCAGTTTCTCCACATCCTCACCAACACTTGACATCATTGTCTTTTTACAGCCATTGTGGTTGTATTTGTACCACTTAATGACCAATGAAACGGAATATATTTTTGTGAATTTGTTAGCCATTTATATACCTTCTTCAGGAAAATATCTATTCAAATCTCTTTTCTTTGGTCCATTTTTGTGTTATTTGTCATCTTATTATTGAGTTGTAAGAGTTCCTTATATATTTTATCCCAGCATTATTTGTTGAAAAGACTGCTTTCTCAAACTTTTTGAAATAATTTGTGAAGGATTAGTATTATTTTTTCTTTCAATTCTTGATATATTTCACCAGTAAAGCAACATGGGCCTGGGTTTTTCTTGTTGGAAAGATTTTAGCTAACAATTCAATTTCTTGATTTATTATAGGTTTATTCAGATTATAGCTGTCTTTTTAAATCAATTTAGATAATTTGTGTCTTTCTAAGAGTTTTTCTATTTCATCTATGTTGTCTTATTTTTTAGAATAAAAGTGTTCATAATATTTTCTTATAATGCTGTTAACTTTTGAGTCTGTAGCGATTCCCTTTTTTCTTCCTGATTTGGTAATTGGCTTTTTCTTTTTTATTTTCATGTACAGTCTAACTTAAGATTTGTCAATTCTATTGATCTTTTCCAAGAACCAACTTTTGGTTTTATTGATTTTTTTCTGTGTGTGTGTGTGTGTGTGTGTGTGTGTGTGTGTGTTTTCCCTGTCATCAATTTCTGCTCTAATCTTTATTATATCCTTTCTTCTGCTTACAATGGATTTCACTTGCTCTTCTTTTTCTAGTTACTTATGGTGAAAGCTTAGGATATTGATCTGAGATCTTTCTTCTTGTCTAATACAGGCATTTAAAGCCATAATTCTTTCTCTAAGCACTGCTTTAGCAGCGTATCTTGTAAGTTTTCATGTGTTTTGTTTTCATTTCTTTTCAATTCAAAATATTTTCTAATTTCTCTTATAATTTCTTCTTCATATTATTTAGAAGTGTGTTGTTTTAAATTTCAGAACATTTGGGATTCTCCCAGGTTTCCTTCTGTCATTAATTTATATTTAATTCTTTTGCTTAGAGAACAAACTTTGTATGATTTCTTACATACATAAACTTTTTAAGTTTATACAAATCTGTTTTCTGGCCTCGCATCTGGTCTATCCTGGAGGATACTCCCAGTGCACTTGAAAGGTGTGGTAGGTGGTCATTGGGTAGAGTATTCCTACTCTATGTGTCAGGTCAAATTGCTTGATCTTCTGTGCCCTTGAATTTCTGTCTAGGTATTCTATCAATTATTGAGAGTGGATCTTGAAATATCCAGCTCTTATTCTAGAATCATCAATTTCATCTTTCAATTTTCTATTTTTCTTCATGTGTGTTGAGGCTCCGTTGTTAGGCCCATATACATTTATATGTGTTGTATCTTCCTGGTGTATTGTTCTTTCATAATTCGAAATTTCCTTCTTGGTCTCCAGTAATATTTCTTGCCTTAAATTATGTCTCATCTGCTATTAATTTAACTACCATCCCTCTTATTGTTACTATTTGCATGGTATTTTTCTCTTCTTTTGGGTGTTCTCCATTCTCCACTGCACATGCACATTGCCTCAGCCAGAAACACACTTGCCCCAAATGTGACCAAAAGTTCAGGCTAGTCAAGTCATTGGACCTCCCTGCTCGATACCCCTAAGAAGGTCACCTCCACCGACAATGCTGCTGAACGTGAGCATTGCACACTGCTCCAAGTCACATGATCCCCCTTCTACCACAACAGAGCTGCTGGTGGTCCTTATGCCTTCCACGGATTCAGATGGAAAATGCACTGTCATTCAAATTTGTGTTTGCACAAATGTAGGTCATGCATGGTTTCTCTCTGATTCTTTTTAGCATTTTTTTCTTTGTCTTTGGCTCTCATAATTTTTTTTTCTTACCACCTTTGAGTCCTCCTTCGGTTGTCTCTGATATTATTTTCAGGGTTTATGGTTGTGCTTCGCAGGGAAGAGCAGGGAGAAACTGACCTATGCCATTGTGTGTAGACCAGAAGTGTCAACTTTCTAAACAGTATGAGTTTGCAATATCTACTATAACCGTTATGTTTCCTGTGAGGTGTGTTCCACGAGCTAGAAAGCTAGCATCTTACCACATATATTACTAATGGCCACATTCTGCAGAGTGGGGCATAGGACAAGCAGACACTGGTGAAAGGGAATTAGGAGTATTTGTGGTCAGAAGGCATCAAAGTGGTTCAGTCCAAGCTGCTAGCCTCTTCCTAAACAGGGGACACGGTTCTCCAAAAGCAGGCGTCAAGCCTCCTCCAGCATGTATGTTGAACCAGCATGAGCCATATTTTCTTTGGACCCTCTGGGGGTGATAACCAGAGCATGGAATCTAGACACATGCAAGGGCATGAAGGACACACATTTTGAGGCCAATGTGCAGACCAACATGCAGACCCCCTAGGTAAAGATACATATTTAACCAATTTCTTGGTAATATCGATAGGAAGTAAACTATCAAAGAGTTTCATTTGAAGAAAGAAAGAAAATATTCCTACCTGTTCTGAGGACATTTCACCAAATAATGTCTCACTGTAAAAAAAAAAAAATAGAAGATGGTAAATAAATGTTACTTTAGATATAGAAGCGCCAGGAATCACCAGGAAATGCAGGTGCCCAAATGTTGCCCAGATGTTGATACAAGTCACCTCTTGGGGCTTTCATACTTCTCTTTGGATGATTATAGCAGGACTATAGTAGGGACACTGCAGTGACTTGATAGTGTTACACTCCTGGATTGAGCCAGGCATGAAGCCATATACCCCAGACCTCCTAGTTTGTTAACCCAAAACATTCTTTTTTTTTTTTTTTTTTTTTTTTTTGCCAAGCTAGGTTGAGGTGGGTTCTAACCTGAAAGGTCCTAGAGTAACAGAGTCATCCAACTTCAAAGTTTTACCTCAGTCATGAGAAAGCCTTTTGGGGAAACCTGTTTCCACTTAGGTGCTCCTCTCTGTAAAATGGGTTTTCATTCTCTGATCAGTGCTTTTCCAGGACTAAGTGGGGGTCCTTGGAAAAACAGTCTTAGAGCAAGACATCCTCCACAGTAGGTCTCATTGAGGAAAAAAAAAAACAGATTTTAGCTGCAGAGGAAATATAAGAATACTCAGGAAGTTATCCAAATAAGTCTCCAATCTATGCTCACAACTGAGTTCATCTCAAGCAGAAGTACAGCCACAGGCCCTGGAGTTGGGTGTGGATCATTACACCAATGGCTCCATGAATCGTACCTCCCTGTATCTAACTATACTCCTGTGAAAGTCCCTCCCACGCTGACCCAGGGCTTGGCCACCAGATGTGCTTTGGCCAATGAAACAATAACCAATATGTCACAAGCAAAGGCATAAAAGGCCCTTGTGCCCTGATATTTGCTCACTTTCTCTCTCTTGTCATAGGAAACTCTTCTGCGACCACGTAAAGAAGCCTGGCTGGCCTACTAGAAGATGAGACCGCATGGAACAGACACAAGTCCCCCCAGCTGATGCCCCAAAGCAGCCAGGCCCCAGCTCATCCACCAGAAGACCGCAGCTTCAGGAGCGACTCCAGCCAAGACCAGAAGAACTGCTCAGCTAAGCCCAGCCCAAAGTGCTGACCTATGGAATTGTCAGCAAATAAAATCATTGATGTTTTAAGCTATGACACTTTGGCGTGGTCTGTCCTGCAGGTGACCAGGGCAGGTTCCAGACCAGCATGACAGAATCTCAACGTTAGAGAGGGCTCTTTAGGTTCACCTGTTCCAGCCCCTTATTAGTACGTACATTCCTTCTGCATTCTGTTTACGGAGCACCTGCTCTGTGCGGGATAACTTCCAGATGCAGCAATAATAAAACCACAGTTAGTAGTTACCAAACAATTCATATATTCCTGGAATTACTCTAGATGTATTAAATAGATCAGTGATCATTAGTCTGGGATCTGCACACCATTGGGCACTCTTAGGAAAGGCAGTTTTGAGGACAGCAGTTTCTAGATCTTCACCTACCATGGTATTCTTTCCTCAGAATTCATTCTCCTGAAACATGCCTGAGTTCTGGCTGTATTCCTTTCCCTCCCTCCTCATCACATCATCCTTTCTCTGCACAAAATTGAACGCATGCCTCTCACCCATCCTGGCTTGTACTATGGAGACTTGTTCTAAGGGTAAATAGTAGGCACCAAACAAGAAATGATTTGAAACCTTGGTGCCGGTGTTGAGAAAGCAAATGACCAATGGCTGGGCATCTAAACCTTTCACCAGCAGAGAAGTTTCCAATACTTTGCTTTCAGCAAGGATTAAATAATAACCTAATCCAGTTGTCAGCTGGGAGAGTATTAAAAATCATTTTCAATGACTGATCACTATGTGACTTCGGACATGTAACTCCATAGTACACAAAGTACTGAATAGTATAAGAAAACTTTATCCATTCCTGCCTCTTTTTATGCGGAATGAAGTATTTCAGGGTTAGCATCTATGTAAAAAGTAGGAATAGATTTGGTGCTGAATTCTATTACTAAGCAAATTCATACAAGGGTATATGAAGTAAACTACAAATCTACTTCAATAAAAATACATTTCCAATGAAATGTTCTCCGTATGGTTATTATCAAAATTGATAATATCATCATGGAGTTTTGATTCTTTATACCCGTTTTCTAGATCTCATTAATTATGTAATATTGGTAACTCAACACAAAAACAATTAAAACCTAGAAACTTATGGAATAAGGAAATTTTAAAATCCTTAATTAAAATCTTTATACACATTATTTTTACAGAGAAGTATGAACAAAAACAACTGTAATAAAGTGGGATAAAATCTTGTGGTGGAAGTGGCTTGATGATAAAAGTTCAAGGAGAAAAAGGAACAATATACAATTTCCAACAGTTTTTTTTTTTAAGTGTATTTATTTGTGTGGAAAGAGACAGAGAAGCATGAGTGGTGTAGGGGCAGAGACAGAGGGAGAGAGAGAGAGAATCTCAAGCAGGCTCTGTGTTGCTAGTTCAGAGCCTGATGCAGGGCTATCTAGCAAGATATCTCGCTATCTATCTGGCAAGCTCTAGGAAGCCCTGTTCCAGGGCTAGAGTTCCAGCATATCACAAAGAACAGAGATATCACAAAGAGCAGAGACCAAGATATCACAAAGAGCAGAGACAATAGGGTTAAGCCCCTCTCTTTCCATCTGGGTCTAGTGAGCCTTCAAAACTGTCCTTTTAAGGGGCACTTGGGTGGCTCGGTCCATGAAGCATCCAACTTCGGCTCAGGTCACGATCTCAGGGTTTGTAAGTTCAAACCCCGCATCAGGATCTCTGCTGTCACTGCAGAGCTTGCTTCGGATCCTCTGTCCTCCTTTCTCTCTGCTCCTCCCCTGCTCACATTCTCTCTTTCTCTCCCCAAAATGAAATGAACATTTTTTAAAAACTGCCCTTTTGAAAGCTCAGACAGAGAAGGTTGGGGGATTGTTGGGGCCACCTCAAAGCAGCGAGTCTGGATTAATTCCTGAACAAGTAAAGGCCATTCAAAACCAGTGTGCTTGAGGAACCATTAGAATAAGTCGGGGCTTGGTCTTGAGCCATCAGGATTGGTGCTTTCCAGGGTAAGTCAAAGCTGCAGAGGCCCTGGGATGAAGTTCCAGGTATACTGGCACTAACAAAGAGCCAGGACGAAGATTCACAGCTTGGGAGGAAGTGGAAGGCAAGTAATACATGGGTGCACTTAAGTCCAGCTCACGTGAATAACGAGCACCCCAGGAAAACGAGGCAGCGCAAGGCCGGGGGTGAGGGCAGGGCAGCAGGAAGGCTGAGAGAGAAAGACACTGGCCCTCTGGCCTCCCGGCTTCCGGGATGGGCTCTGTTTATTTCAGGGCCCTCCAGGGGATTTCGTCAGGAGTGGGGACAGCTACTCTGATATCCTCTTTTCAGACAGATCTTGCCAAGGGAGCGGGAGAGCAGGTGCTGGGCTCACCTCTGCTTTGCACATGTATGCAAGCAGCCCATGAACCTGGACACTGTGTGGTTCTCACACAGGCAAGAGAGCTTAGCCTCCCTCCATGAGGCCAGGGTGCAGAATGCCCAACACACACATGGTTGCATAGAAAACGCAGACCATGTCCATATGACAAGGGGGTCTGAGCCTGATTCTATATTTGTGGGTTCAGCAAGCATATCTCATCTATGAATTTCATTTCCAGAGAGTAATGAGATCCTTTTGGAATACTTGTGACAGAAGGGAGGGACAGAGCAGGACAGAGTTCAGAAGAACCGGCTCTAAGGCCTTGCTACTCAAAGTGGTGACACCATCTGGGATCACATTAGAGGTACTGAATCAGAATCTTCATTTGAGCAGGTTTCCCAGGGAACCATCTGCTCCTTAAGGTCCGGGCAGTGCTGCTCTAAGGCTCCAGGGTCCAGCTGAGGGGTAACATTGAGCCCACCACAGTCCTCTGTCCTTGGCTCTACAGTGTGGTGGGGAGGTGCCTGGCTCCTAGGCCACGTGGGGCAGGACCTGCCTGCCAGGGCTACAGAAGGCCAGCTCCCTAGGAGCTGCGGGAGCTATGACTGCTGTTCAGGAAGGACCTTAGCAACAACCACCATGGAAGGCTGAAGGGAAATTCCTTGGCAAGGCTGGCCCCCAGATGGCGAAGGTTTTCTTGAAGACAAATGTGGAAGGCTCGGGATCAGGCTGGACGAGGCCTCTGCCACGCCCTTGTTTCAGGACTTTTCAGGCTCCTCAGCTGTGTTCTCTCTCAAACGGTTGCAGTAGGGACTGTCATTCCAGACAGATGGTGAGGATGACAGAAGAGCGTAGAAGAGCCAGTGAGCAACAACATTCTGGCCTGCCGCAGGCGCCCAGGCGAAGCTCTTGGCAGCTCGGTAGGGCTCTCGGACACTGCGTGCAGGTGCACACGAGGCTGTCCGTGCCCGCTCCGGGAAGGACGAGGGCAGTTGGGATCTGGGTCTCTAGCGGCTCTGAGTGAAGCCTGGAGGGTGTGTCTCAGTCTGCCTTGTTGGCCCTGAAGGGGAAGGATGTCTCCTGAACCAACTCCCTTGCTTTGTTTCCCCGATTCTGCCTAAGGCCTAATAGAACCTGCAGCTCAAGGCACACTTCTCTAGCATGCTCCTGAACACGGGCAGAGTTGTCTTTGGAGCAAAACGGGCTTGGAGACTGCCCAGGCAGCTTCCGAACTGCAGCAGGTGGGAGCAAAGCAGCTGGGACACAGACACATTTATTCCCCATTTGTTGAGCAGCTGTCGCACGCCAAATTCCAAGGAGAAGGGAGGAGGCGAATGGCCCGTGACTCCCGTTGTCTGCAAGGGCGGCGAGCGCATCTGTACATGTGCAACACGTGCCGCAAGCCCGTAAACGTGGGCAAGGTCTCGGAGCCTCGGAGCTGGGGAAAGCCCCGGCTCTGTTGACAGGGCAGGCAGATACCGAGGATGAAGGCAGCTCTCGGGCTCCACAGAGACCGTGCGGAGCACAGTGGGAGCGGCACGAGCTGTGAAGGAGAAAGGTGTGGCCATGGGCCTTGCTCTGTCTCCGGAGCCCAGTGTGCCAAGTGTCTCTGTGCACCTTTCGGGAACTCTTTTGGCCTGGAGGCTGACCTCCAGGCCCTGCCCTCTGGCTTCGGTCCGGTCCGTGAGACCAAAGCAAAGCAGCAGGGGAGGAGGGAGGGAGAAGGAAGGGCTGAGGAATGCATAGTCCTGGCTCCCTCCCTGTGGCCTCCTGGTTTGGCACCGTGTGGGTCCCTCTTCCGCGGCTCCTGTTGGTGACCCTTCTCCCACAGCTACAGCTCTTGAAAGTTCTGGAATCGTCCTCCCCTTGTCTCCTAACTCTGTGCTGCAAACAGCGTCCTGCAGGCTGGTCCCTGAGTGCACCCCCTCCCTCCCTGGTCCCCTTAGCCCTGCCCACACTTCGGCCTCAGCGGAGAGGCCCTCTGGAAGCAGGGCTCAGTTTCCCTGTTTGAGTGTCCCCTTAGACCACGGCCACCAAATCTGACACTTCCCAGCTTTGTAACCTTGCGCTTACGCGTAACCATAATCACAAGTTATCATACACACAGGACACTTACGAGAGTCAGAATGTGTTAAAGTTTTTGTTGTTGTCGTTGAACTTAATCCTCATAATAATCCTAAGAGCCTGGCACCCTACTGCATTCCCATTACTTAGATGGGAAAGGTGAGGTAGAGCGGGTAAGTCATCAGCTGTTAAGTGAAGAGTTGCCATCTGAACCAGAGCCAGCCTAATTCCAGAGCCCAGCTATCACCCACATCATCTCTGGGAGCTACAGCGTCCGCACCCGTTTCGGGAATCCACAAGGGGGTGCAGCCCGGAGGGTGTTTCAGAGGAAATGTACAGGATCTGGTGGAAATGTGACATTGAGGCTTGGTGAGAGGTGGAGAATGAAGAGGGAAAGCAGGCAGCCTTCATAGAAAGAGAAGAATCAGCGTTCCCAGAATTGGAATCATTAAGAGAGAAAACGCAGAGCAAGAAGGGGCTGAGGACACATTCCGGGCATCAGGGATGCCAACAGGAAAGGAGATGGAAGGAAGTGAACACTCAGGCCGGGCGGAGCCTTCCTAACTCCACCTGCCTGCCAGGCACAGCGCCAGTACTGTGAATAATAACACTCACAACAGTGTGCTAACTGAGGAAGGCAGTGTCTGCCCCATTTCATTTCGCAGATGAGGAAACTGAAGCTCAGGGCAGTTCAGGAATACATCTAAAACCGGTCTTCTGTGGCAGAGCCGGGATCAAACCCAGGTTCATCTGACTCCATAGCCCCTTCTGGGAGAATGAGAGGAGTAAGGGCCACCCCCCCCCCCCCCAGAAACCGCGGGAGGAAGGGACATGAGAAAAAGAGGAATTTAAATGTGGTCACAGTTGATTTTAGCAGAGTCTCAGGGAGACACAGCTCCTCACTCGCTGTACTCACCAGTCACAGGTAAATAATCCCTGACTCATGATGCATTTTTCAAACAAGGTTATACTTTGCCCAGCGTCTTCCGCCTGTCTGTGGTTTGGTAGTGCTCCCATTCCAGACATGACCTTATCTATCTGCTTACCTCTGGATTTCCTCTTGCTAAACACAGACTGCCAGATGATGGTCAGGGTGAAGAGTAGGACGCTGAGAATCCCCACACAGCACACGAGCACGGCGTATATGTAGATATCTGAGGGCAAGGACACAGCGGAGCATTGTCAGGACGAGCCAGGTCAGAGGAGATGCACCAAGTAAGATACACTTCGTACATTACCAAAAATCAACTCAAAATGAACCACAAGCCTAAACAGAAAATATGAACTAGAAAACTTTGGGGAAGAACACAGAGGAGAAAAGTCTTTGGGATCTAGGACTAAGCAGAGAATTTTTAGACTTGACATGGAGAACATTATCTATATAAGGAAAACGTGATAAATTTGATTTCATCAAAATTAAAAACTTTTGCCCTGTAAACAACCATATGAGGAGGATGAAAAGACAAAACTACAGACTGGGAGGAAATATTTGCAAACTGTACAACCAACAAAGGATTAGTATGTAGACGATAAAGAACTCTCAGAACTCAACAACAAAAAATAAACAAACAATCCTACTAGAAAACGAGCAGAAATGTACAGAGACATTTCACCAAAGAGAATATATGGTGGTAAATAACTTCATGAGAAGACGTTCAACTTCCTTCGCCATTAGACAAATGCAAATTTAAATCGCAGCGAACTATCTCGCACACCTATCAGAACGACTAAAATAAAAAGCAGTGACAATACCCAATGCTAGCAAGGATATGAATAAACTGGGTCACTCAACAATATTGCTGGTGAGAATGTGAAGTGGTACAGCCACCCTGGAAAATAGTTTGGCAGTTTCTTAAAAGATACATCTACAAATGCCCTTCACCTCAGCAATTGCACTCTGGGAAAATGAAAACTTAAGTTCACACAAGAACCTGGACATGTATGTTTATAGCAGCTTTATTTACAATAGCCCAAAACTGGAAACTGCCCAGATGTCCCCCAGTGGGTGAATGGTTCAACAAACTGGAGTCTATCCACTCCCCCCCCGCCCCCCAGCTACTACTCAGTGATAAAGTAACAAACTATTGACACATCTAGCAATCTGGAACCTCCAAAGAATTATGCTGAGTGAGGGAAAAAAATCCCAAAAGGTTACATACTGTGTGATTGTATTTATATAATAGTCTTTATTTTTTTAATATTTATTTATTTTTTTAATATTTATTTATTTTTGAGACAGAGAGAGACAGAGCATGAATGGGGGAGGGTCAGAGAGAGGGAGACACAGAATCTGAAACAGGCTCCAGGCTCTGAGCTGTCATCACAGAGCCCGACGCGGGGCTCAAACTCACGGACCGCGAGATCATGACCTGAGGTGAAGTCGGCCGCTTAACTGACTGAGCCACCCAGGCGCCCCTATATAATATTCTTGAAATGACAAAATTATAGAAATGGAGAACAGATTAGTGATTGCCAGAGGTCAAGGAGGGAGTAGTTGATGGGAAGCTATCAGCTGACGGGAGTTGATGGGTTTGGCTATAAGAAACCCTTGTGGAGATGGAAATTTCTGTATCTTGGCTGTATCAATGTCAATATCCTGGTTGCCATATTGTACTGTAGTTTTGCAAGATGTTATAATCGGGAGAAATTGGGTTAAGGGTACAAACTGATACAAGGGATCTCTATCACTTCTTAGAAATACATATTAACCTACAATTACCTCAAGATAATTTTTTTGAAGTTAAACCGTGATCATATATGTCTCAGTCAATCTGCTATAACAAAACACAATAGACTGGGTGGCTTAGAAATAAACATTTACTTCTCACAAGAGCAAGGCGCTGGTAGAATTGGTATCTGGTAAGAACTCTTCCTAGTTTGGAGATGTTTTCTCTTAATAGCCTCACATGGCAGAGAACAAAGAGAGAGCAAGCAGGCTCTTACGGGGGTCTCTTCTTATAAGGGCACTAATCCTATTGGTGAGGGTTCTACTCTCATGATGTAATCACTTCCCACAGGCCCCACCTCCTAACACCATCATATTAGGAGCTAGGATTTCAACACATGAATTTGAATTTGGGGGAACACCAATATTGAGCCCATAACAACGTTCATCCGTTTCTTAAACTCCAGTAATCAACTTTAACACCAATCTGATTGAGAAAATGCCAACTGCTAGAAAGTGAAAGGTGGGGGAGAGCACCTGGGGGGTTCAGTCGGTTAAGGGTCCAACTCTTGATTTGGGTTCAGGTCATGATCTCAGGTTCAAGCCCCACTTTGGGCTCTGTGCTGAGAGTGCAGAGCCTGCTTGGGATTCTTTTATTCCCCCTCTCTCTCAGCCTCTCCCCAACTTGTACTGTCTCTGTCTCTCTCTCTCAAAATAAATAAATCAATTAAAAATTTTTTTAAAAAAGAAAGTAAAAGAGAATCTGAAAGCATTCCTTTAACCTTCTATGTAGCAAAAAGCTACAGATGTTTGAACTTAGCAACAATATTTCTCTGCTGACAAATTTCTTTAGCCAACAGACATTTACAACGTAGCAACCAGCCACATTCAGCACTCTCCTAAGTGTAAGAAATAGAACAATGGAGATTTAAAAGCCTCATCAAGAAATCAGAGAGCTGCATGGTATTTGCACCAATAGGAGAGTGTGCCTAGTACTCGAAACACACAGAAAGAACTCAGCCAACCTGAGGAGGTCACAAGGAGCTTCAAAGAAGGCTGGAGCTCTGTGCTGAGTCCTATCTAAAATAACACAGAAGGGGTGCCTGGGTGGCCCAGTCGATTAAGTGTCTAACTCAGTTTCAGCTCAGGTCATGATCTCACAGTTCATGAGATCGAGCCCCACGTCAGGCTCTACGTTAACAGTGCAGAGCCTGCTTGGGATTCTCTCTCTCCCCACCTCTCTGCCCTTCCCCAACTTGTGCGTGCTCTCTCTCTCTCTCTCTCAAAATAAATAAATAAATAAACATTAAAAGGTAAATAAATGAAATAGCATAGAAAATGCAAAATACATAGAAAGAATAAAAATACAGGGAGAGAGTGACAAAATTTTATCATATCAATGTAAGTGGCTTAACAGTACCTTATCATTGGCTACTCAAAATGTTTCTGTTTCCTTTCACAAGTGACTGTGATGGGGGTTCACAAACCAAAACCCTGATGTACCTCTCATATTAGGTTTTTAAGATTAAGTTCCTAGAAGTGGAATTTCTGGGTCAACAGGAAAGTACCTCTGTAAAGCCCCTGGCACTTGGAGAAGCAGTTAGGTAAGTGCCCAAAAGGCAGGCAAGCTGGGGGAGGTGGGGGGCTGGCCTCTACAGTGAGCTGGAGAGACGAGGAGAGAGAATGGGATGGAATCAGACATCTCAGGTTCCTTTCAGCTCTGTCCTTCCTGCCCCCCTTTACTCCCACCCCCCGCCCCCACCGCCCCGGGGAGTCCAGTCAGCACTTTTGCCCAAGCTAGCTTGAGTATGCTTCTGTTCATGGCAACTTAGAAGCCTGGACTAAAAGTACAATAAGTAGAAAACATAGTAGGGCTAGGCTGCAAAGTGAAAGGAACACCTGTCCTAATATTTAAGGGAGCAGGAAGGTGGGTAGGGTCAAGGAAGAGTCTCCTACAGAGGGAGACAGGAGCCAACCACAGAAGCAGAGGAAGACAGAAGTGAGAGTTCTAGAAGCCAAGAGAGGAGATGTAAGAAAGATTCTTTAATAGCATCAAGTGCTGCTGGAAAACATCCATTGGGTTTTCCTACTAGGAAGCTACTGGAAAAGTCTTGGGGGGAAAGCCAATTCAGTAGGATGGTGGAGGCCGAGCCAGATTACGGGGGTCGATGAGTTCAGTGGTATGTGAGGAGTCTGGGACAGAAGCAGAGGAAACCCTCTCCCACAACTAGAATCAAAACTGCCTTTGAAGTTTTGAGAGACACCTGTGTCTCAGATGCATGGGCTTTGCAGGTTCAAATGGTAGAGAACTCGGTTGAGTGGTTGGAGGTAGGGGCTTGGGTCTCTGTTTAAGCAATGAAGCTCTGAGAGCTGGAGCAGAGGTCACAGACCAGGATTCATGACAGGCCACAGGATGGGCCAGAACACAGAGAACATATGGCCAGTCCTGGATTTGCACACAGTTGAGCAAGCTGCTCGGGGATTCTGCCGCATAGCCATTTCTGGCACAAGAGGGTAGCAAATGATGTGGCCCCGTTGCCAGGCACGCAGACATGGGGCAGGTGGACACAGCATCTGCCCCGAGGGGATTTCCAAAGACGCAGGACCCTGGACCACAGAGGCAAGGGCAATTTAGCTTCAGTCTAGTTCTTGGTTGGAGAGACAAACTGTCATACTGAAGTGTCTGCACCACTGGAGCAGAGCAACGTCCTCCACGAACTCCCTCTTCATCGAAACCCTTTCCCTGGTTTCGAAACTGCAGGAATCAAGCAGGGACAAGGTCGTGGTGAGAATCTCCCCCAAGCATCCCCAGAAGCATACCGTAGGCATCTGTGGCCCATTCTGCCCCAGCAGGAGGCGAGGGGCTCCAAGAGGTCCACGCTCTGGTTTCAGATCACAGCCTCTACCACGTGGCACAAAGGGGGCTCTCCACAGGCAGCCGTAGCTGCAGAATCATCAAACATCTGGCCAGTCTGGAAGGCTCAGCTACACCACCCCGCACACAGGCCCCCTGGGCTGCGGACCCTGGCTGGCATGCATCAGCTGCCTGTGTGGGGGTCCCCACGGGCCTAGGATCAATCGTGCCTGCTCTCTGTTATGTTCTTGGAGCTACAGGAACCTTAAAAAGTGTCACCTTGCAGGAGAAGAAAAGCTCAAAAAGAACACCTGAGTTTCCCTGGATCGGGCAGCCACCGGTACCCCAAGGTTCCAATTTTTTCCTCTGTTCCAAGCATTCCTTTTGCTGCATAAAGACAATCGCCCCGTTTTATCTACTCAAAACACTGAAACCATCTCCCGATGATTTTCTCTGCAAAGGTAAAACCCTGAGCCATTTCAGTCAGGGTCACAAAACACCTCCATCCAACACCACCTTTCCTCCTGGATGAGCCAGAGCAAAGCTGTGCCCTGCGGAACTGAGAGCAGCAACAATGTTTCAGCCAGCCATCCTTGGGCTGGAACGCCAGCCCAGTATCTTCTGACTTTCCCTTAACTTTTATGTAAACACTTCTCTAATTATAAACGTTGGCGCAAAGGTTTTAAAAAACTCAGACCGGGCCAAACAATGCTTGTCTGGAGGCTGAATCCAAGCGCTCAGATCCACATTCAACAAAACATCTGCACTTAACCAAATCTGGGATTAGCTTTTAAAACGCCACATATTACCTGCATGCTCAAAATAATTCTCAAAACCTTGTTATGTTCCTCAAATCCGTTTGCAGTTTTGTCTTTTGCCGCTGGACTTCCAAAGGCACCGATGTCATTTTTAGACGCCACTGCAAGCCACCATGCAGAAAATGTCTCCCTACCATCCCCAGCCCAGGCCTCCCCGAAGCAGATGGCAGGGCCGGCAGGCTGGAGTGACACTCACGCAGCGGGGAGGCCGAGACGGGGTGCACAGTGTACTTGTGCCAGCTCCCGCCCTCCCAGAAAACCAAGCCACCGCAGGGCAGGCCAGGCCAGGCAGAGAGGCCCCAGTGAAAGGCAGGCGGCACCTGTTGCCAGGCAACCCTGAGGCCTGCGGGGGTGTTGGGTGGGGGGGCTGTGAAGCCCGGTGACCCCAGCATTCCTCAGCACAGCGAAGGGACCACCTCTCCCCAGACCGCTGACTCTAGAAAGTCGATGGCAGTCCTCCACTCTCCCAGGGAAAATGCAAATGCCAAGATCTCAGGTCTAGGCAGCAAACTGTATGCTTCTGCTATTTTTTTTTTTTTTTTTTAAATCCAGTTTGTAGTATCATCTTGCTTGGTGAGAAATACCTGAGCAATAGCCCTGAGGGATTTTAACTCACTCCAGCATCTCACCAAGAGGCCTGACGATACTGGTTTTGTGCTGTGGGCGCACGGCCAGCTGAGCCGAGCCCCAGGAGGATGGAGGTCCCCTCGCACTCTCTGCAGCAGCCCTTCCATCCAGGAACAAAAGGGCAAAGGCCTGGGCTCAGGCGCCAGGGAGTTTCATCTGTACCCCTGACCTCGCCAATGCTGTGGCTGGGTTAAAAAAGCAAAATGCAAGGCCGCTGCTGCCGAAATCACAGGGAAAGAACACTGGAAACAGCTGCTCTGAGGCATTTTACATAGTGAGGATTCCAATTATGCTTTTCTGAAGGGACCTCATTCTCTGTCTGTGTTGACAAGTAAGCCCACGTCAGGCTCCGGCTTTTGTGTAGAGTTAGGTCGAGAGTGACCCTGATTTCCATAGCTACATGTGAATTATAAAATACTATTAATCATACAAAGCGTTTTAGACACACTGATTATGCTGCAAGGCATGGTGGGACCAAGTGCTGCAACCTTTCCCAACATACCAAGTTTTGTTTTTTGTGCCATGTTGTCTAAATATGGTCCTCAGACCACTTGTACTGGGGAAACACCCTGGGCCCCAATAAAGTACAAATGTTTTGCTCACTTCCTAAATGCAATAATCGGATTCTCGGTGGGGAGCCCAGAACCAGGGTTACTAACAACCCCCCAGGAGATCTTTATGGATCTGATGATAAACAGGGCTCCCGCTGTTACAGCTGCCAGTGACCTACCTTAGGGATGCCCTGGATGTCTCCATACTTCTCCCCATCGTAGGGCCCAGGGCCCGGGTCATGGGGCAGCTCCGAGGAACATGGGGTAAATCAGTTGTTTACTACTTTGCTCCGTGTGGATTAAAGTTGCTTTCATCTCTTTGCTAACAAACAGGCATTCCCTGAATGAAAGGCTGAGTGAGAGAGCTGGGGATTATTTTGCTAGGAGAGGGTCATTAAATAAAAAGACAGCTACAAAGCCTGCCTAAGAAAAGGCAGGGAATGCAAAGAATCGCTGTTGGAGATCACACGATCTGAGAAAGAAAATGTTTGAAACCTAATGGCCTACCTGGGTGACACCTTCTAGTTTGCAAATAATGATCACAATTATGATT
Organism: Panthera tigris; assembly: GCF_018350195.1. Lineage (NCBI taxonomy): Eukaryota > Metazoa > Chordata > Mammalia > Carnivora > Felidae > Panthera > Panthera tigris. The sequence continues at coordinate 46,231,927 of NC_056670.1, forward strand.
ATATGTTTCCTAAGAGAGCAAGCGCCTCCATCCACTGCTTTTAACTGGCTATTGAAAGAGGTGGGTTTAGATCCAAGTGCCTGCCCCCTCATTGGGCAAGATCTCCTTCCATCACATCTGTTAGTTAACTAAAGGTGGTGGGAGGCCCCCAAGGCACACACATGTCCCTAGATCTGTTTGGCAAGGTGATTTATCATCAGTAAATGTCATGCCTTCACAAAATGTCACCTTTCACAATTTCCTGATCACCTTTTGACATTAATCAGTTTTTCACTGACCAAAGGCTCTGCCTAAGAACTCACAAAGTACATTCTTTCATTGCTTTTGGCCATAATCCTCATCTACTTTGTGATAATAATTTCTGTGAACCTTCCTTACTCCAAGTAAGGCAAGGTGTCTCAACCTCGGCATTCTTGACATTTGGGGCCAGATAATTCCTTGCTGTGGGAGCTGACCGGTGCATTGTTACAATGTTTAGCAGCCTCCCTGGCCTCTTCCCAACAGATGCCAGTAACATCAAAATTCTGGTTGTGGCAACCAAAAATGTATCCAGACATTGGCAAATAGGCCCTGGAGGGGCAAAATCACCTCCTGCTGAGAATCGCCACTCCAAGGTTCAAACCTGAGCGCATCAGAATCACCCAGAGGTCTTATGAAAACCCCGATTGCTGGGCACTGCCCCTAGTGTTTCCGACCCTGTAAGTGAGGGTAAAGCCCAACAGTGTGCATTTGTATCAGGTTCCCAGGGAATGCTGATGCTGATGCTGCTGGTCTGGGACCAGCCAGGGCTGTATGCTGGGATCACCTGGAGAGCTTTAACCAAGTCCCAGCTCAATCAGAATCTCTAGAGATGCGGTTCAGGCATCAGTGCTTTTAAAGATCCCCAGGGGGCTCTGATGTAGGCTGAAAATCACTTGCTTAAGGTTTTCAGACTGTTTCCAGAATCCCCAACTCCATATGAAACCTGAGATAAACTCTGTCACAGTAGGTGCACATTTCATTTTTTTTTTTAACGTTTATTTATTTTTGAGACAGAGAGAGACAGAGCATGAACAGGGGAGAGGCAGAGAGAGAGGGAGACACAGAATCTGAAACAGGCTCCAGGCTCTGAGCTGTCAGCACAGAGCCCAATGCGGGGCTCGAACCCACGGACCGCAAGATCATGACCTGAGCCGAAGTCGGACGCTTAACCGACCAAGCCACCCAGGCACCCCTGCACATTTCATTTTTTACATTGCAGTAGGAATTCTGGAGCCAAAACAAAACGAACAAGCCCAAATTATACAGACTGGACCTTTCACCTCTGCTCTTTCAAAACCCACGGGCTGATACCACCGGGCATTCCCACTCCACTCTTTAGTAAATTTAGGATAAGAAAACAACTTGACATCACAGCACAACTAAGACTTCAGGCTCCTTTTGTTAGCTAAAGTGCAATAGGAAGTTACTCAAGTAAGAGGGAGGAAAGGTATCAGCCGCAGGGAGAAGGGGAAGAGACAAAAGCAGTAAAGGAATGAGGTTTGTTTCGCAGAACTAACAAACAGGTCCAGCCAAGGAGACGCCCAGCTAGGTGTTTCCACCTGAGAGCCCCTTTCTAGATGTGTCTCTCCTGACACATCTAATGTGAGCCAATCTGAGCCAGACTGGAGCTGAGGACCTGCACAGAAGCCCCAGTGGCTGACCTGAAGTCACCTTTAGCTCTTTATGCTAACATCTCCTCCTATGGGGGGAGTTTTCTGCCATGTTTTGAACGTACAATGTATGCTTTAGCAGGTTGACACGGTAGGCCTGTCAACCTATACAAGGGCCTATACAAACTCCCCGTCCCCGCCCCCTAATGCACTGAATAAAAGTTTCCCGTACTAACCCCACAGGGAGACAGTGCTTTGAGAGCTAGCTCCCTGTCTCCTTACTTGCCACAAGTAATAAAAAGTCCTTCACTTTCAGTATTTCCTTGGGTTGTGTTCAATTTGGTGTACCCCAAGTGGTGACCCCCCCCAAGTTTGGTTACACTTTCCTCCCATTCTACTCCTTTTCTATTATCTAAAAGCGAGGTGCATCTTATAATAAAGAAACATGCCAGGTCTACCTTCAAAAAATGCCCAGGTCTCTTTCTTTTTCTCAAAGGATGAATCTTCAGACGCTTTGAGGGAAATCACTGTAAGGCAAAAAAGAAATGGGACAGCATGAAGTGCAGTACGCTATGGCCCCAGCCCACACGGTAACCCAAAATGATGCCATACGGTATGTAGGGCACTCACCTTTATGAAGTAATTTTTCCATTTGCAAAACCACATTTGATTATCACAACTCACACGTTAAAAAGAGGTGCAATGACTCAACAACAATGGAGGCACCAGTCGGGGGAATCAGATTGCCCTTGTCTAAAATCCAATAAATGGCAAAGCTGGGACTCGGTATGGCAGAAGTCCACTTGCCCCACATACTAGCAAAATAAAGAGTTTCCCGGTAGGAATTCCAAGAACCGAAATCATTTTAGTGGACACCTTTCTGGTTTGTTTTTTTTTTTTTAATTTTTTAAATGCTTATTTCTGAGAGAGAGAGAGAGAGAGAGAGAGAGAGAGAGAGAGAGAACGAGTGGGGAAGGGGCAGAGAGAGAGGGAGACACAGAATCCGAAGCAGGCATCAGGCTCTGAGGTGTCAGCACAGAGCCTAATGTGGGACTCGAACCCACGAACACTGAGATCATGACCTGAGCTGAAGCTGGACGCTTAGCTGATGGAGCCACCCAGGAGCCCCTAGCGGACATCTTTCTAAAGTATAGTTGGGATGAGCATGGGGTGATGGGGTGTTGTATGCAAGCCAATTTGACAATAAATTATATTTTAAAAAATTATTAAAAAAAAAATAAAGTATAGTGCACTTGCCTGGGTACCACTGGATAGAGGAGCCTGAAGTCATCTGATGACTCAGGGTCTGTGCTCTGAGCACCATTCCATGAGAGACAGTCACACACACACTCTGTCTCTCTCCCCTTTTCAGGGATTCTGTTTCCTCTGTAGAGTTGTGGAATGGTGTTCAGTGACTGACTGACATCTCATTTACTGAATGCCTACCATGTGCCAAGCATCTTGCTGCTCTTGTGGCTACGTGTTATCATATTTAACTTAATTCCCCCCAGAGGGCCTGGAAGATAAATATCATTTCAAAATGATTTTGTACAGTTTTAGTCAGTGGGTGATCGCTGAACTTACTGCGCCTGCTTTCAGCAACCAGGGAAACAGAATTGAGCGACACAGCGTAAATCCGTGAGCATTACACTAAAGAGGCTGCAGCTATCGAAAGGTTCCATGCATAACAGTAATATAATTATAGGATAAAATTATAAAAATTAACCTGACAAAAAAGCCCAAAACATCAAGGAATGAGATTATCGTCTGATAGAACTTTCTGGAACGATGGAGATGTTTTATGCCCATTCTGTACATGTAGTAGCCGCTGGCCACCTGTGGATACTGAGAATGTGACATGTGGCTAGTCCACATGAGCCTGAGGAATTCAGTTTTTAATTTAAATTTAAATTTGAGTTTAAAAAAATGTTTTTAAGTTTATTTATTTTGAGAGAAAGAACGAGAGCGTGCACCGAGCGGGGGAGGGGCAGAGGGTAGGGAGAAAGAGAATCCCAAGCAGGTTCCAAAAAGCACTGTCAGCACAGAGCCTGACTTGGAGCTCCATTCTCACGAACTGTGAGATCATGACCTGAGCGAGATGAAGATTGGATGCTTAGCCAACTGAGCCACCCAGGTGCCCTTTAAATTTAAATTTAAATAGCCACCTGTGGTCAGTGGCTATCACACATCTAGGACCTGAATAGAAAGATAAAGGAGGTTGGATTGGAGATTGAATTAGTATGAGAGGCAAGGCTTATGGCAGAGATCCTCTGAAACTTTACCTCTATTTACTACTCCCCCCTCAAAAAAAACCTTTTGTATTATGTTGTCATGAATTTCAATCTGAATTTTCCATCTTTTTACTTCCCTAGGCCTTGTACTGGGTATATCCTATTGACCCATTTTGAAAATCACTGACCCCCTTCATCGGTGTCTAACCTGCTATTAAGCCCATATATTAATTTTTTTTTTTTTTGAGACAGAGAGAGAGAGAAAGAGAGCACACTTGTGAGCAAGTGCAAAATGGGGAAGAGGTGGAGGGAGAGGGAGAAAGAGAATCTTAAGCAGACTCCATGCCCAGCACCGAGCTCTATCTCACGACCATGAGATCATGACCTGAGCCAAAGTCAAGAGTCAAATACTTAACCAACTGAGCCACTCAGACACCCCTATTAATTATTTTTTACATTTAATTAATTTAATTCATTTTTATACATCCCAGCTCTCAGATGAATTTCTCCAGCTTGTCACCTAATTTCTCAACCATATCAATCATATTATGTCAATGCACGTGCCTGATAACTTTTATATCTGCATCACCCATAGACTTGTTTCCATTATCTGTTTTTGCTTTTGATCCTGTCTGCTTGTTTCCTAAGCATCCTGATGGATACTGTCTACATAGCTTCTCTTAACTAGTGCTGCTTAAGTATGGTTGAATTCCTTCAAGAGTTAAGTGTCTCCAACAATTGGGGTCACTAAATTCTCTACGCTCTATTTATCTAGGTAGTCCTTCAGAGAACAATTAGGATAGCTGAAAGATACATGTGCACATATAATTATGTAATCCAAATGTATTGATTAAATATAAACATGAAATTAGGATAGCTGAAATGCAAATTATTTTTCAGCTTTCTAATTTTTCTCAGAAGGCAGGCTTTAGTCTGCTATAAGCTGGGTCTGCCACAACTCAAGAACTCTCCCTTTAGAACCTAAATTCCTTAAAACCAGAAATTGGATCTTCTACCTCTATATCCCCATCATTGGCAGACTGCCTGGCAGCTGGTAAGTGCCTAGCAAATAAATGGAAAATCCATTTCTTTCTGACTGCCTCGCAAAGTAAGCAGTCTGGCCCTCCAGCAATGAACTCTTAGTGTATACCTGGTCTTGCCCATGGTATTAGAGAAGTCCCATAATTTGTCCATCATCATTCCTGCTTAATTTCCCCACTCACAGCTGACTTCCAGAGCAATCAGTCAGATTCTTCCCCCAAGAATTTAAGCTAAGAAATATAATATATATGGTTGTTGAGAGCGTTGGGGCTGAAAGAGCCTGTGGACTTTTGGGTAGCGGCCATGTTGGAAACACAGGCAACTGGAATGGAGCAGAGGGCAAAACCCACAAGAGGAAACTGGAGGTCAGAGGGCTCATAGGGCTGAGGACATGGTGTTGCTGGAGCACTAGGTCCCAAGAGGGCTTATGGAATATGGTTGCTATCCTTGCATTTTATGAGCTCCATAGCCCTAAACTATCCCTACCTTCCTTCTGAATTAGCTTGAATGGGCTTTCATAGCTTCAACTAATTGAGCCCAGGCTAGGATAAGCATAAAGAGACCCAGTGGAGACAATACAGAAAGGAAAAACAGATTATCTCCAAGGAGCTGAGTTTTTAGGGAGATCGAAGATGCCCTCATCATCCAGAGCATTACCACTCCAAATATGATCAACAGACCAGCAGTACAGTGTCACCTGGGGGCTTGGAAGAAGTGCAGAATCACAGGGTCTGCAATCCAGACCTACTGGATCAGAATCTGCTTTTAAACCAGATACCCTGGGTCAGTCATATGCACTGTTTGAGATGCACTGATACACCCCAGGTTGAAAAAAATTAGTTGCCATTTTCTTCAGAAATTGTAGTCACTAACTTGATGTGGTCACTAACAATTGCTTTGCCTTATTTGGGATAAAAGATAACAAGGTCTCCCTAACCAATTTACAGAGACATGCGTTGAAAGAGCCAACAAACAGATTCTGAGCTATCAGGGCTCTAAGCAAGGAATTAATAGATGTTCCTCACTTTCCCCCAGTGCAACTGTTTTATGGGAAGATGCGGCAACTTTGTTTGCATATAATGATCAGCAACTCTGATCATAACTTTATCTGTTCCTACGAGAAAGAAAACTCTTGGGGTGCCCGGGTGGCTCAGTCTTGATTTCGACTCAGGTCAGGATCTTATGGTTGGGCTCTGCACTGGGCATGGGATTCTCTCTGCGTGGGATTCTCCCTCCCTCTCCCTCTGCACTCCCACCTCAAAAATAATTGAATAAAGAAATAAATACAAGAACTAAACTGACACATTAAAAAAAAAAAGAAGAAGAAAAATCTTCACATGGCCTCTTCTGGAGCTTCAGAAATCTTCCCGGGCTTTTGCCATTAACTGTCTGGTTTCAGCCGCTAATCCCATGCTATCTCAAAGTGAATTTGATACATTGTCAAGCCATGTGGCTGAGTCTGCACGCTGTAAGGAAACACGCTGTGGGACAAGGCCAGGCCGACAGAAGGGCTTTGTAATGGACCAGCAGTGGATCGGCTGACTATTGGCGCCCCTCCTTCACGACACAGCTGCACCTGCGGGTCAGAAATTTATAGCGGCCACCCTGGACACACTGAGTGGAAGAGGCCACTGTGGGGTAGATACGGAGGAGGATAAAATGCTTCAAGGAAACATTTTGCTTGACCAAGGAAAGAGTGGCAAATTTTCCAACCCCAGATTGCTCGTGTTGATCGAAGACTTTCAGAAATAAAATGCAAATTTCTTGATCACAGAGCATTCGTAACGGTTTCCAAGGAACTTAGCCATCAGAAGGCTAATCTTTCAAACAAGATTCAGTGAATCTATCACTATCAACTGCATTTGCCTTACCTGGTGACCCAGCTGGACTCTCAGACAATTGGGGAGAAGGCAACAAGGAGCCTTTCGTACCCAGAATGCTGGTTCTTCCTAAGCATCAGCTCAGCAGAGCTGAAAGTCCTTACCTTCTGACAACTACCTATGATTGGGGGAGTTCCCAGCCTGATCCCTCAAAGGTTAGGAATTCACATGCACTCAGTCAGCCTTTTAACCAATGGGCTGTCTTGTAGGGTCATGATGGGTTGGGGGTGGGGGGCGCTTATGCTCTGTGCTGGGATTCCAAGGTTGGGATAGCACGTCTGTCGCTTCCCTAAAGGGACCCTGTTCCTGCAGTAACCCTGCCTGACCCTCCCTCCACTCCCACATCCACTCACCTCCTACTCTCTAGGCAAGGGGGTTGACAGGAGCCCCCGATCCTTGGGAGCTTGTGACACACTGCCCCTCTCTGGGTGAGAAGAATGTGGTCAAAGTCCCACTCAAGGTAGCCTCTGTCTTGCCACATGCTCTGAGACTGGGCTCTTAGCAACAGCTAATGAAGGGGTGGGCAGCGTGCATCCCCTTGGGAAGTTCTCATTACCCCAGCTGCTGGGAGTGCAGCGAACCCTGCTTCCTGGGGAGCCTGCCTGTGGCCATTCATGTGCATTCTCCTCTTTCATCCTACCTACACAGACCACCTCCACCCATGAGGTGTGGGCCCCAGGGCCCCCATGCTGGGCCGGGGAGACGGTGCCGAGGAAGGTAGCACAATGGACCAAAAAAAGCAAAAGGAAGTCCAATTAGGCCTCAGCACCAAACTGCTTTTCTTGGTACAGCTTTATCTGGAATAAAGTGGGCATTTCGATTTCTGTCCGACTCCCAGGCCCGTTTACAGTCGGTTTGGGCTCACAGTGGAGAAAAGGAGTAAAGAGGGCTCAAAGCCAAGTCATCAACTGACCTACTGACGGCTTTGTAATTTCCTTGGGACCCTGGTGCCCAGCGGGAAGAGCCTGTTTGACTTTCTGGTGAGGGGCTGGCCCAGATGACAGAGCCGCAGGCTGTCTGGGGGCCTCTGCCCAAGACAGCAGAATCAGATGAAATCTAAAAAGGGGCAAGTTGTGAGATTCACTGGATATCGGCCCCTCTGGGAAGAACTGGCTGAAAGTGGCTACAGGATCAAACGGTCTAGAAGAATGTGGCGCAGAGGCACCAAGACAAACCGATCCTATCGGCTTTGTGTCTGGAAAAAGCAGGCTGGGAAGAAAGAATCTCAGCCAAGCCCCCTGTGATGAGACCCGTGGGGAAACCATCACTCAAAGAGGTGTGAAAACTGAGAGCCTTGATTCCTAACTTGGACAGAATGTCCTGCCAACTCCCCTGGGAAAGGCATGTTTCACAGGTTGTAGCAGACTGTGTCCCCTGAGTTTATGCCAAGACCCTGTGACAATGGCCTTCAGGCTGAGGCGCCTCCCACCTCACTCTCTGGTCTCCCATTCGCCGCGATAATACTGGCATCCTTATCTGGACCTGCATTAAGGCCTGACCCCATCATCTGTAGAACAGGTGGCTGAGAATTTTTAGGGGCCTTGGAAAGGCTCCCTTTCTTCCCAAACTCTTTCTCATCTGCTCACTTGTGTCCCCAGCTCCTCTAACAAAGGATCCTACAATTAAAGGAGCTTAAACTGCAATCGTGGGTTACATCCAAAGGAAGGTGCACAGCACATTTCTGATACAGAAAGCCCTCCAGAATGCAGGTACTGATGGAGAGGAGCATAGAGAGGGTCCTGGCACAGCCAGAGGGCTGAGGAGGCTTCAGGGAGCATACAGCAAGGACACGGAAAGACCAGCCTGAGCTCAAGAGACACACTGTCGCCTTTCTACTTTCACTGCAGGACAGGCTGGGCCTCCTCCCAGTATTCTCCTCCCAGGTTACACTGATTTTAATCACAGAGGGTGTTACCTTCATTGAGTGCCCAAAGACCAAGATTTCTAAAACTTTTAGTGTGCAGTAGAATTAACTGGGGCTCTTGCTAAAATGAACATTCCCAGGCATCACCCCTGGGCTTCCGACTGGAGAAATCTAGGGAGGGCTTGGGAATGTGCACGATGAGGGAGTGCATCGTTCAGAAAATCCTGAGTCTGGAGGTCCCGGGACTCCACTTTGAGAAGCCTGCCTGCCTCACCCACTCGTAGTAGAGAGGCGGGCACAGAGTTCAAGGAGATGTGGGAGAGGGGAGTCAACTGATGAGGAGACAGACCCTGGGCCTCAATCTCTCCTCTAGTCCAGGGCAGGGTCCAGAGCTTGAAAACTGAGACAATGCCTCTGTGTTTAATCCAGGGAAAACAAAATAACTGCAAAAACTAAGGAGTAAGCCCATCGCATGAGTGTTGTTTACAAAAACTCCAAAAGGCCCCTTTATTTTTTTAATTTTTTTTAAATATGAAATTTATTGTCAAAGTGGTTTCTATACAACACCTCGTGCTCATCCCAACAGGTGCCCTCCTCATAGCATGTCTCAGAGCAAAAGAACACAGTTTTCAAGAAAGTTACTTTCTAAAGGGCAGACCATCTATAACGATTGATATAGGTCTCCCCACGTGGCTGACTCAAACTTGGAAAGTGGGGAGAATCTGAGTCAGAGAGACCTTCTTCCAATGATTATGCAGTGTTTCACGCCCTCCCTCCCTGCAGAATGTGTTCTCATTCATCTTGGTCATTATCTGCCACTCCTAGCTGACTGGAAGGTATATGGTGGCTGGGACTACATCTGTCTTCCTCACTTCCTAGAATCCTTCTTGGCCCGTTATACATCACGGTCACTTTGAACGAACAAATAAATGCAATAAACATCACACCATGGTGGTCAAGGCCTCCTCTAAAAGGAACTTGGTGCTGGGACCATGACATGGTCACATTCTGGAAGGCTGGGAAGAGAGGCCAGGGAGACACCTGCTCTACCCTGCCACCTCCCTTCACATGAAAGCAACAGGCCCCCAAGCCTGACTTCCCTGCGAAGTTCTGGCCTCAAAGTTATGTACTTTGAGCCTGCCGTGATTCATTCTATGGCCTCTGAGTTCTCAGTCTGGTATAGAATGAAGGCAGGAAGTCCCAAGACCTTAAGCAGAAGATGATTCTTCAGTCCACTGGAGTTGGGAGGGGCAGCCATTTAAAGTTTTGGTCCCTGGCATGTAGACCTCACTGATTTGCACTCAGGGAGGTGGGGGGCAGGGAGGGAGTGGGAATCCAGACAGCAGATGCCTCCCTGCCTCAGTTTGCTTAGGTAGCCTCCTGCACAGATCAACAGGACGGAAAAGGAGACCAGAAGAGGTTGGTGATATGAAGTACTCACAAGAGAAGATCCTTAAAGAAAATAAAGATGAGTCAACACTTTTGCTATAAATTCAACAATGAATATACTCAGTTCACTACCCCTTCTTATTCAATGATGAGATGGTTTCCCAAGGAAAACCCTGTTAAGATGTAGCAGTGTGGCCACTATTTATAACTGGATCAGCGTTCTCAGGGAAGGCAACTGTAACCCCAGGGAGACACAGAGACTCTCTCTGTCTCTGCTCTCCGGAGTTGGCCGATTGCTTCACTTCCCCCTTGTGTCTCTAAGAGTTAGGTCAAAGGCAGTCTCTCTTGGGGCTCAGACAAAGCCATATATGTGAATAAGACCTCTGAGTGACCTACAGGGAGCAGCTAATGAGAAACGGAAAAGCTCCAGTTTTGTCTTTTTCGAGCCACTCCTCTTTTGCATCCACTGTAGGACAAATTCCTAAAAACAAAGCAAACAAAGCAAAAGAGGAAACAAACAAACAAAAAAAAACATACTAAATAGACTTCCTATTAAACAGAGCAGTTGGAAAAGAAGGTTGCCTTCTGAAATGGAATCAGCTACAGAAGACAAAGACCATGTGTATATCCCCAAACAATGGTTAGGAAATACTGACGCTTAGGGCCTGGTAACTGCCCCCTCCAGTTACGACTCCGGGTCAGGTCTATATATTTTCTTACTACCACCTTCCACTCCCCGTTGCCATTAATGAAAATTAATTAAAATGGCAGTTTACCCAAGAGCTTGGGTCACTCATTCATTCTTTCTTAAAAAAAAAAAAAAAAATCAGCACCGAGCCCTTCTGTGTACCACGTACAGTGTCAGGTGTGAGGGTGCATTTAAGAAGAACCTGGCAGGGTCCCTGGAGTCAAGGTCCCTGGCCAGGTCTACCGTGCCAAACTTGGCTCTTAACCACTGCCCACCTCCAGCCCTCACCAGCCACAAACGTGCATCCAATTTCATCAAGTTATCTGCAAATTCCTTTTCTCCCTTATCTAGCTTTGCTTAGCCTGTTTCGTCTCTTGACATGGATGGCCCATAGCGACCACAGCCCTCCTCACCCTGTGGCCCAGTGGAATCCCGCGTCCTCTAGGTGACCTTCTCATTTCCTCCAAGAACGTATCCTGAGCTCTCTCCCTTACTCCCAAGCCAGCGTCACCCTCATGTATGGCCCACTGACATTCCCTTTTTATTAGCTCTGTCCATAATATCGATCAGATCTGTGCACATGTCGACCTGTTTCCTTCTCTGGATTGTGAGGCTGGGGCCCTGAGAGGGTGGGGATCACTCCACCCATCCCTCTCTTTAAGGAAAGTACAGCGATAACAGGCTCATAAGCAGGGGGCTTGAAAGAGGTTTGTTTAAGTCTTCACTCTCTTCAACTCTTCCAAGACCATGGCAGTTGGGAGTGAGGGCAGGCACACTGAAGAAGTGTTTCAAGTGTAGTTTAAATTACACTCCCGTTGTCAATTTGTTCCCTTTGAGTATCTGGACCTGTTGACACTTTCAACATCATGATGTGTGCTTGCTTAATTAAGCAGTAGCACTAAACGTTTAGTAAATCTCATTCCTAATTATCTGTTCTCTGTCTCTGGAGAAAAAGGAATTATTTAATTTCTTCCACTGAAACTTGAAATATTGATTCCCTGTGGTTGTACTTACAGATCCAATTATTAAATTCCCTCTAACATTTTGGGGTTAAATAGTCAGATAAGAAATTATGATTTCATCTTTGCCCCCAAATACTTTTAGGGTAACAGAGTTTTCCATTTGCTTTGTTCACTCCCCACATTTAAAGCTTATTTATATCATCTTAAGTCAAATAGCAATTTGGCTTATTAAAATATGTTATTTGGGGGTCAGACTGAAATACTGATTAAATTGCAGGAGAACAGCCTTTGCAAATTGCTTCTATTATTAGCATTTTCACTGTTAATGCAAACGCCTCCATCTGAAAGTATGCAGATTCATTTTGGCTCAGAAGACCAGTCTTCTGAGTCTGTGGGTGGCAGAGCTGGGCTGAAAAGCCATCGAGGATAACTTTTTATGAGGTCTGGGGAATCAAAGCTGCTGTCCCTTAAGAGAAGAAGCCTAGGGGCGCTTGGGTAGCTTGGTCGGTTAAGCGTCCGACTTCAGCTCAGGTCGTGATCTCGCGGTCCGTGAGTTCGAGCCCCGCGTCAGGCTCTGTGCTGACAGCTCAGAGCCTGGAGCCTGTTTCAGATTCTGCATCTCCCTCTCTCTCTGCCCATCCCCTGTTCATGCTCTGTCTCTCTCTGTCTCAAAAATAAACGTTAAAAAAAAAAAATTAAAAAAAAAAAAAAAAAAGAGAAGAAGCCTAAAATGAATGGCCACCTCACTGTCGCAAGCCTTGGAAATTCATGCCCACCGGTGTGAAGGGCCTTTGCGGGCTGATCCCGCAAACCAGCCGATCTCAAAGCTCAGTCACCGTGAAGGACATACGGCACCCAGGTCTGCACCAGGGACTGCCCTTGACAGGAAGCCCCACAGACAGACCTTGGGCTTCATCTTGGAAATTCCCCTGTAGGCACCTGAAGAAAATCAGGCTTAGGAGCTAGTCCAGCCTCTCATCCCTGCTCAGGGCCATTCTCATGTCAAGAATTCTACCGTGTCTACACGTCCTGGGAGGGACCATACCAAATCAGCATGCAGGGAGGGCAAGTCGGGGCGCCACGGGGACTTCAAGGTGGATGGAAAAGGCACAATGGCAGGGAGACCCTCAAAGTTTGGGAAGCAGAGGCAGCCTTGGGAAGCAGGGAGGTCAAAGGATTACTAAATAGAGCAGGGATGAAACACAAGTGCCTAGATGCAGGGACACAGGATAGAGGGGGTAAAGGGCATGTGGAGGGGCTATAGGGACCCTAACATCCCAGTAATGGGAAGACAGTGGACTTCGTTTATGAACTGTATGCCTGATGCACACAGCGAGTGACCAGTTAACACTGAGCATGGAAAACAAACACAGGGTCGGGTACTTCTGTGCATCGACAGGGACAGAATAAAGTGAACTTCTTCAGAAAGTATCATTATTTGAAAAAAAAAAAAAACAACAACAATATCACAACTAGCCACACGTTACTCTGCATTGATTTTTGTCCCCTAAACTATCAAATCTTCACCTCATTTCAAAAGTGATTTTGGAATTTCCACTAAAAAGAATAGCTTGTCTCAGTCTCTAGGGATGTATTATGCTCTCCGTTTTTAGGACAGAAATATTCATATTAAACTGATGGGCCCGACTCCTTAAAAAGCAAAATTATCAGTTATTTCTTTTGACCTAAGGGCATTGAGAATCAAGAATGCTGGAAAATCTCTGCACTGGTGTATCTAGTCAGAAAACTCTGAACACCCCAATAAATCACCCCCTTCGAAAAACACCTCACTGGGCCTCTTCATCTCCCTCCTGGGAATTACCCCCAAACCTCTGATCATATTCCTTTATTTCCATCCTGATTGCCTTGTTCTGTCGACTGCACCCTTCCTACATCTCCACATGACTCCTGGGTACAGGGCCCTCGGGACTCCACGCCCTGCTGTCCCTGGGGTCAGGCAGGACCTAACGCTGCTATTGACCTTGTTGTATCCTACCTACTCATGAAGAATGAGAGAGAAGATACTACCTAGAGATGACTGTTATTGGAGCGGAAGATACGAGGCTCGCTGGGCCCCTGGGGATCAAGGTGAATGCACTGGTCCCCACCTAGGACCCTGTGCTCCTCTGGATTTCCCACAGACTGACCTTCTGGCCTCCTGACAAAGAGCTGCTGTGCCTTCATCCTGTGATGCTGCCCTTCTACTAAGAACATTTTGCCTTTCCCAGGTGGCCAACGGGCTGGCCTGGAGGAGCCCGGACCAATAACACCAAGCCAAGATACCTCCTTCCGCTTGCCCCAAATGTTGGTGTTTTCTGGAGCTCTACCCCCACCCCTGCCTTTTGGGATGCTCATCTACCCCCACGGTTACAGCTTCCTGACTCAATGCCACTTGCTGGATCAGATAGGAGCTTCGGCTCCACATGCCTGTGTCCCTAGCGGGCATCGGTGCAGGGTGGCCTCCAGACATCTGGCTCTCCATCCTGAACGTCCCCCGTGGACTAGCTGCGGGCACCACCCTGCTCATACTACTGAGTTAGACCTCTGGGGGCCGGCCACAAGCACTCTCTTGCCCATACCCAGTCGATTACTAGAGACTTCTCTTCTGACCTCTTCATGACCCTCCATTCCTACCGCCGAATGTAGTAGGGACCCATGCCCTGAGCAGCCAACACAGTGATCTGTCAGAAGACTTAAATGCTTCATGGGTTTTCCAAGGCCTAAAGCAGAGGACACCCCCGCCCCCGCCCCCAAAACCACCTGATGATAAAATCACCTAGGCTTCCTGTTAAATCTCCAAATTCCAACCCAGGCTTAGTAGACTGGAATCCCCTGGGCAGGTGCTTGGGAATCTTCATGTTAACAATGGCCCCGGTGATTCTAATCGTTAGGCAAGGTTGAGAAGAATAGCCTACAAAATCAAGTGCAAATTCTCTAATATTCAGTACAAACCCCTCCACCATCAGCACTGCCTGCCTCCCCTAGTTATTCCAAGGTTATCACCCCTACTCCGTCTCAGACTCCAGCTGTCCTGACCCACTGTTACAGGGTGCCCACACACTGAGATGCCACTTCCTCCCACTTCCTGCCCTGTGGAAATGGCGCTGCCTTCCCCCTCATCCTTAGAGGCTCTCCTGTGTGTTGAAATTGTGCACACCTTGACCCTTGCATACACTGTTACGTATCTGCCCCCCTTACAGACAGATCCACCCATGTTTCCCCAAGTTTCCAGCACAGCAGGATCCTGGCACAGAGCAGGTGCTCAGTAAAATGCCCGCCGAGTGAAGGGATAAATGAGTTCACCCAACACCACCGAGCACCGTAGTCAATGTGTTATTTTCCGACGCAATTTGTTCGCTAAGCCCAGCAAAGCTTCCTCAGCTAAACTGATCACCTCTCTGGAGGCTGCCACTCATTTCCTTATCAGCTTTGCCTCTCTTCTCTAGTTTGAGTGGATCTTTCTGGAAATGAGGTTCCCAAAACGGACTGCTGTGGTCCCCATTAGTCTCACCAGGGCAGTACACATGACACAGCCGCCTTCCTCCCCAGGGGCACCAGGCCAATTTGTACGTGGATGGAAATAACACCGGCTGTTCGCGCTGCCATATCACATTGCAGACACACACCTGATTCACTGCCACCATCACCAAGGTCCCTTCACGACAGCCTCTTAGCCTCCCGTTGACTCTCCAACTGCGCCTGTGCTACGTCTTCCCCAGATGTGTTGCTCTGCCATTTTCCAAGTTGAATCTTATTCTGTTATTCCCTGCCTGTATTTCTTACCTCTCTGGATTCATTTTTATTACGTTTCTACTCCTCGCTGACATTAGAAAACATTTCCCAGTTTTGTGTTTTCTGTAAAATTCATTGGGGTGATGTGTGCTCCTTTTTCAATGTCATTGATTAAACAGTTAAATGAAATCAAACCTAACATTGACCCTCCTGGTTTCCACTGGAAACTTCTCCAGAGGGTTCAAGGACATGTGTCACTTAGGACTTTTTGATCCATTTTCTTTGCAGGAAAGGCTTCTTGCTCAGTAAGATGCTCATATAGCCCAAGCAACTGAGTAATCTGCACAACATTCTCTACCTTTCTTTCTCCCTCTGTGTCATAAAAATAACATCGATCATCTGGTATGACAATTCCTCTAAGATAAGCTGAGCGCGATTCACAGGGCGTCATCTACAGGGTCACATGTTTTCAATTTTCATTATAGTTTTCAATTTCATATAGTGTTGTGCTTCAATTTTCATTATTTATCATATCGTGTTGTACCACACAGCACCAATAGCCCCGTAGTCAGGAGCCCCCTTCCACAATCTCACATGTATGCGATTTGCAGATAACCCTTAATTTATTACGTCCCCTGTCTTCAAAATCCCCATTTTCCATCATGTTTTAATAATATGCATAGTTAAAACATAAAATGGCAAGTTATGCTTTGCCTCAAATTAATACAACTTACATTTCTTAGCCAGCTTACAGAGAAGTCTCCAGGAAAAAAAAATAAAGCCATGAAAAATTCATATGTTAGTGCAGATTTTTTTCCAATAACTTGCTACTTGCTTTTTTTGCCACATTTACATGCTCAAGGACTTACCCCAAATTTGGGGAAACAAAATATAGAGAACAAAGTAAAGCCAATAACACCGCAGATATTGGGGTGAGTTGGTTATTTGGGCTTGGGATTTTTTTTTTAATTTTGTATGACATTTAGAAAGCATTTTATGGGCATATAGATAATGAGCTGGACTTTATAAGGAGCCACCATCCCAGGGATGCAGCACGGATGTGTTGGCTTACACACAGTTCCCTGAACCCCCTGTGACTCCATTCCTTCTTCTCCCCTTCAAAAGATCAAATCAAAGCATAAGGGATAAGGACTGACAGATGATAATACTTGATTCCACTATCATAGATGTAAACAATTTAAAGATGCTAGACTTTGGGGCGCCTGGGTGGCTCAGTCAGTTAAGCATCTGACTTCGGCTCAGGTCATGATCTCACGGTTCGTGAGTTCAAGCCCCGCTTTGGGCTCTGTGCTGACAGCTCAGGGCCTGGAGCCAGCTTCAGATTCTGTGCCTCCCTCTCTATCTGCCCTCTTCCCCTCGCACTCTGTCTGTCTGTCTCTTTCTCTCTCTCACTCCCTCAAGAATAAATAAATATATTTTTTTTAATTTTAAAAAGATGCTAAACTTTAATCGGCATTCATGAAAAGTCAGTTGTGGCACCACAGTAAAATCCATGAGCTACATTTATTCAACAGCTTGGCAAGTGAGTTTCCCAGTAATAACCTCTTCAACCCGAAGACCTGCTGATCACATTTCTGTCCCTCTCCTCTTCAGAGAGAACATCTGACCTTTCTTAAGTGGTGACCATTCACAGGTAAGAAAGAACTCCAGCTAAGGAAAAGTGAGATGTCCTGGAGTGTAGGAAAGGTACCCAATGTTAGAGGCGTGCCCAGTGCCTTTGAGACAAGGATTCTGAGGCCCTTGCCACAGGTTGGGATAAAGTTGTCCTAGGCCCTAATCTCCTTACAATTTCAGTGTTTCAAAATGAAAGCTCTTTGAGTATCTGCCTGCCTGCCCGTTGGTAGTTTTCCTCTCTGAGCCACCTGTTTTACAGAACACGAACTTGCAGAAAACCTTACCCGCCTCTGATCACCCATTTCTCTAGCCCACCTTGCAGGCGCTACACTGAGTCAGGAAGCCAGAAGCCACGAACTTGAAACAAGCTATGAGTTGCAACTCCTGCAAAGACCAGACCAGACTAGTCAGAGCCACAGTGGACCACAGCCCTGACCTTTCACCTTTTCCTATCTTTATAATGCTAAAAATCACACCCGGGAATGGAGGCGGAACAGGCAAATAACACTTACTATGTGTGAAGGAGCATGTGCTGTTAACTGTGCCTGCGTATTTCCCCACCTTTACATGTTTAGACATCGCTCCTTTCCTGCCTCAGCCCCTCCAAACACTTTCTGCAGCCACTGTTCAGGGAGCAGCCCGGTATCCTTCTCACGAAGGCTGTCTCCCTCACGCCCGGACATGAGCTTGCAGTAATGCTATCCATGCCACCCTTGGCCTCGTGTCTGTTTCTACCTGGGAGTCAGAGAACCCTGAAGTCAGTAACACCTTGATTTAAAAAAAAAAAGTAGGAAAGTAGGTTTTAAAACTTTAGGCTATCTCTGACAAGTTTCTAGATGGTTTTATTGTTATTATTATCATCATCATCATCATTTTTAACACTTTATTTTTTGGGGGGCAGTTTTAGGTTCAGAGCAAAATTGAGGGGAGGGTACAGAGATTTTCCAGACCCCCCCAGCCCTTACACATGCATAGCCTCCCCCACTGTCAATGCACCCCCACCCACCAGAGGGGTACATTTGTTACAATACATGAGCCTACAATTACACATCAAAACCACCCAGTCTATTGTTTACCTTAGGGTTCATTCTTGGTACGGTACATTCTATGGGTTTGGATAAATTAATAATGACACGTATCCACCATTATAGTACCATACAGAATGTTTTCATTGCTATAAAAATCCTCTGTGCTATACTTATTCATCCCTCCCTCCCAACCCCTGGCAACCATTAATCTTTCCACTATCTCCATACTTTTGCCTTCTCCTGGAATGTCATATGGTTAGAATCATAGAGTATGTAGCTTTTCATTCACTGGGTAACATGCATTTAAGGTTCCTCCAGGTCTTCGTGGCTTGATAGCTCATTTCTTGAGATTGGGTTTTTAAAAGCGTATTAAGAAACTTAAAAAGGAAAAGGTAAATTACTAAGACACATTGTCAGGCCAAACCCAATTGCTTTTCTGATAGGCTTACTAGTAGGGATCACAAAAAAGTCATGGATACCTCAAAGCTGGTTTTTCAGTAGACCAACTGACAATCACTAGCAGGGGCCATGTGGGCTAGATGGGAAAACATGGTCAAGGTAAAAGCCAAAATGGTCAAAGTAAAACTCCCAGAACTGTCAACAAAAAGAGTACAGGTAGATGACTCACTACGGGCCAACGCAATAAAGTCAGCAAAACCAAATGAGATATCAACTTGCAGACGTCCTTGAGAAGTAACTGAAAAAGTCTATATCTGAAAAAATAAGATAACTTATTATGTTGCCAAATAC
This sequence comes from Panthera tigris, assembly GCF_018350195.1. Taxonomy (NCBI): domain Eukaryota; kingdom Metazoa; phylum Chordata; class Mammalia; order Carnivora; family Felidae; genus Panthera; species Panthera tigris. The sequence goes on from NC_056670.1 coordinate 46,250,758, forward strand.
AAGTCAACAACCTTTCTATAAATCAGCAATAACCAATTTAAAAGAGGTGTGTGTGTGCACGTAGGGAGAAGGGGTAGATCCCACTTAGAAGCATGCAATACCTAGAAATAAACATAATAAAAAATGTTCAAGACTCATATTAAGACATCTTTACCGAATGATTAAAAATATCAGCCGGCATGCATGAAGGAACACAGCAGGTCCCTGGATAGGAACATTTAAAATCATAAAGACGTATAAGATGTATATACCCACACCAAAGTAATTTATAAAGTCAATTAAACCCCAATAAAATCAAAACCCAACATAATTTCTACAAAACTAAGGAAGAGCAGCTGAAGAAAAAATGAAATGAGACTAGGCAAGACATTTATTTTAAAACTAATGAGACTTGCCCTATTCTCTAATAATTAAAATCGTGCTATATTGGTGAGGTATGGAGTTTACATTTAAATGTAGGAATTTAACTCATGAAAATGTAACATTTCAAAACAGGGAAATTTTATCTGTTCAGTAGATGACGTAGGGACAACAGGATAGCCATTTTGAAACAAAAAGGAAGTTAACTATTCCACACCATATATAAAAATGGATTCCAAAGAGAGAGAGTAAAATTTTCTTTTAATCCTTTAAAAACATTAAAGGAAAACAGAAAATACCTTTATAAGCTTGAGATGGGAAAAAGCTTCCTAGATAATATATGAAGCCAAGGTACTATGTGTAATTTATTGAATAAATTACATCTCAATAAAAAATACAACTGAAAGAGTTAAGCATCTGATTTCGGCCCAGGTCATGATCTCACGGTTTGTGAGTTTGAGCCCCGTGTCAGGCTTTGTGCTGACAAGTCAGAGCCTGGAGCCTGCTTCAGATTCTGTGTCTCCCTTTCTCTCTGCCCCTCCCCTGCTCATGCTCTGTCTCTCTCTCTCTTTCTCAAAAAAAATTTAAACATTAAAAAAAAATATGACTGAAAAAAGGAATACCATAAAGGGAAAAAATGGCAAATCTAACAACATAAATATCTGAAAATGTAAAATATCTATATGGTAAAGGAAAAAAACCAAACATAAACACAGTGTAAGGTCAAATAACAAACTGGAAGAAAATTTTGCACCGTTATAGCAGCTAAAAGAATTAATGATCAGAAAAAAATATATATATGTGTATATGTATATATATATGTGTATTACATATACATATACACATATATATATGTACACATATATACATATATATACACACATATATATATATATGTATATATATATATGAAAAAAACGGCAACCAATTAAAAAACAGGCAAAGGTTATGGACAGGCAATTGACAGAAGAAATTTTTTTAAATAGTCAATAAACATATGACAAGATTTCAACCTCACTACCTCACTAATAATTGAATATAATAATTGAAATTAAATTGTATTGAATATAATAATCAAAATTAAAACAACAAGGAAATATTATTTTTCCCATCATAGTGATAAATAATGAAAAAGATTAATAATATCCATTGTTAATGAGGCTTCAGGGAATTAGACTCTATCATGCGATGATAGAGCATAAATTTCCAAAATCTTTTTGGAGAGCATACGGGCATTGTCTATTAAAAATTTAAATATGCATAGCCTTAGGCCCAGCAATTCTCTTTCCAAGAATGTAACCAAACAGAAAAACTTGAAAACGTGCAGAAGGGTGTTCACCGAAGCACTTGCTGTGTTAATGAAAAATTGGAAGCTTCCTAAGACCTCAGCACTAGGGGGATGATGGTGTGCAGTTTGGCGTTGTCTGGCTATGTGATATCGATCACAAAAAAGTGTAAGTAATATCATCAACAATGCTTGTACAGCATGAAGTGTAGTGTTGTTAGAATACATACGTGTTGGTGGGCACTGAGTGCCCACCGAAGACGGACTTGAAAGATGTAAAGCACGGACTGACAATGATTACTTCTGGGGATGGCAGTGAAACTGGGGATATTAAGATGTGAGATAGATCTCTGTGGGCTAGCATACACAAAGAAGTCCTTTGTGATGGAAGAGGAAGGATGGACAAGGGCCTCGAATATGACATATGATTGGAATGGGCCAAGGGAAAGAGAAGTGACTTCTCCAGAGAAGGTGCCATCATCAAGTCATGCCTACCTCAAAGTCATCCATGGCAAGAAGTGCTATCAAAAAGCATTTCATTGATTCATCAAGTACTTATTAGGCATCAGCTGTATACCAGGCACTCATAATCATCATCATCACCGTCATCATCTCTGAAAAGTCTATATTACATAGACCAATCCGCGGGGAAAAGGCATTTTCAATTCTGGTGGGTATATGAATTCATTAACTACTCTAGAGGTCAAGTCACCTCCTTAAATTGTATCAATCTAAATGGTATCAATCGTTAAACTGAGTATTCCTTTGGACCCAGCAATCTTATTTCCAAGACTTTATTCAAAAGGCAGGGACATTTGTGGAGATTTACCGACCGTAATTTTGAACAACTTAACTGTCCAATAACAGTAACTGAAAAGATAAACTGTAGTACATCCGCATCATGGAATACTATCCTGCCGTTAAAATTATGTGATGGGAGCATAACTAACAACACGGGAAAATGTGCACACTAAGCCAGTCAGAAAATAGTACTTATGGTATGAGTGGAATTAGGTTTTTAATTGTTATTTGCATAAAAATGACTATACGGATTTACACTGAAATGTTAAGTTATGCCTGGGTGGAGATATTACAAGTCGTTTTTACCTTCTTTAAACCCTGAAACCTATTACTTCACGTTCTTCATGTTTAGTAGTTCTCTAATTGAACTATATTATTTTTGCAATAGAAAACAACCAACATGTGGAAATCAGGGTAAAACCCTGTGACACTTGCTCTGTGCCGGGAACCATCCCCTCAATATACAGTATGAATCAACCTCCTTTTTCAACAGTGAGATGAGAAGACAGTATGCACCCACCTTTCTTTCTGGGAGTTCACAGTGAAACACAAGCAGTTTTATTCTCACATCAAGAGTATGCAAGGGGCGCCTGGGTGGCTCAGTTGGTTAAGCGTCCGACTTCGGCTCAGGTCATGATCTCACAGCTCGTGAGTTCGAGCCCTGCATCGGGCTCTGTGGTGACAGTTCAGAGCCTGGAGCCTGCTTGGGATTCTGTGCCTGCCTCTCTCTCTGCTCCTCCCCCACTCATGTTCTGTCTCTCTCTCTCTCAAAAATAAATTAAACATTTAAAAAAAAAAGAGTATACAAGAAGGAGAGTGCAATAGTCTATGGCCAAGGAAGGGCAGTGAGGAGGGGTAGTGTTGAAAACATTCCCAAGAAAATTTCCCCCTCTCCTGGGAATGGCTTGAGAAGCCCATAGGAAGGAGGAGAGCAAAGTGAGTGTATTAGAAAAGAAAGAATATGGGGCCCAGTAGAGGAAAGGCACTTACTCCAAAACACTTCTGAGAATTCCTATTCAGTATTATAACACAAAAATACGTGCCCATTGTGTTTGTTTTGTTCTGGTTTTCCATACAACAATTATTAATGTGAGGTGAAGATTTAGGAAAACAAGGCCCCTGGAAATGAGCGAGGGAAAGGGCCTGGGGAAAGGCGCCCCAGGAGGCTGGAGCCACGGGCCTGTCCCCCGCCTTGCCCAGGAAGGACAGAGAGCCAAGCTTCCGCACACTCCCCCCAGCCTGGGGCGGACATGTTCCAACCTAAACAAGCCAGTCTGCTTTCAGGTCATGTATTTGGAACTACCTTTCCTTAACCCTCCTGATGTAGTCCCCTTGAAGCCTGTGTGGAATATTCTAGAAGGCATGGTCATCACTTCCTAAGGTTTCTAATCTTCCTGTCAGAAAACCACAGTCCTGCTCAGAGGCTGAGGCAGTGTGAGGAGCAGGAGGCTCTGAGGCGGAGCAGACACAGCAAGGGAGGCCCAGCTCTGCTGTGAGATTAGAATCACTTCCAGGTGAGCCGTCAGAGGGTGTGTGGGTCGGGGGGATGGGGGGGGGGGGGGGTGAGCATGAGACAGACAGAGAGACAGAGGAAAGAGAAACAAGAAAAGAGTAAGGGAAGGGAAGGAGAGGGACGAGGGGAAGAACCAGAAACGGGAAGAACAGGAGATTGAAAGGGAAGGAGAGGAAGAAGAGAGAGGAGGTTCTGAGAAGAGAGCGGGAAGGGGAGGAAGGGAGGGAAGGGAAGACAAGGGGGAGGTGGGGGAGAAGAAGAAGGGGGGAAAAGGTGTGTATTTTCAGTGAAACCGTAAGAACTACCTCAGGTTTGGGGCGCAGGTACCTAAACGAACATTCTAGAAGGAACCCAGCTTCCCTCACTGAGGGTAGATTCGCATTAAATAATGACCGAGATGATTGCACTTGAATGTAGGAAATCTTTACACCCTTTCTGATTGGCACAGAGTCGTTCCTAACAAGAGCTGTAACGTACAGTTCCAGAATACACTGTGACATAAAAATAAAAAGGATGTGCGTGAGACTTTATGTTTCGGAGCCAAGTGGATATTCAGAGTGGATTCCCTCCTCAGCCTTTGGTCATCTGATGTATTTTTCTGTTTTCTGTGCCAAAAGATATATTTATACTAATAGTCATTTGTTTTCTTGAATGAATATGCTTAGGGAGAAAATGTGCACATTTCAGATAATACATCATTCTGTGCTTAAGAACATTATAATGAGCAAACTCCAAAGGCAAATAAAGTTGTACTAAACACTATCTACATAAATTATCTACTTTAACATGTCCCTTATGCATATAGGATATTAAAAATACCCTTTCTCCTTCCATCAAAAAAAAAAAACCTTTTTACAACTGAGTTGTATCCCTTTTAAAAAGCTTATCAAAACAGCATCACTAATGCCTTTAACATTATATTACATGTATATAATAAAATTAGATTCTTTCCCACACTTGGGACCATCAGCTTTACTTTGTGATCCTCTTTATCCTGTACCAGACCAAATTCAAGTTAGAAGCAATCAAAAATGCAATAGTCAGCACCCAAAAGCAAGTCTTATTAAAACTGTAGAACATTTGTGATTTAAAAACATGATAACCCTCAAATATGGCACTTGGTAGTCGAGATGTTCCAGGACACAACCCATGCCTCCTATCTTTCTCCAGGAAGGGAGGGCCACCTCTGGTCCTTTGCGTGCTTTGGGATGAATTTCTCAGTGAGATGTTGCCTGTGGCTTGGATCACTTCTTCCGGGCAACAGATGAGAGCCACCAGCCTGCCCTGCTCTGAGGCCCGGAAACTGACATCAGGACCTCCCAATGCATGCTCCTCCCACAGATACCCAGCACCCTCTAGCCAAAGCAAGCAAGCCTGCACAGACCTGACCTAGGGGCGTAGCATGCACATAACCAGTCCAATCTTTCAGACGTGAGGGTTTTACTCAGGGTTAGGTTGGGCAGCATGGGGCCAGGCACTGGCTCCTTTCTCTCCTTACTTCTACGTTAGCCACAGCGTCTAAGGAAAGGGCTACCCTCATCCCCACAGCCTGTTTCACACGGCCGTGGCCCACAGAGGCCACGAAGATGCATTCTAGCCCAACAGAGTCATCCGGGGGCCCCTATCTCGCTGACTGGAGCGAGGACCACAGATCTGAACCCCTTCTCTCCCCCGAAGAGTGAACATGCCCTTACCTCTCATCTCCGTCGCTGAGGAGCCATTGGACCAGGCGGTCCACTTATTTCTGTGCTTGCTGATTTCCTGGACTTTGCACACGTAATGCCCTTGATCCGCTGGCCGAAGGGTCAAAACAGAGAGTGTGTAGAGTGCCCCACGTCTCTCCTCGAGGAGGCACAGCCTCTGCCGGAAGGCACTGCGGCTATAATTCCCATAGTACTGCACCACCCGGAGCTTGGTCATCTTAACCATCAAGGCCTCCTGGGAGTTGGGGCGTGCAAAGAACCAGCGCACGGCCAGCAAGCTGTCCTTCCGTCTCTTCTGGGAGACGTGGCAGAGAAGAGTGGCATTTTCCCCCTCCAGGTAGTCAACCACAGGCCCCGGGGACACGGTGACATTGAGGGCCCCACACACCTCTGCAGAGAAAAAAAGGAAAGAAGAAAATGAGCACAGGTCCTGCCTTTCACCAGAAGGATGCACAGCGCGTCTTTTCTCCAGGAGCCATCTGCATGGCCAGAGGGGCAGGCCACCCTGATCCTGTCCACACTCACTCCTTTGTGGTGGATGGAAGGACTCCTTCAGGAGCATGGCAGGGACAGGGGGTTTCTGCGGGCTCCCATGTCCTCACCCTTGAGACATCCCATTCACAGGAGATGCTACTGACCATCTGGCCCAGACATAGTTTAAAAACATTTTGAATTAGCTGCTGACATTTAAAATCCAGGCAACTGGGGCGCCTGGGTGGCTCAGTGGGCTAAGCATCCAACTTCGGCTCAGATCGTGATCCCCTGGTTCGTGGGTTTGAGCCCTGCATCGGGCTCTGCACTGACAGTGTGGAGCCTGCTTGGGACTCTCTGTCTCCCTCTCTCTCTCTCTGCCCCTCCCACGTGCTCTTGCTCTATCTCTCAAAATAAATTAACTTTTTTAAAATGTTAAAAAAAAAAAAAAAAAGATCTGGGTTTGGGAAATCTCTTAAAAATGTCCAGCCACATCCTATCCACCAGCCTGCCTCCCAGGGTCCGCTTTGATCAGTTTCGTCCCGACCTGCCTGACCTGGCAATGCTGGGGGTCCAGGAGCTGGCCTTCCGAGCCCCTTGCCCTGTCTCAGCTTTTTCAACTGTAACCAAGGCAGAGCGTCAGTACTGGTCAGGTGGGCATTAAACCAGCACCGAGGAGCTGGAACAACAGAGGCTTCTTAGGTTCTTGCTCTAAGTCTTCAGTGGCTTTAGGATCCACAGCTTCAGAGCTGCAGTGCAGGGATAAAGAATGAACGAACCCAGGAACAGGGAGAACTGGGAGAACCGCCCCACCCCCCAACAACCCAGAAGATGCTCCGAAATTCCAGACCTGGTCTACTACTTCCTGTCCTTTGTTTTCTTAGATCCACCCCAAGGGCTGCCCCTCTCTGGCTGCCATTCTGCCCACCTTTGAGGGAGCCACCCCAACACCCACCCAGACCAGCCTGACCAGCAGAGCTCACAGAGGCCTTCCCCCAGGAGACATGCCGCATGGGGATTACAGGGGCTCTGCAGTGTGGCCGTCCTGCCCTGGGGCTCACGGATGGACTCGTCACCTGGCAGGCAGAGCCCAGAAAGGACGTTTTACACAGGATGCCCAGAACCTCCTTCCATCCAAGCAAGACTGTCTTCACACCGCATCCCCTGTCCTCAACCTGCACTGCCAAGGGCCCAACAGCAGCAAACGCTATTCCCTGCCCGCCCCATTGCACAAGCAGGTGTCCCTGGGTGGTCATCTCCAGCCACAGCTTTCAGCCCCAAATGTCACCTCTGGTCACATGAAGGGGCTCGGGTCCTGATGTGAGGATCACCAGAAGCTTTGAACCCTGGCCAGGGCTGCAGGTATGCAAGGAGGAAGGACGAAAAAGATGAAGAAAGGCCTGAACCCCTCCACTGCGAGGAGCAAGGGGAGGAGGCCCTGTGTCTGCTGGGGCGGGAAGTTCTCACATAGAAAATATTCTTCACTGTAAAAATCCTGGCGATAAGCTAATCCTCCCATGTGGCTTCTGCTATCGAGTTCATAAACAGAATACCTTCCGAGGTATGACTGGGGGGTCAATTTCCTTTCATTTTCTTTCTCCTCTCTTAGAAGCCAGGGCCCCCCAGGACACTCCAGGACACTCCAAGATCCCTAACTCAATCACATCCACATAGTCCCTTTTGCCACATAAGGTAACATTCGCAGGTTCCAGGAATTAAGACACAGACATCTCTGGGGGCCATCATTCGGTGTTAACCCCATCGTGACCACCTTTTGTTACCTTAAAAAATAGGTGGGCATAAACTCACAAGAAAAAGGTTGGTGGCAGGTTGGACTCACCTTGTGGAAAAGAATGAGGACTTCTGTGTCTATAGCAGCAAAGGACAAAGCAGGCCCAGGGAGACACTTTGGGAATGAAGGGCATCAACAACCAAGGCAGGTGCACATTCTCTAGTCACAATCTCACTGTGCCAGACATCACTCATGTAAGACAACAGAGGAGGAACTGCCCCCACCCCGTCTCCCCTGCACCTTGTCCATCTGCCCTGCACCTTGCCTGTGCAACATATTAAATTAGCCCAAGTCCTTCCTGACTGCAAAGGCTCTGCCTTTAGTCCCCACAGGGGCAGGGGCTCCCTGGCGGGCAGCCACACAGGCAGGACAGCAGGCTGACCCACTCCAACCTCTGTCCTGGGATTCGTCACAGGCAGAGAGTGGCAGAGAGGCAGCAGCTGGCTTCCAGGATTGAAGCCCAGCTCCACCCGCCTCCAAAGGCCCCCCACTGGAGTCAAGGAGAGCTGGGGAAGGCAGGAAATTGAAACAATATGGGTGGGATGAGAGAGCCCAGACCCCACACCCCAGTCTCCTCCTATTAACGCTGCGTGAAGGAGGGATTATTTATAGTGACTGAAACCAGGAGAATGTGCCAAATGTTCAGTCCCATGGGAGGCCAGATTCCATCCTGGAGGCAAACGAGTAACCCTTGCACTCCTGTGGCTCTGGCCAGGAGTCAGCAGCTCCCATCGAAGCCAATGGACTGAACCATCTGCCTAAACTGGCCCCTCCTCTTCTCTTTACCACACGTTAAAGCCCGAATCCCCACTCCTCAGGACTTGACTGTGTGTGACTGAAGGTCCTTGAAGATAGGACCTTCAAGGAGGTGATTAAGTTAAAACGAGCTGTTAGGGAGGACCTTAATCCAACACGCCCAGTGTCCTTATAAGAAGATGACTTTGGGCACGGATATGTGCACGCACGGAGGGCAGACCCCATGAGGAGGCAGGGAGAAGACGGCCATCTGCAAGCCAAACAGGGAGCCTCAGAAGAAACCAAACGTGCAACACCTTGATCTCAGACCTCGGGCCTCCAAGACTGTGCTGAAAGCCCCCCCAAGTCTGTGGCACTTGGTTACCACAGTCGTAGCAAATCAATACACAGGAAGGCTCACTTTGGCCCTACGTGTGCCACCAACCCAGATATTTACACCCACTTTCAACTCAAGGGTATGGGCGGTGGGTGACTGAAACTCAGGCCCAAAGGCCCCTCAGGGCCTTAAAGCGTTGCTAGAGGACACAGGTTCTCAAGGGTCCCCCCGGCATGTGATGAGCCTTCTCTGAAAGCCAGGTGTTCGCAATAACGCCCTCTGCTTGGCACTGGAAATGGCTAGATTAAATCCAGTGAACACAGCTCGCGTGCAGGCATGGGGAGAGACGGGAGAAAACGCGGCAGAGGCCCCCAGTGCCCAGCAGACATCAGCTGCGCTGGGTATTTAGTTAAATACCAGAAAAGAAAGCACCGTGTAACGTCCACCTCACCGTGGTGGCCAGACCCCGTACGGCTCAGCAGAGAGAGCAGCAGTGGGAGTCAGGACAGGGGGAAGCAAGGGCAAGCCCAACAGATGGAGTCGGGCTGACCAGAAGGAGAGTCCAGGCCTGCCCCTTCCGGGGGTCGGGCTGGATGGCAGAGAATACACCCCCTGCAGGGCAGAGGGGCCAGCCAAGCAAGCAAAGGCCAAGCCAGCTACCGGACAGGGGAGGGTGGGTATCACTCTCCTACCCCAGGAACGCAAGGGAGCAGCCCCGGGCGAGGCAGAGTCTCTCCTCTCCTGGCCTAGGAGGGAGAATTGTCAAAAAGTCATTCCAGCCCAGAGAAGAGCTGTTTCTTTTTCTTTTTTTTTTTACTCTTAATTTTAATTAATTAATTAATTAATTAATTAATATTTAAATCCAAGTTAGTTAACATACAGTGTAATAATGCTTTCAGGAATAGAATTTAGTGATTCATCACTTACATACAACACCCAGTGCTCATCCCAACAAATGCCCTCCTTAATGCCCTTCACCCATTTAGCCCATCCCCCCCACCCAACACCCCGCCAGCAACCCTCAGTTTGCTCTCTGTATGTTAAGAGTCCAGAAGAGCTGAATTTCTTGCTCTGTGACCCTGCATTGCAGGGAACTAAGGGGGGAGGTAGACTGCTCAACCCTTTGCCCCGGGCACCTCTCTCCTTTCCTCCAGCTTACATCCCAGCCTATGCTTTGTGCACTTAATCGCTCAACAAATACTTGCTGAGCAACAGCCACATCCCAGGCCATGTACAAGGAAGACAGCTTTCCTAAACTCATGGAGCTGAGAGTCCAGTGGGCAAGGTGGCCCGTCATCGGGAAAAAGACGCAGGAGTATTTAACTGCAAATAGTGTCACATGCTACAGAGAAAAGGTGCGGGGCTTTAAAAAATCAGGGCAAGATCCTAATCTAGTCTGTGGGGTCAGAGAAGAAGGAGACTCTGGGGAGGTGACTGTGAGCTAAAGGCTCAGTTGGAGTTCATGACATAAAATTCAGGAGAACAGCAAACAGTGATCTTCCTGGGAGAGAGAAGTTTCCACCTGTGCAAAGACCCTTAGGCAGGAGGAACCTGGTGCAGCCTGGAAACAGAAAGAACAGTGTCCTCTGGTGATGTGCACCACATAGTGGCCCACAAAGCCACCCGTGCCTGCTGGTGGATCTCAGGAGGGTACTTTCTACCCCAGTAAGGGTCCCCCAAGGCCAGTTCTTACAGGAGGAATATGACAACACAGGCAGAGAAGAAACTGACCCAGACAGAGCAACAGGATTCTGGCCACAGGGAACCCTATTCTTTCAACAAGCACATGCCTCACTACTTGGGAGCCCTGGTGCCCCATGTGGGCTGGGCACTGGGGTACTCATGGCCCAGACCTTCCCAGTGGCTTGGTGGGGCTGGGCAGAGAGCCAGAGGTTGGCCCTGAACAAAGCCAGGCTAGAAACCTGGTGCTATTAGGTGTGAGACCCTCAGAGCCTGTTTCTTCATCTGAAAAACTGAAAGATGATGCCTCACGAGGTTAAGTGTGGGCTCCAATGAGAAAACACCTTTAAAATACGGGTATTAGTTTGTATGCTCTGAGAGCTGGGCAGCTGAGGTCTACAGAAAGTGACATACACGCCCATCCTCGAGCAGTGTGGGCTTCTTGAGTGTATGATCTGCATCATACAGGGCCCTACATTTGAAGGGGCACCCCACTTGGCTCAATCTCTGCTGTCACTCTCTTGACATTTTTGAATAAGGGACCCCACATCTTCATTTTGCACTTGATTCCGCAAATGATGTGGCTGATTCTGACTATAAGCACACATCAAATTCCTGTGATTAGGATTTACGGGGTCTCACCCTGTTGTTCCCGTTTGGATAATGTCATGAGAAGGACTAACACAGCTCTGAAAACAGCTTAAAAGAACATCTTTGTACCAAATGGTATATAACCTACTCACCTAGTACAAAGCCCCTGCCCCTCCCTCCAGCACTCATCATGAAGGGGAGGAGGGAAACTTCCAGCTGCAGGGGAGTGTAGGTAGGACTTCTAACAGAAACAAGGCACCCACCTTGCTTGGGACACAGAGGTGGGTATGGTCACCGGGATGTGCCAGTGGCTCTGTGTCCCATTCTCTTTCTCTGTCCTTAAGAAACTGCTCCCTCTCACTCCAAGAATTCCTCACTGCTGCCCTGAATTTTATGGCATTAACTCCAACTCAGCCTTCAGCTCACGGTCACCTCCCCAGGGTCTCTTTCTTCCCTGACCCCGTTCAGCCAGAAGTTACTACGTTTATGAAGAGTGCAAATAGTGGGTACCAATCAGCAACAAAAATCTCATTTTTATTAAAAAGATAGTCTTGGGGCACCTGGGTGGCTCAGTCGGTTGAGCGTCCGACTTCAGCTCAGGTCATGATCTCACAGTCCCTGAGTTCCAGCCCCGCATCGGGCTCTGTGCTGACAGCTCAGAGCCTGGAGCCTGCTTCATATTCTGTGTCTCCCTCTCTGTCTGCCCCTTTCCTGCTCATGCTCTGTCTCCCTCTGTCTCAAAAATAAATAAAATAAATAAATAAAATTAAAAAACTTTAAAAAGATAGTCTGAATTTCAAATAAATCTCTGAAAGAAATACAATTGTATTACTTAAAAACCCATGGCACTAGGAGCCTGTGTTTATCAAGCACCAAGCAGAGATGTTACCAGACCTAGCCTATGGGGTGCTGCATTCACATTAGGCCATGACCTGAAAATAGCTTTCATCCAGGACAAAAACTGACATTGACCAATGATAGAGGCTAACAACAGCTGGGTGTGAACTCTATGCCTAGCACTGTTCTAAGCACTTTAGATGTATTTAGTCAGTTGATACTCAAGCTATGTTTTTTTTTCAATGTTTATTTATTTTTGAGAGAGAGACTGAGTACTTGCGAGCAGGGGAGACGGGGAGAGGCAGACAGAGTGGGAGACAGACGATCCGAAGCAGACTCCATGCATGACAGCAGAGAGAGCCCGATGCGGGGCTCAAACCCACCAACCGTGAGATCATGACCTGAGCCGAAGTCGGACGCTTAACCCACTGAGCCACCCAGGCGCCCCATCCTGGAACTGTTTATCCCCAATTTACTGAGAAGAGGGCTGACACACAGAGAGGCTAAGCCCATTGCTCAAGCTCACATAAACATGGCAGAGCTGGCATCTGAGTGCAAGCCATCTGGCTTCAAAGGCAGCTCTCAACCACCACTCTGGACCACAGCTTGGCTTTTGGTAAATATTTTACCCTTTGGTTTCCTTTCCTATAAAATGAGGGTGGGACCAGGTAACCGCTAAGTCCCCACTCTGCCCCCAAATCAAGAAGCAGAAAAGTGCAGTGGTTAAGAGTCCAGACCAATGTATAAAGCCTCCCCGGGCACCGTGGCGAGGAGTCATGGGTGAAACACTCAGTGGAGTGGGTGGCACATGGTGAGTCCTCCCTGAAGCAGGGCTGTCTGATTACCTCCGGCATGGCCTCGGGCACAGCCAGGGCAGACTCTAAAGGATCCCCAGTTGCAGCTCTCAAGTCTCCTGAAAACATGAGAATGTCCCTGACCCCCCAAAAGTCTCTCTCTGAGGGCACCCTCCTTGATAGCACCTGTGATTATTAGGAAGGTGGTCAGGGAGCCTGGGGCCCCTTGCATCCTGTTGGCTGCTGCCTACTCCACACAGGCCACCACAACTGGCCTGGCCCAACCACCCCAGTCAAACTTGCAGTCGCGGTCAGCCAAGGCAGGGACAGGTACAAGAGCATTTCCTTCCCACTGCACCGATTTCAGATTCAGCAGAAACCCCACTGCCCTGGTAGCCAGGGAACAATGGGTGAATTTCTTCCCACTGTGATCCAAGTCTCTCCTCTTCAGACTCTGATCTACACTGGCTCAAATGCCAGCTCCACCACTCGGTAGCTGGGTCACCCTTGGAAAATCACTTAACTCAGAGCATCAGCTTCCTTATTCACAAAACAAAGCTTAGATGGTAGGAGTTCAGTCTAGGGCCAGGCTCCCTGGGTTCGAATCCCTGCTCCACAACTTACAAGCTTATGAACTTAAGGCAAGTCGACTGGTGGGCCTGTGCCTCAGTTTTCTCGCCTATAAAATGGGGATGATAACAGCGCCTCCCCCAGAGGTCACAAACGGAGTTGATGTTTGCAAGGCACCTGGATATATAACCTTTGCTCCTGTCATGATTACTTTGAAGGGCTGTTGCGATTACATGACCTACTGTGTAGCAATACACAGGAAATGTAAGAGCCATTGACATACTCATTATTAACTATTATTCTAGCCACAGGGCCTTTGCAGCCCTGAGGCAGGGGGGCAGGGCTCGGGGGAATAAAGAGAGCCACTTTTTCAGCAACTCAGAAGTGAGGGCAGCCACCCCAAGAGAAAGCCAGCAGCGCAGGTAGGGGCCGTGCTAAAGCAGGGTGCGCCGGTAGAGGGTCCCACTTCTTCCAGGCGTGGACACCCTGTCTCAGCGGGCCTGGTCTCCAGGACCGCCCACGGACAAGTCCCGGGTTGGGTTGCCGGGGCACAGCCAGCCCCTCGCGCTGGGTCTGAGCAGCTCTCCGCAGAGGCAAAGGGAAGTTGCCGCCAGACTAACGTGCCCACAGTCGTTGGTCCCGAGTGTCGTGGAGAAAGAAAGAAAACAGAGCAACAACTAGGGCCGGCGGCGCGTCCCTTCAAGCTTTGCCCTCTAAGGCCTGGCCCCGCTGGGGCGCAGGGGCTGCTCCGAGTGTCCGCGGGGCCCCGGGGCCCGGCGGAGGCGGGAAGGGGGCCCCGGCACCGCGGCCGCGGGGAGCCGGGGAGGCGCCGCCGCGCTCCGCCGAACTGGCGCGGCCACCGGGACGCGCGGAGCCCCGGCCCGCCGGCGCGGACGGGGAGGGGGCGGCCCGGAGGCGGCAGGGCCTCCCCGCCAGGCCGGGCCCCGAGCCCCGAGCCCCGAGCCCCGGCCTCCCCCGCGCGGGCTGCCCTCGCCCCACCCGCGCGCCCGGCCCCGCCGCGCTTACCCGGGGCCGGAGCCCGCGCCAGCAGCACGGCCGCCGCCAGCGCCAGGAGCCGCATCTCCCCGCCGCCGCCCGGCGCTGTGACGCCCGAGCAGCGCCGCCGCCCGCCCGGCCCCGCCGCCAGCCCGCCCCGTGCCGCGCCCGCCCCCCGGCCAGGGCCCCGGCCCCGGCCTGGCCCGCCCCTCCCGCGGCCCGCCCGCGCTGGCCCCGGGGCTGCTGGGTGCCGCGTGCCGCACAGGGCAAGGGTGGTGGGGGGCGGGGACCCCGCGATCGGTTCGCTCAGCGACCTGTGAGCGGCTCACGTCGCCACCCCCATTTCACAGATGGGAAAACTGAGGTTCTGAGAGGGGATCGCGGGACACCGGGAGTGCACGACCGCAGTGAGATTCACGGTCTTTTTGCTTCACAGAGGGTCATTGCTAGGGGGAAGGCCGCTTGGAGTTTGGGGCTGTTGGGGTCAGGGGGAACCACAGTGGGACCTGAGGCTAACCCGCTGCCCGGCAGAGCCCTGCCGTCTCTCCACAGGGAACTTTGTGAGCCAAGGAGCAGCTGAGGGAGAAAAAGCCCTCTCTTGCCTGACCTGAACTGGGTACGGGGGATGTCAGGGGTGAGCTGGAAAATCTTGGAAAACTGGGAGGGTCCACAGAGACAAGTTCAGTGTGTGTGGATTCCATTAACACCAAGGATCACTCAGGGTGCCCTCAGCCACAGCCTGGGCTAGGTACTTTGCACCACGTTACTGAATCCTGGCACTGTGAGACCCTGGGAAAGTTGCTTAATCCCCACCCCCCCCCCACCCCGTACCTCAGTTTGCTCCATCTGTACAATGGGGAAGTAGGCACATCCATCATGGGGTGTTTAAGATTGAGACAGTTCCAGTGAATGCATGGACCCTGGCCCTATGAATGTCAGCTATCATTACGATTATATTATAAATAAGGAAGGGGAAGCAGGAACACGAAGGGGCTGACTGGGTCACACAGTGAGGGAGTGAGCCAAAGCCACTCATCCCAGGTCACTTTGAGCCAATACTGGCCTCTTCACCATGTTTCTAAACTTGGAGCCCGACTGATGTGACAGTCCAGGATCTCTAGAGCAAGAACAGTATATGTTAGCGATGTTTGTGTGTGTCTGTCAGGAGAGGTCTTTGTGGGGAAAAGGTGGGTCCTGCAAAAGGAGAAGAGCAGGGTCCCCACCTCTTTCCCATTAAGGGCAGAGGAGGGGTGGGGAAGGCATGGAGAGAGAGATGGTGGTGCCCCCTGGTGCTGAGTCACAGGGCCTCTCCCGGAGGGACCATCCGCCCCTGCAGCCCGCATCAGTGGATGCAAGCCTTCGTGATCTCTCCAAATCCCAGATGTTTCCCAGGGTCCCTAGTCCCCATAGGGCATCTCTAAATAGGAGACCCATTTAGAGCAGGCCCGTGCAGTGACTGGGCTGACCATCAAGGCAGCCTGACTGGGGGGAGCAGCCTCATACCTCATCCAGGCTGCTGAAAGGACCCAAGGAGTCGGTGGGGAGCTGGCTGCTGGTGAGCTGGTAAGCCTCACACCCCAGCCCTGTGGGGACCCAGGCTCCAGTTTTTAGAATAGCAAACTCAGGTTCAAAGAGGACCCCGGACCTGTCCGGGTTCTGTGGGCCCCAGCGTGTCTGACCTGGGAACTTGGACTCAGGCCAGAAGAAGAGCATTGATTCTGGGCAGTGTAACCCCTCTGAACTTCATTCTCCAGAAGGTGAGATCTGTAAAATGGCATGTCAACGTGACTGCACGTGGACAGGGAGCTAAGGAGTTGGCAGGACCGTTTGGTGTCTGCGACGACCTCACTTCACACTTTGTGCTTGCAACTTACTCTTCTAGTTGGTGGAAGGTAGAAGGGGCACATGTTGGCCACACCTAGCAGGAGCTAATTCCTTCTTTGATCATTGTATCTTTTCTAAATATCAGTCTCTCCCAGAAGGACTGAGCAGACATTCAACCCAGCATTAGGCCTCAATGCCCGCCCTTTGCTTTGCTTTCTCTGGTGCTGTGCTGGAGATCTGGGGCTGGAAAGTGCTTTTCTTGTGGTTCTGTGATACAGCACTTTGTTCTGTTTTCAGCTGTGTGTTCTCTCAGTAGTTTTCAGTTTCCCAAATAATCTACCAGACCATCTTGGTAAGACCTTTGCTGCATGACCCCGGAATGGGGAAATACACCCACTCCCCAAAGGAGAAACAGCCAGTGGCCCAGATGAGACTCGATATTTAGTGTGCTCTGGACTGCGATCTCAAAGGCCTTCACCCTGCCACCTGCCCACTCACTCACAAGCTTAGGACCATTTGAAAATCCTCCACTGACTTATTTGTCCATCCGCTGGCTCTATCAGGTCTGATTGTGTTCTGAATTAGAAGAATAATACAAGCCGATTATTATTTTTTTTTATTACTTCTTTTAAAGATCCCTGTCTGCAGTTTCTGGACAAGGGTTCAGACTGTTCTAAAGTTGATCCAGATCAACATGTGGACACTAAGCTATGTGGAAGTCCCGCTCAACTAATTTGGATTCCATCAGTCACCACTGAAAGAATCTAGAAATCTGAGTTCCCTCAAAATAACTGCATTCTGCGACGTTGTGGCAGGCTGGGGAGTAGAGGTCTCCTTTCCTCTTTCATTTTGCAGTTGTTTGCTAAAACCTGGGTCTGAGGTGAGAGTACAGGCAGGGTTCAGTAATCAGCTTGATTTTGTGTACAGCCAATATATCCCTAAACTAAAAATACCAAGGAAAAGTAAACCCTCTTCTAACGTGCTTGGCAGATTTCTAGGTTGCTTTTTCAGTCTGGATTTATACAAGCAATTGTTGAGATTTCTTCCATTCTGCTCACAAGCATTTTATCACCAAAAGCAGTCAGTTGTACTCTTGAATTGTCACGGAAAGGGAGTGAACAAAGCGTAAACTCTGGGTGCATCTGGGTGGCTCAGTCGGTTAAACTTCTGACTCTTCATTTCGGCTCAGGTCATGACCTCATGTTCGTGGGATCCAGCCTCGAATTGAGCTCTCCACTGACAGTCTCCCTCTCTCTCTCTCTCTCTCTCTCTCTCTGTCTCTTCACCAATGATGCACACATTCGTGTGCACATTCTCTCTCTTCTCTCTCTCAAAATAAGTAAATAAACTTTAAAAAAACTATAAAAAAGAGGGGACTCTGGGTAAAAAGGGTTTCAGCTCTCACTAATGGGGGAGAGGGGAGGATGTGAAGGCAGAGATCATGGTTACAGAGGCTATGTCCATCGAAGCAGAAGGAAAAGCCATGAGCTATCCATGGTGGAATTGCCATGAGGCCTGCAGCATCAGTCCCCTGCACAACTGGGGAAGGGGCGTGAAGTGCACTGCCCGAGAGTAGTAGATCTAGAGAGAAATAGCTTCTCCAAACCAACCTCACCGGTGACCCTGATAAATTGGGATGATCCAGGCCCTTCGCAGCGACCATGAGCTCTGTGCTAGGGACTCTGCAGCCTGGATGGTTGCAGAAATATAAGGCCCCCAGATTCCAGAAGGCCCCAGAAGGAAAAGGCTAGAGTGAGGGAAGGATAAGAAATTAGACAGGTTGTCTACATCACTCACCACAGTGGAGGCCGTGCCCACTTCCTCTTCCTAGTCATGCTGGAAACATGTACCGTGAAGGTAGCCCTTGAAGTCAACCTTAAAAGACACTGGGGGCATCCTGAACGAAGAGGGTGAGGGGCTTATTCTAGGCCAGGGAGCAACGTGTGACAAAGCACAGAGGCTAAAGGACATAGGACTTCCAAGTTTCACAGGTGGCTTCTGGGGGCCTAGAAGACCAGTTTTGTCTGGGAAGTGAAATGTAATAGAGAAACAGGCAGGAACAAAGCCCTTAGAGCACCCCGCCCCCCAGTGTCAGACCCAGGAGTTTGTGCTTCATCTCAACAATAGTGGGTGCTGCTGAAGGAAGGAGGATGTCACAAGGGTCCCCTAGAAATCACAGAGCAAGAGATGACTAAGGGAAAAGCAGGTTTGGAGGAAGAGGCTATATGGAGCCTAATATATCCAATACCATTGACCGAAGATGTAATGTTGAGTTTTAGGGTCTGTAACTCACAGTGAAGGGAGAGCTAGAGAAAGAAAATCGATTCATCCTCAAGCCTAAGTGGGATGCCTTGGGAATGAATGCCACTGACCAGGATCAGTTCTCTGAAATGAGCGGAGGGTTGAGTACTGAGCCCTTGGAAAGCCAATCCTACGCATTGCCCAGCACATGGTAAGTCATCGATCAGTATGTCCGTGATGCATCAGTGAATCCGTAAATAGAAAGGAAGATGGATCCGTTTGCTTGGGCCACCATAAAAAGACACCACAGACTGGGTGGCTTTAAACAACAGACATCTATCCTCACAATTTTGAAGGCTAGAAGTCTGAGATCAAGGTGTGGACACAGTTTCTTCTGAGTCTTCTCTCCCTGGCTTGTCTGTCTCCAACTCCTCCCTGTGTCTTCCCGTGGTCTCCCTTCTATGTGTGTCTGTGTCATAACCTCCTCTTATTATAAGGACACCAGTCATATTGGATTGGAACCCACACTAATGACCTTATTTTAACTTGACTACCTCCTTAGGACCCTATCTCCAAATACAGTCACTTTCTGAGGCACTTTCTGAGGACTTCAATTCAGCCCATAACAGAAAGAAAGGAGGGAGAGAGAGGAGGAGAGGGGAAAGCAGGTTATTCTTTGAGAGAGCAGCCAAAGAGGGAGCTGATGAGGGGGGCTTGCAAATAGAGTCAGGGAGGGGAGCCAGCAGACTATGTTGTCCCAGTCTCTGAGGTCAACTGTCAGAGAGGGAGAGGGGCAGCTAATTCCAAAACAGAAGGCAACGAGAGAACCAAGAAAAATCCCTAATCCTCTCCTCTTAACCTGAAATTGAAAAACAGTAGTTTGGAAAGAGATGCCTCGGGGGTACATCTGGCGTTTCTAAATAACAGGCTTTACTGGGCCAGGGGGATCTGGAGCTGGGAGCAGAGTTCGTGCCAGAACCCTGCCAAGGGGTCTCCACCCAGCCCCTCACCCTCTGTCATACACCCCGCTGTTCACACCCATCCTGGTCTCCCTGTTCCATTGGCACTATGCACTCAGGTGCTCAGTACTTTGGGTTGATCAGTGAAGGAAGTTTCAGTGGATCTTGGTTGACTCTACTCTTTGAGAGACAGCCAGTGGCTCCAGTCACTGGGCAGCAGGAACCCCCTAGAGGGCTTTGGGAATGTGCAGAGCATTTTCGATCGTTACAACGATCTTTTTTTTTTTTTAATGTTTATTTATTTTTGAGAGAGACAGTGCGAGCAGAGGAGCAGCAGAGAGAGAGGGAGACACAGAATCTGAAGGAGGCCCCAGGCTCTGAGCTGTCAGCACAGAGCCCGATGCGGGGCTTGAATCCACGAACCGGAGATCATGACCTGAGCTGAAGTCTGATGCTTGACTAACTGAGTCACCCAGGTACTCCCGATTGTTACAACGATCTTCGAGTGGGGTCACCACTGGCATTGGCGGACTGGGCTGTGATGTGGTATCGCACAATGCAGTGGGCAGTCCCGTGCCGGGAGTAACAGTCAACACAAAATGCCAGTGGTGCACCCATTGAGAAACATCGAGAGACAGGATGAATGCAAGTCACTGATGCCATACTCAGGGGCAACCGAGGGCTTCTGGGCTTTTGTGAGAAGGGGGTTTACAAGATTCAGAGTCATGTCCAAGTACAAAATGACTGCTGATTGTCTTACACCATCTCCAGGTCAGCACGCTGCTTGGCACCCACCTTGCATGCTGCTCTCAGATCAGGCATCTGCAAGCCGAGGCTCCTACTGTCAGCTCGGCTTTCCTCTCACACCTACTCTGCTTCTGCAGAGGGGTGCTAGTTCCCTCTGGAGTCAGTGGGGCCAGCTGAGCGCTGCTCTTAGCTACCCTTGGTGGAGAGCAAACCAGGAAATTCAGAGCCAGACTGCTCAGGTCGTCCCAAACACTGGCTCCAGGGAGAAGCCGGGCTGATAGCTGTGGGAGCTAAAGCTCTGGTCTCCACCTCAGGAGGGCCAGGTTGCTCCGTCCAGCCTTCCTGGCTGGAAGAGGGCAGGGTGCAAGGAGCTAGTCCTTTGTGCAGCACCTATAGTAACCTCCCTCGGAGGCAGAGAAAGCTGAGGCTACCCAGCGAGCGAGAAGACATCCTATCTTCCCCACCCTTTGGCTCCCCTACCTGCACACACACATGTACCCACCCCACACATAAGCGTCAACATCTGGCCCAACGTCTCTTCCACAGTCCCACCCAAATTCCATCTCCATTCCCGCGGGGACTTTCTCTGAACCTGTCACAAACTAAGGAACTAATTCAGGCTGATATTGCCTACTATATGAGCTTTCCAAGGATATCATTATTACACTACAGAAAAAAAATTTTAACTCAAAGAATGGCTCTCTGATGGTGAAATTGCTGAACGGAACTGCTAACCACCCCTTCAGAAGAGATTGTGGGGACAAGAGGTGAGGTCTCTAGAGGGGAAAAACCCTCTTTCTCCTGTTCATTAAGGTAGCCTTTGTTCTAGAAATGCAGAGCGCCAGTTCTAGCTCAGCTTGGGATGTCTGGAATAATTGCCCCTCAAGGGCACAGCTGGACTTCTAATCTTCCAAGATGCTCAGCACATCCAGCTTCTCATTTTCCTCTCATTTGTGCTCAGCTCCTTTTCTGGGCATTCATCACCTCTTCCAGGAAGCTTTCCAAGCCCCAAAAGTCTGTTAGGTCTTCTCTCCCAAGCCCCCATGGTTTCCTATACAAGCCAGCATCATTGATACTTAGAACATCATTGATGCTTAAGTAAATGTCCCTGCTGGACTGTCTGGTCCCCAAGGCCAGACGCTGGCTCCCAATCATCCCTGTGTCCCTCTTGCTTGAGCCCAGTCCTCAGGTGTGGGGGAAACAATGGGTGAATGTCTGTGGAATGAAGGATGTTCCACATGAGTGCTCTCAGGCTGTTTTTCTCCTAGGAAAGGAGAGAGCTTTCACTCCCTCATAGAATCCTGGAAACTTTAGGAAGATCTAGAAAAGATTTTTTTAAAAAATTTTTTTTAACGTTTATTTATTTTTGAGACAGAGAGAGTCAGAGCATGAACAGGGGAGGGTCAGAGAGAGAGGGAGACACAGAATCTGAAACAGGCTCCAGGCTCTGAGCGGTCAGCACAGAGCCCAACGCGGGGCTCGAACTCACGGACCGTGAGATCATGACCTGAGCCGAAGTTGGCCGCTTAACCGACTGAGCCACCCAGGCACCCCTGGAAAAGATTTTAAAGCACATGAATACTTTATAATACCTTATAAATCTCTGTGGCACCTGGGGGCACCTTGTCTGCATTTAGTCTGGCAATCAGGGTGACCTCAAGAGGTATGACTTTACACATCCATAGCATCCACGCTGGGAGACCATGTCGTCTCGGCCCATGGCGGTGAGGACCCATCTCCCACAGTGCAATCTGCCTTCCACTGCGTCCCTCCCATACTCCAGAAGCAAGTGGGTTTTACAAACACTGAGCTCAACAGTCGCATAAAATTAATGCTGCTAGATGGAGTTTTATGACTGGCGTAATGGTGTTTGTGTTTAATTTGTAAATTTGTGTTTATTTTATACTTATGAACAACTATCCATCTGATTGTTTACATTTGAGTAAAGTCATTGCAGCAGCAATCATGTCAGTCGACACAGGCCCGTAAGAATGTTTTGTGCTTGGCAAGGATGGGACTCAAGTTTGAGCAACGCTGCTGTGGGGTATCCTTACTCCCTTCTGCCACGACTGAAGGTACCTCAGGCTAAAGTCCTGGGTGGGTACTCTTGGGCCCCAACAAGCCCTCCGGGGGTCAGAATCACCCCTGGGCCTTCTCACCAGGTCCTTGTGCTCTGCCCCAAGCCAGGCACAGCACGGCCCAGTGCAGAGTGGTGCATACTACACGCGCACACACATTCACATCCTCGTACCTGCACGCACACGTCAGGTACACACAGGGTCTGGCTCCTGGTGTCAGGCTTTGAGCTCCAGAGGTAGCATTTGCACGAACTGCTTGTTCCACCTCCCCTACACCTCAGCACACCCGGGCCCCCATTTTCCCTCTGCCAAGCTCATCTGCTGCTGGGGCCTCAGCTAGGTCTCACAGGGAGAGGAAGCGTTAGAGGCTTAGAAGAAAGTCAGAGAAAACGTACTGTGCTGTCTTAACTAA
Organism: Panthera tigris; assembly: GCF_018350195.1. Taxonomy (NCBI): domain Eukaryota; kingdom Metazoa; phylum Chordata; class Mammalia; order Carnivora; family Felidae; genus Panthera; species Panthera tigris. Next base: position 46,273,484 of record NC_056670.1, read on the forward strand.
TCCCCACCCCACTGTGCGCTCATACACCAGATTCCTCCTGCAAAACCTTCAGACGGGTGCCCAAAGCACTATGAGTCCTAGGGGCCAGTGGGTCACTTTGCGTTTGTCAGAGGTCAGCCGGTTTGTTCCCAAATGTATTTATGCCATTCCGGGCATTCAAATGAACACACATTGATTGAGCGCTCACTGTGTGCTTGCTCTCCTAAGGACCTGGGACCTTGAAGCCTCCCCACTGGAAGCATGGACCTGCTGGCTGCTGCCTTCCTGCCTCTGGCTCCTCCTCTTCAGCATCTATATTATCTCCTAGGGCTACCTGACAAGATACTGCAGAAGGGGGGTCGGGGTGCGAGCAACTGACATTTATTTTCTCACAATTCTAGAGGCCAGAAGTCTAAGATCAAGGTGCGTGCAGGACCAGTTTTTCTGAGGCTCTGTCCTTAGCTCGTGGATGGCCATCTTCTCCCTATGTCTTCTTCACATGATCTTCCTTCTGTGTTTAATCTGCCCTTTTTATCAAGACACCAGTCATGTTGGGTTAGAGCCTACCCTAGTGACTTCATTTTACCTTGATTACTTCCTTAAAGACCTTATCTCCAAGTAAAGTCACATCCTGAGGTACTAGGGGTTAGGACTTCGACATACGAATTCGGGAGGTACACAATTTAGCCCATACTAGCATCCATCACTGACCACCTCAGAGACTGCTGAGTCCTATCAGTCAGGGTTCTGCCATCTTTGATGGGACCTTCATCTTTCCCCACCAGCCTCCTACCTGGACCCCCTTTGTGATATCAAATTCCTCAGTCAAGTTATTCCTTATACTTGCCATTCCTCTCTTTCAACCCTTCCGGCTCCCTTCCCCAACTTCCTCTTTCCTTCATCCTCCTGCACTGCCTTTGGGTCTCCCTGCAGGGCCCTGTTTGCATGATCTTGTTTTCTTTCCCAGCTTCGCCATTTTTGCTCTTTCTCTCAGCTGAGCTCCCACCTCAGTTCTCTCTCAAGATCTCCCTCTTACTTGCAGCTTTCATCAACTTTCGTAAGAAATGAGGGCACACCACAAAAAGGGCTCTGTAACGACTCTCTTGAGTTGGCTGGATCCTCATCCATTACAAAGTACTCTTAATATCAGAGCTAATTTGATTCACAAGGACCAGGAAGTACAATGTTAGAAGCTGGGGTTCTCCAAGCACATAGACCACAAATGTGGACCTGGAAGGCCCCAAATGTCACTTCTAACCTGAGGTGAGGTGTGATTAAATGTTTGTCTTTTTATTGTAAAAGCCATACTTCCTCCCTTAGAAAACTTTAAAAATGGTGCACATTACAGAGAAAACAAAATTTATCAACACTTATCAACAAGAGATAATCACTCTGACATTTCATCCCACTTAACAATATTTCCACAAATGTCTATTTCTCTAGTGAATGGAGTATTGTCCGTGTTATTTCCTAATTAGTCACATCTAATTCACAAGAAAGCTTTTGACATCCATCTTTTACCTCAACCCTTTGTTTACCTCTTCTTTTCAATAATTTTGAGTTAATTCATTCGCGCTTTCAAGGTAAGTACATTGTCATTTTGAAAACGGAGAGATTTTTCTATTATTTATAACACTTGTTTTGTGTTTTATTGAATTTGCTGTAACTTCCAGAACAATATTAAGTAAAAACTGTAATAGACATATTTTATCTGGTATCAGTGGAAAGACCTGCAGATTATTTTGCTACCTGGCTTGAGATACTTTATATCATCTGAAGAAAATTTCTATCCTTAATTTAAGAATAATATAGGAATAATTGTTGTATTACATGGCTTCTTAGATGGAGATATAATTCACATACCATAAAACTTGGCTTTTTAAAGCATATGACTAAGTGGTTTACAGTAATTCACCAAGTTGTGTAACCATCAGTGCCATCTAATTCCAGAATGCTTCTGTCAGCCAAAGAAGAAACTTCATATCCATTAGCAAGCACTTCCCATTCCTCTTCTTCCCCTAAATCCCTGGCAACCACTAATCTATTTTCTGTCTCTATAATAATCTGCCTGTTTGGATGTTTCATGTAAATAGAATCATGCATTGGGGCGCCTGGGTGACTCAGTTGGTTGAGCGACCGACTTCGGCTCAGGTCATGATCTCGCAGTTTGTGAGTTCGACCCCCGCATCGGGCTCTGTGCTGACAGCTCGGAGCCTGGAGCCTGCTTCGTATTCTGTGTCTCCCCCTCTCTCTGCCCCTCCCCTGCTCATGTTCTGTCTCTCTCTCTTTCTCAATAATAAACATTAAAAAAAATTTAAATAGAATCATGCATTAATATAGCCTTTGTGTCTGACTTATTTTCCTTAGCATACTGTTTTCAAGGTTCATCCGTGTTGTAGCATGGGACCTTCATCTTATTTTTTTTCCTTTCTATGACTGTAAAATATGCCATTGTATGGATATACCATGTTTTGTTTCTCCATGCATCATTTGATGGTCATGTAGGTTGTTTTTACTTTTTTGTATTAGAAATAATGTTGCTATGAATACTGAAGTGCAAGCTTTTGTGTGGGCCTGTTTTCAATTATCAGAATTGCTGGATCATATAGTAACTCCATTTTTGACCTTTTGAGGAACTGCCAGGGTGTTTTCTAAAGTGGCTGCACCATTGTACATTCCTACAGCCAAATGATGTTGAGCATCTTTTCGTGTGCTTATTGGTCATGTGTGTATCTGTTTTGAGGAAATATCTTTTAAGTCTTCTGCTCATCTTTTAATTGGAATGCTTGTATTTTATTATAAGAGTTCATATGGGATGTGCAAGTATTCTCTCCCATTCTGTGGGTTGTTTCTCATTTTCTTGATAATGTCCTTTGAACACAAAAGTTTTTAATTTTGGTGAAATCCAACTTCTATTTTTCTGTTTCCTTGTGCTCTCAGTGTCATATCTAAGAGACCATTGCCTGATCCAACATCATGGAGATTTACATCTCTGTCTTCCTTTAAGAGTTTTATAGTTTTAACTGCTGCAGTAGGTCTTTTTCATTTTAATGTTTACATACGGTGTGAGGTAGGGATCCAACTTCACTCTTTTGCATATCGATACCCAGTTGTCCCAGCACTATTTGCTGACAAGGTTATTCTTTCCCCCATTGAATTATCTTGGCACCCTAGTTGAAAAAAATTTAATTAGGTATTATTTTGTGTTTATAAGTGACATTGATATATTTACTTTTTTAGTGCCATTTTTGTCAGGCACTGTTTTCAGGTTTCTATAAGTATCATAAAATGAATCACATCTTTTTCTATGGTTTGGGAAAACAAAAGGTCTAAAGTGTTTCAAGATCTAAGTGGTTCAAGCCCCCTGGAGGGGTTCTCCTTACTCACTCTGATACTTACCTTATTTGGTGGCAGTCCCAGGCTTCTGCAAAGTGATGAGTTTAAACCACAAATGAATACTTAACTCAGCTGAGTTTAGGCTGTATTTTAAGAACAAGTCACTACTTAAGAACAATTTTATCCCTTCCTTCCCCCGTCCATGTCAGCTTAAGTTATCCTCTACATTAAAAGTTTGCTTACCCAAGGTTCCTGTCATCTTTCATTTATTCTGAACGCCCATCATTTTCCCGGGATCTCCAGCTGCTGCTACTTAATCTATCTAAAGAAAATAGAACCTGTGGAGTTGACATGTTTGCTTTTCTAAATACCTTGCATCTGGCTTTACATTAAAATTTTCTTCTCCATGTGAAGATTAGAGCATAGAGCACACGCTGCCTGGGTGTGAAGCCTGACTCTGCTGTATGCCAGCTTGTACAACCTTGGTAAGGTCTTAGCCTACTCACCTATCAAGCTAATCACAGGACCCACCACAGTGGATTGCCGAGAGTGTTACATGACTTAATATCCAGAAGGCATTTAGAGTAATTCTTGGCCCTTAGAATACCAAGGCTATCCATGTCTTTTAAAGGTTGAAATTCCAGAGCTTACATGCCATGCTTATTTTATTTCCCTGATTTCTAAATAGAAATGTTCTCCTCACTAGTGCTCTACTATTTCTGGTTCAGCTGCCTCTCCTTCTCTTAGATTGTCCTTTGATTCTACCTGCCTACCGAGCCTCCCTCAAACACCAGATAGCCCTTCTAAGAAGAGCTTGACAAAATTGGGCCATTGTCCCAGCCCCTTTTCCTTTCTGAAGATCCTCCAGTGTGTTTCACAGTGAATTTAGGAAGTCCGTGACTCTGCCACATCTTGAAAGTGGTGATAAGACACCATCCCCATGGTCGATGTCCGTTCTAAGATGATCTCATGACTTCCTGTTGCACTGCGGCTAGCAGAGAGAATGCATCTCACTTAAGGCCCACATAAACCACCATGGCCTTAGCTAACCATACGCTTGTAGATTTAATTTAGGTAGTGATTTGGTGAAATCCATTGCCATCCCTTGTAAGCTTTAGATCCTTCAAACTCCCTTCTGAATGTTTCTATCACAAGCTGAGCTTATTCGAGACTGGACTCATTGGTATCCCAACAAATCTTCTCCTTTGGTATTTCACTATCTGGAAATGGCACCTTTACTCACCAGCTACCCAGTTAAAAATAAACCTGGAAGTCATTCTGGACGCCTTCCTCTCACCACCCTCATCAAACACTAGCCCAAATCATTTCCATCTCTCAAACATCTCTTGAACTCATCCTGCCTTCAGTGGTTTAACTGCAGTCCTTGTTGCCAGCAATGTTCTCTTTCATCCACTCTCGATCCTGTTCACCAGTAATCTTTCATAAATGCAAACCTGACTTGCTGACAATTCCTCAAGAGCTCCCTGCAGTTTTCAGTGGGAGGTGGGGTGGGCTTCAAGTTTTATAATTCTCTCTCCTAAGCCCTACTTGACCTAACTGCCCATCTGGGTACAACAATGAACACAAAGATGTTCTTGTCAAGGGCCCACTTCTGCATATCTGTTCAGGATGCAGCCCTCTCTCACCTGCTCCACTGTTCTAGGATTTCCCCACTTTTCTTATATTCTGTCTCCTCCTCTCTACTGAATCATTCTCATTAGCATATAAAATTGCTCTCTCCCCTCTTCGTCTTTCCTTTTGTCCAGCTACAGCCATAGTTGCTTTCCCTTTAAAAAAAAATTTTGCCAGTAGAGTTGTCTAATACTCCTCCCCAGTGGTTGGCCTCATGTCCACTACTGGCCCATGCCCATCTGGCCTCTGCCCCACTTGGTCCGAGACTGCTCTCATCAGAGCCATCAGCAACCTCCATGTGCCAGATGAAATGAAAAATGTCTCATCCTCAACTCACTCCCACTCTCCCCCACATTTAACACTGCTCACCATTCCCAGAAACAATCTTAGTGTTTTGTTGACTTTGAGGAAAACTAAGAAATGTATCCCACATCTGATTGCTCCTGCCTTCACATACCACACTTACAATGTAACTCTACCCCAATTCCCTACTTAACCTCATCCATCCACTGTTGTTGTTTTAAATATGGTACCATCCATGTGTTGTTACTTTCCTAATTTGTTTCTGATCCAGACTTGTCTTCAGAATTCTAAATCATAAATCACTTCCTACTCAACATTTCTGCTTGGATGTGTCATTAGTATTTAGATCTGATTTTGTCCTAATTGACTTCTACAGCCACCAGCCCCAGCACTTAGGCATGTACATCCACACGCAGACACTTGTACATGTATACACATGTACACATGCACATTCTCACATGCACACATGCACATCCTCACACACACAAGCACACCCATACAGCCGATCTTTCTCCAAAGTTCTTCATATCACTTACTGGACAACCATCTACCATTTGCTCCTGCTGTGATCCTGGGAGTCTACCCTGACAAGCCCATTTTCCCCACCCCCACATCCACCCATCCCCAAGTCCTTTGGATCTATTCCCCAAATACATCTTGAATGCATCCATTCACTTCCTTTTGGCTTGTGACAAGCCTTGTCCAGACCACATTATCCCTTATATCTGGATTTCTGCAACTGCCTCTTAAGTGATCTGGCTACTACTCTATCCTTTCTTCTTTTGCTACTGCACCAATCCATATTTCACATACAACCAGAATGACATAAGTCTGATCATGCCACTTCTTTTTTTAAAATCATCTGCACTTAGAATGAGGCACGCACCAGGTGGTATGATTGGAGAAGTCCCCTTTGAAAAAGTGACAAGGCTGAAGCCTCAAGGATGAACAAAGGGTCAGCAGTCAGCCAGAAGAATGACAGAGAAGGGTTTGCACTCCACTTAGAGGAGAGGGCAAGTGCAAAGGCCCTGAGGTATGAAAGCCTGGAGCTTTTAAGGAAAGAAGGAAGGCTAACGGAACTGGAGCATAGCAAGGGAAGCAGCAAATGCCAAGAAATGGTGACGGAGAAGTTAGCAAAGCCCGGGCCATGGAGGGCCTAGAAGGTCATGAAATGAGTGCTTCTGTAATTATTTCTAAATATGTATACATACAGTCTATTTTTGCCAGCTTTCTGCAAGCTACACAGGGAACCATCCATGCCTATTCACTGTTTGTTCCCTGTGCCCAGTACAGTGCCTGGCACATAGCAGGTGCTAAATTTTTATGGAGCTTTGGAGAGGAGAAATGTCTCCAGCATTCCAGCCAGGCCAAGTGGCTGGCAATTGCCCAAACATATTGTGCCATTCCTTCTCTTAAGATCCTCATTCTTGTCTAGCTCAGTGATTGTCAACCAAGCAGTGATTTTTCCCTCCAGGGAATGTTTGTTAATGTCTGGGACATTTTCAATTGTCACAGTTGCAGGGGAGGAGATGCTACGGGCATCTGGTGGGGAGAGACCAGGGATGCTGCCGAACCTCCTACAGTAGACACATGAAGACAATTATTCAGTCTAAAATGTCAACCGCGCCAGGAGTGAGAAGCCCTAGTCTTACTAATTCTACCTGTCCTCTAAGCCTTGGTGAGCATCACCTCTTTCGGAAAGTTTTGCTTCCTCATCAACCAGCCTGAGTTTGGGGCCCCTCCGCTGAGCTCCCAAACCTCCTTTATGTGATTCATTCCCTTGTCTTGCGACTGCCTGTCCTGCCTCTCACTGGAAGGTTGGGCTACATGTTTCACCAGCATGCATTACACATAGGGAGCCATCCATGTATTTTCTTGAATCAGTGCAGCCCCCGGAGCTGGGGACAGATAGGAGGGTGCAGACGAATATTGTAGAAACATTTTAAAACATAGTGTTGACCTATGAGCTCATAGGTAGCAGGACTTATCCAGACCCCATCTCTACCTCTGGGAACCTGCCTGTCTCCAGGTGTCTGTGCTGGTGTGTAACCTACAGAAATGGCAATTTCCTATGGCCCCAACCTCATAGCATGGCTCACCCCTTTAGCTATTGCCTTAAGTTTTGAGTTACTCAAGTTTAATCGCACTAAAATAAGACATAGAATTAGGGCATATAGCAGGTTCCTAACAATGAAAAATATAGGGCAGAAGCTTCATTTGCAGTCGGCTCTCCTGGGGGTCATGACCTGCTCGATCCACCAGCAAAAAATAAAAATCTCTGTGGCCACACGCTTGCGGGCTTCAGATCTTGTGCCCATCGTCAGAAACACTTGAAGCCCTCCCTCTTTGGATTCAGGTTCGAAATGGACTCTGGTTGAAACGCTGTGCCCTTTGGAAGGGTTCTCCCCCTTGTCACGGCCCTGCCAGCTCTGGCTCCCACTTGCTTTCTCCCCCCAGCTCCCCTCTTCTCCCCCCTGCCGGGGTAGTTCTGGTCCTGCTGGCTGGGGAAGGAGCCACCGACGTGCCAGAGGTGAGGGCAGGGCTGGGCACATCACCTCCGGCTCACTGCTCCTGCTGCCGCTACGAGGGAAGCGCCCTGGCCTGGGGCCGCGAACATTCACTGCCCTCTGAAGGGCTCTGTTCCTCCTCCTCCAGCTTCTGCTCCCGGACTTGGCCCCGGGCCCGCCTTCTCTCCAGCATCTCCTCAAAAAAGATCTGGCAGCTGAAGCCCTCTTGGATGCCATATTGGGCGTGCTTGAGCAGAGCCTCCAACGTGGGGAACACCCGACAGCAGGCCACGCAGCGTAGCCCGTAGTCCGTGGTGACCAGCCAGTCCGGGGTGTCCCGCAGCTCCTGCGGGCAGCACTCCAGAGGCCCCAGCAGCTCCGCGTCATCCTGCTCTGGGCAGCAGTGGCTCTTGCTGGCTTCCAGTTCCCAGCACAGGTCGCTGTTGGAAGCCATCTCAAAGGAGGAGCCTTTCCTCCTCTGCCTCTTGACGAACTCGGCCTCGTGAATGCGGGGCTTCCGGCTGACCGGCTCAAAGCCCGACTCGGTCTCCCAGGCCACGGCCACGCCCTGCACCGTCTGCACGTGGGTGTAGAAGGCGCACACACTTCGCTGGGCCGCGTCCTCGTCGTCGTACGGGCAGGAGTAGCAAGACTGGTACTGGGAGTAAGACTGATACTCGGAGGAGGACCGGGAGGACGAGGAGCCGCTCCAGCTCAGCCTCGCAGGAGCCCTGTGGGCCAAGCACACGTTCTCCTCGTGGGGAATGGCCGGCCCCGACCGTGAAGGCGTCTCCTCTCTCTCCACGGTCCCTGGGAAATGAAAGGACATTTTCATCAGCGTCCCCGCAGGGATCAGTGCCACAACCCACCTCCAGGGTTCCGGAAGGGCGCAGGCTCAGGAGCCCTTGGGCAGGTACCATCAGCTCCTGTGTTGTGTTTCCCCGTAAAATGGGGATGAGGATGCTTACCTCCTGGGGGTACGAGGTGAGGATCAAATAATGTATGAATGGAATCACCAAAACCTTGACTAAACCCCAAAAAGACCATCAGCCGGTGAATACACAGATTAGGGTACATCCATACAGTGCAAGCCTATTCATGGATAAAAAAAGGAATGATCTACTGATATATGTAAAACATGGATGAATCTCCAGGTGCCTGGGTGGCTGGCTCAGGGTTGATCGCCCACTGTTGGTTTCGGCTTGGGTCATGATCTCCTGGTTTTGTGAGTTTCAAGCCCTGCATCGGGCTCTGTACTGACAGTGCGGAGCCTGCTTGGGATTCTCTCTCGCCTTCTCTCTCTCTGTCTCTCCCCCATTGCGTTACCTCTGTCCCTCTCAAAATAAATAAATAAGAACTTTTAAAATATGCCTTTAAAACATGGATGAATCTCTAATGCATTACTCTAAATGAAAGCAGCCAGGGTAAAAAGGCCCTCTACTGTAGGATTCCACTTCGATGACATTCTAGATGTCATTCTAGGAAAGGTAAGACTATAGGGAGGGGGAACAGATCAGGGGTTGCCAGGAGCTGAAGGTGGCAGGAGAACTCACTGCAAAGGGTCACAAGGAAACCTTTGGGGATCATCAAAATGTTCCAGGTCATGACCATGGTGGTGGTTATGCAAATGTACGTTAACAAAAAATTCTTCAAATTGTACACACTGATGACACTTTCATGTGTAAATTAACAGCTCAGTAGAGCCAATTTAAAAAGCCACGCATGTGAGGGGCGAGATCACCTGAGTGGCTCAGTCGGTTGAGCATCCAGCTCTTGGTTTGGACTCACATCATGATCTCATGGTTCATGAGTTTGAGCCCCACATCGGGTTCCTCACTGACAGTGCAGAGCCTGCTTGAGATTCTCTCTCTTCCTCTCTCTCTGTCCCTCCCCCATGCTTCCTCTCTCTCAAAATAAATTTTTTAAAAGGCTTAACTTAAAAAAGCATGGAAAGTGCTTTGGCCAGGTCATCCAGCACCCCCTTCTAGAACCTTCAGCATTTGTGATGTATCTTGTTCTTACCTGGGGAACATCTCGCCCTCTCCTTAAACATTCACTGAACCCCATCACCATATAAGTGCTTGCCATGTTTTAACTCCATTAATATTTTTTAAAAAGCCCTACAAAATTACATTGTAACAATTCCTCTTTGACAGATTAAGAAACTGAGGCACAGAGTTTAACTAACCGTTGAGCTGGTGTTACCCTTAGGTGCTGCCCATGGTCACTTCATAGTGGTCTTCAAATTGATGTTCTGAATTAACTTTAATCAATTTATTATAAGGGACTTTTTATATTATTCTGAAATCACAGGGCTGACATGCCAATTCTGCTTCTCCGACGTGTATTAAAATATATACTAACATTTTACGTTTTCATCCTTGTACCTCCTGAAATCACCTCGTGTACTCACGATGGCCTCAGGCATTGGTCCATTTTTATGGCCAATACACTTTTGCAACAGCACTGAAGGGTGACCCAGTGCCCATCCCTCACCCTCCAGGACCTCCCTCCCAGGGAACCAACCCTCTCTCTTTTTACCTACCTGACCAGCACACTTCCACACTCTCCCCCGTGGGCTCTGGGCTGGCCAAGCTGAGGCTGGTCCCATCTGTTGGTGATTGTTCTCCCCTGTGGTCTGTGAAGTGACGTTTCATGACTGGACACCAGAGCCCAGGGGACTCAGCACTCCAGCTGTTTAGTGAGGGTTGGCTTGGGCTGTGCCGAAGTCCTCCGCTGGCCCCAGCCCAAGTGGCTGCTGGGCTCCCTGTGGTTACTAGGATCCTGGCTTTATTCTGTGACCTCATCGATGACACTGGTCTGTTCTGTGACCCATGGCAAGGACTGAGACCCAGTCTAGAGAGGAGGAGAGGCTTCTCACCAAGATCTCATTTCTCAGTGGGACCCTTTCCTGTCTTGTTTATTGTCAGGATCGCAAACATAAAACACAAACACACACACATATAAACACTTACACACACATAGAGACACAAATACTTAAACATACCCACAAAGACACTTATACATATATAAATACATATATCCTCACGCAGGCACGCACATAATACTCAGACACACATACACTTAAATGTACATAAACAGACACAAACACAGACACATACACATTCATGCACATATAAACTAACACACACACCCAAATTCACACACACATTTACCTAATGACACGTTTCTGTTCACACGCGCATACATACAATTCACACCATGTTCCCTTAACTACACACATGTTTGCACACACACTGCCATCGCCCAACATCAAAATGGGCCTACTGGGGCACCTGGGTAGCTCAGTCAGCTAACCATCCGACTTCAGCTCAAGTCATGATCTCAGGATTCTTGGGTTCGGGCCCGAGTCACTCTGGCATGCCTTCCTACCTGCCGCCTCTCTCTGCTCCTGGAGGTCTCAGTGTTGGAACACACTTCCTCCAAAACACTTCTCTCCATTTCCCTCCCACCTCTGCTCAGTGTCACTAACTCTACTCCTCTGCATCCCCGAATCTAAACAGCTCAAAAAGGTGACGGATATTCCAAAAGTAACCCCAACACTGTCCACACAGCCAGCACCTAGGAAAATATACTCCTCTCCAGAGTGAAAGGCCACTGCATGAAGGAAAACACCACAGAGCTTTACGGAGTGATGAAAAGTCACACTTGCACCTACAAAGAGACAATGTTCCCTGGTGGAGACAGGAAAAACTGTAAGTTGTGCTCTCTCTTACCAAATAAATCCAGAGACCTGCCTTATAAAAAAAAGGGGAGGGGGGGATGCCAGCACACAAAAAAATAAGTAGATCAATAGAAGATAAAAGTAGTCCAGAAAAACATCACATTATATATCTTAATTTTCAACAGATAAAGTTAACAAAAGTCTGCTAGAAAAAGAAGACTCGGTCAATAAATGATGCTGAAAATTTTTATTCACATTTTTTTTAAATCAACATTGGTCTCATCTCGTATAAAACAACTTGGAATATTTTCATATGGTGCTAGGATTGTGTTTTAATTAAAAATGCATAGAAAGAAAATAGAAGTTAATACCCTAATTAATGATAGGGTGGTTTTCTGAACTTCTGTGCTATCAATCATCACAAGCATCAGGAATCCTTGTCACCTTTTTTTTTTAACTTCGTCACTTAAAAAAACCAAAACAAAACGGAAAACAAAACCTCGCTGTTTCAATTTGCATTTCTTTGCTTTTTAGTGAAACTGCAATGAATAGTTCAGTAAAGGAAATGAACAGGCAATTCCCAGGAGAAGGACTACAGATGGCTGATAAACATATGAGATGTTCAGCCCAGCTCAACCTAACTATAATGAGGAAACTACAAATTAAAAACACATGATGTGCAGTGTATTGCTTTTGCCCGTAACACAAGCAAGGATGAAAAAGACTGATAGTACCCGGTGCTAGTGAGGGTGTAAGGAAGTGAGTACTTTCATACTCTCTTGGTCACAGAGCCTTTCTCTAAGGAAACTTGATAGTGTCCATTACAATAAAAAATGGACTTGTTCTTTCACTCAGCCTTTCACTCATCCGTCTCCTTCCCAGGAAACATTCGCATTTTGTACTATGTGCATAAAATAACACACAGAGAAATGTTGGTTGCAGAACTATTTTTTTATTTTTTATTATTTTTTATCTGAGAGAGAGCGTGAGCCTGTGTGTGAGCGGGGGAGAGGGGCAGAAGGAGAGAGGGAGAGAGAGAAAGAGGGAGACTCTTACTTAAGAAGGAAACTCTTAACTAGGATTCATGCTCAGGTTGGAGCCCAAAGTGGGGCTTGATCCCACAACCCTGGGATCATGACCTGAGCCTCAATCAAGAGTCAGACGCTCAACCTTCTGAGGCACCCAGGCATGCTGCAGTATTATTTATAATGGGGGGTGGAGGGGAAGGGAAACATCTCAAAGATCCATCAAAAGAAAGAGGTAGTTACATAAATTGCTACACAACCAAATTGTGGAATACTAGAGTATTCTGTGTGTTCGTGTGTCTCTCTGTGTCTCTCTTTCTACTTTCCTTTGGACTCAGCCACCATGTTGTAAGGAAGCCCAGGCCACACAGAAAGGCCACATGGAGGTGTTCCAACCAACAGCCCTGGCAAAGGTCCCCAGCCGACCAGCCCATACACGAGTGAATGAGCCTTTGGATGATTCCGCCTTCTAGTCTTTGAATCTTCCAGCTGGGGCCCCAAATATCTCAGAGCAGAGACTAGCTATCCCCTCCGAATTCAGCTATCTGCCCTGCCTGCATTCTTGACCCTCAGAAACTGTGAGCGTAGTGAAAGATCCAGCTCTCACTAGGTTTGGGGGCAATTTGTTATGCAGCCATAGTAATTCAATAGACTGATCTTACCTGTCATGTTTAAATATGTTCTAGTTCAACAGCTCATTGGCCAGTGTCTACACCGTAGCGCACAGTCCTACGCTACTACTTGTCCTACTACTACTACCTACGCTACTTGTGGTTCCCCAAGGACAACATGGGGAGTTTGACTCCTTCTACCCATCATCCCTTCCTGTGTTTGTTTGCTCAAAATATTCACATACACCAGTTTCAGAATAGTCCATCTGTACCCCTCCGGGAAACTACCTTACTAACTACATTACAGTGTTCCTATACCCTTGTGTTCGTGTTTAGCCGTGCATTTTCTGGTCAAAGCCCTATTTTCCAAAATCACGTGAGCTCGTTCCTTTATTCCTCCAGAATCTATGTATGCTCAACAACCCTGCCACATAGGCATCTTTAACCTTACTTTATAGGGGGAGGTTGAAGTTCAGAGGGGTGAGGTGAGGCACAGGTAGGAGGGAGGAAGTGGGGTGCTTATACCCCAAACCCAGAGGCAGGGCTGTTTTCCATGCTTCCCAGATGCTCTTTCTTGTGGGCCACTTCCCAGCAAGTGGCTTAGAGCAAAGCCCCACCAAAGATGTGCAAATATCCTTCGCCCTCATGTGGACTCTGGGTTGCTTCTGTCCATAAGAAGGTGCTCTTTCCCAGCCCCTCCCCTTGCTCCCTGCAGATATTTAGCTAAATAAGGCCACCCATACAGGGTTCCTGCCCTCCCCTGCCCCCCGGGAAAAGGAGGGAAGAATGGTTAAGGCCCAGGCCCGCCCAGCCCACTGCGTCCCAGGCGCTGAAGTTTTCCAGCTGGTTCCCCAGCTTTGCCAAGAACTTCCGTGCTCCACTGCTGTGGCCGACAGGGTTGGTGTGCAGAACTCCAAAAGGACCAACACAGCATTTTCTTGGAGCTCTGACTCCCGGCCAGCTCAGCTCAGCTCACACATCACATGTAAACACTAAGCCTCATCAAGAAGGCCTGGGGTGCTTTCCAGCCTTAACTTCTCTTCCAAAGTTACCCTGCCCAGTCTCTGTGTTTCTCAGCTGGGAAGAGGCTAACAGGAAACAAGCCAGCCAGAGGCACGGTGGGAACCGGAGACGCCACTTCTGGCTTCCCTTCACTTCGAACTCCAGAGGTTGGCTCGTGCCACAAGCTATGCTACCGGGAGAGTCAGCTCATTCACCCCAGAGCCCATGAGCTTCCAGAAAGTGCCTGTCCACTCGGCCAAGAACCTGATGTTGCCTACAGGGGTGCATCAGTCCTGACATTTTTATGGCCGAGCTGCTATATAAAATGTCTTGGGGCGCCTGAGTGGCTCTAGTCAGTTAAGCATCTGACTCTTGATTCCATCTCAGGTCATGGTCTCACCGTTCAGGAGTTCAAGCCCCGCATCAGGCTCCAAGCTGACAGCGCGAAGCCTGCTTGGGATTCTCTGTCTTTCTCTCTCTCTCTCTCTCCCTTGCTCTCTGCCCCTCCCCGACTTGCGCGAGCGTGCACGCTCTCTCTCTCTCTCCCTCTTTCCAAATAAATAAACAAACTTTAAAATGTCTTAGGTGGGCAATACTCTTCTTCTTCATACTAGAAAATAGGGCTCCTTGAGGTAGTACCAGCCACCTTACCACTGCCCTGCAAAGAACTCCTGTAATCAGACTCAACACCCGAGGGAGGGAGAAGAGTGGTGAGCTGCCTGGGTCGCTGCTGGCCAGGTGCAGGGTGGGCTCCAGAGTGGGGAGTTTCTCCCAGTGAAGGTCAGTCCCCAGGAATTATTGATGACCTCAGCCTTGTGCCAATGCTGCAGAGAAAGTGCCAGGAGGTATCAGACAATTTGAGGATTAGAGTAAAGAAGCACTCTCTTTTTGGTCCATTTTCTGTTGCTTCTTGTAACTATTTAAAAAGAAGTGAGTCAGGGGACCATGTAAGGAAAAACTCAGCCACAGAGAAATGTAATATGAAGAATGCTTCCTCAGGCTCTCCAAGCAAGTGGGGAAGGGAGCTTTGCTTTTTTTCCCTTCAGCCTTAATAACAGGCTGCTGCTTCTCCGTGGTTTGTTTGGAGCTGTCTCAGGGTTTTGACCTTAACCTCAGGGCGCCCACACAAATAGCCTAGGCTTCCTCTGTCATCAGAGAGCAGGGAGGGGGACACCCTTCGGGCTGGGTGCTGGGGTGTGTCTGTGGCTATGCTCCAGGGCCCAGAGTCCTGCCTCCCTCCTGCCTAGCTCCGGTTCCGGGGATCTCGAATGTTCAGCGTGATTTCTGGATGCAGAAGTGTCTTCTTCCAACCTATGCTTCCTTGTAAGGGTGATTTCAGCCGGTAGGAAGGACAGCCCGGCTGGAGGCCATGTACATGATGACCCAGAAGTTCCAGGATCCTGGCAGCTGGCCACTCCCGGTGCATGTTCTTAGCCATACTGGGAGCTCTGGGGAAAGGGCTGGGTCTTCCCTCTCTCTTTGTCCAAAATATGCTGGCCATAGGCCACCCTGGACACAGCTCTCAGGCCACCAATTGCTAACCCATACTGAATGAACCTTCTAGAAGCATTGTTCCAACTTAAAAGGTGAGATCCCAGAACCCCAAAGGCCAACAGCAAGTTAACCACAATTTCTAAACATGCTGGCTTACTCCCATTCAGCCTTCAGCTCACATCCAAGGCATTTGAAATCCCCACTGGAAAGTAGCATGTATGTTCACAGATAACTGGGATGATTTATTTCCAAACCCACAATTAAAAGCTCTACTGCAGGCCCTCATCTTAAGACTGGCTTCTTCCCCTCCAGTCCTTCAGAGAAAGTGTCTCTTCTGTGACATGATACAGTTGCATAATGCATGGTAAAGGTGTCCCAGGAGAGGCCAGCCACTGTCCCTTCCCCAACACAACACCCACAGCCCTGTAGCTGATCCCAGGCCCGCCCGGAATGACTTCTGGGAAGGCTGAGTTAGGCTGCGTGAAAGCCCTACCGGAAATTTCCCTGGAAAGGAACCTGAGGGGTTAAGACTTAGGGGCCCAAATGTGAGGCAGTACGTTCAGCCACACCCACCAGCCACACCCCTGCTGGGCAGTGAGCCTGGCTCCAGCCCCCCTTCACATGGGGCTGGGGGGCTTTCAGTTTCACTCTTTCTGCCCTCTCTTGGTTAGATTTATTCTTAAATATTGCATTCTTCTTGAAGTTATGTAAATGCAACTGTTTCCTTAATATATTTTACAGATTGTTTCTATTGTACACAAATGCAACTTTTTTTTTTGTTCAACTTTGCTGACTTTTATTAATTCTAACCATTTTTCCCGAACTTCTTTGGATTTTTCTCTCTATAAGATCTTGTCATCTGCAAATACAGTTTTACTTCTCCCCTTACAATCTGGATCTCTTTTGTTTCTTTCTCTTCCCAAATTGCCCTGGCAAGAATTTCAGTCTATGCTGAATCAAAGTGCTGAAGGCCAGCATCCTTGTCTTGTTCCTTATCATCAGGGAAAGTGTCAGCCTTTCAGCATTGAGAATGTTGTTAGCTGTGGGCTTTTATAAATGGCCTTTTTCATCTTGAGGAAGTTCCCTTTGAATCCAAGTTTACAAAGTGCTCTCATCATGAAAAGATGTTGATTTTTGTCTAATGCTTTTTCGGCATCAATGGACATGATTGTGTGAGACGTTTTCCCTTCATTGTCTTAATGTCGTGTATTACATTCCTGGACTTCCAAAATAGTGAACTGCACTTTGCACTCCCAGGACCCCATCTGGCTTTGCTCACGTAGAGAGTTCTGCTTCTAATGGCTCCCCTTGCTCCACGTGACCATCGTGCTCGGATTGGTGAAATGGGAGGAGGTCACAGGCAGGGGACTAGCTGCGGTGAGGCGGAACTGGGTTCTAGCACACCCACAGCACACGGGGAATGGACAGAAGGTGGCTGGCGCCGTGAGACGTTTGCCTGACCCCCTGTCGTGTGAACCAGCCAGCGTCAAGGACACCGTGAGCGCCCACTCCTGGAGAGGAGAGAGGAGCCTGCCCCGTGTTGGTGAGAAGGAGGTCAGCCTCACTTGGTTCACTTCCCAAGGGAAAGACCACTCTCCTCGGAAGCCATCCCAAGTCCACCCTGGCTGCCAGAAATTCAGCAACTATGATAAAGATCAGACACGAGCACATATGAATTATTTATTATTTATAAGAGAACACTATGAGTATATGCGTATTATTTTAATTTTGAGTTATAGTTTTAAAGCGACTCCCCAAAACTTGAAGATAACCCAGCAAAGTTATCATTTCATTGGATACGGCACCTAGTAAGCTATTTACATAGCATAAATTCACAGGCAGTGGCACATGATAGATTTTGAGATATCACTTTACAGGCAAAAAAAAAATTTAGATTGTTTACCTGCCTTAATGAAAGAGATATGAAGGCTCGTATTTGAACCACAAAGTATACACAAATTCAAGTTCGCTTATTGGAAAACTATGGGCCACGAACATCAGTAATGCGATAAGGGGTAGGCATACTGGAGGACTCAACATTCAACCCACAACAAATTAAACTGATCACAATAAAGCCCAACTAAGATAATTAAAAGGCGAGAATAGCAGCAATTGAAAATTGATCTCTCAAGACCTCACTGATGAGGTTCTGGAAACAAAGCACGCTTGCCCCAAATTACTGGTTTTCTCTCTGCACAACACATGTGCAGGGGGAGCTTGGCTGTGCTGCATGAGAGCCAGATAGGTGCCTTAGCGGGACCCCAAACTTCAATCCTTGCAAAACCCAGTACTGAACTATTTTCCTATATAAATGCCAAACGTTTGGAACCAAAAGTAATTCAGATTGCCAGGGTGTAGCCCTCAGTTGAATGTAAAAGATGAAGTCAGCATAAATATGCATTATTCCTCCATAAAGGTGAAAAAATGACTTACATTTTTACGAAGTTCGTGGCCAAGACAGGCATCAAATGTCTGCTGAAGCCACCTCGTACTGGCTAGTGAGAGCCAATTGTTAAATTTTTTAAGAACTTCGTGCAAGCCAGTTGTTAAGCATGGCCCTTATCAAAAATAAACTTACAAATAAATATAGGAAACATCAAAGTAATACTTAAAATTCATCAATTCCTATTTTATTACATCCTATGACACCCTGGCAGCTTGTAAGAGGGCTTGGAGGGAGTATTTACACCATAGTATTTGGCAAAGGCTAAAATCAAGGCCTTTCCTACCCCACACCTCCGCCACCCCAGTCCCTGAGGGGGTTGTTGAACATTTACCATCATACTGCTGGGGCAACTGCAGGCAACTGGTGGAAGTTCTGGCTCTAAAGACAAGCCCCTTAGGCAACTTTCCCCCAGTAACTCTAACTTTCCAGAAGTTTCCACAATACAGACTGTATCTTTTTAAAATGAATCAGTTAAGTAATTATCTATTGACGTATGGTTGACATAAAATATATTAAGTTTCAGATGTGCAACATAGCGATTCAATAATTATATACATTATACAATGCTCACAACAGGTATAGTTTCCATCTGCTGCCATACAAAGTTATTACAATATTACTCACCGGATTCCCTATGCTGTATTTTTCATCCACATAAGTTATTTATTTTATAAGTGGAAGTTTGTACCTCTTAATCCCCTTCACCTATTTTGCCCATCTCCTGACTCCCTTCTCTCTGGTAACTACCAGTTTGTTCTCTGGTATATTACAACATTATTTACAACAGCCAAGATGTGAAAGCAATCTAAGTGTCCATTGATGGATGAAGAAGATATGGTGTATATATGCAATGGAATACTACTCAGCAGTAAAAGAGATCTTGCCATTCAAGATGGACAACATGGAGATGCCTAGAGGGTATAATGCTAAGTGAAAAAAGTCACAGAAAGACAAATATCATTTGATTTTACTTTATGTGGTATCTAAAAAAAAGAAAACAAAACAAAACAAATAAAAAACAGAAATAGACCCATATACATAGGTTGTATCTTAATCCCCTTCAGGGAAGTGCTCAGGACCCTCCCACCTGCATGTGGGTCACAATTTAGAAAGGGCACTCCCATTCATCATTTTATGGTTCTCACAGCAACCCAGGAATGGGGCAAAAGAGTATTTTTTTCCCCTTCAAATAGATGAAGAAACCAAGCCTCAGAGGAGTAAGGGAGGTTTTCTGGACTCACACAGTCTGTGGGATAGGAACCTAGCTTTCTTGAGTCTTTAGCTACATGTGGTAGGCACATTTTATTTAGGAAAGGAGAGGGGAGAGGAGGAGGAGGGGAAGGAGGGAAAAGAGGAGGAGGGAGGAGGGAGAGGGAGGGGGAGGGGAAGAAGAAGAGGAGGAGGAATAATGCAAAGTCCCAAACCCGGTATACTCTGGTGGAAAAATAAATGAAACAAATTTGCTGGCAATATGTAGCAATAGCTTTAAGCCTGTGATACTGTCTGTCTTAGCAAACCCTGCCTCTAGAGGTTTATCCTTCAGGAGGGATGTGCCCAGGATTTTGCTAGCCCGTTTTCAGTGCAGGGTCGCTTACACTCAAAAACTCAGAAGAGACCTGTGTCCCAAGCAAGGAGTGTGGGCTAAACTGATTGGGTTGTGTCAGCCTCACCTGGGAACTTGTTAGAATTACAAATTCTTGGGCTCCACTCCAATGTGGGCCAGCAATCTGTGTTTTATTTTGTATTTTTTTAGAGAGAGAGAGAGGGAGGGCGTGTGGGGCAAGGGCGGAGAGCTAGAGAAAGAGAGGGAACCTTAAGCAGGCTTCATGCTCAGCACAGAGTCCAATGTGGGACTCAATCCCGCGACCCTGGGATCAAGACCTGAGCCAAAATCAAGAGTCAGATGCTCAACGAACTGAGCCACCCAGGCACCCCCAGAAATCTGTGTTTAAATAAGGCCTGCCTGTGGCTGATCTGGGCACCTAATAAGGTTTGAGAACCTTTGGATTAAATAAATTATGGGACAACTAAACAAAGAAATACAATGCAGTTCAAGAAGAAAGCAAAATAATATGTTCACAATGTAGTAAGTAAAAACATATACCATATGATACTAGTTATATAAAATATAGTACATGTATGTATACGTGCCCACACACATGTACAGTCTGGGATGATCCACACCACATGGGAGCAACATACATCTTTGGAAAAGCGGTTCCCTCATCCTTTTGTTCGCTATTTTCTAATTTGTGCACAATAAACATTTAAGAAAACAAGCAATTACTTCTACATTTATTTAAATACTAGTGAAATAAAAACAAAATGCAGGCCCACAAGCAAGATTTTGCAAACCCCATGCCTCCCACCCATCCATCCCTAGGACACTCCACACCAGGGCCAGTGGGCAAGTGCTGGGGCCTGGGGACAGCATCAGCCTCTGGGTCAGAGTAGCGCTTGCCTCACTGGGTGCAGCGAACGGGACCGGGATGAAGAGCAAACACCCGCCCCTGTCTGCACGGGGTTAAAATACACTGGCTAGAGAGAAGCCCCGTGGGAAAGACATGACATTTGTTTGCAAGGAAACATAAACAGGGACAAGTGAAGACAGAGAAATGTGGTGCAGTGAGAGCCTGATCAAAGCCAGCTGGGCAAGCTGGCTTGGCTGCAAGGAAGAGAGCAGGGTAGAAGGCTCCCTGGGCCAGCCTGGGGACAGGGCAGGGCAGCCTCTAGCTGTGGGCGCTGCCCAAGGGACTAGGGCCTGGAACACAAACACAGCTGGGGGAAGCTGGGTGTGATGGGCCCCAGGCACTGTGAGGCCTAACTTAGTGGTTCCAGTTGCCCCCAAGGGGGAGTAGGTCCACCCAGATTTCTGTCTTCTGGACCCTAAGGTTGTAGAACAGTAAAGAGCCAGCATCTGTCACCAACAGGTGCACCAGGCATAGAGCAGGGCATCTCATTTCATCATTTAATCCTTCTAGTGGTCCTGGAGCAATCCACTCACACTTTTGCCGTCTAACTTGCCCAAGGTCAAATAGCTGCTGAGCTGCAGAGCGGACATCTGAACCAGGTAGGGCCCACATCCATCTGCAGAGCAAGGCAAGCCGGGCTGTCACCAATGCCCCGGAGTCCTCCCAGTGCCCTCCCCACAGCCCTCCCTGCCCCTCTGGACCCCAGCCCCAGCCCACAGCCCCTCCGCCCACTGCCATCCACCACTCCTGATCACCTGAGCCCCTTACAAAGCCAGCGTGAGTCCTGGGCTTGGCATTATCTCCACCCTGACAAGGCTAAGGCAGCTCTACGACGCTTATTTAAAATTGTGCCAGGCAAACGCTAAGCACATGTTATAAATTATCATTAATTTAAAGAGACATTTCCCTTTGGGAGACACTGATTTCATGAACAACAGCTGAGGCTTAGAAGTTACGCTACACTTAAGGTTTCCCTCTTGGCCTTGGCCTTGGCCTAAATATGACCTTTTGTTGTTTGCCCTCATTGCTTTTAGAGCACAGACTCAGGCTTCCCACTGAGAACCGGGAGGCAGTGGAGGGGTCCCCTGCAAGCCCCAGATGACGTCTGAGAGCATGACTAACCCCCTCCCCGCTGCAGGTTCCAGGTGCGAGCTGCCTCTGGCACAGCCCTGGTGTCCTGTCTGTCCCTCCTCCCCTTTATTACTGTCACTTCCCTCATCCAGGAGAGCCATCACCAACCTCATGTTGGAAGGGGGTGAATTTAGCCCGCCTGAAGCCACATCGTGCCCTTCCCAGCTAGCCTTCATCTTCCCTTTTGTATATTTTTTCTTCTTTCTTTTTATTCAAGTATAATTATTATACAGGGTCATTTCAGTTTCTGATATAAAATATCATGATCCAACAATTCTACGCACTTCTCAGTGCTCAAGATAAGCGTGCTCTTAATCCCCCTTTGTCTGTTCCGCCCCATCATCTTTGCTCACGGGGACACTGGAGGCTTCTCCTAGCAAAACTGCTGAGAACTTCTTTTTAGACATTGTTTCCTCTCTCACAATTTTCACTTGTGGAAAATCTTCTCTCCCTTCTAGAGCGACTCCCCTTCCTGCTGCCCTGCTCTTCCTCCCACCCCCTCTCTGGGGAAGTGGAGTCAGCCCCCTCAACCTGGACTTACTGCCAGGGGAGGCACCCCCACCACTCAGGTGCACCAAATCCTCCACATTGTCCTCTATGACTTCAATCCTTCTTTCAGGGTCAGGCCAGATCCATGGCCACAGGAAGAGGTGAGAGTGTCCGGATTCGGTGCCTGCCGTCACTCCTAGAGGTTCCCATACTGATTTAAGACTGTCCCAGATCGGCTCATCGGAGAATGAGCACCGCCTTGACCTGCTACTCACTCTGCCTCTCCTGATACCCACAGGTCCCCCTCATGTCCCTGTCTGCAGCTGTCCCCACAGCATCCCCACCCTTACCCTCCACCTCACCTAGGCTGGGCCTGTCCCGGCCCCCTAATCCTGTTTCTACCCGGTTATTGTCCTTCCTGTGATAGTAGCCCTATAGTTCATTCTGTCCCCCTCCCTACCTGGGGACTCTCTGGGCCAGTAGCACCTGAAGCCACCCCCTAAGGCTGGCAGGAGTGGTTCTTATCTCTCTCACTCCCTCCAAGGGCAGCATGGCATCAGAGCCAAAACTTGGACAACACAGCCAGAGAAGATGCTCCCATTCCAACATCAGGGTCAATCACCCAGCGATAAAACCCTAATACATAACACTATTACTCACACCATTTTCACAATGGCCATGCCGTAGGCACACCGTGGTTTTAGGAATAAAATTTCTACCACTCGGGAAAACAGTATGGGGGTTCCTCAAAAAACCAAAAACAGAACTACCCTACAACCCAGCAGTTGCACTACTAGGAATTTGTCCAAAAGATACAAAAATGCTGATTTAAAGCGGCACATGCACCCCCGTGTTTATAATAGCACTATCAAAAATAGCCAAGTTACGGAAAGAGCCCAAATGTTCACTGACTGATGAATGGATAAAGAAGATGTGGTATATACATATACAATGGAATACGACTCGGTGATCAAAGGGAATGAAATCTTGTCATCTGTGACAACGTGGATGGAACCGGAGGGTATTATGCTAAGTGAAATAAGTCAGGCAGAGAAAGACAGATATCATATGATTTCACTCATATGTAGAATTTGAGAAACTCAACAGATGAACACAGGGGAAGGGAAGAAAAAATAAGATGAAAACAGAGAGGGAGGCAAATCGTAAGAGACTCTTAAATAGAGAACAAACTGAAGGTTGCTGGAGAGGAGGTAGGGAGATGGGTAGAATGGGTGATGGGCATCAAGGAGGGCACTTGCTGGGATGGACACCGGGTGTCGTGTGTAACAGATGAATCACTAAATTCTACTCTTGAGGCCAAGACCACACTGTATGTTAACTAACTTGAATATAAATAATTTGAAAAAGAATAAAATTTCCCCCTGCCCTAGAGAAACTCTCTTGTCTGTGCCAAAAGAATATACCCAAGAATTTTCATTATGTGCACTTTATAGTAATAAAAAATTACAAACGGCGCACATTAAAAAACAAAGTAAAACATCGGAAACAATTCCAATCGATACAAAAATAGCAAAATATTTGAAAGGCAAAAAGCGTTGGTGAGCCTGTGGGGAAAAGATCCTGCTTGTACACTGTGAGTTGGAGACTTGATAGGGACTCATTGAAACAGATTTAAGTGGTAACTGCAGTAACTACAACTTTTATTTTCAATTCCGCCCCCCCCCCATGGCAACTAGCCTATTCAGTTTTCCAACTTCTCTTCGAACCAAGCACAGTCATTTAAATTTTGTGGGAAAACCATCCGTTTTATCTAGATGTTCAAATTGAACAAATTTATTCTATAAAAATATTCATTGTTAATACTCTTTTATCAATGTCTGTGGGTCAATAACAACACATGTCTTAAGCACCAAGTAGGTGCTTGGGTGTGCTCCCTGGGACGGCTTTCTTCAGGAACATGTGTGGGCAGAGCTCTGAAAAGAGAGAGGAAGTGGTCTGCCTTTTGAGACTCTTTCAGGCAGTAGAAACGGCAATGCAAAGAGGCTAGATGGGACATGTTTCACATCTAGAAATTCCACATGGCTCTTTCTTAGCACTGCCACCTGCCAGCTGAGGATTTCCTTCTGTTCACCTTTCAACATCTGGATTATTATGGATCCACTTTTTTGTTTTTTACCTTTTTTAAAAATTTGACTTCCAGCGTAGTTAACATACAGTGCAGTGTTAGCTTCAGGTATACAATATAGTGGTTCAACAATTCCATACATTACCCAATGCTCATGATGACAAGTGCACTCCTTAATCCCCATCACCTATTTCATCCATCCCCCCCTCCCCACTCTGGTAAACATCAGTGTTACACACACAGTGTGTCCTCTATAGTTAAGAGTCTGTTTCTCGCTGTGCCTCTGTCTCTATCTCTCTTTCCCTTTGCTCATTTGTTTTGTACCACAGATACATTGCTATTGTCCGCTTGTCTTGACTAAGAGTCAGGTTCTCTTGCTTCTTTGAATACCTGGTATTGTCCCCTTGAATAGTTGACATTATGGAGACTCAGGATTCTGTTATCTTCCTCTGAAGAATACTGGTTTCTAACTGCTTGTTTTTAGATTCTGTATTTGTCTATTTAACATCCATTAATCATAGAGGCAAAGTAACAGCCACAATTGTTTATTCCTTCCCTGCAATCCAGCTTTTGTGGGCAAATGAAAATCATATTATAAATGCTCCAGCTAATCCTGAGTCCGTTTCCTTCTTTGTCTAACTCTTACACACCAACCAATATTGCCCCTGCCCTAAATCAATTCAGGGCTGGAGACCACACCTATAGCCCAGACCCCATCAACATCATTCAAACTAGCCAATCCTAAGCTGATTTCTCTGCCCGGCATTCTCCTATGGAAAACACTGTAAAGGCTCTGGGTCATGTTTTCCCTCACTTCTCCTACCTTCTGACCAAAGTGGTGCTCCCCACTATGGCCCCACATGACATGGGATTTACATTCCCCTTTCTCTTTGGAAGTGTAAGCAATAAATTAATTTTAAATGGCATTGAGCTCTTTGTGTTGTCACTTATTCACCTTTATAAATTAAGGCCTGGGCAAAAGTCATGAGTCTGTCAAGTTAAATGACTGCAACTCACCTTCATTCTGTAGAATTTTGGTCCTAGAGTCTGTTGAGTGGGCTTATCTTAGTTTTGTCTCTAGACCTGATTTCCATGGGAAGCCAGATATGTTGCCCAGGTGTATAAGGCATGGTTCTCCAGAGAACTATACCAATGTGTGTGTGTGTGTGTGTGTGTGTGTGTGTGTGTGTGTACATAGTATATATATACTATGTTTTGTAATTGGCTTGTGCAATTATGGAGGCTGGTAAATCCTAAGCTGCAGGGTGGGCCGGCATGCTAAACACCAGAGAAGAACCAATGTTGTAGTTCATATCTGAAGGCTATTGGCTGGCAAAATGCCTTCTTGCTCAAGGGAGAACAGTCTTTTATTCCATGTAGGCTTTCAACTGATTGGGTAAAGCCCACCCACATCATGATAAGCAATCTGCTTTTGCCAAAGTCCGCCTGTTTAAATGTTAATCTCATCCAAAAACACCCTCACAGAAATGTCCAGAATAATGTTTGCCCATATACCCGGGCACCATGGCCCAGTCAAGTTGACATGTAAAATGAACCATCACACCATGACCCTCTGATTTGGCAAGATGTGAATTTAGAACTGTCTCTCGACTGCAGGGCAGCTCCTGAAATCTTTGCTCAGCTCCTTTTAGCCTTCCCGCTCTTAATTCCACTTGATCACCTTTGAATTTCACTCTGTTCATGTCCAGTTTAGAAGTTAGCCAAGGAGGGGTGGCTGGGTGGCTCAGTCGGTTAAGCACCTGACTTTAGCTCAGGTCATGATCTCATGGTTCGGCCCCGCGTCAGTCTCTATGCTGACAGCTTGGAGCCTGCTCTGGATTCTGTGTCTCCCTCTCTCTCTGTCCCTCCCTTACTCACACTTTCTCTCTCTCTCTCTCTCTCTCTCTCTCTCTCTCTCTCTCAAAAATAAACATTAAAAAAAAAATTAGAAGTTAGCCAAGGATTTAAGGGAAATTCTAAAGCAGAGTTTCGGTCTCCCCCTCTAAGACTGCTTTCTCTCTAGGATTGTTCCCCAAAACTTCTAGGCACTATGTAGGCCCCACCCTCTGTCTTCCAAACCCAGTAAGACAGCCACTTTCTACTTACCCTGTGTGTGATCTAAACTGGACGTGTCCTCATGGGTAGAGCCAAATAAATGTGAGCTCACCTGACTTGTCTTCTTTCAAAAATCAACTTCCCTCTGGGCTGAGGCCTGCTTTGAGCAGCTCATCACTGCCTCAAACGGTTGTCTTACCGTATCTTGTACTGAGTTTAGTGGTGTTATTGGCAGAAGGGTTAGATACACTACTCTGTCATATCTAGCTTCAGAATCCTTGGAGTTATTTTTTGAAGTATTTTAAGATTTTGACGCTAAGAAATATTTTTGTGCTAGCATTAAAAACATTTTTTTTTTCAGATTTCATTGGGGTCAGTAAATGTAAAGTGCTTGCTTTCAATCCCTGGTAATTTGAACCTAGATCAAGGCCTGTTAGGGGTGTAGGAGTCATCAACTCAACCCGACTCCTCCAGAAAGCTGACAAAGGGAGAGGAGCGTCCTCTACAATGGCAGGTAGCACCCTCTGGATGACGTGGCTGAAGCCACACAGTCTCCGCTTGGAGTGAGTATCCTGAAGCCAAAGAACGGAGTCTTTGCTGCGAGCTGTAAATGCCCCGTCAGAACACATTGGGGGCAACTCTTGGACACCGTTTTATTTCCTTTTTGGTCAACAGTTATACTTCACTCAAAATCTGTTGCCACTACATAAGAACCACCTTCTGATTTAAACTCAGGAAAGGACAAAACATCAGAACCACGTTGTAAGGCTTTTTTGTCGGTCTCTGTTTTCACAAACATTATTTGTTTGCCCAAATAATGGGCAGCTCTGAGCCACTTCCCTGAAGAGCTTAGGCCACACCACTAAGGACTCCTACCTGTCCACAGAATGAGTGAAGGAGGGCTTACCTTTCCTTGGGGAAGAGAAGACAGCGGGGTCAAATCTGCACTTGCCCGAAAAAAGGGGCTGAGTCCTCTTGGTCTCTGGAGCTGATCTAATGTGTGCAGTGGTTGTAAAATGTGAATCTGAGCGGTCCCACACTAACTAGAGACACCTGCTTTGCTTTGAAAAAGAAAAGTGTTCTGGGGCACCTGGGTGGCTCAGTCGGTTAAGTATCCGACTTTGGCTCAGGTCATGATCCTGTGGTTGGTGAGTTCCAGCCCCACGTCAGGCTCTGTGCTGACAGCTCAGGGCCTGGAGCCTACTTTGAATTCTGTGTCTCCCTCTCTGTCTGTCCCTCCCCTGCTTGGACTCTCTCTCTCTCTGTCTCTCTCTCAAAAATAAATAAACATTTAAAAAATGTTTTTTAAAAAAAGGAAAGTGTAATTAAAAAAACAAGACACAAAGAAAAAGAGCATGTTCCTTTTTACCGAGCCTACCAGTTCAGACTTCAATGAGATTTGTCAGCAATCTGGCTAATTTTATTCGTAGGAACAATGGTAAACATTAGCGAATGCTTGGTTTATTGTATGATTATCACCACATGTGGGTTAAGATTAGCTTCGAAGAAATTTATCTTCATGAAAAGAAACCTCAGGCAAACTATCAGTTGAGGAACAGTCGATAGAATGCCTGGCCAGGGCTCCTCAAAACTGTCAAGGAAAGTCTGAGAAACCGTCACAACCAAGAGCAGCCTAAGGAGACGTGATGGCTAAATGTCATGTGCCATTGTGGGTGGGGTCCTACTACAGAAAAGCAATATTAGGTAAAAAAAAAAAAAAAATTAAGATAATATGAATAAAATACGGACTTCAGGCAATAATACTATCAAATTGGCTCATTAATTATGATGAACCATACTAATATGAGGTGTTAATAGGGGAAGCTGGGTGTGGGGCATATGGGAACTCTCTGACATAGCCTTGCAACTGTAAGGAAAATCTGACCCTATTCTAAAATAAAACTTTAGGGGCGCCTAGGTGGCTCAGTCCGTTGGGCGTCCGACTTCGGCTCAGGTCACTATCTCGCGGTCCGTGAGTTCGAGCCCCGCGTCGGGCTCTGGGCTGATGGCTCAGAGCCTGGAGCCTGCTTCCGAGTCTGTGTCTCCCTCTCTCTCTGCCCCTCCCCCGTTCATGCTCTGTCTCTCTCTGTCTCAAAAATAAATAAATGTTAAAAAAAAAATTTTTTTTTTAAATAAAATAAAACTTTAAGGACACCTGGGTGGCTCAGTCAGTTAAACATCCGACTTTGCCTCAGGTCATGATCTCATGGTTCGTGGGTTCGAGCTCTGTGTCGGGCTCTGTACTGATAGCTCAGAGCCTGCTTGGGATTCTTTCTTTCTCTCTCTCTCTCTCAAAATAAATAAATAAATAAATAAACTTAAAAAAGAAAATAAAATAATAAAACTTTATTCAAAAATATGTGTAAAGAAATTAATGTCTAAAAATGAAAACTTCCTTAATCTCACCTTCCCTGAATTTTGGAGTTGACCAAAACTAATTATAAATAATAGGTCACATTTTCTGAGTGCCTCCTATATGTCAGTGTTCTAAGAACTTTCGTGTGTTACCTCCTTTAGGGCTGACACAGATCCTATAGGGTAAGGACAACTATTAGCCCATTTTTACAGATGTGGAAACTGAGGCATGGCAAGGTGAAACAACTCGTCCAGCCCACAGAGCAGCATTTGGCGCCAGACTCTACATACTCTACTACACCCCTACACTGTGCAGAGAGAAGATCACAAATGATGAGAAAATCATAGGTCAGTGGAAATTCCAGACCCATGAACACTCAGACCCCAACTATGCTGATAAGCGAGTCTGGGATGTTTGAGGCCTGAGCAACTTGCCTGCACTCTGTGTAGAGACGTCCCTCTCATTTGTCATCCGATGATAATGTACACGTGGAAAATAATATTCTTTGAAGGATGATTAATTTATCTGACAAGTCCAAGATTGTGACAAATGACTCAGAGGGAAAAGAATCAGTCAGCCGGATGGGCCCTGAGCACAGCCTAGACCCGGCCCCTTTTAGACTTCACGTCACAGGCACCACCCCTCTGCTCGCATCTTTAGGCTCACTCTGTCTCAGCCAACCCTACGCATACTCCATCTCACGGGAAAGGAGTCTTATGACTCCTCCAGGCTGACCCTCCCCTGCTTTCTCTAATGGATCCCAGAGCACATTCTGGAGCGATTTCCAGCATGTGTGTTTCTAATTCCAGTTCTCAAGCTTGAACACTTGTGGGGACATGGGGTTCGCTCTCCCCAAGCGCAGCTCATTCTTTGGTGCCCTGATAGTTGCTACGAGGGACCCGAGACCGGCTGCAGAGCCTTCCCGAGGCTAGCACTCCCCAGGTCCTCCACATTGCTATAGGCAACGCTGAATCATGTTCTCCCTCTCGATCAAATCTACCCACCAGTAAGTCTTAACATCTCCGCCTCTAAATCCCCTCCCCGTGCAACCACCTTCTGCATCCTTGCCTCCAGCACCCCAGCCCAAGCCACGCTCGCCTCTTACTTGGACTGGGACGAGAACACCAAGCCGCACTCTTGTGGCCCCAGTGCGATATTGACGTGTCGTGACTCATTTGAAAATCACAATAACTCTCATATTGTAATCTCCGTCTGCTTGTCTGTCCACTCTCAGCTATTTCCAAACTTGGGTAATGAAAAGCAGTGTCACTTATTAACTTAGTCAAACCCCCATATATTTCTTAAAATTCTATGATATATACACCTTAGAACACACCTAGAGGAATATATATATATATGTTTGCTTTCTATGTATTGATTTTAATTTATAGATTCAATGTAAACATATTTTTAATTTATAGAGATAGAAAGAGACTGATGCACATTTTAAGTTTGTTTACCTTGCCAGGTAACCCTCTGCCATCTCACCTTCTCCTCCTCTGGGTACTGAGTCCTGGATGCAATAAAACACAGCTATTCCCATAGATCCTGGCAGGCTGGTGCCATCTGCAATTTGCTCCACCCATGTAAGGATGGCTCTTCCTCCTTGTTTTTGAGTGTCATTGGTCCCCTCTTTTTGGGCAGGTGTTCTACCTGCCAAGGTGGGCTCTCCAGGACCTGCATGTGTTCAGGGGGCCCTGGGGCCTACTGGGCTGGGAAGACAGAGGTTTCTCCTAACCCCTGGCCTCTGCTACCACACTTCCAAATCACTGGGTGAGGCAGTCAGAATGACCCTCACTCAGGACATTGTACCTACACATACAGTGACTTCTTGTGGTTGCTTCCAAACACTTCCACAAGCTCCTGCCTATTGGAACCTCCATCACCAGGAACTGCTACCAAGGAGAGGGGTTGTCAAGAGGGGCTTCATAGAGCTTCCAGGAGGACTGCCACAGAAGGAACCCGCTGAGCTTGAATTTGGGGTTTAAGCCAAAGGGACCCATTGCAAAGAGTCCCATTCTGCCTCCCACGGCATGTCAGCCTTTAAAACCCAAGGAGAGAGCACTGGCCTTCAGCATACTTCTCTGTGTTCTTCACCCGGGAAACTCTTGTGGAGCTAAAACAGGACCAGAGCCCAGGAATGGCACTGGGGAAATTCATCACGATGTGGGATGGAGGAGAGGACCCCACGGCTTTGTCGTATCTATAGAAAATAAAATGATTGCTGAGAATCCTGAAGCATTCCTCTTCAGTTTATAAGTGTTTCTACCATTCACAAACCAGAAGTCTTAATTAAAATGCTGTTAAAAGACGCAAATCAATTAACAGATACCTTACAAGATGGTTTATTCTATCTTACACACAGAAAATTGCTTATGAGTATCATGTTACCGCTTTAGGTTATCAGTTAACAAAGGCTGCTAATGAACTACGTTGTTATCAAGTCAGATAAAAGACACCCTGGGAATCCAGGCAAATTATTACAACACAGTACTTTGTTTTGAAATATTGCTCATCTTTCATCACACACAAGGAGAGTAACCCAATCCAATGAGAACCAGTCGACACAACCACTCAGATTTCTGTTGAATTGGAAAGGCAGAGAGTATTCCATAGTGCAGCCCCAGAAATGCAATGTTAATATTATGGGGGAGAGAAATGTTAATGGGGCCTGTGTCACAGAACCTTAGGTTCATGGCAATAATAAAAAGACGGGGGGTTCCTAAGCCTCTGTCAGTCATGTCCTCCATGCAAAAGTCATTCACATTTGTACCGCAAGATAATGCCATAAGCATAATGATAATCCCCTACATTTGTGTAGCTCCCTTTAAGGCACACCATCAGCTTTTTCATTGTTGGTTCCATCATTCAAAGAGCTGCAGAGATGCAGGCCATCCCACGGTCACTGAGACACCTTCCTCTCCAGCCCAGCCCTCCATTTCTTCCTGTAGAAGGTCAGTCTTTCATTTATAAGACTGGAGATGGCCCCATGGTCTTCATGTTTCAGCACCCCTGAATTTTTGCAGAGGGACTCATGGCAACTGAGAAGTTGAGGCCAACAGTTCTAGAAAATGATGCATACCTGTTGATAGATGGAGGTGTTAAGGAGGCTGTGTCTTGACTTTGGTCCCCATTTCCATAAGCCATTTGCTATGGGTAGGTTCCATTGATATGGACACAATGCTATCATAGAAGCATGAACAGCTCCTCCATGGAGAACCAGGATAGGCAGAATAGATTTATTGACTTCCATATTTCTTACTTCTGGATAAAGTGCTCGTGCCTCACTCTATGCAGTCAGCTTCTTGTGGAAGAGAATCGATATTTTCCCTCAAGACAGAGACACTATAGATCTATTACTTGCCCTGGGTATTGAGTTCCATATGAAGATCCTTCAAGAGCTTTGGAAGGTCAAATTCAAGACATCTCTGAGACCGATGCTGTGGGCAGCTGTCCAGACCTCCCAACCTCTTCTCCTGAAGAGGCCACTCATTTAGAGTTCAATCACTCGTGCATCTCTGGAAAGGAAGAGAACCATCTGGAAGACTTATTGACAAAGTGATTATGCTCTGACCAATCACGGCATATGCTTACGCAGCGCACACAGTTAAGTAGGTATGAAAGAACTCATCAGCATATCTTAGCAAAGTGGGACATTTCCTCATGCAACATAGAAAAGTACCTGAATACCAGTGGCTTCTAGGTAAAGGGACGGTTTTTCAGATAGAGCTCAACTGAGAGAATGTTTTCTGCCTGCCAAACCTCAAGCCACAAAACCTCACCCACTTTCGTGGCAAAAAGGGAAGAAGTCATTCCTCAAGGTTAAGAGGCATATCTGCAGGAAAATGCCACTTCACGTGCTTGAAGAGACTTCATGGGTCTGGGGAGATGTTACAAGGAACAAGGTAGACAGACCTTTGCAAATGTAACTAGAAACGGATACCTTCAAGCCTGACCGTGAGCTGTTACGGTGAGCGAGTCTTATCCACACATAGTGTATCTACTATACCGATCTATCTATATGTATATAAAATTAGGAACACAGAAGAAAAGATGAGGTCACCAAACCAGACCCCAGGATAATAAAGCTAAGGCTGAAAGTAGGACACAGACCGCGCTGTGGCCACTCTCAGCTAAAGGCCTCACCAACACTTCCATGCACAGAGATTGAATTCATACCAACGCTTCACTGTAGTTTCACATAATAGTTGTAATTATAACGGAATGACATATTTATGTTTACATTGAATGTTGCATACTTGTTTATGTCCTTTGATCATTCATGCTCAGTCTCAATATCTTGATATCTAACATGGAAGAAGGGACAGCAATAGCAGGAAGATCGGGCAGAGTTAAGCATCGATGGGATAAGCCAAGCCAAAGGCCATAAAAGAGGCAATACTACCTACCCCATGTGTGGAGGACTAAGGACACAGGTTGAGGTCAGGACTGCAGAGCTTGATGGCAGCAGAACCAACATGGAAGACACACAAATTGGAAACGAGCAAGGATGGTGACAGAGAAGTCTGACGGGATTCCAAGAGAGTCTAATGGCTGTCAGATTTTTGTGTTTCTCTTTTAAAATATGGTGGGTCCAAAGTTTGAGTCGGATGGTCTAGCGGTCCATGGGCTCAACAGAAAGTTCATCCCCTTCTGTTCATCACCCCATTAACAAGTCCTGAGTTCAAAGGACCCTTTCTGGTGTTGTTAGGAAGAGGATCTGAAGTAGCTGGATATATGCAGCATTTGCCCTTGGGATACAGGTGTCTATAGAAGAAGGGGGAAACCAGGAACGCAGGCTCCTCCTACTCCCGGTCACCCTGAGCTGGGGAAGTGGCACCTGTGAGCTACTCCATCTCCATGGAGGAAGTTATTCTCCAGCACGGCAGCCATTCCTCTGCATACAGCTGTGTCACCAGCCCCCAGAGAGCCAGGAAGAACTGCAAGAACAGATAAGCTGGGCAGAGGCTGGGATAGCAGCTGCTGGCTGGATTAGCAGGTGAATCAGGCAGCAGACCTGGGTTGGGTATCTAGAGAACGAGAAAGAGACTTTTGGAGGCTGTACGTGCACTGTTTCCGCTATTAACATTGGTGGTTTTAGGGGCGCCTGGGTGGCTCAGTCGGTTAAGCGGCCGACTTCGGCTCAGGTCACGATCTCGCGGTCCGTGAGTTCGAGCCCCGCGTCGGGCTCTGGGCTGACAGCTCGGAGCCTGGAGCCTGTTTCAGATTCTGTGTCTCCCTCTCTCTGACCCTCCCCCGTTCATGTTCTGTCTCTCCCTGTCTCAAAAATAAATAAACGTTAAAAAAAAAATTAAAAAAAAAAAAACATTGGTGGCTTTAGCCAATGCAGTCAGAGAGGAGAAAACAATTAGGGACATAAGAACTGGGAAAGGAGATCTGTTATGAAAACTCAAGGAAATCAAGAAGAAAAAAAACACACACACAAGAAAAGCTTTCAATAAGGCTGCCACTATAACATTAACATACCAAAAAACAATCCATCAACAATCAATGACTAAGTTGAAGACATAATGGGAAACTCCATTTCTAAAAGTAACAAAAACATAAGAATATTTCGGAGTAAACATCACAAGAAATGTGGAAAACCCATAAGGTAAAAGCCAAAAGCTCTCTTAAGACACACTAACACAGACTTGCAAATAAAGTCCCCTTCCACGAAGGACTGCTTAACGTCATAAAGAAGCCGATCGTCTTCAGTTTAATACACATACATGATGCAACCCCAACAAAAAAACCAAGGTGTTTGTTCTGTGGATAGGTCGTGGAGTTGGTTCTGAAGTTCAAAGGGAAAAACAAATACGCAAGAATGGCTAACAGAGAATGGCAGAAACGTGCCCCTGAATAGGAAACACAATGGGAGCACGCCAGATGGTGGAACAAGCCATAAAGCCTGCACAGGTCGGAGTGTGGTGCCAGAACACCAATAATCACAAATACCACAGAAAGTAATACCAAGTCCAGAAATAGTCCAAATAAACCAGGATATTTATCATTTTTTTTAAATTTTCAATAGTTTCTGCTTTATCTCGCTGTGTTCCTTTTACAAAGCTGTATTTAATTAAAATTATCTGTATACAGTTTCTATAAAATTAAAACATATTTACATATGTACACACATATATTTTTTCTAGTTTTTATAAGGTTTTGTTTTTTATTTATATCTCTGATCCATTCGACATTTATTGTGGTGCATAGTATGACATGTGGATCCAATTTTTTCTTTTTCCCAAGTGGCAATCTCTCTCAGCATCATTATGGAAAATATTACTTTCCTCTGTTTTATTTGCCACCTTTATGGCTTTCTAAATATCCTTGTTTAGGAGCGCCTGGGTGCTTCAGTCAGTTAAGCGTTCAACTGCGGCTCAGGTCATGATCTCACGGTCCGTGAGTTCGAGCCCCGTATTGGGCTCTGTGCTGACAGCTCAGAGCCTGGAGCCTGTTTCGGATTCTGTCTCCCTCTCTCTCTGCCCCTCCCCTGATCTCTCTCTCTCTCTCTCACACACACACACAAATGAATACACATTTTAAAATTTTTTAAATAAAATTTTTTAAAAAAGGAATATAATACTCTTTATATATGGAGGGCTAAATTCTAAATAAAAAGAATTGCAAAGAAATCTTCAGGTTACTGCAAGTTTGTAGTTGTATAGTGTTATGATTCTGGAAGTATTTTGTGTGGTATTGGAGGATAGATAAAGGGTAAAAACATTTATGTGGAACAGAGCTGTCACTTTGGAGGAGGCAAAACAGAAATATGGAGTGAGGAAGGCTTAAGAAGAGGCTTCTGGTATTGAGTTTGTGGCTCAAATATACATTTTCTGAGTCTGTGTGTTGAGAGGGCCTAGAAGGAATGATGTCTCCGGAGCCACACGAGCACACACTGTGTCTAGATCTTGCCTTCTAAAAGCTATGCCACATCAAAAAAGAAAAAACAGGGGATCTCTAAGGAACACATGGGTGATTCCAGGTCTGAGCAGGGACCGTACACGGTGAGACGGGGTATTGTGTCGTGTCAGCCCAGGAAATGGCCAAGAACCACCAAGAAGTGACTGGTACTGGACAAACTGAGGACAATTTGAACGTCACAAAGATCTATGATGGTAATGAATTATAATATGTTGAAATCCACAGTAATGATATTCAACAAGAGAAAGAGAAAAGGGGGAAGGAAAAAGTCCTTTTTTCTAGAAGAATAAGAAGGGATGCCAGCATTAGAAACTC
Organism: Panthera tigris; assembly: GCF_018350195.1. Classification (NCBI taxonomy): domain Eukaryota; kingdom Metazoa; phylum Chordata; class Mammalia; order Carnivora; family Felidae; genus Panthera; species Panthera tigris. Next base: position 46,309,334 of record NC_056670.1, read on the forward strand.
CACATTTTGTAACTCCCAGTGCAATAACTGATTCAAACGTGGGTTGTGAACAAATGTAAAATCATCGGGCAAAGAATCAGTGGGGGTCAGGATGTTCACGTGGTCTCAAAGTACCACCCTTCAGATTATCAACTACTTACAAAGAGGAAAATTGGTCTCCCCAACACAGAGGTCTAGCGGTCGCTTCCCTAACCAAGTGATCAGACACAGCATTACCAACAGTGAGAGAACCTGGCATCATGTGCTTCCTGATGTAAGACAATAAATGATGCACAATGTCACCTCCGTAGTGTTCTTGACAAAATTCTCAATCTGCATCTACTCGGGAAGAAACCGTCAGCCAAATCCAGAAGATAAGACATCATACAAAAGTACTTCGATACTGACAGGGGAAGAAGGCAGAGTTGTCCAACACAAGAAGAGACTAAACAGAGACAAAATCAATACCATGTATCCTGGTTTGGGAGGCTTGATCTGTAAAAGATATTTCTGAAACAATCAGAGAGATTTGGACTAGGGCTGTGTAATAGGTGAGATTATTGAATTTTCTCAGTCATTTCCTCAGATGTGGTCATCATATTGTGATTATGCAGGAGACACCCGGTTACGTATTTAGGGGTAAAATACCTCTGCTAACTTAGGGGTGATATTGCCACTAATTTTTAAGTGAATCAGAAAAAAAATGTATGTAGACAGAGTAAAGCAAATGGGGGAAATGTCAACTTGTGAATCTGGGTGAAGGATGTGCATGTTTTTATCACACGGTATTTTCAACTTTTTGGTGGATTTGAAGAGTTTTCCAAAAGAAGGAAGGTGAGAGCACATCGATGGTGCATGAGATGTGGGCAAGAGGACCCAGGGAATACGAACTCCAACCAATCCCACAAGCCCAGGCCACTCCCACACTGAGACCTGAAAGCAACAGAGGAAACAGACGCTTCAGCCAAACCAATAGCTTTGATGACTCAAAGTTTTGGAGTTTTTTTTTCATCGTGTGACCAAGGTGGTTAGTTAATGGCTCGATTGGCCTTTCAAGGGAAAAAACTGATAAGTACCAGAAAGTTAACGATCTTCTTTCTAAAATCCTGTTTTCTCAGCTCTGCTTAAGCAAATGTCCCACAGCTTCATTTTAAATTTTGCGGAAGTACCATTATATTGACTTTTTAGGGACAAAAAAAAAAACACCCTGCTGATTCCTGGTCTCCCAGCCATCCTGGCACAAGCAGTCGTGACTAGCAACTCCCTCCCGTCCTGCAGGGGGGCCACCTCCGGAGAGCCACTGTCTCTCTCTCCCTTTCAGACCAAGTGACCACTCTTACAACTCACCTTTCAGAGAAACTGAGGTGTGACCCACAAAACAGGAGAACCGGGTGTTCATTAACTCATCCCTACATGACAAAAAGCACATGCAAAGTTTTGCTCCAGGAGAACGGCTTGCCTGTCCTTAACTTTTTCTTTCGGGTCTAACTTCTTCCTGACTCAGCCTGACTCCATCTAGTGTCAGTTTTGGAAACTTAAATTGTGCCTCCCTTCTCTTCAAAAATCCCTGTTTGTGGAGGAGCTCTGGTCTGCTACGTGCCAAGAACACTTCCCTGAACTTGGTGCAGGGCTATATCCCCGGGGTGGGGGAGGACTCCCACCCAGCTGCCCGACTCTCCCCTGCCCTTCATGTGTTCCTTTCTTCATCCAGCCACCTGCTTTCCCCCTGCTTCCTTCACATTCCCTTTCCTGGACTTCACTTGTACCATGTTTATTTTTGAATGACTATTACAGTCACCTCTTCAGGATTATGAAAATGGCCTCCTCTAGTTCCGAGGCTTCAAAATAATTCAGAACTTCTAAATGCACACAAAACCGCGATGTTCTTCTGACAGGATCATACAAGGGAACAGAAAGCCACAGCAACTGCTGCTTCAACAAGGCTTTTGAAGTGGTTTGTTTGTACTGCACACAGCAGCGTCTTCACACAGGCGCACACGCGCGCGCACACACACACACACACGTGTCAGTCACTCGCTACGAGACATCAGAGCTTCTCCACCCCCTCACCCCCCAATGCACACACACGCATGTACCAGGACTAGAAATTAGGATTTGTGAAATCTGCCATTTTTGTGAATTCCATGATTAAGATATCCCTGAAACAGGGTCTTCAGAAACTTCTGGGAGGCACTGGAGTTTCCAATGCAAGGTACCCTAACTCAAAATTCCCCTCCATGCGTGTGGGTGGTTTCGATGGCCAAGGTAGCACGCCCGATCCCGTGGGTGGGGAGAAGATCTCTAGGACCACTCCGTCATGACATGGGGCCCGAGCTGGCCACAACAGTCTGTAGCCACATACCCAGGGTGTGTCAGCCACCCAGCAGAGGTCCCCGGAAGCCATGCTGTGGTCAGATTCTTCATCATTGCAGACATAGCCCATCTACCCCAAATGACTCCTACCTTGTACTCTCCATCACAGAGACCAGCTGGACCCCCAAAGGCAATGCACGTTCTATGCCTGGGGTTCATCTAGTCATTTCCTGGTCCCCTCTCCCCCTACTATCAGGAGCTAATCCTTCTCATCCTACTAGACTCAGTCCATGGCCTCCCATACCTGCGTCTGCCCAAAGCCCTGTTCGAAGCCCTGATGAAGGTCTGTCTGCCCTGACTCTACAGTGGGAGAGCCTGAGTCAGCACAGAGCCCAGAGCAGTGGGAGTGCTGCCTCTGGCTGAGCCAGGACAAGGACATCCTCCTGACAAGGGTCACAGCTGCACCTTCAGTGGAACCTATCACTGTGCCAATCCCCCGAGGGCTGAAAGAAGACAGAGCTGCCCCAGTGTGAAGGCCCCTTAGGGTGGGGAAGGACAGGGCAGCGAGAGCCAGCCAACTTGGAATTCTACTTTTCCTGCACGAGAGGTCTCAGGGATTTGGTGGCACTTGGGAGGTGTGTAACGTGTTCTTTTCTAAAGAGGAATGTGCCAACCTCAGCCAGTGTGGGTCTGGGTGTGTACGAACATGTGTATGTGAGATGGGACACATGGCCTTGTCTCCCAGCCCATAAATGCCCCTAATTCTACCATACATTTCCAAAAGCTCCCTGGGACTGCCCCTCCCCTGCATGAGAACCCCAGATGCAGAGGAGGTGACATTGCCAGCAAGAGAACTGTGTGGCCACCCCAGGGCTTGGAGGCCACTGCCTTATGGCCGCACTAAATGCAGGGTGAACCCCACTAAACACAGGCGCCTGTGTTCTAGAACCACCCAGGTTTACATCTATCACACACAGTCATTAGCAGTGCCTCTTCTCCACCCTCACAAAGTCCTGATTTGGATGATAAGGTAAATGGTCACCCTAATCACACTCAGCTCCCCCAGGGGAGGCCCCTGTAGGGTGGCCAAATGGAGGGGGAGACGATGGGACAGACAGAGGGAGACAGAGAAACAGTGAGAGTCAGAGGAGGAGAGGGGTTAATGCTTGGAGGTAGAGTTGAGGAAACGCACTGTAGGGCCCAGAAACGAGAACATCTGAAGGAGGGGAGGTCCTCCAGGAAGTGAACGTCTTGAGAAAGTCCATTTGCAGCTCACCGCCTGGGCGTGACCCTGGTGACAGTGAGCCACGCGTCTGTCTCCTTCACACATAAATCCACCATTCCTTCCATGCTCACGACACAGCGCCCACTGAGTCCGAGGTCCCAGGGAAGAAGTGGAGGTGACCCCATGCTCCAGATCCCCTCTAAATCCCACCCCCCCACTCAGCCCAGACTCTGTCTGCATGCCAGCCCTCACGGAGCACCTCCTCTACTTGGAGCACCCACTCTGTTGCAGGCACTGTGCTAAGTGTTGGGGCTACAGAGATGAAAAGAAAGACCTCACCCTCAAGGACCTTACATCTCGGGGAGAAAGCCATCAAAAGAAATATATCACATGATGTCAGTGAATGGAAAGTAATATGAAGAAAAATAAAGCTAGGGAAGGGGAAGACAATAATCAGGGGAAGGGGGTTCTATTTCAAACAGGCCATCTAAAATGAAATGATGGCACTGAAGCAGAGATATGAAGGAAGTGAAGGGCCAAGCGTGCAGCTATCTGGAAGAAAAGCATTCCAGATGACAGAAAAGAGCATATGCAAAGGTCCTGAGGCAGGGTTGTCTCAGAGGACATAGTCTCTATGTGGAAGAACAGTGTGGCTCATTGCCAGTGGGGAAGCCAGTTAACCTGGAGTAGGCCACATGGGCTTCCCAAGTGGGTCAAGGCAAGGGCTAGGGACCTCTCTCTGAGTGTTGGGGGGATGCACTGAGGGATTCTGTGTGGGAGGTAGGGCAGGTAACTGAGGGTATGCAGAGGCCAGCCCAAGTCCCCTTTGGCTACTGTACCCTGTGCGCCACCCCCCCCCACTCTCATGACTCTTACCCACTGAACCATAGAAGGGAAGAGGAGACTTGGGGTGCATTCTGGCCTCCTTGGAAGCACTTTGGAGTAGAGAGAAGGGCTAGGAGGACAGGCAAGGAAGCACAATGGATAAAACAGGAGGAAAAATGATACCCTCACTTACCACGGTAGTGACCTTACCTTGGGACTCTCTTCTTTAGTGTGACCGAATCTAAACAGAGAAAGAAAAGCATTAGGAAGGAGACACTGTGACCTGTGGTGCAGCTCACTCAGTGTCAGGCAAGCAGGAGCGAGTCAGAGCCAGCCTGACTCAGGCAGCTCTGAAGGGCTCCCTGGGTTGGGGGCACGGGGGGCGGTGGTCTTGGGCTGAGTGTTCTTCATCCTTCCCCTTTGGCTCTGTTGGAGTTTGTCCATCCAGGTCTCATCTAGAGCCCCCTTAGTTGGGCACATAAGTAGAACCAAGCCTTCCCTAGGGCCCTCCTACCCTCATCATTCCCCATTATCCCCCTTCACTTGCAACTCCTGGACCCCCTTGCCCTAAAGGGATCCAGCACGTCTCCCATTCTGTGATGGAGAGGGTTTTTCCTCTCCCCGCCTATTCCTAAGGATACAAAAGCAATGGTAAGCAAAGTCCTGTGACCAATTAAACCCCTTGTTCAGTTGGACATGCTGGCATCTCAGGAAGCCCCCAAAGGCTGTGTCTCCTCTCCCTGGCCCAGACTTCCCCCTCTGCCTCTCTTCGCAGATAGTAATTGCACTTTGCAGAGACACAGTGAGGCTCCTTCCTCCTCGTCCCCGGGAGAACCTCATGGAAAACTGCATCGTCATCTCATGAAGCAGACTGGGAATGATTTTTGCGAGTCCCAACTTGGGAGAATGGGGATGCGAATCACTGTTGTATTTTGCTATCAAAACTCACAAACTGTTTGCCCCGTGTCTGTGAGTTTCACTTCCCCGCAGATGCTGTGGGACACCGAGAACCTGCCAGAGTTCATGTATGCCCAGCTCTGTTTGGATCAAGAGGACCCAGCACAGCTCCAAGCAAGACCAATTTATGAGCAACTCGGCCCATATCAACTGAGCTCACAGCACCACCCAGCCTCATCACCTCCTGGGATCAATTTTATCTGGTCACATTTTTGGATATGAGAATAGACGTTTCTGTCTGAAGCCAACTCAGCCCCCTTCCCCTTCCACCTTTTTCCAAGAAATCTGATTCTTAGGAATGGAAAAGTACCGAGAGAGAAAAAGAAGAGGGGAGGGAGAGAGATCAACAGAGACACAGAGAGCTCACTGCGTTTCTTTTCTACCCAGGTTTTCAGTCTTTCTCCAACCAAGTTTCTGAGCTCCCCGGTGCCTCAGGCTGCCCTCACCATCCTGGGCTGGGCTGGGCTGGGCTGGGCTGGGCGGAGGTCACTGCTCCCTTACCGTTGAAGCCCAGGGTTGAGTTTCTCAGGTCCGAGGAGTCATTATCAAACAAGTGCTTCTTGATCATGCAGATCTTCAGGGCCAAGAAGCCAGCCGATATGGCAAGGCCCACAGCCGTCCCGATGATGGCGTACTTGATATCTGCAGGGCAGGGAGGAATTGAACAACAGGCATCAACCAGTCACCATCCTGCAGAGGTCTTCTGCAGCTCCCTTCACAATCTGGGTGAAGTCCAAAGTCGTGTGCAGGACCCTAAAATTCCACATTCCGATCCGCTGAAGCCCAGGGGCACACTCGTTCCCTGCCCCTCGCCCACACCCTATCCCCTCCTCCTAGAACTCCATCCTGCTCTCTTCAGCTGAGGGAATCATTCCCCAGCGGCGGATGGTTCACTTCTCTGGCCTCCCGTATTCCTTCCTCACTTATCTTTTCATTGATTCATTTATCACATACGTGTTCATTGCCTGCTCTGTGGTGAGCAGAAGGCAAAGATCAGACTCCATCTTGAGGGGAGTCAGCTGGGGCAGTTGGGAGCTCACCCTAATGCCAGGTAACAAGGGTGGGCTGTGCTGGCGTGGGAGCCGGGAGCCTTCCCGGAGTAGGCAGACTGTACCGTGCCTGCTGAGGCAAGCCCCTGAGGTGGAAAGGAGCTGGGACCAACCATGCAGGTGCGGGGCGGGGCAGGGAAGCATGGCAGAATGCAAGGTCCTGTAGGTGCCAGAGCTGCTCAGCTTACAGAGAACAGACAGGGGCGACACTGGTGACTCATACCCCTCTGAGGACAGGCTCTCCAGCAGACCCATGCCCCTGGGGTAAAGCTGTGTTAGCTCCTCAGGCAGGTCTGGAGGTGAGTGCGGCCCCTGTTCCGGGATGACAGGCAGGAAACCAGCCACACACACACCCTACACGCCCCACCCACCCAGGCCTTCTGGAGTGTCCCCCTCCTGCCCCCTCAGCCCTGCACGCAGAGGAAGCAGGACAGCCACCTACCAATTTCGGCCCCAGCAGACTTGCCCGTTGCTAACACTCCAACATCTGTAAAGAAAGAAAACCCAGACTCTGGTTAGAACCAAACTGCTGGCTGTGATCAGGCCAGGGGTGGAGGGCCGGCCCCTGTCCCCAGCCACTCCCTCCCCCACATCCGGGAAGGCCCTCCTGCTTGGCCCCCAGCCTCAGGAACACAGAGGCAGGCTGCTGGTTGCCACGGGGTGTCCTGGAACCTTGCAGGGATGTTAGAGCCCTCCCCCGAACCCACACGGGGAGCCGGGTTCCCTCGAGTGGCCCTCGGGGTTCAGCCAGCTCTCTAATATGGTCTCCAAGACCCAAACTCTGACCCTTGCTGCCGCTTTAGCTTCTTCTGTCGTTCCCACAAACCCTCTCACCCCAGCCATACTGCACTGCTTCCAGTCCCCACCCAGGCCGCAGGCTCTGCTGTCCCCGGGCCACCCCCTCTGCCTGGCCCCATCATCTCGCTTCTCCTCCTTCTCCTCACCTCGGTTCCATGTTACTTCCTCCCGAGCCCCTACACCTGGCTCAGCTGCCCCACGACCTACTCCCCCTCCTGTGAAGCCTTCATACCCGACCACAGCATTTATCTAACAATGTTACAGAGTGCTGCCGCGCTCCAGGCACCCTGCGGCCTGAGAGCCTCTCAGCTAATTAATCCACGGACTGCATCTTCTGGCCAGTCTCCCCACTGTGCTCTGCATGCCCTGTGGGGGGTTCTGCCCCCCAGTATTCGACCCAGCGTCAGGTACGAAGGACGTATTAACAGACATTCTGCGAATGGGTGAATAACGGTGACGGAGCACGCGGCAGGGGTGCCTCACTCTTCGAGCCAGGAGGACTCCTGCCATCAGGAGACGTGACTTCCAGGTGGGGGCCGTTGTCCCTGCAGAAGGGCCCAGAAGATCTAAGGCAGAGTGGTAGGCCTTGCAGAGGAAGGTGTTCATTAATTGGCCACTTACTTTGAGACAATACTGGGTGCGGCACTTGCATTAATACATTTAATACTCACAGCAACAACTGTGGGAGATAGGAGCTGTTCTCACCTGCCTTTGATGAATGAGGAACCAAAGGCATTGAAGACTTGACAATGGGCCCAAAGGCCAAGAGAAGTGGAACGCAGAGTCTGAGCCATGCGACTTGCACTGAGAGGCCCCGGACGTCCTGCAAGGTCGAATCCCAGGGAGCTAAAAGAATGACCCCACACCCATTAAGGCCAAGGGCTGGAGGGGTTTGGGGGTTGGAGGTGATGAGACCCAAGCCTGGTTCTAGGTACAAGCTTCCAGGCAAAGGTAGAGAAGCCGGAAGTACCACACCTGTGGGGTTGGGGGCTGGATCTTCCCCAGTTTAGCTCCAAGACAAATCCACCTCCCAACCCCCCACCTCTGGGAGGCTGAAAGATGGCAGAGGCACTTGCTCAGTAAAGACATTCCCCACAGGACCACATCTGCTGACTACAGTCAGTGCTGCCTGGGGTGATGTGTTGGGTTGACCTCTTGCTCTGTGTGTGTTTGGAGGGGAAAGGATCATCGTAACGGAGGTTAGGATTTTTCCGCTGGCCTCACTTAGCAGATGGATAAAGCTGGGAAGTTGTGAAGCAAAGGTACACAGCCTTGCTCTAACCACAGGTTGTCTTGGAAATTCAACGACTTCTGCCTTTCTTCTGAAATGCGTGCCCCTACGTGAGGCCCATCCACACACACACATCACAGACACCCCCACGTACGATATGACCTTGGTCTCGCCCATTCTCTGAAACTCTGGCTGAGCTTCGTCGTTTCTTTACATTCCTTACATTAATCCTGCCATTCCAGCTAGGTTGAAAACTATTCCAGGGATGGGACAAAATCTTATATTTTGCACATGGCTGGGTTGGGCTGTTTTGAGGGGCTGGGCTAGGAGCTGACTTCCAGATTGATGCCCAAATTTCAGAGCTGCATATGCTGTGTGCTCACCTTGGCTCCCTTCCTGACATCGGTCTGGCCCCCCCTCTGCCGTAAATGGACAGGAGACAGGGGACAGGGCAGGGCAGGGCATCAGCAAGCGAGGCCAGCCCACAAAGGGGACAGTCTCTCTCCTACCCCCTTGAACATGAACGTCTTTCCTGGCTCCTCCCCTGGTGACCATCCCTCTCCACGTGGAGCATGCAGCGTAAAAACTTTATATGAGCCCGAGATGAAACTTGAATAGAGAAGAAAGAAAGAACACAGAGTGAGATGGAAAAAGTCAGAGAGCCAGAGAGAAAGAAACACAGAGACATGGTCACGCATGGGCACCCGGAGCCTATGCCACAGGAGCTCAGACCTCTGGCAGCAGGGCTGAGAAGGAAAAAGGAGAAAGAACATTTAATGTCACAAAAGGCCAGGTGCTGCCCTGGCTCTCTGGGCTTCGGGCTCTTCTACCATGTCCAAGGTCAGGGACTGAGGTCAGGGACTGAGAGAATGCCTTCCATGGGGCCACTGCTTTTCCACCTGCAGGCACAGGAACCCGGGCGGTGGACACATCCGGTCCCAGTAATTCCTGCTAGCCAGCCAGATGGCCACTCGGCGGCAGCCTTTCCCCTCCTTGGGGAGGGAACTCCCTCCCTGCAGCCTTCCCCTGCACGCTCCGCTCATGTCTCTGCCCCACTAACAAGCCCCTGGGTGAGGATCTGTCATAAACACACTAGCCCAGCTGACCCCACCACCCGCCTCCTGCCAGGGTCTTGAGCTAGAGGAGTCCCTCCTGGGCCATAGACCCCTGGTGAGCCCCCAGTGCTAATTTCCCCTGACTCTGCAAAGCAGCTGGAGGATGGATGGGCCTAGCAGCACAGCCAGAGGCTTCCGGCGTGCCCCTGCGTTGAGATCTGTGAGAGCCCCAGGAGGAAGCTGCCAGGCACATTCTCTGCTGGAATTCTCTGGGTTCTCTTGCAAGCAGGAAGAGGAAGGTTAGCATCCAGAGGACCGACTCTCCAACCCAGGGGAGAGTCCAAGGGGGCTGAGCAGGGGCTGGCCGTACCAAGGCCAGTCTCCCTGGGGGCACGCAGGGGCTGTGCTGACCGGTTTGCCAGGCGGTAGTGGGCACAGTGCTGGCCACACCTGAATTGACTGCCAGCACTCCCGGGACTGCCCACACTGAAGCAGGCGCAGGGGTCAGGAGCAGAGGTCCCGGAGCCCAGCCCTTGCTGCCACCTAGCACAGAGAGCAGGGGGCTGCCTCTAGATGGGTCTCCACCCTCACAGTCTTCCTGTGTGCCCAGGCGCTCTTGCCAAGCCACACATGTGAGGCTACACTTGTCCAGGTCCCTGCTTCCTCCGCCTGCCCCATTTGAACATGCCTCTGGAGGACGATATCCCTCCCCACCGAAATAGCCAGCCTCCAGCCCTCTTCTCTGCAGCTCATCCCACCTCAGTCATGCAGAGCACGGTCTGCTTCTGCAAGTGGTTTCCAAACGGGAAGGAAATGGTCCTGAGACCTTGAGGCTCCCTGGGTCCCCTCCCCTGGGACGAGAGAGGGGAGCCTTCAGGGGAAGGCAGCAAGAGGGCTGCTCTCTGAGAGTAAGCTAAGGGCACAGCAAGGCTCTGCCCCATTCAGTTGGAATCTGACCCACTGAGAGCCCGTCCCTGACGTCCAGACCTCCTGCGCTGTCCATGACACCTGTTGGGCCCGCCCTCAGTGGGGGCTGGCACTCTTCACCACCCTTATTTGGGCAGGATCAGGCTATGTGGTTCCCATTGTGGAGTAGTGGGTGTGCGAGAACTCAGATGTTGTTCTATAAGTAACTGAACTAAAAATAGAGAGAAGCTGCCCTCAGTGTTTGTCAATGGATGCCTGGTCATTTTCATCCTGGAACTTAAATATTGCAGAATGGCTCCTAACTTTAGATCTCATTCTAACATCCCCAGCCAGGGGAAGGGGTTTCAAATGTCGAGACAGGCATCCATCATCTCCTAATACAGTCTACACATAGGCATGAAGTGCCTGCAGTCTGCTCTGGGTAGGGCATCCAAGAGCAACCCAAGACACCTGTGCCCCATAAAGGAGCTCACAGAGTGACGAGGGAGACGAAAAGAAAAATCGGAGGGTCAAAGGCGATGTCCAGCACTTCCTGCAAACCTCCGTCTCCACTAGCTAGAAGTCTAAATGGAGGTGTGCAGAATGGACACCTGCTGTGTCGCCTGCACACCCCCGCTCCGACCCCTCGGCTGCTGGCAGTACCTCGGCGTTCCTTTGGGAACCACCTCCACGTGATTTGCCCAGGGCCGGCCCCAGGATGGATGCATGAACCCTACCTGATTAATTAGCATATTCCATCTTCCTGTCAGCAGTGATTGGTTGAGGGGTGGAGCAGGTGAACCAATTCAGGCCAGTAAGACTCAACTCTGGGACTTGGAGGGAAATGTGGAGAAACAGGAGTACCTTCTGGAATAGGTAACTGTGGGGCTGAGGGGGGGGGGCCCACTGGATGGAGAGAATCTGCTAGGACTGAAGCCCCCACAGAAGAGGGTCAAGCTGAGACCAAGTCTTAAAGACACCTTTTGAGGGCCTGAATCCAACTGTGCCTGAAACACCTCTTCTTGACTTTTCAGTCACCTCAGTAAGGAAACACTTTCTTTATCTTAATCTAATCCAAGCTAAGTAACTGTCACCTGCCATTAGAAGACTCCTGATGACTGGGGTGGCAGGTCCTTCATAGAGCATCATTGGAAATCAGGTTGGCAAGGCAGGGAGGCGAGTAGAGGAGGCTGGCGGTGAACAAGCTGCTCACACCCCAGCCTCTAATAAGCCCAACCAGGATCAGCAAGGAAAGCAGCCACTGCACATGCTGCTGTCTTTGATGCAACACCTTCCTTGTTCCCATGGAATGCTCTTACTTATCCTTCAAGACTTAGCACAGGGGCGCCTGGGTGATTCAGTCGGCTGAGTGTCCGACTTTGGCTCAGGTCATCACCTCACAGTTTGTGGGTTCAAGCCCCATGTCGGGCTTTGCACTGACAGTGTGGAGCCTGGAGCCTGCTTGGGATTCTCTCTCTCTCTCTCTCTCTCTCTCTCTCTCAAATAAATAAACATTAAAAAAAAGAAAGACGTAGCACAAAGCCACCTCTTCAGGAAGTCCCCATTCTCTTCATTTGTTCAGGATCACCTCTGCCACCTTGTCACACCTCTGAGCCTGCTCCAGTCACACTGCCCGGCAGGTTGTTCTGTGGCAACAAAGGACCCCCTTCAGGATGGTATGTGAGATTCCTCGGAACTCAGATTCTCTTCCTGTGAGATGCAGAGAGAAGATGGAAGGAGAGAACTCTGAGCTCTCTGGGAAGTTACCCTCAAAACCACTGAGCATGAAACCAGAAGTAGCTTCAAGTGATAAGACTGAGTATCTGGTACTAAGTGATAATGATGGGTCAGAGGCAAGAAACGCTCAGCCAAGGAGAAACAAGTGACTTTTGCTCCTGCAACCCTGAGACGGGAAACACTCGTGGAACAGACACGAAACACACAGATCATATGTGGAACACACATGGAACACACATGGCTGCCGTTGCTGTGGATGCCTCTGTCTTTCCTGCCTGAGATCCCAGACCAAGTAAAGTGCAGCCAGGATCCCACTGGGAGAAAGGGTCAGAACGGGAATTGGAAGTGCAAATGGAAAGGGAACAGTCCAAATATTTTTCACACACAGTTTGATCCTGGGCCTCCCTTTTCTCATCCAAAAATGGGGACGTAAGACCCGAATGTGTAGAAAGGACTCAGTGAGACAGCTTCTTTCTTTCTGCCCATTTGTTCTGAGCCTCCCTGGAATGTAAGCTGATCTCGGGGGCCCCCGCAGAACACAAGGTGTGTTTCTCTAGCTGAGCTGGTTCGGTGTTTGTGGGTGTTTGGTACCCCTTCCCTTCCACAGAGCTCGTGGATGGGTGCACTTTTCAGAAAGACCAGGCAGGTGGTCCTGGCCCTTTCGCTCCTCCAGGGGGCTGTTTGACGTTATGAATTAAGCAGATGAGGTCTGAATGTGGGAGGAAGGCTTCTGTCCTCTCCCAAACGGAACACCGGAGAAGCTTTGGGTCAGCCTGGGTGTGGAGCACTCCAGCTACAGGTGGCGGCTGGGTGTGTGCTGGGGTCTAGAGCCTTCCTCTGACACAGCTCTGGATTTGCAGAAACCTTAGGCTCCTTGTTCACAAGCCCAGGAACCACCGGAAACTGCTCTTCCTTGATACCCTTTCCCCACCTTGTTAGACTGACTGCAGCTACCAGCTCCAGGTAATCAGGACTCGGCCGCTCCTCTCCCAGGGCTGAGGCGTTCCTCCTTTCCCATGAAAGCTCCCAGACCCGGGGCAGAGCCCACACCTGCCAGAGCCTGCAGGTTCCAGAGATAGAAAGTAAAAGGAAAGCTGGGGAGAGAGGACAGCTGAGCAAAGACAGCTCCAAAGGGGGGCCTCTGACCACGACCAGAGGGCACAGGAGTCAGACCACCAGCTCAGCAAACCCAGCTCAGCACTGAGGCTGCAGCCGTGTGCCCTGGTGCTTGCAGAGTGGGGAATTCCTCGCGTGGGGTCCCAGGAACACAAGGAAGCAAGCAGCCACAACCATCCAGGCAGACCACGGGGGCGTGGGGGCGGGGGAGGAAGGGGGGGGTCTACCCCAGCCCAGGGGAGTCTGAGAAGGCCCCTGGAGCACGCATTATTTAAATTAAAAACGAAAGGACAAATAAGACCTAGTGAAGACAGGGGCTGGGGGTGGGGGCGGCCGTGTAGTGGAACCAGGCAAGGGGAAGGTGTCCAGGCAGAGGAAAAGGCACCAGCAAAGGCCAAGAGGCCGGAGGGGGAGCCAGGGCTTGGGAATGGAGAAGGCAGCTCAGCGAGTCAGAGCAGCAAGGGGGTAAACTGAGGCTCTCGGGGTTCTCCAGAGGATGAGAAAGGGACAGGACAAAGCCACCATGAGCAGGAACTAGAGTCTGGAGGCCAACAGGAAGAAAGAGGGGCTGACCCGAGGCTACAAAACACAAGGGAAAATACCTCCAGCTTCTAGAAATAGCATCCTAATTAAGAGGAAAATAATACTGGTGGGTGACCAGACAGTATCGAAACTTGTGCCTACTTTGTTTTTCCTGAGCAATCTTTGCTAATTAATTCTTAAAGATTCACACACGGGGATTAAAACACTCAGCTAAAGAAGCCAAACTGATCAATACCTTTCCAGGCTAATGGAGGGATTGGAGGCCGGGAGCCGGCCTCGGCCCAAGGTAGAACCAAGGACAAGGGCACTCCAGGAATGAGAAGCACTCCCAAAGGGGCAAGCCCCCCAGGGTGTCCCAAGTCCATGCTGGCCAGCAAGTGGTGACATCAAACACTATCACACCAGGCAGGGTTGCTGCTGAAACTTTGAAGGAGCCGGAAGTGCTGGAAGTCAGGAGGAGCTTCAGGCTGCCCTGGTGGGGTGGGTGGTGTTGTCTGGGGAAGGCGGGCCCAGCGGGCCCACTGTGGGAACACCCGGCTAACCCTACACATGCTGGTTGAGGGGGTTGGTCCATCTTTGAATGTCTCTGTGGGAGCACGAAAGCTTCATATGACTGAATCCATGGTGGGTGGAAAGGAATGACACTTGGAACCAGAAAATCGGAGTTTCCATTCTGCTACTGCTCAGCCAGTGGCCTTGGGCCAGGCGTGACTTGACTCCCAGCTCGGTGGCCCCTCTGCAACAGGGCTGACCACAGGAAGCCTGCCGAACGACACAGAGGGCGTTGCAGGGATCCCCTGAAGGTGTGTGGGCACCAACCGAGGTGCAGGAGGGAGGCTTCCTGCACAGGCCCTCAGCCACCCACTTGAGATGGGGTTCTCGACTTTCCTAGAGGCTGTGGGAGATGGGGGGGGGGGGCGGGCAGAGCGTACCAGAAAGCAGCTCTAGGCAGAAACTCAGGTCAGAAAGGAGACTGTCGTCCCCATCAACGTTATCAGAAGTGGGAGAGCCGAGCAGAAGCCTCCAGAAGGCTGTATGATTCCAGGTGGGGGACCGCCCACCCACTCAACCTTGGGGCTTCGGACCAGAGAAGGCCCGTTTGCAAGAGTGCCTTTTCAGAGAGCGCGGGGAGGCTGGAAGCAGTGCAGAATAACTAATTAATGATGGTAAAGTATTGTGGACGGGGAAAACGCTGCATAACCGCTAAGTGGTGGGGTTATTATTATTCATGCAATATTCATACTGTGCTCTTCAGCCTCTGAGAAGCTCCGCTCCGCAGTCCTCAGGGACCCGGCGGAGGGAAGCGTGTGCCCAGGGGGCGGGGTGTGGGACGACAGCTGGCCTGGTCCACGGGGAAAGGGCCATGACACTGCAGCAGAAACAGCAACACCCAAGCAACACAGGAGCCACAGGAGCTTAGCAATACCACACCACCTGCCTCCATCCACCAGGACAGAGGTTCTCTGAGCCTTATTGTGTGCCAGGGTCTGTGCTGGGCATTTGTTTTTCAAGAAAACTCCTTAAAATTTGCAGGGCCGAGGGCATGCCACAAGTCTAAATAATTAAGAGTTCAAGATCCAGCCACGCATGGCCCAGCCCACATGCTCCTGAGGGTCCTGCTGTCCACTCCCCATGGGTTACCTTTCCCAGGGGAAAGCGCTTCCCTGCTGAGGGCCTGAAGGCTAGCTGGTCTTCTGGGCAGAACAGAAGGATGTGGGGCCCGGCCCGGGCCTCCTGCAATGCCAGGACCCTGCAGGATTCATGACAGGGCCTGGCCCAGTCAGCCTTCCCAGCGGCCTCCTCCCCAACACCTTGCTTTCCTTCCTGGACTTCTGGCCAGCACTGAGGCATGCCTCCCAAACTAGCTTGCCAAGTGGAAGAAGGAAGTGAGATTTCCTGGTTATCCGCCAAGGAGTGCCTGTTGGTCACTGAAATAAAAGCAGCCCCTCCCTTGCCGTCTAGTTTCCAGGCCCCCGCAAGGCTAGGTTTCCTCTCTGGACACACCACACCCCCCTTTGGGCCGCCTGGTGCACACACAAGTCCCCCTCCCATATGAATGTGTGCTGACCCAGTTCCTGAACTCTGAAAACACTTTATAAGACCAAAAAGAAAAAAAAAAGGCTTTGTATCTGGATATATGTGTGATATGGGGGCCCTTTACAGCCAGAGTGGGGACAGGGACCTCTCCCCTGGGGTCCATGGCCCTCATTTCTCCAGGAAGCCCCAGCAGGTCAGGGGTCATCTCAGGGCCACATGACTGAATAGGAGAGCCTTAGGGTTTGAGTCTGGGTCAGCCTGGCTCCAGGAAAGGGACTCACACCAGCACACAGGCTGGACAGTTTCTCAACGTGTCATGTGTGGCTCAATGAGTAGGGCTCATCCGTGGTATGGGGGAATCTCTGTTCTCTGAGTATCTCCAGAGCCTTCTCTGGGTCAGCTCCCGCCAACATTGTCTTCTATGAGGCTCGTCATGGGCCAGCCACAAGCCATGACGGACGCCAACACCTCAGGTCACATGCCGCTTCCAATGGGGAAGCGGGTATGAGGCGTGCAATGTGGCCTACAAGCCGGCAGACCCTGCTGGTGTGGCCCGAGACAAATCCAGCCTGTCTTCTCTCTCCCAGGACGGTTGCCTACAGCCGACCCACCGGTCGGCACCGCAGCCGGCAGGCTCTTCCTCCAGCTGTAGCAAATGCCCTGCGAGATAAGCCTCACCTTCCTCCCCGGGGCTCACCAAGCCCTCCTCCACTAGCCTGTGCTCACTGCTCAGCCTCACCCAGTTTTCCCCTCCAGGCCAAGCTGCCCTCCCCCTCCTGCCTCAGCAGGGGCTGCCCTCTCTTCTCAGAGCTCCATCCTTCCTGTCGCAACCAGATTGGTTCCCGCACCCCGTTCCTGCACCCAGTTCCTGCAGACTGGCTCCTAGAAGCTGAAGTTTCGCCTCATGCACCAATCAACTCACCAACAAGTGCTGGTGCGGGGCGTGTGCTGGGCGGTGGCCTGGAGAGACCAGATCCTTGCCCCCAAAGAAGTCAGAGCACCGCGGGGAACGAGATCCCAAACAGGCACATAGGAAGGCAGATATGCGATTAGGATTGTGAGGAGATCTGTGAGGGAGCATCTCCGGGGCTCTAGGAGCAGCAGCACGAATCCCACACAGAGCAGGTGACTCATGAGGAGGCTTCAAGAACGGAACTTGACAGATATCCCATGGGGCTGGGGCGCAAAAGCACGGGGTGACGCACGTGATGGGG
The DNA here is from genome assembly GCF_018350195.1 of Panthera tigris. NCBI lineage: Eukaryota > Metazoa > Chordata > Mammalia > Carnivora > Felidae > Panthera > Panthera tigris. Next base: position 46,326,319 of record NC_056670.1, read on the forward strand.
CTGAGGAGGGCCTGTGGACACAGTAAACGCTTGGGCCTGTCCTGGCAGCAGGGGGAATCTGTTAAAGGATTTTAGCCAGGCAGGCACGTACACGATCAACTCTCACTCAGTAAGTCTCCTCCTCCAGGAAGGCCTCCCAACACCCCAGTTCGGATCAGAGGCTTCTTCTCTGGTTTCCTCCATGTTTCCTTCATCTCAGCACTTAACATACCACATCGCGACTGTCCTTCCTATAGACTGTCAGTTCTTTCAGATAGGGGCCTGACTTTGTACTGCAGCAGAGCCTGACAGAAATCAATATTTGCTTAATGAAAGAGAAAGCCCCAGTGTCCATGTGTCCCAGGACAGCACGGTGGCCCAGGAGCCCAGCTCCACACCTTTCACCTCTTCCCCTGGACAGCAGCTCATTGACAACACGGCCCAAAGGTTTGCCTAGGTTTCTGAGGGGGTACAGCCAGATTCCAGGCAGAAATTCCCCAGCTGCTCATCCGTTTTGTTCAGATGAGCAGGAGAGAGAAAGCCAGTTCATCTTACTGAGAACCATTAGCCCCTTTTTTAATGGAATCAAATTTAATAAAAGGAGCAGTTCAAGCAATTCTGGAGGATAAATGAGGGTCTGGATGTGACAGAGATGCTTACAGTGACTTTAAGGAGGAAGCACAAGTGGTTTAATTTGGAAGCGAGTGAAAAAGTCTGCTGATCTGTGTGCCAGCCGGGCCAGCTTCTGTCCAGTGTGCAAGGACCACGGGCAATTCCCAGCAGGCACTGTGCTGAGGTCACCCCAACCGCCCTTACCCCATGAGGCATGTTTCTCCCCTCAGGATCCCTTACATCAGTGCCGCATGTTTGAGAGATGTTAAGTATCCCAGACCCCTCCCTAAAGAGCTTCCTCCAAATCACCCATCTGCCAGGCCTCTTAAAAACTCATTTCAGGCCCCCATCTCTGGAATGCAAACTAGAATAGGCTTACTTTTCCCTATTCCTCTCACTAAGTATAGCTTAAAGCCTAGATGTTACACGAAAACAAACATAAGAAAATCCTAAAAGGTGTAGAGAAGAAGGCAAAGTGGCTGAGGACCTTGGGAGCCCCGCTGGACACAGCATGTGGCCTGAGGTCACAGTGTGGCTGCCACAGCTGCTAAAAATATGAGTCAATAAAACAGACTTTCACTCTCCTCTAAGATTTCTAAATTATGTGTGACAGTTCAGGCTAAAAAATAACACGTCTATTGTAGTTCTCAGTGTCTGTAGAGGAAATATTGAAGAAAGGGACAGAGACACAATTGCCTCTTTTCACTTGAACTGTGAAAATGTTGACAACAATAGATGGTGATACATTATATATACATAATGTAATACCTACAGCAACCACTAAAAAGGCTATGAAAAGCAATATGTTCGAAAACACTACAGACAAATCAAATAGAATTCTAAAAGATGTTCCAGTAACACACGGGAAGGTAGCGAAAAGAGAAATGAAACAAAGAGAACAAGGAGAAATCGAAATGTAAAGTGGCAGACTGAAAGCTATAGCATAACAGTGTAAATTGTAAATGTATACCAGTTAAAAACAGAAAGTCTAAATAAAAAATGATTGAGCCATATTCTGTCTACAAGAAACTCACCCCAAACATGATATAGATAGGTTGAAAGTAAAAGAATGGCAGAAGAAATGCAGGCATTAACAAAAAGAAAAGAGGCATCAGTTATATTAATATCAGATAAATTTCAGAGCAAAGGAAATTATTAGGGCCAGAGATATTACATGACATTTTATTACATTACATAATTATAAAAGAATCGATCCACCAAATAGACATAGTAATCCTAAATATCTATAATCAAACAGCAGAGCTACAAAATATGTGAAACAAAAATTATAACACTGAAAGGAAAAATAGAGGCACAATTAGAGTTAAAGGCTTCGATCGGGGCACCTGGGTGGCTCAGTTGGTTGAGCATACAGCTTCGGCTCAGGTCATGATGTCATGGTTCGTGGGTCGGAGCCCCGCATCGGGCTCTGTGCTGACAGCTCAGAGCCTGGAGCCTGCTTCGGATTCTGTATCTCCCTCTCTCCCTGCCCCTCCCCTGCTCACACTCTGTCTCTCTCTCTCTTAAAAATAAACATTAAAAATCAATCAATCAATCAATCAAGGCTTCGATAACCCTCTCTCAACAAGTGGTAGAACAACTAGACAAAAAAATTAATGATGATATGAAAAGAATTCAACGACACTATCAAACAATAGGACCCAACACCAGCAGAATAGGCATTCTTTCAAGCCCTTATGTAAGATATACCAAGACATCTAGACTATATTCTGCATCAAACCTCAACTAAATTAGAATAATTTAAATGATACAAAGTGTGATCACAATGAACTCAACTAGAAATTGACAGTAGAAAGATAACAGGAAATTTTCCAAATGCTTGGAAACCAACAATACTTTAAATAATTCATGGGTCAAAAAGCAAGTCCCAAGGGAAATCAAAATATTTATTTACCAGGGTGCCTGGGTGGCTCAGTCGGTTGAGCATCCGGCTTCGGCTCAGGTCATGATCTCACGGTTTGTGAGTTCAAGCCCCGCGTTGGGTTCTGTGCTGACAGTTCAGAACCTGGAGCCTGCTTCATATTCTGTGTCTCCCTCTCTGTCTGCCCCTCCCCTGCTCATGCTCTGTCTCTCTCTCACTCTCAACAATAAATAAACATTAAAAAAATATTTATTTATCAAATGAAAATGAAGACACACATATCGGGGCTTGTAAGTTGCAGCTAAATCAGTGCTGAGAGGGCAATTTATATTATAAATGTTTACATGAGAAAAGAGGAAAAGTCTTCAAACAATAATCTAATATCCCACTTGAAGAAACCAGAAGAACATCAAAATAAAGCTAGAAGAAGCAGAAGGAAGTAAATAATAAAGATAAGAGCAGAAATCAATGAGATTGAGGAGCACCTGGGTGGCTCAGTCAGTTAAATGTCTGATTTTGACTCAAGTCATGATCTCACAGTTCACTAGTTCGAGCCCCACATCAGACTCTGTGCTGATAGCTCAGAGCCTGGAGCCTGCTTCGGATTCTGTGTCTTCCCCTCTCTCTGTTCCTCCCCTGCTCACGCTCTGTCTGTCTGTCTCTCTCTCTCAAATATAAACACTAAAAAAAATTTTTAGAAAAATAGATCAGTGAAATTGAAAACAGAAAAATAATAGAGAAAATCAATGGGGGAAAAAAAAACAAAAACAGTTCTTTGACAAACTGACAAACCTCCAGCAAGGCTGACAAAGGAAAAAGGAGGGATGACACTAATTACCGGTATCAGAAGTTAAACAGGGATATCACCGCAGACCATGTAGACATCAGAAGGATAGTAAGGAAATATTGTGAACAACTCTACACACAAAAACTAGGTGACTTAGATAAAATGGACTAATTCCTCAAAAAGTACAAGCTGTCACAACTCACCCAATATGAAACAGATACTGTGAACAGCCCTGTAACTATTAAGGAAATTGAATTCACAATCTGCAACCCCCCAAAAAGAAATCTGCAGGCCCCCAAAAAGAAATCTGCAGGCCCAGACAGTTTCAGGGGAGAATCCTAGCAAACATTTAAAGAAACACTTACATCATTTATACACAAATCCCATCCAGAAAATAGAAGAGGAGGGAACACTTCCTAATTCATTTTATGAAACAACATTACTTAAACATTAAAACCAGAGAAAAAATGGTGCGGGAAAAAAAAAAAAAACTACAGACCAGTATCCCTCATGAATATAGATTCAAACAGCATTTCCAAAATGTTATCAAGTAGAATTCAGCAAAATGAAGGAACTATACATCGTGACCAAATGGAGTCTATTCAGGGATGCAAGGCTAGTTGGATATTCCAAAATCCACCAATGTAATGCACCATATTAACAAACTGAAGAATAAAATCACATGATCATGTCAAGCGATGTGGGAAATGTATTTGATAGAGTTCTACAGACATTCATGAAAGAATATTTGGAAGACTAGGAAGAGAAGGAAACGTCTTCAACTTAACTAAGAAACTATAAAAAAAAAACAACAACAAAATCAACAACAACAACAAAACAACACCCTGCAAGTAACATCTTACTTAATAGTGAGAAGCAAGACGCTTTCCCACTAACATCAAGAACAAACAATCTGCCATCACCCCACCTGTTCAATAAAGGACTGGAAGTTCCGGCCGTCCAATAAGGCAAGAAACAGAAACAAAAAGCATACCATTCAGAAAGGCAGAAATAAGACCATTTGCAGATCTTGATCTATATACAGATTTGCAAGGGATCTAAAAACTAACACCTAGAATTAATAAGAGATTTCTTTAAAGTGGCAGAATACGAGATCGACATACATGAATCAATTACACTTCTACATATCAACAATTACACATAGAAAGAGCAAATTCACATACAACACAACTTACTATCACTCCCCCCCAAAATACTTAGGTATAAGTCTAATAATGCATGTACAGGTCTCACATACTAGAAATTCCACAACAGGGGTGACTGGGTGGCTCAGTAGGCTACGCGTCCAACTCTTGATTTCAACTCAAGTCATGATCTCATGGTTAGTGAGTTTGGGCCCCACGTCAGGCTCCTTGATGTCAGCAAAGAGCCTGCTTGGGATTTTCTCTTTCTCTCCCTCTTTCTGTGCCCCTCCCCAGCTCACTCTCTCTCTCTCTCTCTCTCTCTCTCTCTCTCTCTCTCAAAATAAATAAATAAACATTTAAAAAAAATCCACAACAGTAATGAGAGAAATAAAGAACCTTAACAAATGGAAATACAAACCGAATTCATGGAAAACACAACATAATAAAAATGTCCAATCTCCCCAAATTGATTTATAGATTTAATGTAATTCCTATCAAAATCCTGGCAAGATTCTTTTGTCGAAATAGATAAGATTATTCTAAAATTTACATGGAAAGGTAAAAGAAATAGAATTTCTAAAAAACTTTTTTTTTGAAAAGTAAGGGTAAAGTAAGAGGGACCACTCTACCATCTTGAAACGTATATACCTACAGAAATCGAGACTGTGTGGTATTCGCAGAGGGACAGACGCATATACCAATGGAAAAGAAAATACGACCCAGAAATAGTCCATAGAAGTATGACCAACCGATTTCTGACAAGGGAGCAAAATCAATGCAACAGAGGAAGGATTGTTTTTCCCACCAATAGTTCTGGGGCAATTGAATATCTACAGGCAGCAATAACAACACCAATTAAGCATCCTGAGCTAAATTCACAAATAACTCTGGACGGTCCATAGATTTAAATATAAAATATAAAACTATATAACTTTGTGAAAGGTGAAGTGGAAATGGGGTGATTTATGTCAAGGGATTTTTAAAGGGAACCAGAAGGCCATGAAGGAGATGGGCCTTATGTACATCCTCACCGGGTAGAACCATGAACTTTTGAATTGGGCCAAGCTACAAATATTGCAAGGACTCCGCCTGAACACCTACCCACCTGCTATATATGGTAAGAGATTGCTCAGCGATAGCCTTAGTAACCAATTATATTCAGTCAAGAGTACTTTTCTATTGCCGACAGCAATGGAAATTCTTTGTAAACAACATATAAGCATTCCCTTTGTCTTTAGACACCCTTGACTTCTGTCCCCTGGAGGGGAGCTATTTGGATTGCTGCCCAAACCTGTGTTTCCTGAATTGCAATTCTGAGGCCCCAATCAAGCTTTTATTTTTGTTTTTATTTTCATTCTATTCTATTCTATTGTATTCTATTGTATTCTATTCTAGTCTAGTCTATTTTAGTCTACTTTATTTTTTAGTTGACAACTTTTAAAAGAAAACATAAAATAAAGTCTTGGAGACTTAGGGTGTGCATGGTGAAAGCTTCTCAAATGTGATATCAAAAGCATGATCCATAAGAGAAAAAATATCAGTAAATTAGACTTACTTAAAATTAAGTACTTTTGCTGTGTGAAGAACTCTGTGGAGAGGATGAAGAGATCAGCTAGAGACTGGGAGAAAATATTTGCAGGTTGCATGTTTGACGAAGGACTCATGTTCAGACAAATTAAGAACTCTTAAAATTCAATAGAAAAGGAAAAACCAAGCAAACCAGTTAGAAAATGGGCAAAAGTCACGCAGAGAATTGCTCGATCAAGACATTTTGCCTCGCCTTTCTGGGGTCATGACTTCTTCCTTCACCTTCTGCTGCCTTTCTGAGTGACCCTAGTGTATTGTTTTCTTTTGTTACATTTGTTGTAAACTGTTACACAGCAAAAGAAACCCAGCAGTGAAGAATTCTTTCGACCTGGAATCCACACACTGCTCGACTCTGAAACATTGTGTTGGCAGGAATCTGAAACAGGGGAAAAGCTGTCAGGAAAGATTTTTACAAAGATCTCAGGGACTAAGAGCCAAGGAATAAAGTGATGACTTTGACTTGTAAGATAAAAACGAATTTAATTCTCTTTACCCAGGCCTCTGCCATCTTTTCATTATAAATTAAGGGGGGGAAAAGCCTCTGCTCTCTTCAATAACTCTGGCTCTTTCAGTGAAGAATGTTTTAGCCACTGGAACATAATTAAAGTGATATTGTATTTCTTTTATTATCATGATTATAATAATACATAGATTTCAGCGGGTGCTTTCCAACAGAATTAAAACAGAGACAGATGGCTGACGTTTTGGTTGGAATTGGAGACCATAGGAATATTTTATATGGCAGCCTTTTAAAGAGGAAGGTGCAAACCTCTGAGAAAATGCCTTAGAAATTTCACCAGATCTTATCAATAGCTATTCTTAGAACAATATTTTAGCAAAATTTAACAATATGGATCAGTTAGTAATTAAGTGGCAAATAATTTATTTAGAATTGTGACAAACATAATCCAAAATCTAGTTGTAAGTCTTTTATTATTATGTACATGAGCCTTTCTCAAATAGGTATCTTAATGCTTCCAAATGCAAAACCCTGAGAAGGACCCAAGAGCAGTTATGCTTTTTCTAGCACGAAATGGATAACTGAAATCATTAGACTATCAGGCAAACTCAAAAATGAGGAATGTTCTATGAAAAAAAAGGAGATGGAAGCTTCTAAAATATCAACCATAAAAGACAAAGGTTGTGCCGATGTTCCAGATAAAGAAGGCTAAAGAAACAAGGTTACCAAATGTAACACCTTTCCCCTCCACTGGGTCCTTTGCTGAGTTCAGTGAAAGCTACAAAGGGCATTGGTGGGTGTACTGAAATACTGAACTGAGATCTTGAAAGGACTGTGTCAATGTTAACTTTCCTGTCCTTGATAACTATGCTGTGGTTATGCAAGAGATGGTCTCTATTCTTAAGAAATACACACTGACAGGGTGCCTGGGTGGCTCAGTCCGTTGGACGTCAGACCTTGGCTCAGGTCATGATCTCACAGTTCCTGGGTTCCAGCCCCACATCGGGCTCTGTGCAGACAGCTCAAAGCCTAGAGCCTGCCTCGGATTCTGTGTCTCCTTCTCTTTCTGTCCCTCCCCTGCTCGCATTTTCTCTCTCTCAAAAATAAATAAAACATAAAAAAAAAAAAAGAAATACACACTGATGTATTTAGAAGTTAAAAAAAATATGATATATACAACTTACTCTCAAATGGCTCTGAAAAAAAGATGTCTCTCTCTAAATATATATATATATGTGTGTGTGTGTGTGTGTGTGTCTGTGTGTGTCTGTGTGTGCGTATATACATATATATGTGTGTGTATATATATACACATAAACATATATAATATATATTAGTTTGTTTTATATAAACATATCTCTCTATAGACAGCACATAAGATAAAGCAAATCGTAATTTGATTAAGAAGTCAGCAAATCATATAGGTGTTCTTTGTATGATTTATTTTTACAACTTTTCTTTTTTTTTTTTAATTTTTTTTTTTAACGTTTTATTTATTTTTGAGACAGAGAGAGACAGAGCATGAACGGGGGAGGGGCAGAGAGAGAGGGAGACACAAAATCGGAAGCAGGCTCCAGGCTCTGAGCCATCAGCCCAGAGCCCGACTCGGGGCTCGAACTCACGGACCGCGAGATCGTGACCTAAGCCGAAGTCGGACGCCCAACCGACTGAGCCACCCAGGCGCCCCTTATAACTTTTCTTTAAGTTTGAAACTATCTTGAAATAGAAGACTGAAAGAACAGTTTTAAAAGTCATGTCAGTTTTCCATGATGACACTCCTACTTTCTATTCTCAGCTGGGAGGCAGTTAGGTATTAGAGCTAAAAATACAGCTTTTTGGCATCAAAATATTTGCATTTGAATTCCAGCAGTCCCACTCACCTGCTGTGATGACCTCTGGTAAGCTACTTTATCACTCTGCGCCTCAGTTTCCTCATCTGTGAAATAGGCATGCTGATAAGAGCATCTGCTTTGTGGGCTATTTGTGAGAAACAAATGAAACCTACATAGCAGTGCTGGGCGAGGCACCATGCTCAGAATCAGCTTTCAGGAAGTGGGTCGTTATGATGCTTTCCAGAAAAGCATTCTACGTGCAAGGGAGAAGACATAGTAAGAGCTGAGTTTAATGCCAAAGAAGGAGGGGGAAAGGGCCAGGGAGAGGGAAAGGGAGAAAAAGGAGGGGGTGGGGGGAGAAGGAGGGGAAACAGATGAAGGAGAAGGAGGAGAAGGGATCTTACCTACAAGTTACCAAGATTCATAAGCTACAGTAAATCAAGCAGTGTGACATGACTCAACACAGACAGATGCAAAACGTGGCACAGAATAGGAATCCCATTAACAGTTCACTCATTAAATGGGTGTAAAATAGAAGCATGGCGAAGCAGGAGAGAAAGGAAAGATTGTTAAATAAATGATATTGAGACAATGGATGTTTTATACCCCCAAAAAAGTAAAACTGGATCCTTTGTTTAGGCCACACACAAAATAAATTCCAAACAAATTAAAAGTCCAATTGTGAAAAATGCAACTGCTTCAAAGTAAAAAAAAAAGGCCAAATTCTTAGACAAGACAGAAAAACCAAACACACCAAAAGTCAAAGAATGATAAATATGATTGTATCACATTTAGAGACTTCCGCAGAGCAAAGTGCGCCACCAAAATAAAAGATAAGCAATATACTGAGACAGCATATTTGTGAAAAATATGTAAAAGACCAATAACGAAAGAAAAATAACAAGAAATTTACAGAACAAAGAATCCTGGCTCTCTGGTAAACATACATTACATATTCTCACTAGTGATCAGGAACATGTAACCTAAAAACTTGGAGATAATATTTTACAACTCTGATAGGCAAAAAAATGAAAAGTCTGACAATACTGAATCTTACTAAATCTGTAGAGGGACAGAGATGTCCAGATCTCACTAACGGAGAGCAATCTGGCAATATCCAATAAAGGGAGAATCGCGCATCCCCATGACAATGACACCTCTTCCAGACTGTCTCCCAGAAGAATGAGGGTTCTAGAAGATGGAAAGGCCCATTGCAGCATCGACTGCGGAGGCAAAAAGTTACAAACAACCCAAATCTGTCAGTACCAGAATGTATGACTAAATTATGATACAGTGTTGCATCAGAATCCAGTGGGCAGTTGAAACAGATGTATGTGATCAGAATGGGGAGCTAATGCAGCACGTTGAGTATGCTGTGGTGACATTCAGGTCACAAGTTGAACACCTAGAAAGCAGCACAGGAAGGAAGTACAGAGGTGCTGTTTCCTCTGGAGGAGAGAGGAAAACCAGACAGAGGAGGGGAGCCTAAAGGGCATTAACTCCATTTGTGACATTCCGTTTCTCTGATGGATGCGTTGATTTACCTATCTCCCTTCAAATCCATGTATCGAAAACAGCCAGCTGAGGTTTTTAATGTGTAATTCAAGGTGTTGAGTCCATATGTTCATTACATGGATCTCAGTTTTAAAAATAGTTTTAGAATACTTGAAAATTGGTTTTCCCAAAACTCTGCAGCTACTCTGGGGGGGGGGGGGGGGGAGGCGGAGAATAGTGGATCATGCAAGCCTTGACCTTGGAGTCATGCAAGCCTTGGAGTCTACAGGCAGAGATGCCTACCATGTCCCCAGAAGTCCTCACACACAGCTCTCCCACACATCCTGGGGTGGCCAGCCTGGCACCTGCCCTCAGTTACAGGGTGTCACTCGGTAGTGATCCTCAAGATCTCTTTCACCAGCTTCTCATAAAGTCTCCACCATTTCTTACAACTTTCAACAGGCTATCATGCTATTTTTTGTTGCACAGAAATTTATTTGGTATTAAGAGTATATATAAGATCATTATGAAAAATTTCAATCCAAAGAAACTAAAAGATGCCTCCTTATCCTATTTCCTAGAAAGAGTAAAAGGAAACAATTAACAATTTGCTGTATTTACTTCCAGCCAATTTTTGGAGAGGCAAGCAAACATATTGCAAAATATAACTACCTAACGATAACTCTGTAACTGTCACTTTGTCACTTCTCCTCTGTCCATGTCAGTTCCGAGGAAATTATGTCTTTTATGTAAACATATTGGATATCATTAGAAACATTCAAGTATAATTGATTTAGCCAGATTCCAACTGAAAATCACTTGTTTCTGGTTTCCACTGGGGTCAGCAGTGCTGAAGAGCACCCCATTAAATATTTTGGGGAGGTTTTATCCTATTATTTCATCAGGATAAGTAGCTGAAGGTGGAATTTCCAGATAAAAGATTGTGAACAGCTTACACTTTGCTACGTATTGTCAAATTGCCTTCTGAGAAAATCGGTTCAAGTAGTGTTCCAAATATCCAACAGTGAGTACTCACCCCATGGCAGATACTAGGTACATGCTTTAAATGTGGTAACAGACTTGGGTTCCCTCAATAGCCCTATGAGATTGGGACAATCATTATCCCCAACTTACAGATGAGAAAACTGAGCAGAAAGGATCAACAGCCCGTTCACATCCCGGGACTGGTAAATAGCAGAAAAAGATTAACATTCAGCAGGTGTAGAGCTAGGTACACACTCCAAAACGCTACTTTCTCTACTAATAATATGTGAAAACACTAACCGGCTGTGATGTCTCGGCCAACGAATTAAAACCCCTTCCATAAAGTGCAGATCATGGTGGGACCTCTTTCATAAATCTGTCGTAGGGATGGAATGAGCTAACTCGAGTGTTTAGGGGAGTATGCAGCCTATCGAGTCCACTCAAAATGTTAAATGTTACTATTTGTTTTACTATTTGCGACCTTCAGCATTTTCAAGGTCTAGTGTTTGTTTGGATTTCTTCAGCAAGCTGCCTGTTTGTACAATACGCACATTTTTTCCATTGGATTTCTTAAATTTAACTTCCTCTCCCTTCCCCCAGGACCCACTGGTTTGTATATCTAGGTAAGGTCAAAAGCAGACACAGGTTAGAACATCTGCCACCTTCTGCCGCTTTACGGAGCACACTTTGCATTTTCTGCCCTACACACTCTGAGTTCTTGATTGTTGATTCTAGCCACCCCCTCCGTGCCACTGCCACTCGTTACATGTGCCCATTTCCATGTGTAAACTGATAGATGCTGAGGCTCTCTGACTGACAGGCTAGCTCCCAGAAAGCCAAAGTCTGTGTTCGCTCCCAGGCTGGGTGCAGGCTTCAGGGACGTGGGAATAACACTGCCCATGTCCAGGATATGGGCTGTTGCTTCCCCGACAGAAGATTAGATCCAAAGACAGGCTGCTTGCCTTTGAGTTTTGACCCAGTGCAAGTTCTGAGAAACAGCATCTTTGTGGAGACGAGGGACTATTTTGTTGCCTTTTTAAGAGATAACAGTTAATGTCAAAGGGAATTTTGCAAAATCACATGGCTCTTTCAACCCTGTCTCTGTCTACACATATCTCATGTCTAATCATCATTCTATGCTTCCGTCCCTATCTCTCTTGTTTTTTTCCTCCCTGTCTGCTTCTCTGGTCTTCTGTCTCTCCCTCTGTATCTGGCCCTACTTTTCCGTTAGTCCCTGCCTTTCTCCCTTCTTCCTGCTTTTGATGCACAGAACTAAAGATGACTTTAAAAAAACCAGGATACTTCTGGGTGACTAAGAGCCTACTCCGCTCCCCAATAAGACTGATTCACCACTGACTATAAAGAAGCACCTACATCCCCACATTTTCTCATTTTATGTAATTATTTCGGTTTGACTTAATTAAATGGAGCTTAATTTTCATACAATTCTGGAAGCTAGGCATTATTACCCCCCATTTTACTGGTTCAGAAACTGAGAGAGAGTCTAAGAAACTTGCTGCCGTTTGGTACCAATGGAGCCATGATTTAAAGCCAGGTTGGTCTAAGTCCCAAGCCCAAAGCTCTTTCTACCACATGACCCTTTCCTGTTCCCCTCTGGCCCAGAAGAAGCCTTTGTAAGTTGCAGCTGGAAGGAAACAAACAAAAATCATTTTCACTGCCTTGTGTCTCAAACTGAGAAAAGCTGTCTATTCAAAGGGACTCATCTGTGCTTCAGGGACTGAGCCCCAGTGAGCTAATGCTCCCCCAGTTTCCCACTCATTGAGGCACCCCTGCCATGGACGAGTCACGTCCACCCTGTCTCTGCATTCCTCACTCACCTAGGAGAAGGAGGAGGGCTCTCAGCATGCTGGCCCCAGAGCCCATGCTGGCTTTCTGCTCCTGGCTCCCCTCCGAGCAAGCACTGTGGCTGTCTGACCCAAGGCTGTGAGGGACAGAAGCCACATTCCGCGTGACAGACAAGGCGGAAGCTGCCGCCACGGCGGCAGTGGGGAGGCTGCTCAGTTCCTCTCAGCTCTGTCGAAGGGCAGGGCTGAAGGAAGTGCGTGTTGCCTTTGCCCTGTCAGTCGGTGGAAGGGAGCAAGCCCACGGTGAGGGCTCACTGAGGCACGCTGGGGTACTTTGTTGCCTTTTTAAGAGATAACAGTTAATGTCAAAGGGAATTTTGCAAAATCACATGGCTCTTTCAACCCTGTCTCTGTCTACACATATCTCATGTCTAATCATCATTCTATGCTTCCGTCCCTATCTCTCTTGTTTTTTTCCTCCCTGTCTGCTTCTCTGGTCTTCTGTCTCTCCCTCTGTATCTGGCCCTACTTTTCCGTTAGTCCCTGCCTTTCTCCCTTCTTCCTGCTTTTGATGCACAGAACTAAAGATGACTTTAAAAAAACCAACACTATCACCCAACACTATCTCCTGTGATCTGCCCCCCACCACACACACACAGCACAGGAACAGAAGGGCACCTGGGTGCAGAATCTTGCCCACAGACCCAGGCCGATAAGTCTGGGAGGCGGGTGTGGGCAAAGCTGGTCAACTTGGATGTCCGGGTCCTGCAGAAACCCCCGCGGCTTTGAGTCAGGGACGACACCTCTGAGTCTGGGGAGGCCTATGACTCTCTTCTCAGAATACCATTTTTGATGTCCAAAATAAAGTAGCTAGGATCATAAAAGAAACCAGTTATGCTGAATCCAAATATTTATCCAATATCCAAATACTTATAAAAAAGACTTATGATATGGAAATGTAGGTGCTTCTTTATCTGCACAGTCAACAGCAAGGTCTAGCTCAGGCGCAGTAACTACCACCATCCTGACATCAGGACAAAGGTAAAGGATATTTAGAGCTATCTGCACCAGCTAAAATGTGGATGAAAATAGGGGCGCCTGGGTGGCTCAGTTAGTTAAGCGACCACCTTCGGCCCAGGTCATGATCTCACGGTTCATGGGTTTGAGCCCCGCATCGGGCTCTGTGCTGACAGCTCAGAGGCTGGAGCCTGTTTCAGATTCTGTGTCTCCCTCTCTCTCTGCCCCTCCCCCACTCGCACTCTGTCTCCCTCTGCCTCAAAAATAAATAAACATCAAAAAATTAAAAAAATATATGGATGAAAACATCTGCAGTTCCTACCAGCAGTGAAGGCACCCATGCAGTAATATCACTGTGGTTTATTGGCTATCCTCACGTTGGAAAGGACCGTTACGTTTCCATGAGAGGGTAGAGGCCTGAGATGTGATGTTTTCCCCATCCACGTTCCCAGAGCCCACGGTAAGCACCCAACGCTGGAAGACCCTTGGTTGTCAACACAGGCTCGACCAGCAGACTTGGGGCCGTGTGTTTCCATACATCTCCTTGACACCTGCTTGACTGTGCAAGCCTCCAGCTCGAATATGCGAGATATCTCACTTTCCAAGATGCAAAGCCCCTTAATGACAACTGTTGAGCCCCTTCCAAAGGGGCAGACAGCAGTTAACCTCTTTGTCATTCTCAAGCTTCCTCTGCCAAATCCCTAAAACAGCTAACTCACGGAGCACTTTTGTCCTTCTGAGTCTCACATAAACGATGGACATGAGCAGGGCGGGCCGTTCGCCGGAAAAAGCAGTTTTCTTGGCTTTGGTGCCTTAAGGTTCCGTCCCTCTATCCAGGCACACTTTATTTCATACCAAACACTTTGGGTCAGTCTTCACCGATGCCAGGAAACATACTCCCTCTGGCTTCTCCTGAAACGTGTGTACTTTTTTTATTATTATTATTTTTTAAGTAGGCTTTATGCCCAGCAAGGAGCCCACCGTGGGGCTGGAACTCACAACCCTGAGATCAAGACCTGAGCTGAGGGGCACCTGGGTGTCTCAGTCGGTTAAGCATCGACTTCGGCTCAGGTCATGATCTCATGGTTCATGGGTTCGAGCCCCGCCTCGGGCTCTGTGCTGTCAGCTCAGAGCCTGGAGCCTGCTTCAGATTCCGTGTCTCCCTCTCTCTCTGCCTTTCCACGCCCCACCCCCCACCACACTCTGTCTCTCTCTGTCTCAAAAATAAATAAAAAACAGTAATTAAAAAAAAAAAAACCTGAGCTGAGATCAAGAGTCCCATGCTGAACTGACTGAACCACCCAGGTGCTCCATGAGACGTGTGAACTTTTAAAACTTTCATCCTGCTTAATGGAGATGTTGGTGGAAGAAATATTTCACTTCCTAAGCAAACAGTAAGGCCATGCCAGTGTAGACATGGTAAGTCATAGGCAGGGGCTGGGGGACTGCAGGAGATGCATCAGGGGAGCTGCAAGCAGGCCTTGGTTTCCCGGTGCACAAAGAGGTCCATGTTTTGTGAAATCATATTTGTAAATGTTGGTACTAATTTTAAAATGTTTTTTACATGTGGGTAGGTCAAACCAGATGTTGGTATGTAACTTCACCTCTAAAATACTTCTTGAGAGTGCTTCCAGGACTCAACCTCTCATGTATATACCCAAGACAGGAAGTTCCTGTGGCAACTTCTGCTTTTTACACTGCCACAGTCTCCTGAGACCGGAAAAGTCAGTGTCTGCTACCTACTTGCATGGAGAAGTAGGAAATACAGACACTCAACTGTCCCGTAAGCTAGAATCCGTGAAAAAGACCTGACACCTAGCCAGTGCACCTGGTTATGAAGGGGATCTCAGTGGGGTGTGATGCCCCCCACCCCACCAGAGTGGGTACCCCACCCCATGCTTTTGTAACAAATGCCTCATTCTGAACCTGAGTCTGCTCCTGTCACGGCGGTTGGGATAACCCCCCTGGACCAGGAGCCTGTGAAGGCAGGGGCCAGAGCACCTAGTCCAGTGATGGACACAGCACAAGGTCTCAGTGATGCTTGCTGAATAAAGGATCAGTTTACTTGCTTAGCTCACACCCGGGCTGAGACAGCCCAGCCTGTGAGTGAGAGGGTTGTGGACCTTGCCTTGGTCAGGAGGTAACCTACTCTGCCAATCCAAAGAGAAGGAGAGCTCAGCTCTGATATTCCTCAGGGTGCTGCCCTTCTTCCAACGTGGTCACCATCAGAACTTGGAAGCTCCTATCCTCCCCCCTGCCACAGAGCACACAATTTGCACCCCAGATGCCTGGAGTGCAAGATGGGAAAAACCATCAGATCCACCATCATTACAGGAGATTTTTAAAAATTAAAGACAGGGAAGATTGGAAACATATTGATCTATCGAACTTAAAAAGAACTCTTCACCCAGCAATTAAAAAAGAGCTATTCTCAAGTTCTCAAGCATGTGTGCAATATTTACAAAAAAGAAAAAAAAGAAAACAACAACAACAACAACTACATCTGGGCCATGAAGTAACTCTCAAAAAATTCAAAGAATGGCTGACATACAGATCACATTTTTTGACACAGTGCAATCGAATCAGATGACAGTAACAAAAAAATACATGCAGTGCCCTTATGTTTGGAAACTTAAAAACACATTTCTAGGTAACTCAGAAGTCAAATAAAAAATTACAGTGAAAGTTAAAAATAGCTAGAACCTAACAATACTGAAAATGTTTCATATCTGATTGTGTAGATTGCAAGTAAAATAATAACTAGAAGGAAAGGATATAAATACTTAGAAAAGAGGGTTAAGAAAGGGATGAGCTAAGCAAGCAAGTGGAGAAGTTTGGAAAGAATAAACCTAAGAAAAGGCAGGAGAAAGGCAATAATAAATATGAAAGCAGAAATGAATAAACCAGAAAGTAAAGTTTCTCTTTTGTGGCAATGATTTCACAATGTATATCAAAACATTAACGTATAAAATTTTTATTTGTCACTTATACCTTGGTAAGGACGGGGAAACAATCTTCGATAATGCTAAAGTTAAATTGAGGTTGTGGGAAAAAATAGGATATGAAATCTTTGTCAACAATTTTCTATTCTCTGGGAAAGGTGAAGATTTGTTTATCATAGGATTCAAC
This sequence comes from Panthera tigris, assembly GCF_018350195.1. Classification (NCBI taxonomy): domain Eukaryota; kingdom Metazoa; phylum Chordata; class Mammalia; order Carnivora; family Felidae; genus Panthera; species Panthera tigris. The sequence continues at coordinate 46,343,032 of NC_056670.1, forward strand.
AATTCTGCTGCTGGAGATATAAACAGGGACACTCTAAGATCTGTCATTCAGAGACATACAGAACCAAACATTTATAGAGCGTAGTTTATAATGGCAAAAAAGACCTTGAAAGAACCATGAAACCCATCAACAAAAAATGGGCAAATGTTCACTATTATATAGCTATAAAAATGAATAAACTACTGCCACATGGACAACTTAGATAAATCTTAGAAATATAATATTGTGTGAAAAATCAAATTGCAAAAGGTGACAATTAGAATGATACCATTTTTACAAAGCACAGAAACAAGCAAAACTAAACAATAGAGAGTTTAAGGAATACATACATTTTCTTCATTAAATAATATTTTTAAAATCATTAGAATGATAAACACAAAATTCAGAAGAGTGGGTAGATAAGGAAAGAACACGCAGCAGGATACAGAGGTCATATTCTAGCTCTTTAACTGTGAGTGGGTGCATGGGTATTTGTGTTATTATTATGATTCATTAGTAGAAGATTATATGCGAGTTTTTTCCAGATAAGTCCTGGTTTATGTGCATTATCTTGGTGCGGCTATAATAGCCCCTCCTTTCATTCCCAAAGGTTTGACAAAGGCCAAAAAGTTTAGATCATAAATTATATGGTCTCTTTATTCATAACTCCTTGTTAAAGACTCTATAATTAATTTTTAATGTTTATTTATTTTTGAGAGAGATACAGAGTGCGAGTGGGGGAAGGACAGAGAGACAGGGAGACAGAATCCAAAGTAGGCTCCAGGCTCTGAGCTGTCAACACAGAGCCTGACACAGGGGCTTGAACCCACAAACCATGAGATCATGACCTGAGCCGAAGTCTGAAACTTAACGACTGAGCCACCCAGATGCCCCCCCTTTTTAAAATTTTTTTAATGTTTATTTTTGAAAGATTCCATAATTTAAATGTAATTAAAAATATTAATGCTAGAAGAATTGTTTTGATAGAAATTTAAATTATTTCAATCATTCTGGTCATAAGTGTCAATAGCTTTAAAAATTTACACAAGTTTTGACACATTAATCCCACTTTAAAAAGCATATTGAAGGAAATAATTGAGCAAACGAAGGATGGGTAAATAAGGGTGCTCACCACACAATTTTCAAAAATTAAAAATCAAACGACAAATAAAGACAAGAACCAACCTAAATTGGTCCATGTACATAACGAAATAGCAGACAGGATAGCGTGTAGCGGTAAACTTATACCTTTACCTTCATCAACTGGCTTGAGTTGCTAAGCAAATTTGCATATGTATCTGTTTCCAGGGAAAGAAGGACGGTAAAGATTATAGACAAACATGGCCAGTGGTTACACCCCACTTGTCCAAAACCTTGTGCAAATAAAGAACAGCACGACTTTGGACTATGGTTAGCAGAAGTAATAAAGTAAGAGATGTGTGCATTCGGAAGTTGGCTACAGGGAATCCTGTACATAAACGTGATCCCATCTTACCGTAAGTAATTACATGTGTTGTTGTTGTTTTAATATTATTTCCTGATTATAAAAGTTATATTTATGCCTTTACATATATATGGCTTAATTTCTTCCCCTGTTTTTGCATGGCTGTACATAGGTCTGTTGCTGACCCAAGAATAATATTGTAATTCTAAATTTTCTCGAATACAGCCAGGTCATGATAAAAAGTATAAAGTCCATTAAAGTACTAATGCAAATTTCATTATTAAAGTAATCGATCTTGAAATAATGAAACTACCAAAACTAAAAGCAACTTTCATTCTGAATTTCTCTCCAGTGCCCCATGGGAGCTAAGGAGCTGGACATTCACCAAAGTAACTTTGGAGAATAAAGCCATGTTCAACAACAGGAAGTCCCTTTGGCTCAGGGTCTCGTGGCCAAAGAAACCTAGGAATGGCCTGTTAACATCCCAGCTCAAAGGGAGCTCAGGGAATGGATCATCTTTCTCAGGCTGAGCATCCAACCTCATTTATACTTGGCCATGTGCAGCCTGTGTGAGAATTAGGACATTATGGTGTATGTAGTATTTCCCACTCTGTTGAAAAGAACTTAATTCTCAGCCCATATGTCTTACAAAATTGCAAAAGTTTCAATTTATCAAATAGAAAATCAGCAAAAATACAGGCTACTCAGACACCCTGTTTCTTTTCTTTTTTTCTTTAAAAAAATTTTTTTTAATGTTTATTTATTTTTGAAAGAGACGGAGACAGAGCTTGAGTGGGGGAGGGGCCAAAAGAGAGAGGGAAACACAGAATCTGAAACAGGCTCCAGGCTCTGAGCAGTCAGCGCAGAGCCCACGTGGGGCTGGAACTCAAAGACCGTGAGATCATGACCTGAGCCAAAGTCGGTCGGTCGCCTAACCAACTGAGCCACCCAGGCGCCCCCCAGATGCCCTGTTTCTTGACTTCAACCTTTAGGAGAGGATTGTCTAGCATCTGGGCATCTCAGGTGACGATGCGTGAAGCTTCTTGAAGAACACTAGCAAACATCTCACACTCTGCCTCTTTTTCTCAGAAGGAATTAAGTGTTTTCCTAGGTTCCCTGCCTAGGACGTGAGCCTTGAGTCATCTACAAAGTCCCAATTCGCAGATGGGATTCTGTCCTGGAATCACAAGAGTTTAACATAAACACCATTTTCTTTGTATTAACAAATGTCACCATATAAATAAAGATTCCAAAAATGCAACCTACGTGAAAAATCTCTTCTTATCAACACACACCCAGAGATCTAACTTCTTGGGGAATATTCCCACAAGGATATTGCTAATTAAAGCACTAAGACGTGGGATGGAGGAGACAAAATTTTTGGAGAAACCATTTGGAGTTGAGTCAGGCTTTTAAAAAAGAAATTTAGAGTCAGCTATAAATGTCATGATTAAGAACACAGACTTGAGGTCAGATGACCTTGACCCTGAAATTAACCTCTCTGCATCTTAGTTTCTTCATTTGTAAAAGAGAAATAAAAATGTTATAAGGGTGGTTATAGGAATGAGTGCTGTTATTAGGAGTAAATGAATTAATATATCTGAACGTCCTAAAAAAATGATTGCCACATTGCAAGTGTAAGTGGTCGATGTTATTGTTATTTTTGTAACTTTGACTTACAAAGAGTAAACTCAAGTGTGAGTGAGCTATAAAATAAATATTACAAATCTGTACAATGGGGGACTTAAAAACCTGGAAACTTACTGCATTCCCTCATAGATTAGCATAGGGTCCCTTACAGACCAGACAAGGCTTCTCGCAGAAAAGTGAGAAGACTGGGGAATCCCAAGGGTCTAAAGTGAAAATTGTGGGGAAACCTCGTGGAGACAAAAGTCTCAGGGTGTGCATGTAGGAAATGGTGAAATGAAAGGTCTGGGCACCCCAGACCCAGTTTAGGCTGGTGGGGAGCTTTTTACTTGAGCTACCCTCCCCTAAATTGCCCAGATGAAACAAAAAGACAGCAGGGCCAGCCAGAGTCATGAGTTGTCATCAGTGCTGCATTAAAGGGAAGGGTGCCAGTGACAGCAGTGGATGTTGACGGGCCTACACATTCTAACACTCTTTCCACCCCTTCCTCACCCTCTATACACAAAAGACTTCATCATGGAGGCCACATGATTCTTAGAACTGAAAGGCAAGCCAAGTTACTGAGCAGTCCCATGAAGGCTGCTAAGCCTGGTGGCTCAGGAGGAGGGGAGGTATGCAAACGAGTGCTTGAACCCAGGTCAGAAAGCCAAGCAGCCCCACCTAATCTGCCCTCAACTCTCTCAGAGAGGCTCACATGAGCTGGGATTGTGTTGCTGCTCTGGTTCATGTCACAAGCCAGGGCAGCGGGTCATCCTGAGGTCATACGTTCACAGGGAAAAGTAATGAGATATCTGAACAGCACAAGAACTAAGTATGAAAAGCAGAAAAGCTAAACATATGATGACAGAAGAATCAGAGTTAATGGAACAGTAAAAAGCACAATAATTTAGCATAAGCATAAAAAACATACCCAAAGAGATAAGAGAGGATATTGGAAACATTAAGCAGAAACAAGCAGTTATGAAAAAGAAGAAAAATGAAATCACTGGGTATGAAAGTATGTAATTAAGGAACACTAGAAAGGAGATGAGTAGAAGGAAAATACAGCAGGAAAAGCAATCAGCAATCTTTGAAAAATCAGGTTTAGGAACTCTCTCTGAAAAGGTAAGAAAGAGCAAAAAGAATAATAAGATGGATACTAAGAAGCTTGAAGGACAGAAATGAGAGTGTCAGCATCCATTAACTGGAGTATTGAAAGAAGAGAAAAAAAAAACTGAGCGGATATTTGGAGTAATGACACATTAATTTTCTCAGATACAGAGATTAAAGGTTTCAGACTGAGAAGGCTCAAAGAATGTTAAGAAGGATGTCTTAAGGGAGAAAAAAGACTTAAGTATGTTTTATTGAAATTAAATATTTTCACGGAAAAATAAAAAATTCTAAGAGCTTCCAGAGAGAAACGTACATCACTGACAAAGGAAAACAGATCAGGTTATAGCCAATATCTCAAGAGAAACAATGGATGCAGCAATAAAATGGGGTACTCAAAAGAGAGGACTTTACATCAAGAATTTTATATCCAGCTAAACTCTCATTTAAATGCAAAGATAAAGTAAGGATATTCTCAGTAGTGTAAAACTTCACAGTCTCTTTCAAAACACTGACAAGAAATACTCCAGCAAAAAGAAATAGTTAAGAAGCCAATAAAAGATACTGGAAGTTAGGGTTAAAATGCTTTAAAAGTCTATTGCCCAAATGTGGAATTACCAAAAGAATGGAGAGAAATATAAATATATATAAACACATTTTAAATATGTATATTTTTAAAATGTCTTTTCTCCATTCTTCATTTTCCATCTCTTTTTATTTTTAAATAATTCAGGATACACACATACATATGCATACACACCCATGTTTTCATAATTAAAATTTCTGATGATATGCACGGGGTGGGGTTGGGAGAGTGAAGATAAAGATGGGGAGAATATCAGATGGAAGTAAGCATACTCTAAAGTAATTACCTATTCCAAGGAAGACAAGTATTGACAAGCTCAAGAAATTGGGAGAAAATCATAGGGATAATCATGAGAGGTTTAGGGATAAGCATCAGGATAACAAAAATAGACTGTGTGAATTTTATTTTATTTTATTTTTTTAATGTTTATTTATTTTTGAGAGAGAGAGAGAGAGAGAGAGAGCATGAGTCGGGGAGGGGCAGAGAGCGAGAGAGAGATGTAGAGTTGGAAGCAGGCTCCGGGCTCCAAGCTGTCAGCACAGAGTCCAAGGCCAAGCTCGAACCCATGAACCATAAGACCATGACCTGAACTGAAGTTGGATGCCTAACCAACTGAGCCACCCAGGAGCTCATGACTATGTGAATTTTAAATGAAGAGAAGAAAAATTATTGTAATGGAATATGAGAGAGGAGAATAAAAAACAAATAACAACAAAAAACAAAGTGAAGGGAAATGGTAAAAACATAGGACAGAAATAATTGTAACCTAAAACAATCACAAAATAAGTAAAATAAATGTATGTGTAAAAATAACATTGTGACTTTGAAGTAAAACAAAGATTTCTTTTTTTTTTTTTAACGGTTTTTTTTTTTTTTTTTTTTTTTTTTTTAGACAGAGAGAGACAGAGCATGAACGGGGGAGGGCCAGAGATAGAGGGAGGCACAGAATCTGAAACAGGCTCCGGGCTCTGAGCTGTCAGCACAGAGCCCGACGCGGGGCTCGAACTCAGGGACCGCGAGATCATGACCTGAGCCGAAGTCGGATGCTTAACCGACTGAGCCACCCAGGCGCCCCAGAAATCTTTTTAAGATTTCTTTAAAAAGACTCAAAACAGAGGCACCTGGGTGGCTGATTTCGGCTCAGGTCATGATCTCATAGTTCATGAGTTGGAGCCCCGCATCAGACTCTGCTCTGTTCCTGTGGAGCCTACTTGAGATTCTCTCTCCCTCTCTCTCTGCTCCTCCTCTACTTGCTTTCTCTCTCTCAAAATAAATAAATAAACTTAAAAAAAAGACACAAAACATAATATAGAAAATTTTATATATTGTAATTTATGAAAACTAAGAACTTTCATGCATCAAAAGACATCATTTAACAGAGCGCAAATGCAACTTGCAGAAGGGGAGAAGATACTGATAATGCATGTATTTGACACAGTTCTCATTTCGAGGCCTTAATATTTTTATAAATTGGTAAAACTACACAAACACTCAATAGAAAAAATGGACCAAAGACTTAAGGATGCACTTCACACTCACAAAAAACAAACAAACAAAGAAATAAAAAAACAACACTCATGGCCAAGAAGTATATAAAAAGATGCTCAATTAAATTTATTAGCAGAGAAATACAAAGTAAAATTTCAGCATAATTCTGCTACACCCCACCCACCTAGAATGATAAAAGCAGAAAATGCCAAGGGTTGGTGAAAATGTAGAGCCTCCAGATCCCTCATATATCACTGATGGGAGTATAAATTTGTACAACTAAAACATGCTTAGCAGCATCTGCTAAGATTAAATATATACATACTCTATGACCTGGCAATTCTGCTTCTAGGTAATATACCCAAGAGAAATGTAGATATGTGTTTACGTGTGTCTACCGGAAGGCATGCACTAGAACGTTCATGGCCGTCCAAATAATAATAGCAAAAATAAGGAAATCATTAAAATGCCTAATAACTAAGTAGATATAGTGTATATTCACACAATGGAAGCCTATAGAGCAGTGAACCTGAAAAATCAAAATAGTTACACAACAACGTGGACTGATCTCACAAACCTAATATAAGCAAAAGATAGATACATTTGAGTAAAGTACAAAAACAGGTCAAATTAATCTATGCTTTCCTAAGTCAGGATAGTGTTTTCTGTTGCAGGGGGTAATGTCTGAAAGGGAACACAAGAGAACTTCTGGGGTCCTGATAAAGAACTGGGGGCTTTGCATGGATGTGTTCTTTTTATGAAATTCTTTGAGCTCTGTATTTTGATCTATATACATTTTCTGTATATAAATTGAACTTCAGTACAAATTTAAGGATATAAATAGGGACAACTCACTAACTATAAGACAGAAACATTAATATTGGATTTTTTTTTAATTCCGTGTCATCTATTTGATGTTAAACAAAGACATATTTTAAAAAGAAATTCATAAAAGTTGAATATAAGAAACAAAAAAATAGCAGCCAAATACAAAAAGCAGGGTAGCCATTTCAATATTGAATAAAACAGAATTTAAGATGCTAAATAAACATAAGAAGGAAAGGTGGATATTACGTATCTTGGTAAAAAAAAAAATAGGGTAAGAAAATAAAATGATAATAAAAATGTAGGAACTTAAAAATATGATCTAAAAATATATAGAGCACCAATGAAAGAATCACAGGGAGACATAAACAGTTATAGGTGGAGAATATCATGTCTTTGGAAACTGAGAGATCAAGTAGACGAAAATAAGCAAGAAGGAAACAATTTGAATAACATTATAAATAAGTTCATACTAATACGTTTATACTCAACAAAGACACAATATAAATTTTGCAACACATGCTTTTACTCACATCTTTTGGCAACATCTTAATTATATGACCAGAACTAACAGCAAAGAGGCTGAGAAACATCGTCTAAATGCACATGTCCTGCATAAAATTGAGGGATTTATTACTAAGGTAAAGGGGAGGAGAAAAAGCCACACAGAGCAAATTATTCACAAAACTGGTTCATGACAATTACTAATACAATAGACCTCTAACAAGATCTGTGAAAAGGGAAAAGAGAAATAACATAAAAATAAATAAAATACTATCACGTAATTGATAGTTTTTTAAAAAAAAAATTATAAAGGGGCACCTGGGTAGCTTAGTTGATTAAGCAACTGACTCTTTTTAAAAAAAAAAAAATAAGCAACTGACTCTTGATCTCTGCTCAGGTCATGATCTCATGGTTCCTGAGATTGAGCCCTGAATGGGGCTCTGCACTGACTGTGCAGAGCCTGTTTGGGATTCTCTCTCTCGCTCTTTCTCTGTCCCTCCCCAGCTTGTTCTCTTTCTCTCAAAATAAATAAATAAACATTTAAAAAATAATAATTTTATAAAGACCTATATAACTGGGGCACCTGGGTGGCTCAGTTGGTTAAGCACCCAACTTCGGCTCAGGTCATGATCTCACGGTCTGTGTGTTCGAGCCCCGCATCGGGCTCTATGCTGACCGCTCAGAGACTGGAGCCTGCTTCAGATTCTGTGTCTCCCTCTCTCTCTGCCCCTCCCCTGCTAACACTCCGTCTCTCTCTGTCTTTCAATAATAAATCAACATTAAACATTTTTTTTAAAAAGGCCTATATGACCAAAATCAAAAACCTCAAAAAATGCACAAAAATGGGTAAAATTTAAAAATGCAAAAATTAACATGAGAAGAAATACATAAAGATACCAATGGCCATCAAAAAATTGAAAAGAGAATCAAAGACATTCTTCCTTTTAAAAACCATATTTATATGACCTTGTAAGTGAACTCCACCAAATTTTATAAGAATAAATAATTCTTACATACATTTTTACAGAAAAAAAATGAGTAACATGTATCCTACTCATTTTAATAAAAGCTCTTATTGCCTGGATCCCAAAATCAGATAATGGAAGTATAAAAAGAGCATTCATATATAAATATAGATATATATCTTTACATAAAATATTCACAAATAAAATTCAACTTCTTACCTTAAAAAAATTGATAAACTCTGACCAAACAGGGTTTTATTCAAGGAATTAAAGAATGATTTAAATCAGAAAAATCTGTCAATGCAATGTTTTGTATTTGTGGGTCAAAAGAGAAAAATTACATGATCTGAGTAGATCTTACAAATGAATTTAATTAAGTCCAACACCTAGTTATGGTTTTTAAAAACAACAACAAAAAATGATGTTGAAAAGGAAAAAATAAAACTGCTATTCCTTCCCAATGAAATGATTACCTGAATAAAACCTCAACAGAATGTGTAATCGTGGAAATTAATAAAGGAGCTAAGGTAGGTATTTGAATTCAAAGTGACTGTATAAAGCAATGGCTTTCTTTTATAGCAGCAAAAATAAATTCAAAAATACATTCAAATATTAAGATACCATTCATTGTAGCAACATAAATGATAGATTATCTAAAAGCCTGCTTAATAAAGAACGTACAACTCACTTATGGAGACATATATCTCTAGTACAGGACATTCAAGAAAACCAAATAAATGCAAAGAGCACCATGGTTGTATGTGGGACAAGTTAACATTATAAATATGACAATTGCCTGCAAATTAATGTGTAAACTCAAGAAGAGTACAAAAATTCCAGATAAAGTTTTTAGGAGCTTCGCATACTGACTTTAAAACATATATGGAAAAATATAAGCCCAAGGATAGCTAGAGGTTTTTGCTAAAAGGACACATGAGGGCAGAGCAAGGATGAGGGTTATTGGTGGAGGGAAACTTGCCCTGACAGATACTCACACGTACTAAGTGGGAATGATAGTAATGAGAAGATGATGATGATGATGATGATGATGATGGTGATGAATTTTCTATACAATCAAACATCCTTTTCATTGTCCTTCATTCCTTACTGCATCTCTTAGCTTCCATCTGGGATCATTTTCCCTTTTTTTTTTTTTTTCCAACGTTTTTTATTTATTTTTGGGACAGAGAGAGACAGAGCATGAACGGGGGAGGGGCAGAGAGAGAGGGAGACACAGAATCGGAAACAGGCTCCAGGCTCCGAGCCATCAGCCCAGAGCCTGACGCGGGGCTCGAACTCACGGACCGTGAGATCGTGACCTGGCTGAAGTCGGAGGCTTAACCGACTGCGCCACCCAGGCGCCCCAGGGATCATTTTCCCTTTGAAAGAACACCCTCTGTATACTTTTCATTGGGGGTCTGCTAATGACAAATGCTTTTTCTGAAAAGGCCTTTATGTCACTTTCCTTTTTATAAGATATTTTTTGCTAGGTATTGCTGGAATTTTAGATAAATAATCATTCTTGCTTTTACTATTTGAAAAATATTATTGTATTGACTTACATTATTTTTGCTTAAAAGTCGACTATCAGCAGTAAAAGATCCAGGTTTTATGTTATCTGAAGCTTATAAAACTGAGGAGCACTTTAAGCAAAAAAGAATATAACATCATTAACACAAAATAGATTAAAAAATGAATATTTATTTAGAATAAGAGAATAAATCACAAAACATTCAAATTTATAAAATCTAAAAATACTATAAGCATCAGAAATCTAGAGAAACAAAATGATACTATTACCGCCATTTTTTTTTGCTGTAAATTCTTGGATATCTCTGCATATAAATACTTTTTAAGAGAAAAGTTTCTTCTAGCGTGTTTGAAATTTATTTTTTGTTACTGATTGTTTATAGAAGTTTCTTTAGCATCATCCTTTATTCTTAATGCAATAAAAAAAAAGTTTATGAGTGTTGTCAAAATTGGGAAAATCCACATCAAGTGTCTTTCATATATGAACTATGATTTGGAAGAATTTCCCATAGACTTGTTTCTGGCTTCCATATGTTTCAAATCTTTTGTTTCTGCTTGCTTGCTTTTCTCTACTACCCGTACACTTCCAGCATGGCCACCATAAGCATATGCTTATGCTAAGATGCAACCTTTAACCTTATATACTTTTGTGTCATGGCAAGTCGTCATAATCAGAAGGACACAGTACTCCTGAAAACTGTTCATACATTACAATGGTATATGTGAAAGTGACCACAAGCCACATAATTATATTCTATTAAACAAAACTAGATGAATTCCTAACTCACCTTCCCTTTGATTTGATCTCCAAAAACCCCAGAACGACTCTAACACCATCCACTATGGCAACTAGCATATAGAGGAAAATTAGAGAGAGGAAAAGAGCAGTCAATCACTATCTTACTAGTAGGTTTAAAAAAAACAACCTATGACCAGGTAAATAGATGCCTCAGAAGGGACCAAAGAGAGTGAGGAGCCTGGAGTTTTAAGTTCACTGGTGTCACAGAACTCCATCCCTGGCAATCTATTTTACTGCTGCTCTTTTCTTCTTTTTCTTGCTGCCTAGAAGATTCCTTTGTTTTTTTCCTTTCCACCAGTTTTACTCTATTGTGTCTAAGTGTGGTTTTCTTTTGATTTATCTTGCTTAGAGTTTTTAGGACTTCTTAAATATGTGGCTTGATGGTTTTCATTCGTTTTAGAAAAGGCTTAGCCATTATCTCTTCAAATATTGTTCCTGTTTCATTCTCTCTGTGCTCTCCTTCTGGCACTCTAATTTCACATATTTTAGAATATCTCAGTGTATCCCTTATGTCTGTTATAATATCTTCCACACTTTTCATCCTTTCATCTTCCCATGCTTCAGTATAGGTATTTTCTACAAAACTATCTTCCAGCTCACCAACTCTCTCTTCAGATGTGTGAATCTGATGACTTAATTTGGGTTATTGTAATTTTCAGTTCTACGGTTTTTACTTGACCCTTTTTTATAATTTCTAGTTCTCTGGCAAAATTCACAATTGTATCTTTTATTTTGTTGAACAGAGTAAGTAAAGAATATAGACTTTCAGACTCTATATATTCTGATAGCTCCATTTCCTGGGTCTGTTCTATGGGTCTGTTTCTACTGCCTATTGCTTCTCTTGCTTTTATCCTTTCCACTGTATTTTATCTTTTCATATGCCCATTTTTTTATTAAGTCCTTATATGAAAAATTAGAGAAATAAAATTGTAAGCATAGGGTAATGTTATCTTCCCCCATATGGATTTTCAAAATCTTCCAGGATTTACTAGCAAAAAATGCAACACCTAAATACAGTGCCAGAGATTAAGATGAATGAAGGCTGGATTTCAGTCTTGTTGAGGGCCGGTTTATTTCTGGTTTACCATTTCTCCCAGGGATTAGCCTTTCAAAATCGCGACTCAAAAGTTAGGAGGCTTCCTTAATAGGTTCTGAGTTCTATTTCCTCAAAGCTACTGGGAGCTTGTCTCACTTCTCAGCTTCTCAGCCATCTCTTCTGGGATGGAAAGATGCCTCTGGAAGAAAAACTTTTCAAATTCCGGGTTAATTTGGAGTTTCTTTTCCCTTATCTTGTTCTTATGTTTCTTCATTGCCTTTTTACCTCTTTGATAAATTTCAACAGATATTTAAAAGTATCTATTTTGTCTAGCTTTTCCATTCATTCTTAATGAGAGGAAAGATCCAAATTACTTAGTCTATATTCCCAGAAGTCCAACTCCTCCAAAGCCAAACTTGTTGTCATACAAGATGATACTTGTGAGTATGGAGGCACCCTCCTCAGAGCTCTCTATTCACAGAGACTAAAGACTTTGAGTGGATGAATATCATGAAATTGCTGCTGGAGACTCAAAAGAGTCTTATTATTTACATTAGCATTGACTGATTAAACTTAATCAGGTTAATATCCATAGATTAAATCAGTTTAAGATAAACTCAGGATTTAATTTAAGATTTAATAGAAATTTAGGCCACCATCCCTAAGCAAACTTCTGGTAGCAAGGTCTTCTTTTATCCACAGAACAATACACTAGGATTCTCAGCCAACCGGAACTTGAAATGAACATCTCACACCCTAAGCTCATCATCTAAAGCTTTGACCTCCTCTTAGATGAGCAATGCTTCTTCCCCCAAGAGATCCCAGACTCTGAGCATCTCCTCTACCACAAGGAATCTAGTGTCAGTCATTATTCATCCAATCCCAGACTTTCTTGCAAAAGAGAATATCAGCCAACATGTTCTCCCTCTCTTTCTTGATTCCCTCCCCACTTATCTGCTGCAGCTCAGGATATATACATTTAATTAATTCAGCTTTACCTTCAACCTGTAAATAGTGGAAGAAGTGTCAGATTTATATGGTGGATAAATAACAAGCATTTTCCCCAGAGACTCCATCCTGGTGAAAAAGGGTAACTGTAATTTTCAGCTGTGAGTAATTGTACATAATATAATCCTAAATGATTTTTCTTCTGTAATTTCATTAGAGTTTAGAAATTTAATTAGATTTTGAATCACTCTGAAATAAAGTAGCAAAACACCGAGAGACTGAGAGCGGTGGTTATTTTGTCCTTTGAGGCCACATTCTTGGTCTCAAATTGGCATGTCTTCATTAGGAGGAAGTTTGCAGAACTTCTTGATATATTATTGTCTTTCAGAATGGACTCTGAATAGGTCTTTGGAGAGCATTAGAAGAGTACACAATTATTATGCACACTCTTCTTGAGGTTTAAGATCATCTGCCTTGCATATACTTAATAAAAATATGTCTCTAAAGTTGTTTAAGAAACTGTGGAGATAGGAAAGATGTTCCTTGAATGCCCCAATGCTGTTCCTGGATTATTAGCAACTACCTGTACATTATGATGCAGTGAGGGGCTGTTTGCTTAACTTTAATGATTATGTAAGGTTTATGGTTATTTTTATTGCTACAACATATGAACTGTCATGGTGGCTGTAATTAGAGGCAAGCTAAAGCGTTACTGTTACAGTCCTCTGGGACTGGGGAGAAACTACTTCCTTATCAACTTTGCCTCTGTGCAAGAGTTGGCCAAAAAGAAAAAAAGGGGGGAATTGAATTGAATGAATAGTTCTTATCTCAAAACAGGTTATGACACAGAAAAAAAATGAAAAGAACATGAAAACTTCAGGGCAACAGCTTGCACCTGATGAAGCTGCAAGGAAGCAATCTTCCGTTCCCTGAAATATCCACATTTGCTGAATTCTCTGAAGGGCTGTTGCCCACATCTTTTCCCGAAGCCCATCCAAGTGGCATGATGATGGCGGAAATGCTCGAAGGGCTTCTGCATATCTCTGCTACTCTGTTGCTGCCTCTACCCAAATATCCCCTCTGCACCCCAGGCCGGGGACTCAGCACAGGCTTAAATGTATAGAGAAAGCAGCCCAGAGGCACTGGGAGCTTATGTAGGAGTCCCCAGGCTGCCGAAAAATAAAGTCAGAAGCCCCATGGGATAAAATGGGTTAGACGATCCAACTACAGTCAGTTTGAAGAAGGTGGATGGTTTGGGTGGGAGGCTGAAGGCACAGTTATGAACTCAGGGGAGCTAAGAGTTCTGTGGTATAAATAGGAGAGTCCAAGGAGCACTGGGATGGAGGCAAAAGGAGAGGGATTCTGGAGAAAGGAGAGGCATGGGAGCCGCCCCAGGGAACACTGGGATCAGGGAATGGGAACCTAAGCCTGGTGGGAGCAGAGCTGCAGAACTGAGATGGACTAGGCAAGAGCAGACACAGGAAAACATGGCACCCGGTTCCACCTCCACCTCCACAGACCATGCTCGTCCATTTCCTGCCTTCTGTTGGAGATCATGAGTTCTCTGAGCAACAGGGATGTGTCAGATCCATTTTTGCTTTCATTACACGCACAGCAATTCCTGGACTGCAACAGAGATTCAATAACTGTTGAATGAGTGAATGAATGGATGAAGAACAAATGAACAGGATCAGAAAGTAGCAGAGAGAAGCCAAAGCCTCTGCTGTAAGTGGGATCTGATGGAGACTCAGGGCTCACCCTTGGATGGTAAACGGGATAAGCTGGGGGGGCCTCCTTGAGGTCAGTTGGTAAGTCTTACAAAAGCTTTCACGATGGATACGCTCTTTGACCTGCAAACTGTACCGCTGGAGTTCTTTTCTAAGAAAAGGAACTCAAAGATGGAAAATAGCCCTATGCACAAATGTGTCCTCTAACAATGAAAAATGAAAAATAACCCAAATGTTCAAAGAAGACCATATCAAAACAGAACACACACACTCAATGGGATATAGTGCAACTAATAACAATAATTTTTATACAGTCATAAGATGGAAAAGCCCATCTGAGGAGAAAGTACACAAAATTTGTTTACACAGCAGGATTATAAAAACTCACGGAAGATGGGGCACCTGGGTCGCTCAGTCGGTTAAGCGTCCGACTTCAGCTCAGGTCATGATCTCACGGTCTGTGAGTTTCAGCCCCACATCAGGCTCTGTGCTGACAGCTCAGAGCCTGGAAACCGCTTCGGCTTCTGTTTGTGTGTGTCTCTCTCTCTGCCTCTCTCCCACTCACACCCTATCTCTGTCTCTGTCTCTCTCTCTTTCTCTCTCAAAAATAAATGTTAAAAAAATTTTTTAAAGAAGAAAAAGACTGTCATAAAACATCGAAATGACGAGAACAGCTGTGTTTGGACTATAAGCCTACAGGAGAACCAATGTCTCCTCCTCTCAACTTTTCTGTATTTTCCAAACTTTGATCAACGCCACAGCAGGTGTCCCACTTCTGAAAGAGCCCTTAGCCCAGTCCACATGGGTAGCCACAGAACGCCTGCCAACCCAAAGGCCCAACCGGCAAGCAGGTTTTCCCCGGGGGGAGATTCCCAGGAGAATTTTTAGTGAAGTGTTCACAGGAGAACTGCCTCCTGTGTTCAGCAACCCCCGACCCGCCCCACCGCCCACCTGGTGACCGCTGCTCACAAACACCCAAATCCAACCCTATTGACAATGTACAGCAGCTCTAAGGCATGAAGCTGGATGAAGCTTCATGTATTTCCCCTTTACTTTCAAGATTTTATTCCATTTTATTTTCTGCAAGTCACCAAGGCTCCATTTGTTTCAAACTTCTGCCTTGGATCCCAACTGGGACAATTATCTACCACTTAACTGCATCCTTCCATCATTTCCACTGGAATTTAGTGCTCTCATCATATCCTGTTCTGAGCTCCACCTGCTTCTGAGCAGTTGGCAAGAGCTTTCTCCAGTGTCAAACATCATCTTCTAGCACGGCTCGGGTGGCTCCGGGGGCGGCGTTATCCTTTGCTCTGCTGGGAGGTTTGTCTCACCAATTACCTGAGCTCTAAGCCACGGACCCTCTCCTTGCGCCATTTGTTCTGTGAGGAACCAAGAGACAGAAGTAGTCTGTACCAGGGGAGCCGATGGGAGGAACAAGATCATGAGTCAATTGTGAGCTCTAATTAAAGTTGGGGGTTGGGGGGACACTAAGGGAGGATGCAGAGCCCACAGTCAAAAATAGACAGGCAGGAAGAAGTGCGCATGATTAGGTTAGAGATACATCTCTCTGGAAAAAAAAAGAAAAAATAGAGGAAGCTGAGCTGTAACCTAAGTGTCTGGGGTTGAGACCCTGGGGGTCCAGGCCGTTCTTGGGGCCTAAAGAAGGGTCTCAGGCTTTAGAGCCAGAAAGTGCCAGCTCTGAGTTCTGGCTCCATCCTTACCAGTTGTGTCTAGGTGAAGCAGGATGAATCACGATTGTTCCACAGGGTTGTCATGAGGCAGCACCAGCCCCAAAAGGCAGGCAGCCTCGTGCACGGCTAGGAGCTCCACCCTAGAGCCAAGCTGTCTGGGGCCCAGCCTCCACATCCCCACTCAGGCACAGTGTCACCTAAGGCAAGACCCATAACCTCCCGGGGCCTCAGTTGCTTCATCTGTAACATCGGGACGATGGTCAGAGTTAGCTGACACGCTAAGGCAATTAGGACTGCACCTGCCACACGTCGATGTTCACTCACAGACCCAGAACACTCTCTGGCCCACGCTAGGAGCACCTCAGCTTCACACAGAGTCTCCCCGACCTCAGTCCTCGCGGACTTCTGGCTGCCTCAGAAGCAGGGCACATCTGGGCTTCTCTCCTCCTGGTTCCTTCTGGCCCCAAATCCAGCCGTGTCTGGTTTGAGCCCACCCGTGTGCTCCCACCTTGCCAAGCTGGGCAGCTCTAGCTCCGTGATGGCCCGCCTGCAACCGCCTGGCCGGCGCTCACCTCCACCCCACCTCCACCCCCGGGGGCCAGAAACAAGGGGCTCACGCACACGCTGCACCAGGCCTGGCTCAGCCTCCTCTCCAGACACAGCCAGCCAAATGCTGGTGACAAAGACATCCTGTGTCTCCACTACTCCACATCCTCCCTCACGTCACCTCCCTGCCAAGGCCTGTAGTCTCAGCAGCACACGAGGCTTGCAGCTGGCTCTCCCTGGCCATCCCCCACCCCCAGGCGGCACGGGAGCAGAGTTCCTCTCTGGCCCTTCCTCTCCTCCCTGAGGAGAGCAGATGGCAGCGGGGCATCTCATCCGCCTTTGTTCCTAGTGTCAGCACAGGGCCCCCGGCACACGTTCAGATACTCCACTCACTTCTGCCCATGTAGACACTGAGCCGGGGAAGGAGGTGGAATCCCCTGTTGATAGACAGGCTGCCTTCAAAGAGGAGCCGCAACAAAGCCACAGCCCTTCCTGTGAGAATGGCTGCGGTGAGAGAGAACATTCTAGAAAGATTTGTTTCTCGGGCCTCAAAGCTTTCACAGGAACTAATACAGAAGATTCTCCATCCCTCAGGGCCTGGGTGGCAGAAACTCTTCCTCTGGGGAACCCCACATTTCCCTCTCTTTGCTTCTCCTCAGAAGCATCATTTATAATAGTAGCTATTATCAATGTATTGAGTAAAGCCCCTGGCCCTGCTATCCCTTTCCCAGGTAAGGAAACTGATCCTCAGAGAGTTGAGCCCAGGGTCAACAAAACTGGAACTTGGCCTGCTGACTCCCAAGCCTGTGTGCTCCTCTCACACGAACGATCCCCAGTGCTGCTGGAGGGGAGTTCGGAGCCCATTCGTGAAGGCAGATCCAGGGACTTTGATAGCCTTCAGCCCAGAATGGCCACTTGGACTAAAGCATGGCAACTGGGCACTGTTGTTGGGACAGGGAGTGGCTTTCAGACTCTGTCTGGCTACTGTTGGCCAGCCTCATCACTAAGCTGGAAGACTGAAGAGCAAAGTGATTCCCCTCCCAGCTTTGCAACCACACTCAAAATGGGGCCTCTCCTCTGCCCGGAGAAAACCCTGGGTTCCACTAGTGCTGCACTCCTTCCTCCTCCCCCTGTAGAAAACCTAGGAGGGAAATTCTTCTCCGGTGTTCTGGATTGGAAATGTCATCCTCCAGTCTGTCCTGGGTGGGTTTCCTCCTTGGTAGCTTTGATGCAAATGCCCCCTGGTGGGGCAGTGAAGCATTAAAAATACCTGTAGAAACTAAAAGATAGTATATGGCCACTGCCACCATCTGGTGCTGTTTGGGAGACAGGAAACCTCGTGGAGGCACATCCATCATCCTCCACACAGCTCTCATGGAAGAAAATCTCTAGTCTACTCTGCCTCATGAACCAGGCCCTCATCAATGGAGAGTACCCTGGAGGGGGCAGTACTGGAGGATATTACTCCTACAGCAATTCCTCTGATCACGTATGCACCTCCCAGGGCCTGAAGCCATTCATGCAGCATAGGTCATGTGTCAGCAGTTTTCAGTGTGGACTTTTTCAGGCCTTTCTTCCTGGGAGAAGACATGGTACAGAAACAGTGGCTATGAGCCTGATTTGCTAATGGTGGAGAGGGAGTTTACTAGCTTACCTCACGATTGTCTCAGCTATCACTTTATCCAATGGTCATTGAGTTGGTCTGTAGAAACTGCTTTCCATTTCAAAGGCAGGAGACAGCCTAGCAGGTTTGGAGTCAATCATCTCAGACTGGGCAGAAGGCTGTATAAACAAGAATACTAGAGACCTGAGTTCAGTTCTCAATACCAAGGGAAGCTATCAGGCACAGCCTCACAGCCTTCCTGAGAATTGATTTTCTCCATTAGGAAGGAAATTGATAACAGTTCCAGGATGGACTTAATACAAGCTTCTGCTCAGAATAATTTTGTTTCACCATATTGTTTTTCATCATATACAAAATTATACAAAAGAAAAAAAGAAGTGTATCTGTACAGTTCTCTGTATAAACAGCTTACAGCTTGGGGCAGATTTTATTGCTTTTAGCCACAAGCCCATGATAGGATTTAAACTAAAGGGCAAATAAGCTGTGATCTTCAGTGTGGCTTGGGATTACAGGGAGCAGATGATTTCTGAAGCACAACTGGAAAGTTATTTAGCATTTCAAAGGCGTTTCATAAAAGGAACCATCATCGTATCCACCATATTGGCTTACCTGGACTGTCTAATATGTCTTTACCTCTGATTTTTTTGAAGAGCCACTGCACAGAGGACTTTGACATCAGAAGAAATGCATGTGTGAGAGTGGGCAGTGAGGAGTCAGAATTCTGTGGGTCAGTTTCTTTGAGAGCTGGTTAGAACAACATGGGATTCTGGGTGTGGTTCTAAAGAAAAGATAATATGAAGGTCCCACTACTTTAGGGTGGAGGTGACAAGGTCCCAAGCCTGGGTGAGGTTAGGGAAAAGCTCTTGATCGTTCAAATGTGTTCCATCCCTCACCTTCAAAAGTATTTCTTGCTACAAATTGGTTTCCATCTTGTCATAACACCTTGAGTATCTTCTCTTTTTTTAACATTTATTTATTGCGGGGGAGGATGCACCTGGGAGAGGGGCAGAGAGAGGGGGACAGAGGACTGGAAGGGGGCTCTGCACTGATGAGCTGACAACAGCAAGCCCGATGTGGGGTTCAAACTCACGAACTGCAAGAACATGACCTGAGCCAAAGTTAGATGCTCAACCGACTGAGCCACCCAGGTGCCCCATCTTGAATGTCTTCTTTGTGCCACGGTGCGCAAGGGCTGTGTATCCCCCAGGCAACTGATATTCATGAAATCCCTCCCAGGTGAGGATGCACAGACTGATCAGGCAGGAAATACCTTGTAGGATACCTAAGTCCACCCACCTGGAGCAGATGAGGCCTGGATGCGTAAAAGAAGCCACCCATGTCACTGAGTCGGCAGGTGGCCTAGCTCAGGCCTCCCTTCTTTTAGCACCATATCTTGTTGATCGTATATCTGGATGATCTCCTCTGCTTCTCTTCAAAGGAGGCAAATTCCAGAAGTGAATTTGATTTGGGAAGAGAGCTTAAATTCACCCAGGCCCAAGTCTAGAATAGTAGATAAGCAGTCACAGGTGAAAGGTGATGAGGTTAGGTGAATCTTTCCTATGACCTTCTTATGATCAGCCTATTCCCCACAACTTCACTCCACAGATGTCACACCCAGAAGCTTTGAGGTATCTGAAATGACAAAATAGCTCTCAGGTTTGCCATTCACCATCCTACCTGTCGCTCAGGATCCTTGTTGCAAAGTGTTCTTTCTTTCTCTCCTTGCTGTGCATAGTCCTGACCCTGCCTTCTGTTCATTTTCTTTACTGAAACATTGTAAGCTTAAAGAAAGAGAACCAGAAACGATGCAAAGCTTTCTTGGCAGGTGGAGTTGGGGAATGAGCTCTTCTTCCCCACATGGACCAGCTGAAGTCCCTGAAGTCCCTCCTATAGTGTTGGGAGGCACAAACTGAAGATTTCAAGGGTATGGTGGGGAGGGCTAGGGATTTGTCACTGTTAACCCAAAGGGGAACCAGAATCCAAATCTAGGCATATTTGTCTCCAAAATCTTTGCCTTTCACAACATGATATTTCTCCAAAGGAGAAACGTTAATGGTAAAGTCAGCAAAAGGGTTAGCTTGAGGATAACGTCTGTTTCCTGGTGTTTCAGGAAGGGCGTCTGCCTTGGAATGAAGCATTATTTCTATGTTGTGTTTCCAAGCATGGCTGCTAACAATTTGGCCACTTTGAGTGGCTCTTCACATTTCCCAAAATAGCTCTACATGTCTCTTCTATTAATTGCTGGAGGGGAAAATGAGAGTTGTAGTGTCTGCTGGATATAGAAATGAAGCCAAATCACCATTGAGATTATTAGTGCTTAGACTGTGAGTAGCTCACACCCCTGGTCCCATGATCTCATTTGGACAAAGCATAACTCTATTTCCTTGGAAGTATGTCCCCAACATGTTTGATAAGCTAGTTTAGGACCCTGCCTTTCCACACATGCTGCACACATATGTGGTCCAGAGGGTGGAGACCACTTTGCCAAACTCAGGTCACAGAGACCCTAGGGATGCTCCACTTTGAACCTTTGCCACTGTAGGCTTCCTGTATTGTGGTGCTGTTTGTCATTATATGTGTTTACCAGCCCCAATGTTCACATGGAAGTGTATACCTTGAAAGCAGGAACCAGCTCTTACACATAATAAACACAGTAAGTAATAACTGCAGAAAGCTTTTGTCCCAGACACGGTTCTGATACCTTTTTGATATTAATTTGCCTGTTCAATGGAAAATAAAAAACCTCTATGAAGTAGTATCATCCTGAGCTGGCACTATTAGTGTCCTCTATTTTACGGATGGAAACCGAGGGATAGAGAAGTTACTTCCTAAGGTCACACAGCTACTGCGGGAAGGAGTGGCAGAGCTGGGATACAAATTCAGGTAGTCTGGTCTAGAAGGTGGATCTTAACTGCTATTCTAAACTATCTCTGAAAAGGGGTATCAATAAATGGCTGGGGTGCCATGTCTGATATCATCACACCAGCCTGAGCATGGTGATGATCTAGAAGAACATTTCTCAACTCAAACTCTTCACAATCTGATCAATGTTTACATTGATCTAGAAGAACATTTCTCAACTCAAACTCTTCACAATCTGATCAATGTTTACATTCTCTACTAAAACCTCTGGGATAAGATTGAAGTTCATGGTGTGGGGGTGGAGGGTAGAGAAGGATGTGATGTTGTCTGTGAGTGGTTGGTAAATACCAAAAGATGGGTTATCATGAACCACCCTTCATTCTTGCTCTGGCTCAATTTCCCTACCTCTAAAGTAGAACAATAAGGATAGACTCAAAAGGGGGGTTAATTCAAGCAGGACAAATACAACGAAACCCACACCTACACACATCAAAGTAAAACTATAGTAAATCAAAGACAAATAGGAAATATATAAAGAAGCCTGAGGAGGAAAAAGACACATTACTTTCAGGGGTACAATCATAAGACCAAGCACTGATTTCTCAACAGAAATGTTGGAAACCAGAGGATAATGGGAATTATACCTTCAAGGTCCTGAAGGAAAATCAACTGCAGAACTAGAATTCTATACCCAGCAAAAATATCCTTCAAAAATAAAAACTAAATAAAAATATTTTCAGGCAAACAAAAATAGGTAATTTATCACCAGCAGACTAATCACTAAAGGAAGTATTAATAGGTTTCCTTTTGACAGAGGAAAATGATTCCAGATAGAAGCAGATATGCAAAAAAGAATAATGAGCAACAGAAAGAAAAAAATGTAAGTCAACATAAATGACTCTTGATTGTGTAAAACAATAATAATAATGCCTGTGGGAAGGGCACCTAGGTGGTTCAGTCTGTTGAGCATCTAACTCTTGATTTCAGCTCAGGTCATGATCCCAGGGTCATGGACTGAGCCTGTATGGGGCTCTGTGCTGAGTGTGGAGCCTGCTTGAGATTGTCTCCCTCTTCCCTTCTCCCCTCCTTGTACTCTCTCTCTCTCTCTAAGATAAAAAAATAAAGGGGTACCTGGGTGGCTTAGTCGGTTAAGCATCCAGCTCTTGATTTCAGCCCAGGACATGATTAAATGGTTCACAGGGTTGAGCCCCAAGTGGGGATCTGTGCTGACAACGTGGAGCCAGCTTGGGATCCTCTCTCTCTCTTTCCCCAACTCGTGCTCTCATGTTCTCTCTCTCTCAAAATAAGTAAATAAATGTTTTAAAAAATTTAAATAATAATAATAATCTTGCCTGTGGGACTTGAATAAGTATAGAATTTAAATGCACGACAACAAACACATAGGTCAGGAGGGCGTTATGGAGTGAAAGAGTAAGATCCTTCCATTGTCCAAGAAGTGGTAAAGGTATCAATCTGGAGTAGACATAAATAAAATGCAGTCTCTGAGGTAACCATCCAAATCAGTTAAATGATATGTAATACACCACCTAACAAAGGGGAAAGAACAGAATATTTTTAAAAAAAAACCTTAATCCAAAGAAGACAAGAAAGGAAAGGACAAAGGAACGTAGAACTAAGGCAGAACAAGTAGAGGATGGCCACAAGGAGCGGCAGGAGGACTGTTATAAACCTAAATACATGGGTAAATGCAGTAAGTGTACATATAAGGAATATTTCAACTAAAAGACACAGGTCATCAGACTGGACAAGACCACAGTGCTTACAAAATACACACTTTGTATGACACACAACAGTTGAAAGTGGAAAGATAGAAAATGATATGTCATGCAAGCACCAACTAAAAGGACACCTGGGTGGCCATCTTACATCAGATTTTGAGGGAAGAAGCGGTATTAGAAATAAAGAGGAACATTTCATAATAAGAACATTTTCACCAGGAAGATGTAATAATCCTAACATTTTATCTAACAAGACAGCCTCGAAATATATCCAAGAAGAGCTGACAGAACTCAAATGGAAATGGGTAAATCCAGGATCATAGCGGGAAATTTTAAAACATCTCCCAAAATAACTGACAAAACAAGCGGAAAATAAAATCAGTAGAAAGAAGGAGGAGGAGACTGAACAACAGATTAAAAAAATCATCCAGTTGGCTAAAATAGGATATGACACCAGTATTTCCACGCTTTTACCAATCACCGGCTACCAGGGAGGAAATAATGAAGTAGTTACAACAATCTAGAAGTAGTCATGCAGAGTGGGTCACTTGGAGAGAGAAGACATGACCCTCAGTCAAGACACAAGCAGAAAATCCTTTAATGGTATCCATTCAGTATAAAATTCAAACTTGATGGTTTTTAGCTTTATCGAGAGATAACTGACATATAACATTGTATAAGTGTAACGTGTACAACATGATGATTTGATACATGTATATACTAGCAAAATGATCACCACAACACTATGCAAGGTCTTCTTTGTGGCATTTCTTTTTCCACAATGATCAAACCTGAAATTCCTAATTTATCATACCTCAGGAACCAAGAACAAACAAATAAATAAATCGCAACATAACTCATGATGAATCGGAGTTTAAAAAGCTTCATTGATGAGCTTGAATGAGTATCTCCAAATACACGAGGCAAATGTGTTTCCTTTAGCATTTAGATTTTAGTCAACCAAACCTTACCTAATATTAACATCAGCATCAAGTTTCACAAAACTAAAGATAAAGGGAGGGTTTTAAACTATGTATTCACATCATCAACCCTCCAAATGTCTCCTAAGTTGGAGAATGCCTGCAGTAGGTAAAGTACTTGGCCAACTAGCCAACTAAATGTCAGTTATGTTGGAAAGATGAGGCTGAGAGGGAAGGTGATTTGCCCAAGGACATACAGCTAATGTGTGTTGGCAGAACTAGGACGCAATGTCAGGTCTTCTGGACTCTTTTCTTCTTTCTTTTTTTTTAAGTAGGTTTCACACCCAGCATGGAGCCCAGTGCAGGGCTCAAACTCATGACCTTGAGATCAAGACCTAAGCTGAGATCAAGAGTCGGACCCTTAACCAACTTAGCCACCCAGGCATCCGCCTCAGGTCTTCTGGATTCTAAAGCCTCTTTGCCCTTTTCCATGTGACCGCCTGTGAGTAGTGGAAATTGTTGTGGTCGCTGAGCCCTGCACCCCATAGCAGGCAGTACCACAGGCTTCACACTCATCACCCTGCTCTGCGGCAGTGCACTATGGGCCAATGTACTCTAATTACCACCATTTGCACACAGAGGAGCCAAGGCTCTGGGCTTTACTGATTGCCCAAGTCAAACAGTGGCACCACAGTCTGGCCAGATTTGAACCCAGGGCTATGTGATGCTATAAGTCACTCAGAGTCATGCCCCCATCCTGCACGTTCCACCCACCCCCCAACAAATAAAGCTCTGGAATGTCAAAAACAATAAGGTTTTGAGTAAGAGAGGGTAAAGATGACGGGGCGCCTGGGTGGCTCAGTTGGTTAACAGCTGACTTTGGCTCAGGTCATGATCTCGCGGTTCGCGTGTTTGAGCCCTGCATCGGGCACTGTGCTGATGGCTCAGAGTCTGGAGCCTGCTTCAGATTCTGTGTCTCCCTCTTTCTCTGTCCCTCCCCAACTCGTGCTTGGTCTCTGTCTCTCAAAAATGAATAAACATTTTAAAAAAGAGAGATAGAGGGTAAAGATGTAAGTAAGAGTAAGTAAGTGGGTTTAAGAGAGGATGTAGGATGGGCAGAGGGACTGGTACACTGGACAGACTCCAGATAACACTGGGTGGGGAGGGGGGTTCAGCTAGCCCAAGGATGGGCTGCAGTTCCCACCTGCTCACCCACCCCCATCAGAGTAGCTACAGGGAGATCCAGTGGGAAGCCAGGACCAGAACCTTGATATTGCAGGGTTTCCCACTCCATAGCTTCTGGACTCTGGAATTCTTGCAAAGTGCCTTATCTTGGGCGAAGAATTAGGTCATCATTTCTCAGCCCTCCCCTAAGGTCATCTGTTCTGACTTATGCCTGTTTCCTTGATGGAGCTGGCATGGGGCCTCCTGTCATTTGGTGCAGGTGACTTCATGATACCTGCATTGTGATACAAAATCTTTTCTGGATCCCAATGCTCCATGCCCTTCTCCAGCATAGGAATATCTGTCTGCTCTCTCACATAACACCCAGGCTCAGGAGGCTGAGAGTGAGCACCAGATGGCCAGTGAAGGTGGAACCTGAGGGTCAGAACTTCTTGGCCAAGGTCAGGAAGATGGGCTCAGGAAGGACTCTCAGGGGAATGCAGACCTGGAGAGATGGGGGAGATAAGAGAGGCCAACTCAGGATGGTCCAGAGCAGATGGGCACGTCTTCATCATCTCCCCAACCTAGTACCTGTCCCCCACCCCGTCCCCAGGGTGCTGTTTCTCATGAGAAGAGTGTCCCCTGCTCATCATTAGTGCAATGGTTTCCTGACATGCTGTGTGCCTGTTGTACCTCCCTCCTCATTTGTAAAATAGAGTAGGTGGCCAACTAGTCTCTCCAGACCTTCCAGCCACATCTGACGTAATGTTTGCTCCCGAGGACCTGTCACTTCCCTCCTGGAGAGACATGACAAACGCCAGACCCGTGAACTAATAGGTGAGCAATGGACTGGGGTCATAGAATGTAGAACCAGGATCAGAATCCTTGCTGTCTGCTGAGTGGCTCCAGGCAGACCAATACCCCTCTCTGAACCCCATTGTGATTAGGTGATTCTGAAAACAAAGCAGTTTCTAGTCTTAAAATGAAGTGACCCATGAAATATTACTTTGAAAACATAATGTTTCTTTTCCTCTAGTCAAAGAGCTTTGAGCACCAAACCTAAAAGCGCTTGCCTGCTTATTTGTCCTCTTTCCTGCCCGTGAGCTATGACAAATTGGCTCCAATTGGAATGCTTCCTAGGTCAGCTTCCAGACAGACACAGGACAAATTCCACTATGTTATTGTTGCTTTCTGATAACACCACGTGGCTCTTAAAATAGTTCTCCAGTAGATGCTGTCACTTTCAAACATGTCAAGGCAAAGGGTAAAGAGAGTGATACAATTGGATGCTAGGGGCCTCTTCTGTATCTTGCTCCCTTGGGAAAGGATAGGCGAAGAGGAGTAGAGGCAGGAGGCCACCCCCGTAGCTGGCAAGGAACGCAGCTCCGAGGAGCCACAAGGAAATGAGCGCTGCCAGCCCCGCACCGGTATCCTTCCATGCAGCAAACACAGTGATCACTATGACCGTGATGGAGGCACAGCCAGGCGCCTACTCGGGACCCTCTCCAGCTGGCAGGCTCGGTGCCCCCTCAGTGTGTGCCCCCGCCTGCCCCAGAGAGCCCATCTCTGTCTCCTACAGGACTTCTCACCAACTCGGCCTCCGGGATCCCACCCCTCCGTCGAGGCTGGGAGAGCATCGGATCCACAGAGTCACTTCCTCTTTATCAGCATCGCATCTCCTGCTATCTTGCTGACTGTGATATGTTTGTGGAAATCCACGGATTTCTGCTGCTTCATTACATTCTATTTCTAACAACCCAATGTGGCATGGAAAATATTTCCACACATGCATGACCGTGTACGGGAGTTCTTACAAGATTTTTTTCTGGGCATATTCCTTAACCTAACAAGGTCACTCTCTTTCTTTAATAGTATAGGATGGTGACATGCTGCCTCCCACCCCTGGTCTACGGAAGAAAGTTGGTGGGGCTTGAACTTGGCAGCCAGCAGCAACATGCGACCAGCTCCTGTGGATTAGTGACACTAACATCAGGGTTCCATGACACTCCATGGGTCAAGAGAGGCTCCATTTAGCCCACTTCGCAGATAAGCAAGCAGAGACTCAACAACTGGCCCTGGGAAGCAATGAGTCAACTCCAGAGGCCTTTACACCAACCCCAGTCCTTTTTCACTATTTGAAACACTTTTCTACCTATTTTAGACTCATTGTTAGAAGACATCTTGTGGAGTGTTTGGTGATGCAATCAGCACTTAAATGCTTATTTTCAATATAGGAGGTAAAAAATATATATGTGTATAAATCAGGGAATCTGAGAAAGACATGATCAACTAGGATTCAGAAGACAGGAACCTGGCCAGTAGCAGCATCCCTGGGCTCAGCAGAACCTCATTGGCCTTTCCTCTGGAGCCCAGCTATGGGACCAGCATAAGCCTCTGCCCTGCTTATGGGACCAGCATAAGCCTCTGCTCTGAGTTCCTAGAAAGAATATGATTGGACACTTGGTCAGGTGCTTCCCCATGGACCATACCAGGTTTTCCCTGGGGTATCTGTATTCCTAGAGAAGAAAGAATTGTAGACCCTCCAAGAAGGGTCTGCTATAGTCAAAGGAAATAATTTCTAAAGAGCAATAACAGATGGAAGGTGAGAAGGGGTGGCTCGGGGATAGACTTTTGGGGTACACCAAGCAAAGGCATTTGGACTTCTCCTATGTGCAATGAAGAGCCATTGGTGGGTTTGGTCAGGGGATATACCTGACATGCTAATCTGCTCATGATTGCTTGTTCCCCTGACAGCTCAGAGGCCCTCCCAGCAGTGCCCCCTGAAAGGTCTTCCCTCTGAGGGCACCCCATGACCTGGACCTCTGCCCTCTCAACACCTGTGCTGCTGTACCCCAACCTTTGCCCATGATGGCTGATATGCTAATCTGTGTCACTAGCTTAGATTGAGTTTCTGCTGCTTGAATGAAAGAAACTTAACTAACTCAGCTACCAACGTGGCGCTGTCCAAGTGCCCCCCCCCCCCACCTCCCACTGCCGGCAGCTGCCTCTACTTGAGATGTTATCCCTGGAAAAGCCACTCCCAGTGGGGGGATTGTATCCAACCTTTAAGGTCTCAAACTCTGCCTCCTTCCTGAAGGTCTTCTGGTCTTCCCCAATGGATATGATGCCTCCCTAGACCCCCTTCTACCTAATACCATATGGCACCTACCTTATTCAGTCTGGTGGTCTTAGGAAATTACCTTTTACCAACTCTCTCAACTAGAATTGTAGGTTCTCTGTAGGCAGAACCTGGGCCTCCTTCTCTGAATCTGTCTGTCACTGGGCCTCACCAGCCCTCACACAGGGAAAATGCTCACTGTTGCTGTAACAGCAGGGGGTACATGAAGAGAGGATGGGACCCAAGATCTGAAGTGCTCAAGTGCCCTGGACAGCCCTGGCCAGTCCTGGGCAGAGGTGTGGACATAGAATCAGGGTCCCATGGGAAACAGCACTCAGTTCCACAATACAGCTCTGCATTCACGGGCCCCATTGCCGACCAGTGAAAGGTTTTGGCCATCTCTCCACTCCAGAGAAAGTGCCCTTGGGTGGGACCACAGAGTCTGAGCAGCTGCCCCTCCTGGGAGCATGGACAGACTTCTGGCCCTATCTGTCCAGAGTGATTAGAGCTCTCTCTGGCAGTAGGCCTGGGAGCTGTCCTGTGGGATCCCCTCCCACCTGACACGTGGGTATCTCTGGGTGCTTATGTGCATGTGCTCAGTCTACAAGGGCATATTTGACAAGGCACAGGGGGAGTCCTGGGAGGAGGAACCTGAGAAAGTTCTTGGCAAACAAGCCTGAGCCAAGGACCCTCTAGCCTCAGGAGAAAGTGCTAGAAACCCAGCCGCTGACGTCGGAGGTAAAGAAGTAGGGTGTGCAGCCATTGCCATTAGCTGCTGAGGAAAACCACAATGTGGAAAGGAAGGGAGAGGATTTGCCCCCAAACTGCTACCTTGGAGGGCCCGTCTGGTCACCTGCGGCCAGGCTGAGTGCTGGGACCTGCTCCTGACCCAGAGGTCCTGCCCTCAGACCCACTGCGGGGCCTTCCCAACTTTCTCTCAGGAAATGCCTTTCCAGGAGGCCAAGGAATCATTTTCCAAAAGGCCTGAAGTACCAGGTAGCATGGATTGGCCTGCAGGGCTTGTGAGGGAGCAGCTCCTTCAGTCATAGGAGCAAGGCCATTTGGTTTAAAATCCCCATAAAAGCAGCAATGCTCATTTCCTATATTGGGTCGTATTTCCTAATTACTGTTCCAGAGGAAAACCTAGTGAGAAGGAGAGAGAAAGAAGCCAGCCCCGCAGCCTTCATTTGTACATTTAAATAAAGTGTGATTAAAAAGCATACCCTGCACATTTCCCTGAAACACACCTTCCTTTGGTGGGCATTTCTGATGAACACAAAATGGAATCACTTGAAAAAATTATTAGTTCAGCTTGAAAGTAATTGCCACTTATTTTGTTTATAAGGCAAGGTCTGCTGGTGACATCAGATTAGACTTAACTGCATCCTGTTTTGATGCTAACTAATATTTGCCCTAATACTAAGCATAAATAAGTAGGAATTTCTCCTGAGACACCACAGATATTACATCTTTAATGGGACCTAATAGTCAGAGGCAAGCCAATTGCCCTGCTGTGGGATCATAATTATGTGCTCTCTTTTTTCCCCCCTTTTAAATTTCACGATCTGAGAGGAGCACTCGAAGCCATTAGGCTTTCTCTAGAAACATGGGGTAAAAATAAAACCACCCGTGTGCAAACTCCACGTCATCCATTCCGGAAGGTGACGGCGTTCCTAACGCTCCCTCAAATGCACCGCCTTTCCCAAGGCTTTTCGGTAAGGGCCTCATGCCACTGGCTGCTGGCAGGAGGCTGGGCATTTGGAAGGAGACACGTCCACCCTGGGGCTAAGAGCCTGCTCCTCAGGTGGCCCCTGCCCTCCGAGACCGGCTCCCGTAGCCTCCTTGGGGATCTCTGGCTTTGGCCCCCTGACCTATGGCTACGGCCCCATCCTCTGCCTTTATGTGGGAATTGTGCTGTTGCTTTTTTTCTGTGAGGATGTTTGGTGGTGAGAACTCAGAGCCCTTGCCCTGAAGGACACTTGGGCCGCATGAGCCAACGGGGCCCTAAGTAAGATCCTGTTCAGGCTTCTAGCCCAGGGCCTGTCCCCTGACCCTGCGGACAGGCAAATGTAGCCAGGGAGAGAGAATTGGGGCGAAGCTGGCATCTGCTCCTTTCTCCCTTCCTGTCACTGGAGCCCTGGACCCTCTATGGGTCAGCGTGAAAGCGGTTGTCAAGAGGGCCCCTTTACAGCCACCGGCCATGTCCCAAACCTGCCCCCTTCTAGACATCTGAAAGGAACCTCTTCCCGTATTCCCCACCTTGGCTCCCCTGGTGGTCTCAAGTAGACCCTTTTCTGTTTGGCTCTTTGGGACCCAAGGAATTTCACAGGCCGAAGAAAGCCCATCTTTAGCCATCGCTTCATGCCTGGGACCATGCCAACCCTTTTCTGGCTTCTCATCCCCCTGGCCTTCCATCAAACTAATGGCTTTGGTTAATAACTCCGTCTGCACCTGACATCGAGGTACTCAATAAGCAGTAGCTATTACTTTATTATTATTTTATGGTAGGTATGGAAGAAATGCGTGGGGCACGGATAATTCATGACGCAGGAACTCAGAGGGGAGATAGATTACCGAGCACAAGGGGAGGCTCACGGGGGAGCCGATCAGAGTTGGGAGAATGCGGAGGGCATTCCAGGCCAGGGATGGCCCCCGACTAAGACCCAGAGTGGGGAGGTGTGCCGTAGGTTTGGGAAACACTGTGTGGACTATTTGGCCCTGGCAAAAGGTTCTTGTCAGGAGAAGGGAGTTGCAGGTGGTAGTGGCGGATGGGGGGTGAGAAAGGGAAGGAGAGGGATGGGGAGGTGGTGAAGACATGAAGGTTGGGCTCAGATTCAGAAATGACCCCAACTATTTGGCTAAGCTATTTTGATTTTTGTCCCGCCCTCCATAAGTGACCACGGAGAATCTTTATACCTGAGGATGGCAGTTGTGCGGTGGCATTTGGGAAGGCCATCTGGAATCCTACACACCATGGATGGGAGGGAGAGCCAGAGGTGGGGGTGGGGGTCAGCCGTGAGGACGTGGCGTCACAGCACACAGCAATGTCTGCCTCTGCAGACGGAGAAGGAAGCTGGGGAATCTAGGTCTTTGTCAATGACAAAAGGGCAGAGAGATTTGTATCAGAGAGGCGCTCAAGATAGCCTCAGACTGCAGGAGCGCATTCTGCCCCCAGGAGATGCCACCTTCCCAGGGCTGGTGCCCACTCCAGTGACACCTACCAGTCGGGACAGAGCCTTCACACTGCAGCAAGAGTCCTCACCCCTCAGGGGACCTGCTGCACATGACTTTGGGGACAAGTTTTTGCTGCTACTGGGCAAGGTCTTGCCCTTCTTTTTTAATTTTTGGAATAAAAAAGTAAGTACATATACAGAAAAATACAAAGAAAAAACAATGAGATATGGTATTTCAAACTCTTAAAATTAACCATCGTGACTATTTTGGTATATTTCCTCTCTGTCTTTTTCTGTGCTGAAATACTTTTTAAAAAGTTGCACGAGTACCATATTAATTCTTTTTATTTTTATTTTTTTACCAAGGTCAGAGCATGTCAGCTAAAATAAAGGCCCTTTACCCTCACCCCAACCCAGGGGCCACCTCTGTGCAGAATTTCACATTGCTTTCAACTCACTTTTACAGTTTTACATAGATAGATACATATATACCCCTAAAAGATAAATAATTGTGTTTGGCATGTTTCTATTTGGTAACGGACACGAAAATGGATTTTTCTGTACTTGGTTATTTTCAATCAACATCAGGTTTTTAAGATTTGTCCGCCTCGACTCAATAGCTCAAATCTGTGACTTCTGCCTGCCGTGCGGCGTTCTCACATCTGCACGGGTTACATTCAATTTGTCCTTTCCCCCTCTCACGCTACCTTTAGGTTGTTGCAGTGCGTCATCACTGCAGACAGTGCTGCAATGAATATCCTGGTATAACTCTCCCGGATTCTACCTTCAAACTGACACAACAAATCACTTCTCTCTTCAAGGCTACGAAAACCATTACCCGAAGATCATTATTTCACGGGGGCTACTACCAAAGTGGAATTGTCGAGTGAGAGGGTATGTGCGCTTTAATTCCTTTCTTTTCTATGAGAGGATTTAACTGGCCACATACATTCTCCCGAAATAAACCCCTCAGCCTTCGGAAACTTTAGTGCGCTCTCGAGAGGAACAGTAAAGATGCTATCTGGGAAACTAAATTAAAAATCTTTCACGTGGAGAGTGCCACTTGGCCTCAGCTTACTGCTATTAGTATCAACTTTTATTCTTATGTATTTATATTTTTAATTACAAGTATAACGTGACATCAAGCGTGGGAGGAGATAAAGTGCCATTCACAGAGAATTGGAAGTCACAGTTTTGTCACTCCCAAGACAATGAGTCTAGGCAACACTCGTCAATGACTACAAGTCCCTTATGTGGAAGGTGGACAGGGAACTTGATAATGACAGAAGCTGACGTCACTCGTCAGTGGGGACTGATCAATCAGCACTCACAGTGATTCCACCGACATGGTGCTCCCTAAGTGATAGGATATGATGTGATAGGGAGAACACAACATCATCTAGCAAGGATTCCTTCTGAAACAAAACAAAACCGAACCTGAACATGAGCAAGAATCTAGGTGTAATTGCCAGTTAAAGGGAATTGGGGGGCTAGACAAACATGTTAAATGACACATTTTATCTTTAGGATAAAATCAACCAAATCCACAATGTAGAAGGCTCACAGGATAGATGATCAGTTCTTCCACAAACAAATGATACGCAAAGGGGGTACTTTTAAGGATTATTGGATTATTTAAATAGCTTTAAGAGGGACATCTGGGAGGCTCAGTCAGTGAAGCATCCAACTTTGACTCAAGTCATGATCTCATGGTTCACAGGCTCAAGCCCCACATCAGGTTCCCTGCTGTCAGCCCAGAGCCCACTTTGGATGTTCTGTTCCCCTCTCTCTCTCTGCTCCTCCCTTCTTGCACTCTCTATTTCTTTCTCTCAAAAACAACAGTAATAATAATAATAATGATAAACATTAAAAAATAAAATGAAAAATAAATAGCTTTAAGAGATTTGTCACCAAACAGCAAGCGTGAAATTTATTTAGATCCTGATTAGAACAAGTCAACTATAAAGACACTTTATAGAAAATCAGGGGAAACTGAACACAAATGGGGTTATTAGACAATGTTAAGAAATTATCACTGGTAGCCAAGATGATGAACATGATTAAATCTAAATCTCCCAACATAACCGGCAAATAGAAGGAAAGGAAGGAAGGAGGAAGGGAGGAAGGAAAAAATAACACTACACAAAACTTCACAAAACCCATACTGTCCATAGAATTAGAAGACAGCAACTTCAGATTACTTGATTAAATAGTAAATGTATCATAGGCAGTGGGAGCTAAATTTATTATTATGGTCAGAGGCATGGATTACAAATATGGCAAGTGAGAAAGATAAATGAAATCTGTGGTGCAGGATTGGACTTAAAGGTATCAGTGTAAACTTATGTATACAACAGTGTATGTGTAAAAAAACAGCTATGCCGATATAAAGACATGCATGTATGTGGGTGTATGCGTGGATGTGGGTGTGTGTGCATACACATATATCCTAGCATCGCCCACTGGGAAAGCCCAGAAGAAATGATACCCCAAAAGTAATGTGCACACCTAGCACCCGGATCCTAGTTTCTAAATACCATCTCCAATCAAAGGAGCCACCTCTCCTTGGTGAAATAGCTGATTCCAAGGCTGGATTATGAAAAGCACAGAATCAAACTGGAATATACTGTTATGTCAGAAAATTAGAAAGTGCTCAAAATACTATGGATATGTCAAAAGGACACAGGATTCAATATGAATGGCTTTCAGTGACCAAACATGGGACACTTAGAACATCAAAATAAATAATGGCATAACGGATAATAATCCACTGAATAAATTAAGAATCTGAAAATTCATGCTGATGTCAATCGGGCAATCAATCAATGGAAAGAAAAAGATCTTCCTTACAGCAAAAGACCAACTAATAAATGTAGAATAAAATTTAAAAGTAGACAAGTCACCGCTGGGCACCCACTGCACAGATCACATACCCATGATTTCATGGAAATTTCCTGGTTGTAATCTGTGGACTCCAGTTATGCAAGACAACATCTTTCTTTTTAACAAGTACAGTCTGTAGTGGTTAGGAATAAAGGGGAATCATATCTGCAACTTATTCTCAAATGGTGCTATAGACTGAATGTTTGTGTCCCCCCAAATTCATATGTTGAAGTCCCATCCCCAATGCGATCATATTTGGAGGTGGGGCCTTTGGAAAGTGATTAGGTCATGAGGGTGGAACCCTCATGAGTGGGATTAGTGCCTTTATGAAAGAGACCCCAAATTGCTCCCTTGCCCCT